>NC_085060.1:8043152-8643152 GCF_963662255.1 Cinclus cinclus
CCATCAGGGATGCTCTTTTGCATATGTAAAATATTTGTACTGAGCCTACTTTACCAGTGGTCTGCTATGACTTACAAAGAGATGGTTTGTCTGGAAAGTAATCTAGTTTACTCTGATTCCTCTCAAAGAAAGATTGGTAGTGTTTCCAAGTCTGCTTTTCCTGTTGCTGAATAGTCTTCCACAGCAAGTATCTGTGTACCTTTACAAAGCCATCCTTTGAACTGAGCAGTTCTACAGAAAGCAGGCTTTCCTTAAATTAGATTTATTCTGATAACTAAAGCAGTTTTACATTGGAATATTTGTGTTCAAAGGGCTATATCTTATGCATGGCTTTGTCATGTGTCTGGATATTTCTTTAAATGTTTGCTAACAGCAGTTACTCAGAGTGTTAACCCTCTTTCTATCTTCTTTCCAGTTACACTGGAAAAGATTTCCCAGCGTAGAAGGAATGGAAGATGTTCAGCACCAAGTGTCTTGGTAGCAATACCTGACTGCCAAGATTTTTAAGTTAACCTTGACACATTTAGAATTTAATTGCTGTCTTGTTACTTTTTAGGTTGTTTTGGTTAGCCAGATATTCATCCCAAAGGATAGTCTGAACAGCAACATTCAGTAGCTCGGCAGCATTCAGAACTTTGTATTACCTCAGTATAGTTGGTTTCACTTTCTGAATGCCACAGTAATATATATTTCATGTCAGTAACTGTGTAATTGACATTTAGTTGTAATGTGTGGTCATATTAAATAGTGATTGTCTGATGTTCCTGTCTGTGTTGAACCAGATTCTGTAATTGCTTTGCTTTTTACTGTTGGGAATGAGTTATGCATTGGGTGCTCTCTTCTTTTTGTTTCATTTTCAGAGAGAAGAAGCTGAAGCAAAAGCTCAAGAAGAGGCTGAAAGACAGCGACTGGAAAGAGAGAGGATTATGCAGCAAAATATGCAGGAAAGGCTTGAAAGAAAAAAGGTAGCCTGTTTTGTATTCTCAGCCTAAAATGAACAGGCAAATGGTCTAAGATGCAGTTAAATAGAAGTGTGGTTTTTTTTAGACTGCCAGCTCTGGTTTGTGAAATTTGAAAACAGTGATGAAAATAGTACACTCGTGAAATATGAAAATATATTACAATTGATGAATTTTAACCAGTATGCTGAAATACAAAGTTCTGTATGTCATTGTAAATGTTCTCCATGTTTCAACAGAGAATTGAAGAAATAATGAAAAGAACACGAAAATCAGATCAAAATGAATCCAAGGTACTTTTTTGTTTGGATCTGTATAATGACAGAATAGGACTTTTTGCCTTGTATCCTGTCTTCCTCTGTTACCCTTACACAACATGTCTTCCACAGGAAGTGCAAAGTTCTTGTGCACCAGAGTAATTTCCAGTAGCTTGTTATTGCAGGCATTGTTGTGCTTTGCTTGCTCTGTGAAGAGTTTTTGTTACATTTTTGTTCAAGGCCTATAGACACAATCTTATCTGGTGTTATCACTTCCAGATTGGTTTTTAAACCACTGTTTTAACTGAACACTGGTTAGTAATGGAGTTCTTTTAACTGCATGCATTCTGCCAGGACTGTTTTTTCCCAGAAAACTTAGATTTCTGGCATCATCTGTTTGCTTAAAAGCAAGTCTTGGATGCTCTTTAGATTGCTATTGCTACAATAAGGATGTATTTTTCTTAATGCAGTGACCTAAGTTTTGTGAAAAATTGTGCACATTGAGGAATAGTTGTTCTTCTTTGAACATTTAAATATTCAAGTCTTCCAGTAGCTTAAAATCAATAAAAATTTAGCACACACCTTGGAGAAATGAGGAACTCAGGAATAATAGGTAGGAGGTGGAAGTGGGTCCCACAGGCTCTGGCTCAGTGGAGCACATCTTGCTGGGTGACCTGGTTGTCTGTGAGCCTTTGAACTCATGTGGCCTCACTTCTGGGCACAGAATGGTCTGGTGTGAGAGCTGTGACTGAATTTGTGACACTGTAGAGGACAGGGAGTTGTTCCAAGTAACACTCTGGCAATTCAGTTGCAGAATGAAGGGAAGTCTGCCTCGGAGGTGATGGAGGGAGAGGATATTGAAGAGGAGGAAGAGTTGGGTCTTGAGAAGACTGATCAACCAGGTAAGGAAGCTGAGTGAGTCCGGCCTGGGTGGCAGTGAGTCTCAGTGATGTTTAAGCTCTGTTGAAAAGGTCAGTCCTAACAGCACTGGGATGGTCTGAGACACCAGTCCCAGAGATGCCAGGGGGACTCCCTTCTTGAACAGAGAATCAGTCAAAATTATTTGAGAGTGAAATGCAGGCAGCATGCTTTCATTTTTGCAAGTGGATTTTTAAAGATGAAAAACAAATTTCACGTTGGTATAGGCAGCTTGTGTATAGACAGATGAATCTTTTGAAGCCAAGTGCCTCAGGTCTTGGCTAGGAAAGGTTATTTTGGCACTTTTGTTTTATTCATTTACAATAGCAGTTCTGCTATTCAATTCCTTGTTCTCCTTGTATTTCATTTTTTCTCCCCCCTCCCCCCGCAACGTTCAGGAAAGCTAAATGGTGTTGACTTGCTCCAGGAAGTCAAGAGGGAGGCAGAGGATTGTTTAGAGACTGCACAAAGCATGATCTCTGCAGAATCTGAGGCACAAGAAGAATCAGAGTTGAAGGCCAGTGAAGTGTTCATGAATGGAAGTGACTTGAAAAGTGATGAGGGGTCTCTGTCTGGTACTGAACTAAAGGATTCCAGGTGAGTCTGCTACTGTGGGAGCACTTAGCTCTCACACAAGGAAGCTCTTGTATGTTAAAATTAAATGCAGTGCTGTCTGCAGCACCTTGCTGGCTTTGTGGTGTCTGAGTGCCTTTCTCCAGCCATGTGATGTGTGCTGTCAGCTCACAGCTTCACACAGAGCAGGTAGCTCAGGATAATTGTTTGTTTAGATGGCACCATGTTAACAGTGCTGCCTTTGCTGAGAAGTGAGACACACAGCCAGCAACGTGGTTGTGTTGATTATAAAAACTGACATAGGCTTGAAACCTTTTCCATTGAAATGCCTTAAAGTTCTTCCTCATTAACAAAACGTTAAACAAGAGGGAGGAGGATAACACTGGAAAGGAAGAATAACCTACAGAAAGCTCTAGAATGCTTTTGGTTGTGTTGAAACACCAGATTCTATGCAGAAGCCTCCCTTAGTGAGGAATTAGGGTTTTTTGCTATTTTAAATTTTATTTTTTGTAATGTAAAACATTTTCACCTACTACTGGAAAATTTGTCCTCTGATGCTTGTTCCATTTGCTCATCTAAATGCTAATGATTTTAAAATTACATTGTGAACACTTTTTAAAATGATGATTAATTAATGTCATTCCTCCAGTGATGGAATGTAAAGACATTTCCATGATTGTCCTAAGAATGAATGAAAACTGATCCATAATTTGGATTTAGCTTTTGAACCTGTTTTAAATATTGCTGGTCTTCTGAGACTTAGTTTTGTGTTCAAAAAGTCTTAGCTGGAGAAAAATAAAAAAAAAATCAAGACTTAATAATCAAAGCTTTAATCTTGTTACTTTTTAATATCAAATTTCTAGAGCCAGAAACCTTACCTGAGAACTGTTAGTATAGTAAAAAGTGAGTATGTATTGCTGAGTTGTTCTTCACCACTGGCTCTTGGAGGGGGGAGATCCTGTGTGGGAGCTGGAGCTTTTCTGGGAATGCCCTGTGGGATACTCAGTGCTTTGCAGAGTATGCAGACTGTTAATTGGCTGTCCTGGAATCAATGTAAAGGTTAAACATGTGAAAACTGCAATACAAGTACCCTTTCTCTCTTTTTCTTTCTTTTTTTTTTTTTTTGTAGCCATCCTGCAAAAGAAATTGTTATCAGTGACTTGGGGAAGTTGGATGTTCATGAAGCTGATCATAAAATTGGACTTATTCAGAATCTTAATGGAAAATCTGGTTCATGGACTTTTGAGGAGTTTATTGACGTTGGAGTACATTCCAAGTCAACCAAACTGAGCTCAGACAGCATCTCTGCTGGTAACTGTAATCAAAACTTGAATGATGCTGCTACAAAACCTTCTAGTCCCAAATTGGCTTTTGAGGAAGATGGTGCAGTGAATTCATTGACCAAACCTATAGATGCTTCATCAGGTAATCCAAGCTGACTTCCCTGTCTGTGTCTTCCCCTGGCTAGGCAGTTCACTTCCTTGCATTTTGCTCTCCTTGCCTTAACTACAGCTTCTTATTTTCAAGGCACTTTTTCCAATGTGTAGTCTGGAGGGTAGGCTCTTTAGTGCTTTTAACTTGAATTCTGTCAAAAGGAGTCACCAACTGATGCCTTTTTAGGGACTTGATAAGGCCCAACATGAAGGCTCTCCTAAAGACACAGCTGAGCCCTTGTGAAGTTCCAAACGGCATTGAAGCTCCTGTGTTGTACTTTAAGGTTTTTCTAAGATATGTTAAATGGCACGTGTTACTTTTGAAGATACAAAATGGTTTAAAAGGTGCCTGATGTAACTCTGTTCCTGGGCATGGTCTGTTTTTTGATGCTGACCTGCGTGGTCTTACAAGGTCTCTTCAGACTCCTAGCAGTGCATTAGATGTCCTCTCTACTTACTGTAGATCAGTCTTTCACTTCACTGAGGCGAGTAACACCAACCTGAAATTCCACAGATGGTTGTGTTACATTTGGGGAGCAGTAATAAAGCTGTCCACACACAAAATATTCTGAATTTTCTGAAAGAGGCAGGGGTGCATCTCAAGCTACGCATACTTGAGAAGCCAAGCCCTGATGCAGTACAGTGCATAGTGTGTCAGAGAAGCTTCAGGAAGCCAGTTTATGCAAGACTGGACTTCTCTGGTGTTGGAGCCAAACCCCAAATGGCCGTTTTCACAGGAGATCTCTTTCCATGGGATAAATGACTGTGTGATCAGTTGAAGTGAATGCTAGTGGAAAAACAAGCCTTGCTATCCCCATTTCCTTCCAGTGATGTGTAGCACTTTCTTTGATTAAAGTGTAGCACTTCTCTAGACTGAACTGTTTCCCAAGTCTCCTCTGTCACTCTGCGTCTTGTGAATTTTAATTCCTTGGGCACACCCTGATGGAGACTTCCCTTGAGGCCACTAGAGACTGGGTCATGGGAATAGCCAAATTTATTGTGGCTCTGCTGATCACTTTTCGTTGTGATCAGACTCATTAACTTTTTAGTGAAGGAAGTGTGGCCTTTTAATTTTGAACTTGAAAATTTTTAGACATAATACAGTTTAAGAATTCTGTACATAACTTTGAAAACTAATATTCCTGTAAAAAGAAAGAAAACCTACTGTGCTGGTTTTGGACTGTGAGTGACCAAGTGGTTGTGTGCTCACTCCTGGATGTAGACTGACAGTGATGATGGATGCATGTGGCATACACACCGTTATGATGGTTAAAAGTTTTCTTCTCTTTGCTCTTTGGACAGAACTGTGAACACTAGAGACCTGGAAATAATCTGATTGCACTTCAGTAATCCAGTGTTTTCTCAAGTACCGAAGGCCTTGTTTTGAAAAGCTGCTTGTTTACCTTTATCCATCTTCAAGTTTGCAAAAAACACCAGGGGAGGGATGACAAACTTAATTTGCACCTTGAAACATTTCAGGGAAACTGTTGTGCTAATGTTCTTTTTTCGTTTGTTTAGCTAATTGTTAGATAAAGTTTCCTAGTCCAAATATTCCTTGTTTCCCCTTTGCAGACTTTACAGTAACCTGATTGAGTCTTTTTTTTTCTTTTTTCATATCAGTATCATGTAGAACATGCCACTGGAGGCTCCCCACTTAGCTGCAGACTTTGCATATTTCTAAAATGATCTTGATGAAATAAAAGACTCACTCAGTTTATGTTAAATCTGAACTCCCTTTTAAATGTCTAGAAAAATGTTTTTGCTTGTTGGTTCATGTGCTATTTAAAAATGCAAAATTGAGTATCTTCAGTTTTGAATGGAGAAGAAAAATTCCTTATTATCTAATGTGAAAACATTGGCAGTTTCAAAATGCAAGTGTTGTACCATCGCTAATACGTTTTAATCTATTGGCAAACATCAAAACATTTTTCAGCATGTGCTCTAATATATTACAAAAATGTTGAGTCCCTAGATTTGTCTGTCGGTGTAGTTTAAGGTGTCAGGCTTTTAAAAAAATGTTTTCCTTTTGAATTACTTATTTATCTACACTTATGGAAGTATTATTTTATTGTGTACATAACAGTATTAGACCATTGAAGTCATGTTTTGTTCATGTTAATTATTCTAAGTGTTCCAGTTCCAGTTCTATAACAGTGGCTGCAAGCTGCATATATATTTCCCTTCCCCTAAAGCCTGCATTAAATAGTCTATTTAACCTGAACTTGCCTGCTTTTTTCAGCATGAAGAGATTAACGAAGCATCTTCTGAAAATTGCTACTAAAAGTAATAATGCAGCCTTGTTCTGATGTCTCCTGTACCAGATAAACTGGGTAGGTGATTGCTTTAAAGAGTAACTGTCTCAACACCTGCTACAACCTATTGCCTGATCCCTCAATTCCAGTGATGCATCAAGCACCAGCTGTGTTTGCAGTGGGTATGCTGGAACTTCACCTGTTCTCTCCTCGACACCTCAGTTGCAACAGGAGCCCTCAGCCTTCTCCCTCTTGCTGTTCAGAAATACTGTAGAACTGTTTTAGACTTTAGAGCAGTGCCTTAGGTAAAAGGAAAACTGTATTTTTGTATGATAGCTGTTTGTTCTGGCAGAGACAATCATTCTAACAAAGATGCCGATATTTTTCCTGTGCTGAGATTTGTTGGATGATCTGATCCAGCCCTGTGTAAATACGTGCACACAGTTAAATAAACTTTGCAGTTGAACAGTGTTTTATTTCTGGAATGTTAAATGTGACCTTACTAGGCTTCTCCACCCCTTGCCATGCTGACCTGCCTTGGGATGCACTCAGGTGCTGCTCTAACTGCTTCAGCTGCAGATTCCCAAACTAGCAGCCTCTGGCAGTTCCATCTGTGTGGTTGAGAGGGGGTTTGCACTAACACCTTCAGCTCTTGCTGTGTTTGTCCGTGCTGATGGCATGTTCTGAACTGAGGAATTCTTTAACCTGCTTTTCCCTGCTAGCCTTTACCTTTCCCTTGCAGCAGCAGCATCTCTGTTTTGGCAAGTCCAGCAGTGGAGCAGTGACCAGCAAGATGCTGCTTTTCATTTTCTTGCAAGGGTTCTTTATCAGTAGTTGAAAGGGAATGGCTGGAGTAGATCCAGTTGATAAAAGTATTTTACTACTGTGGAAAAAACCCCCTCCTTAAACCAGCATTCAGGTTGCTGAAGCGTGGTAGATCTGTGCATGAGCAATGGCTGTACATATGCTCTCCAAAGGGCTTTTTCACACAGACTGTTTCTGGCAGATGGTCCAGTGTTAGTTATACATTTAAAAAATTAATTAGTTTCTAGAAATTGTTCCTTTAGCCCTCAGATATTTAAGGGGGGTGCAATGACACCACAGCTGACTCTTTACTTTGCTAGTATCAGTGTAGTAGACTTGGTTTCAGAAATTCACCCCTAAGACACGTCAGTCATGTAAGATGGCAAAATGAAAAAAAAAAAAAAAGTCCAGACTATAGATTCCAAGCAGGCACTAGTCTCACTTTTATTCAGTCACTAAACATACACTGACATGATAGGAGAGCTAGCCTTGTCTGAGCTATTTTTAAGGCACTTGTAAATGCATGTTGTAGGTGAAAGATTTACTGCTTGTTAATGGATTAATAATTGTACACAGACAGCCTTGTTTAAACAATGATATAAAAAAAGCTGTTGAGGAAAACTTGCAGGCAAACCATGCGGAAATCAAGACTAAAACAAGTTTATGGAAACTTAACTAAGCTAAATGTCACTTCCAAAACATTGTTATCTGTAAGATGAAGCCATTCCGTACATGTGCTGCAATGTGGTGTTGTAGAGTAAGCTAAGGTATTTATTACTTATTAATGGTGTGGTGTTTGTTGTAGAAACATAATAATGGATCCCTCTGACCCCAGGTGCAATCTTCGCATCTCTGTGTTGGAGGTGCATGCCTTATCAAACCCCCTTCAGTTAAGTGCCAAGCTTAATTGTATACCAGATAAGTTTAAAATTAGATTTGTTTTAGTTTAAGCCACACACAAATGATGCAGTGTGTGGATCTCTAAATCTAACAGCATTTCAAGCCTTTATACTAGGAGTTACTTGGAAACAAGGTTAAATTTTTGCAAGGCTACATGCTTTTGTACTGCAGGAGCTTCAAAAGTCAAACCCAGTATATTGAGGCTAATTTAGTTCTTACCCTAAAATGGAAAAAGTTAAAATTCTCAGCATGCAAAAACCTGCTCTTTTACCAGGACTGTTTGGGAAAGCAGGGCTTTAAAATCCATCTTACATCTGCTCATTTACAGTCGTTTGGGACACTCAGCACAATAAATTTTTCCATTATGGCAAACAAAACGCTTGTTGGCCAGACCACGGGCACACTTTGTGCATTTGAAACAGTAATCGTGCCAGGATTCATCTTCGTAGTTAACCACACTGGTTCCTCTTCCAAATCCTGCTAGGAGAGAACACAATTATAGGACGGCGGTAGTAGCTTTGCCTTGGCTGGGTTATCCCACCAAACAGCACAGCCTGCTCCTGCTGCCCCAGTGCTTCCCTAGGCTTGCAGGCCACAGGGGGTGCCTGAAACACCGAAGTGGCAGCTCAGGCATGGTTTTGTTGCATCTTCTGATGTTTCTTGGAGAAACAAGTATCTTAGCGTAAGGCTTGCCTGGCTTGTCTCTGCAATGACCTTTTTTCCTTGGCTCCTTTCTCCAGCAAACAGTCGAGGAGAGATGTGGAGCAAGAGCAGGTTGGGCTAAACACTTCTGGGCTCAGATCCATGCTCTAAAGTGCAGGATGGAAGGTGAGCCTCATGGGATTGGCAGGACAGTGCCCACATTTCAGGGCTGAGCTCTAATCCAGTGAATTGTAAATGTAAAATACATATTTTTATTGTGGGGTACAAAGGGTACAAATGTTGCTTTGGGACAATAAAACACCACTCTTTTTAGACTTAACATGGCTGGGAACAGTTCTGGCTGGGGGAGTTTTGAAGGAGGTAAATTTGAGACATGCAGAAGCTGAAGGGCTCAGTTACGAGCTCAGCCTCCATCCAGCACAAGCACGTGGCTCAGAGTCAGATCACATGTGAAATGCTGGGATTGGGCTTGGGTTACCAGACCTGCTTCTGATGTTACCCATCCCTGGGCTCCCTGTCTTTGGGGGATCACTGTCCTGACCTTCAGCACCCCGTGTCCTCGAGCTGCATTTAACCCAACATACCTGTAATGGGATTCTTGCATCCAGCACACTTCTTGGCAACACACTCCTTGTAGCATTCAACACAGTAAAACTGATCCTCCACAGCTGTGAAGCGCTTCCCACCCAGTTGCTTCTTGCAGTTGGAGCAAATGAAACACTCAGAATGCCAAGGCTGTTCCTGGTAAGTGAGGCCTCCAGAAGTGATGGGCTGGGAGAAAAAGAGCAGAGGTGTGGTTTAGAATCAGCAGGGGAAAGAGAGGTGACACAGGCATGGGGTATAGGGTAGGAAAGCTTTGTCATGGAGAGGACTTACCAAAGTTTGCATCAACATTTAATTGCACAGTGCACTTGAGTCCCTCAAACGTGAAATCCCACATACCTGGCACTTTAATAATTCTCTTAACTGCAGTAACTGAAGTTCTAGTAATTCTGGTAACACTAATCAGTGAACAGCTACTGTTTCAGTTCTTGAATATTCAGTACCATTACAGAGCTTATAAACTATCCCCAAGTGCAAGACTGGTATCACTTGTTTTCTGCAGTGTTGCCATCAGCTAACCCAACCACCCCAGCCCCGATCCTGCAATGCACAGGAACCACTGGCTCTCCCAGTCATTCCACCAGCTGCTGGCACCAGTATCTCAGGGGGAGAACATCAACACTGGTACAGCTTCAGCATGGTCTGCCTGCAGGTTCACTTTCCCAGCTCCCAAAAGGCACACAAGGGCTGGTTCTGGAAGCTGCCTCTGCAGAGGAAAAGGACTTACATTCTTGCACTTAGCACAGGTTTTGGCAAACTTGTGCTCATGGCAGGAGACGCAGTAGAATTCATCACCCTTGGGGAAGAAGCTCCCAGATCCAATCACTTGCTTGCACTGGCTGCAGGTGAAGCAGTCCTTGTGCCAGACCATCTTCTTGTACTCAACATTTTGGTCTCCTACAACAGATAAAAATAACTTGTCCTGTGAGATTTCAGGCCTGTAGCAAACCCTTGCCCCTGAGCAGTGTAACCTCTGTGGGCAAGACCTGTCCATAGCTGCACCCAGGATTCCACTGGAATGCAGACAAGGGATGAGCTGGTAATTTCTGTATCTGATTTTAGCCAGGCCCTGCTAGATTTTCTTAAAATAGTTATCAGATCAGCTGCCTGAGCCTTTTAGGACCTCGATTTACCGAGCAAAGTTTTTGGTAGAAGTGGTTTGAGACTAACAAAAGGGTAAATTATCCACGTGAGGGTTAACTACAAAGCAGCATTTCAATGCCTGAATAAAATGGACAGGTGAGAGCAACAGTCAAAATTTACTATTGTGAGGTGCTCCTGACACTGTAACACCCAAACCCCTAACTAAAACCTCCACGGCCTGATAAACCAGCCTGGTTGTGCCCTAGAGCAGAACGTGGCCCTCAGCCCCCTGTCACTGGCACAGTACCTGCAATAATGGGCTTGAAGCAGCCCTTACACCTGGGTGCATCCTCAGCAGCTGTGCAGTTGCTGCACCAAACCTTGTTGTTCTCCCTCAGCATGAAGGGCTCGTTGACCAGGGATGTGTAGCACTTGAAGCAGCGGAAGCAGTTGTCGTGCCAGTAGCGGTTCTTGAAATGCAGCTCCTGGAATGAGCAGAAAGGAAGGGAGAGAGGAGTGAGAAGCTTTTCTCTCCCCTTGAGCAGCCCTATAGCCAAGCTCCGGTCTCACCACCCCGGGCAGGAAAGGATGGATCTGTTGTTCCTAAGTTTGTCTGATTCAGTGGATAGGGCTACAGTTGCTCTTCAAGACTTAAGGGAAGGACATTTAACCAAACTTACTAACACAAACTTTCACTTTGCACTTTCAGGGGGGCAGAAGATGCTTCAAACCAACAGCTTGGAGATTTGAAGTTCTGCAAGTGTGGGTTTCTCAGGTTCTTATAGTTCTTCTAGTTCAGGTGTACATTGTTATTGTCATTAATGTTTATCTGGCCCTGAAGGTATATGCTAATGACTTCAGTAATATCATATTTCTATCCATAAGCAACAAACCAATTTCCAGTTTTCATGGAGATCAGAATAGTTTCAACCAGCAGGCTTGCAGATATTTGCAAGTCCTGCAGTTTGTGTTTCTTCATGTCCTGCCTGGTGTTATGGTGTCTGAACATCAGAGATACTATTATAAATTAACATAAGGGAAAAAACCCAGCAGAACCATCTTGCCATCCAATTGTTTTCTATATAAACATTATAGATATGAAAGAACTCTTAATTTCCATCATGAAGCAATAAGCATCTGCAAACTGACAAAAATCAGTGCTTTGCCCAGTAGATGAGTTTTGCAGGTCCCATGCAGGCTGGCTTCCCACAGTTCTCTCTCCAGGGCAATTCAGCATTTGCAGCAGTTCATGTGGCTGAATCTGGACCCTGAAATGAGAACCTGTGCCAAAGCAGCCATCATGAGCATCCCTGTGCACGCCCCAGCACCATTTTTTCCCAATGAGCACACGGCTGGCAGCCAGAGGACTCCCAAAGAGCCACTCTTCCACAGGAGCTCAGAGCAAACAGAAGGGTGATCAGCATCTGCCTCTCCTCATCACCGAGCTGCTCAGCACTGACCTTGGAGTCGGCCCCAATGGGTTTCTTGCACTCGGTGCAGGTGTTGGCACAGAACTTCTCGAAGCACTTGACGCAGCAGTGCCTCCCCTCCTTCTGCACGTACTTCTTGCCCTGCAGCGGGTCGCGGCAGTAGTGGCAGTCGAAGCGCTCCGACATGGTGCCCACGGTGTAGCTGCCAGGCCCTGCAAGAGCACAGTGGCTGAGGGGACAGCACTGGGGCCCTGAAAGCTGCTCCAGCTTCCTGGGGCTGGGCAGATCAGTAGGAGAAACGTGGCTCAGGAGTAAGCATGTAGTGGTGGTGGTATCACACTTCTCTGGGGCTCCTTGATGGAGCAAGCAGCTCCAATTGAGAAGTCTCAAACCAGACTTTTCCCCATCCCATTGTTAAGTGGAAGGATGGTAGACTGGTTTATTTATGTACTGCACGTTAAGCAAGGGTAATGACGCCCAATCACTCCCTGGGAGCCCCTTAGTTCATTACCACAGGTCTCAGTGAGGTCCTGGCTGAGGCACTGCATCACTTGTGTGCAGAAATCACCAACAAACATGAGCAGAGTGGAGTTGTTTCCATGTTTCCAGCCTGAACCTTCAGCAGCTGTAGCCTTCCATGGCCTTTTGTGTTGGATATTTGTGCAGCTTCCAGCTGCCTCTTTTCACCAGGCTTTCACATATCAAATCGTAAAGGGAAAAAAAATATCCAAGAAGAAATCTGCCTCCATGGAGAGCAGTTCACACTATCAAGGCTCTGCCAAAGTCTGATGTTCCACCATGGCCAGGGAGCTGTCAGTGGGTGTAGGGAATCTTTACTGGAGGATTTTCCACTTTGGCTCACACTTTGTCCCCAGACACCCATCCCTTCCTGCACTCCCAGTCTCCTGCTAATGGCTCCCTCCATTCCATGCACACTTCCTCAGCAGAAGCCACCAACACTCTTGCAAGGAGGCTACAAGGGCTCAGGGAATCCTGGACTGGTTTGGGTTTGAAGGAACCATAAAGATCATCTTGTTCCAAAACCCCCACTATGGACAGGGGTCCCAGCCACTACATCAGGTTGCTTAAAGTCCCATCCAACCTGGCCTGGAGCATTTCCAGGGAGGAACATAAGAGTTACAGAAGTCCATGGAGTGCCACAGAGGCAGCTCCATCCCTGCCTCTGCCACTTGTGCCCCTGGAGTCCCAGCACTGCAGAGCCCATTTCCCAGCACACAGGGACACAGCCTTGAACCTTCTGCATCATCATCAACCAGATGAGAAATGTGGCTGTGGTCTGACAGCAGGGACTGCCAAGAGGAAATGTCCTCTCTTCCTGATAGAGCAGCAGCATCAGCACAGAGCAAGGAAGGGATAGGACAGAGTCAGGCCATACAAATTGCTGGTGCCTCCATCATGTGGCCTCACCTTGGACCACCCCACCCACCCACCCTGGAGCCTGTTCCTCACAGAGCTCAGTGTTACAACAGTGCTTATTCCAGCTGTGCTGCTCCAAGCCCAGCACAATGTGCCTTTATAAACCAAACCAGTAGGGGTTTTGGGGTGCAGAGAGAGTGTGTCACTCCTGGCTGTGCCCTCACAACAAAGCAGGGTCAGTGGGATTCTGTTGGGCTCACCCTTGTCTGCAGGATGCTCTTGGTCTGCCCTGTTATGGGCCTGTTCACAGGATTTTCATGAACACTTCCCCACCCCAGTAATTCCAGATATACAGTCATCTGTAGGGCCCATCCTCACCAGACCACTGCAGCACACCAGGAACAGCCCCACACTGCTGAGAGGACTTTGCCATCACAACAAAGCATCTGCCTCATCTGCTCCCAGGAAGAGTGGGACTCACATCTTGCAGGCTTTAAAATCCAGGAGTCATCACACTGTCTCCTCTCAGTAACACAGGGCCAGAACAAGCTGAAGGATTTATATTTCAGAAAACAGGACAGAGAGCCCTAAAGAAAAGTATCACAAGGGGAGCTGCAGCAGAAGTGGAGGCTTTATTCACACCCTTTTCCTTCCCCTAAAACTGACAGAGGCAGGCTGGAGGCCAAGCTGGTAGGAATTGTATTTTGTGAGGGGACCAAGGTGTGGAAATATTCCTTGGCAAGGCCAGGGGACATGGTGCTGACAGCTACAACTAGGGCTTTGAGGTACCTGTTCAAATGAAACACATAAACAGCTGGGAAACATGGAAACTGTGTGAGCCCCCACCAATTCTGCAGAGCTCTAGCAAGCAGGTGGGCTTTATTTGGAAGAAATGCAATTGCAGAGTCCAGGACAAATGGTATTGAAACGTCCCCGATCTCAGGTTTAGGGTTGTTTTCAACCTGAACACATAATCTTGAAAGTATGGCTCAGGGAGCAACATAACCCCGTGTTCCCATGTAACACATCATGTGCTAATGTGAGACACGTTTATCACAGCAGCTCTGGAGCTCCACAGGCAAATTAACAGTAGGGCTGGCAGCCCCCAGACTGGGCTGTGCATGCAGCTCCTGCCTGCCTCGTGCATCACACACATCAGAAACCTTTCTCGTGCACAGGCAGGGGCATGAATTTGCTTCCAGCTTTTCCAGAGGCTTCCTGCCCTCAGTGCTATCATTCCTGAATTCCTGATCTAGAGCCAGGAAAGGCACATCTGTCCCCTTGCCTGCAATGAAGATGCAGTGGTGGCATTGCCCCTGCAAATGTGCTGGCTGCTCATGGCTCTGCTCACCTGTGCCACGTCTAGAGCCTACATCAGCCAGACCATGTCCCACAGAAGCAGGACCAGCCCACCCAGGGTATGGTGCACAAGAGCCCTGAAAGCCACCAGTGTGTGGCAGATGGAGCCTCAGGCCAGTAGCTGCTGTGTTGGGACCACCAGATTATTTTCCCCAAATGGAGCAAACATCTGCGGACACTTTAGGGTTCAGCTTCATTTCGTATCCTACAGCTGCTCCCCTCAGGAGTCCTGTCCTCTCTCATGGAAGGTAAACAGAGCAGATATTTATTTTGCTCTGTATAAAAATAAATGTCTAAAATAAAAATAATTTTCTAAAACCTGCATGGCACCAGGTCATGGGCTTGGACTTGTTTATCTCTGTAATAACCTGTTCACCCTCCTGCTGCACCAGGTCCCCACACCATAACTTTGCAGAGATTCCAGGTATATTAACCCTGGCCTGTCTTTACTGTCTGAAACGTAGGCAAGTTATGAAACTAAAGGTATGCTGAGTATATGGGAGAATCATTATTTCCTCAGGGTCTTTATTTAGTGCCCTCATCATCACTTCCCATATGAGCAGTGCAGTAGCTGCTGAGCACAGGGTAGGGATTCACACCAGGGGTACAATAGTGCTACAGCAACCAAAAATCAGGGAAAGCACTCAGCAAACTACCACTAAAACCCAGAGCACTGAACCTCTGTGGTTCTTTTCACACTGCTGTGCTTAAAGTGAGAGCAGTGCGTGCAGATATTCTAGCTTGGAAGTCACTTAAGCACATGTTTCTGTGGCTGTACCTTTACACCAGACTATGGCATGTCTGAGGTGACAGCCTGGTCAAATGTCTCTTGTTTAACCCCAGGAGAATCACATACCCTGAGGACATGCACTGATCCAAGCTCCATGTCAGCTTGACACTGAGGCCCACAGAATGGGATTTAGAAAGCAGAGGAAAAGTATGGATAGGCTGGAACTATTCCCCCTCCCAGGCATGTGCAGAGGATTGTTCTGTTGGAGAGAAACAGGTGGAAGCAGCAAGCACAGGCAGCTGGGGAGAAGGGTGAATGAAGAATGTGCCATCCTTAAATAGCCTAGAGGACCCTCAATAAGACAGAAAGAAAAATACAGTTGTACTTCCAGAAACTAATCTCACTCTAAGCAAGGAATCCCTATCCCACCAGCACTGGCAGGGTGTTCTCTAAATGTAGCTCCCTGATGGATTTGGCTACAGCTGGAGGGCAGAAAGCCAGGCCAGTGTCCTTCTCAGATATCAGGGTGTTTGGCACAAAGACCCACTGGAATACAACCCTAACACTTACCTGACCACAGAGGTGCCAGTTTGCCACTTGTCCCCTGAAAGCATCTTCTACTTGGCAAAAACAGCCCTTGGACAGCCACACCTTCCATCCTTCAGAGACCTCAGACTCTCAGGCCCCAGAGGCTTCCCTGCACCTCAAGTGGTATCAGCACCAAGCAGGCACAAGGCTCACTGAGGGTCACATCTACACCCTGCTGCATGGCCAGCTTTGGGATGGAAAAGGTACAGACCTAAGAAGTGCCACCCCACAAAAGCTGCTGCATCCACACAACTCCTGCCTCCCCCTGAGCTCCTTCCATCACCCTGGGTTGGTTCATCCCAGTTCAGCCAAAAATCCAAAGCAGCATCAGAGTGGTTTGCACAATAAATGGAACCAAAGCATTCAGGGAAGGGAGCTGAAGCACAGCTGATAAGCAAAGCACTTAGCACAGGCTATGTGTTAATGTCTCTGGGGAATATGTTTAAATGTGATAAACCACCAAGGAAGAACTTGAAGTGTAGTCTGTAAACACAACCAGAGAAACTGTACTTACACTTAACAGATTATTCTGCCACTTAAGAAAGAAGGTGAGGTTGGAGTTTTAACCCTCTGTCCTACACACAGTTGCATATGGAAGAAAAAGAGCTTTTTGACTCTCCATTAGCTTTCTTTTTTTCTCAGCAGACTGAGTACACAGCCCCACACTGCCAGGCACTGGCTACACCTGCCTGTTTCAGATCAGTCCTGGCAGCCCTGGTCTGTCACCTGAATTACTATTCTCAGCATTCCTCTATGCAATGTCGCATGGTTTGCTATAAATACCTGGGAAACCCTTAAAAGAAGGGTTCTGTTAATCCCAAATGCAAAGTGACACTCAGGACTGAATTGGCACAAACATTTGCAAAGCCCAAGGAAAGACAGAAAAGAAATCTCCTGTAGGTCGTTTTTGCTGGGGGGGGGTGAGAATACCAGAGCTGTGCTGTTCCATTGCCAGGCTGGGGCATGTACGAGTCTCATACTCTATAATTCAAAAATTAATCTGTTGATAAAATGAAAGCTTCTTTATTTAGAGCAAGAACAGCTCCAAGTTCCTCAGGCGGTTGCCAAAAACATTCCCTACGGTGCTATTGCCACCATTGAGCACATCCCAGTCATTACTAAATCTTCACAGTTCCCCAGGGAAGTAGGGACATGCTGTTTATTAAAAATCACTGGCCCAGCCCCACAAACACTTCCCCAGGGATTGCTTTGGCACTCAGTGCAGAGCTCAGTAAAGGCTAACAAGACATCACTGCCTCAAGTAAGGCTGAGCACTTTAGGCAGAGTTTAAGCAACAAAGTCCAAACCTTCCAAAACAAAACAAATCCTGTTCAGTAACTAACTCTGTGGCTGCATTAATTTTGTCCTTTGAGACTCCCCTATTATGTTCCCAGCTAAGCACTGGTCTGCCCCACCTCAGCAGCTGGATGCCCTTCTCACACCCAGGTGCTCCCAGGTGCCACAATGAGATTTCCTCCTGCTCTGGAAAATTCAGCCCCACCCTAAGCAGGCACTGTGATACCCCCACAGCTGCCCTGGGGTTCCCAGTGGTCTGCAGGATCAGACACCATGCTGTGACTGTTTGGCAGCAGCATTCCAACCTCAGCATCTGCTCAGAACACCCTGCAGCATTCATATTACAGCACAACATCAAGTCTGTGAGTTCTTCCCCCAGGGGACATCCCCTGTGGAAGATAAGATAAAAATTATATAGCTGGGAGTGTAATGGAAGGATGCTTCAGCATTGGTCAGTCTTGTGGGCTGAAGTTAAACATCTTCTTACATCAAATGACACCACAGCAGTCAGATTTTACTCACAATGATGGCCTGCATAACATGTATGTGCATGTATGTTATAGCAAATCCTGAGCAGTTACATCCTGTGCAAGCAGCCTCACGTGTGTGCCTTGTCCTGGGAAGTTGAACAGGAAGCTGAGCAGCAAACTGAGCCTTTTCTCCCCAGTTCTGGGGAGGCTCTATGTTCCCAAGTCTCACGAGCTCCCCTGGCTCCTGGTGTGCAGCAGCTCGGTTTGAGGAGCTGTGCCCTGAACTGACACCTTCTCCCCATCACCCACAGCCACATCAGGCACATCCACCCTCAGGGCTGTGCCTCACCAAGAGATGCAATGGCACTGCCACTGTACTGTGGTGTAGGGCTGTGAATATGTCCTGGACATGCAGAAAAACAGCTTCTAAGAGTGAGATAGGCTTTCAAAAATCCTAAAGAGCTTCTGATTGTCTTCAGCTGCAGGGCTAGAGGAATGATTCAGGATGGGAAAGCACGGCAGAGCTGCATGCCATGGTGTCATGTAAAATATATCTCAAGATTCCTGTCAGTGTTAATGGAAAAATTAACATTTTCCTATCACTGGTAAGGGTCAGCCCATCTGAACTAAAAGACAAACAAGAGAAGAGGGACTAACCACAAACTTCCCACCAGAGCAGAGCAAACTATCTGGGTTTACACACTGGTCTCCCCTCTGCTCTGGGTTTCTCTGCTCACTGCAATTAACTTACAGCAAGGAGGAGCACTGTCCCCCATTTTCACCAAGTCTTGCTCAAATAGCAGCTGAGTCCCAGCCTTCCCACAGCAGAAGATACAAAAACATTTATCATCCAATGCATTTTACAAAATAAACGAGGCCACCACCACCACTGTGCTCCAGCACCAGTCTCCCACAATAGTTATCAGCCCATTTGCCATCAGGAGTTACAGCTGCAGATTTCTGAGGTTTAAGTCTGCATTCAAAGTTATTTCTCTGGCACAGGAGCCTTTTAGCAAAACCTTCCTCCCCATTTTCCAGGTATACTCCCACAACACGTGGCAGCACATCCACTTTACCTGTGTGCCTGTGGAAAGCCATGGTCAGCAGCCCAAAGTCACCAGCAGCCCCTCAGGTAATGGAGTTCACAGTCTCCAGGCTGATAAGGAGCTGCCCCATTTGATAACATACATTTAAACGGAGCCTATTAATATGGACAGGACTCCTACCAGATGTCCATTCCCCTCCCCAGAGATCACAACCTTAATCCCCCTTGGAAATTCTTACCATTTTAGGTGATCTGAGGGAGAAGAATAGGATCCTGAGACCTCTAGGTCTCTGCAGGCAACAGTCAAATACCTGCCCAGCTACTCAGCACCCAAATTAGTCCCAAAGGCAGAATGAACTCATGAACTTGACCCCATGCTGGTAGTATTTGGCCTTGGCTTTAGAGTGAGATTGTGTCTCGTATCAGTCCTGAGCTAAATTACAGACCCAACATTAATGCTGCTCTGACATGGCAGAAGGGAAGAGCTGGATCATAGCCCTGTGGGGGCCAGAGGGGCTGCAGCCCCAGGAGCCAGCAAAGGGCTGTCTTCTGGCCCAGAAAGGATGTGGTTGAACCCCAGGGGACTCAGCTGACAGCCCACAGAAGTACCAGCACATCCATTCATGGTTGTGTTGGATTTGCTCTCAACATGGAGGCCACACTGAAGTTTCACTGCCAGTAACACTGGTCCTTCCCCAGCTTCTTCCTTAAAGAAGCTCTCAGCATTAACTGCTCAAAGAGAGAAAATCCCTGAAGAGCAGCACTCAGAAAGGTGGGTGTCATGATATGGGGCTTCTCTAGCATCTGGCATGGCTTTAGAGGCACTGGCTCATGCCTCTGTCTTCTTGACTCAGGTGTCCACAGAGCTCTCAGGAAGATCCCAGCTCCATGGCTCCAGCTGACCTGTTTCCACCCAAATCACAGCAGGAAGGGAGGGAATCTGGCTCGTGGTCACTGCTGTGGGGACCCCCAGGTTGCAGCAGCCCTGCACTCCCTCTGGATTATGCAACTGCTGCTGGCCACGCTCAGGGCTGGGGGCCAGGGACGCCCAGCTGCTAATCCTGCCTCCCCACTGACGCACTGCACGGCCGTGGGAAAGTCACTGAACCTCCCTGACAGCCACTGGGAAGAGCCAATGTTTATCATTCCTTCCAGGGAGCCCTTCGTGGTGGTGTCTGGCCTCTGAAGAGCAACCCTGCTAGAGCCAGGAACATCTCTGCTTCCTGCTTGCGGAGGTCCATGGAACTCCTCAGACACGTGCACAGTCTCCAGCCTCAGTGCTGGGCTTGGTGAGCCCCTGAGCCTTCACAGCCATCTTAGCCCCCCTAGACATCATGTGCACAAGCTCAGCATCTCACCAGCATCCTGACATCTCCACGTTCCCAACACGGCCTGGAAAAGGCCACTCTTGACAGCATGCCATTCCAAAGGAGCACAGCATGGATCCACTGGTACAGCAGATTGAGGCTGGGAAGCATGCTAAAATACAAATGCACCGAAACACTTTGGCAAGGAAAAACCCAATGTTATTCTGCCCCAGCTCATCTATAAATTCCAGCAAATTGTTTGCATAATTCAGATGGCAACAGGAACCCTAACAACTGGTATTTTCCTGTTCTAATCTTGCTGTGCGCAATGTAATATTTACAGACATGAGTTCATTTTTGGCAATGCACTTAGAGTTTGCACCATTAACCAACCTCATTCCTTTCTAGCTCCCTGCACAAAGCTCTGGCACCCTCCCACCCAGCTGTCATTTCCTACTTTCCCTAGGATGCCCAGGTATTTTCATCAGAAGCCTTTGCTCCCATCCCGGGTGATGGAGCAGGGTCTCTGGTGCCAGCGGCTGCCACGCCCCGACTGGAGGTGGCTGCAATCAGCAGCAATTTGGCAGCTGCAGAGGGGTGTGGAGAGCAGGGATGGACACTCGGACGTCACAACATTTCATGTGCACAAACACACGTGTGTCCACAGCACGAGGAGAGGAGAGGAGAGGAGAGGAGAGGAGAGGAGAGGAGAGGAGAGGAGAGGAGAGGAGAGGAGAGGAGAGGAGAGGAGAGGAGAGGAGAGGAGAGGAGAGGAGAGGAGAGGAGAGGAGAGGAGAGGAGAGGAGAGGAGAGGAGAGGAGAGGAGAGGAGAGGAGAGGAGAGGAGAGGAGAGGAGAGTTTGGCCAAGAAGTAGGAGGAAGACCCAGACCTGCAGATGCCTGTGGAGCTGCCTGGCATGACTCACACTGCAAAGACCCTGCTGATCCCCCAGAGCTGACTTGAATTAAAAGGCCATTTTGTTTGAATCTCTGGCCTCCTGGTCCAGCAGCAGAAATGGAAAGACCCTACTGCTGCTCTTGTTTTTTTGCCTGGTTTTAGGCAGGTAACTTAGGACAATTTCCCTTTCCTTCCCAAGCCCTCCCTCACCCCCTCAAGCCAAGGTGATTAAACACAGTGGTGGTGCAGGTGTAGCACAAGCACCAAGGAGAGACCTCAATGCCCTGTGCAACGTATCAAGGAGCAGACACCTCCAGGAAAGAGAGGGTGCCCCAGAATGGAGCTGTGCCAGCCTTGCCTGAGCCCTTGTCTGTGCACCAGGCACCCACAGGTCCCAGAGGGAGGAGTGCTACAAATACAGAAGTGAGTGCACAGCAGGGCATAACAGGTTTGGGGTGTCATGTTTTTAATATTAAACCTGTCCTGTAGGTTTTCCAGGGAGCTGCCCTGGACACACTGATCCCACCCAGCTGCAGAGCAGCACGGCTGGGGCATAGTGTCATCCACTCGGATAAACAAATGATTCACGATGTGATTTCCAGAGTATTTTCTTGCCCTAAGAATCCTGCCAGAAAAGGTCTGGGTCTCTCAGCTTGCTCACACATCCTGCTGTCATTCAACAGGCAGGAACTCCTAAAGAGAGCTGTTCTAAGCCAGGCATTGATGAACTATTAGTCACCATCATCAAAGAAAGCAGCAGTAAATACCAGCAGCAGAGCACCTGTGCACCTCCTGAAGTAATGCTGTGCCTCCTGCTTCCATACGTGCTGCTGGCAATGCACAGTGCACCTGAACAGAAGACCACACTGCCATCCACCAGGCTCCCCAGAAAATGAAAGTCCCACATTGCTCCCTACCCTTCCTGTCCTGAGGGCAGATCATTTCTTTTTTTTAATTTTATTTTATATGTCTCAGGTTGCATGCATGTGTCTTCCCACAGCAGAGCACTTCTGCTCAACAGATGTCAGCTACAAACTTCCTTGGCTCCTCTGAGGCAGAAATAAAACAATTTTCAAAAAACTTTTCTTTGCTTGTTTTAGTATAAACACAAAGTTTACAGGAAGACCACCATTTAGAGAGTTGGGTTTGAGAGGAGAAGGGATACAGATACAGCTCTCTCCAAAGAAAAGATCTTTGCAGTTCTAGGTGATAGATTAGAGAGATGTAAGGGGCGGCAGTCCCCAGTGCCACAGAAATGCTGGACAGGTTTGGCACAAGGACTGACCCTGGGGGCTGATCCAGCTCTCCCAATATTCAGTATCCAACATGTTTTCTGCTCCCAGCATTGGCAGCAGGCACTGCAGAGCAGTGTTTGTGGATCAAATCCAGCATTTGTGGATCAAATCCAGTGTTTTTGGTCATCTGGGGAAGACTGTCAGGGGATGATGGCCCCTGGTCCCCCTAGCCAGAGACCCTGCATGGCAGAATCACACCTGAACCAGAATGGGAATTTTCCACCTAGTCCTTTCAAAACTGGACAGTTTATCTTTGAAGTATCCCAGAAATGCTCTAGAAGTCTCAAATACAGCTCTGTGTACAAGATGTGCCTTGGCACCCCTGAATGACCCCACAGGCACTCACAGGAACACAAGGCAGAGACAGCTGGGATGTGCCCACATCCAGAGCAAAACCAGCAAGGACCTCACTGCAGTGACAGGGGAATGAGCACCCCGGGCACCAGGGGAGCTCCTGGTGTTCTCAGGGAGCCAGCTCAGAGGGACAGTAGAGAAGGAAAGTGGCAAGATGTGCAAAGGCACCATTCTTCCATGCTGAGCTCCAGCTCACAGTGGGGAGCTGAGCCTTTCAGTGCCAAGGGAAGATTTTTGGATCACCTGTAAAGGTGGGGGTAGAGGAACTGGGAATAGATTTATAAGGAAGCTGATGCAGGGTGTGCAACACTCAGGAGCTCAAATATAGTGTGAGTAGAAACAAAAGGCAGATAAGAAGACAGGATAAGAAGAGGAGGAAGAAAAGGGATAAAGATGCAGTAATAGGAAGGAAAAGTCAAGAGATAACAGAGCTGGAAATAAAGGCACCTGAAAAAAAGCAAAACCAGGAAGAGATACAAACCAAATCTTTCCCATCTGCCTCCATCCACAGGCTGGACTGTTTCCAGGACTATTCCCATGGCAGCTCCAAATTTATTTCCCTGCTGCCATCTGCTCTGTGGCTCCCCTCCACACACGCTCCCGACTGGCACTTCTTCCCATCACCTGTTGCTGACATGGCAGACCTCTCACTGCTGCGGAGAGCCAAGTGACACTGAGGCCTGGGGGGAGTGGCTGTGCATAAATCAGGAGCTGCTTTGTAGTCCCAAAGATTTGTCCAGCTCCTGCTCCCCATCCTGGCTATGGCAGAGTGGTGGGATGCAGGCCTCAAACAGCCCCATGGCAGCCTCAGGCTGCAGAGAAGACTGGGGAGAGGAGAGGCTGCAGCAGGTGCTGGGCAGAGCTGCTTTTGAATGAACTCCAAAATAAAGTCAATTTCCTCCTGTCCCTGCTCCTCCTTCTTGCATTACAGGTAAGATGCCAAGGCTGTATCTCCCAGCACCAAGGATGCTGAGTGCCTGCTGCAGTCCCAACAGTGAGATTTAGACGTCAGTACAAACCCAAAAAGTGACAGCCCCAAAAGGATGAAGATTTTTTTAAGTCTCTTAGAAAGACAGATGTCTTAGTCTTTAAATGCACTTGCTGAAACGTGAGCCGTGTTTCTCTTCCCAGCTCTGTGTCCCATGTCGTGCTGCTGTGAGTGTGCAGGCAGTGCACTGGGAGGCTCAGCAGGCTGCCCACGACCCCCTTCATGAAATGCAAGATGAGGACCACAGGTGTGAACATGCCCATGAAGGTCATACAACCCTAAGGGGAGACAAAAACTTCCTCTACTCCTCTTGGGAGACAAGTCCACGTGTAGTGCCAAGATCAGTCTGATGATTCAGAAGCCTCATAAGAGGACTAGGCCCATAATTGGGCTAAAAATACTGCATTGACCTCTTCCTCCCCCCCAGCCCCACAACTGGGTGATGCACAGACCCAGCCAGCAGTGCTGTGATGACTCTCAGCCACTTCTGCCAGGTGATGTGTCCTGGGAGGAGCCATGGGGCCAACAAGCTGCACCACAACTCAGTTATTCCCCAGTTTATTACCCCAAAGCTTCACACTGAGGGCACTGGAGCACATTAGGGCCATTTTGGACAATTTTAGGTCTTCCTTTGTTCAAGTTTAGTTGCACTCATGGGCAGGGAGAATTACCAATGGAGCCAAATGTGAGGCAAATATTTGCCAGGCACAGCTTTCTCCTCATGGCATAGCCCTGGGCTTCAGAGCTGAGAAAAGTAACTCAAGTCTCTGTCAAATAAATACCACAGTGATCCAGCCAGGCAGCACAACAGTCTTTCCCAGGATAGATGAGGTGTGAGGAACAGGCACAGCAATAAAATCCTGCCATACCCACACAATAAATGCTCGTGTCAGGGCTTTACCAAGTAGTGAGTGAGCCATCACTGAAATAGTATTTCACAGTGTCCATCAGGCTCTCTGCACTTGTAATAGCTCCCAGTTCCTTCTCACAGGCACAGCAGCTGGCTGGGCAATGCTCTGCCTCAGTGAGGTTAAACAGCTCACTGTGGAGCTCATGGAAGGAAGTTCAGCTACTAGTTTGCTTCACTGCTTGAAAGCTGGGTCATTCCTTGGAAATCTACCCACTAGGAGTTCGCAGTTAGCTGCTACCCAGACATCAGCTACAACACACACACTCTCCAGCATCCCCCTGACACCTTCCTGTGCTCATCCAACAGGACCTGGCAGCAAGGAAGACTCACAAGGTGGGTGCTGCAGGCTGTGCTCAAGTTTTTCCTCCAAAGCCTGGGAATGCTTTCCATGGGATGTTTTCTAACAAAATACCATGCTCCCAGGAAGCTGCTGGGCAGATGGTTCTGCAGACCTCCATCCTCTGCCCACACAAAACAGTGGCCAAACCAAATCCCCAAACCAGCAGTGCTCTGTGGCACCAAGGAGCCTTGGTATTTCCCCTTAAATATCTTAATTATCAGGAGAGAAGAAAGAGCTGTTTGTGGATGGACTGTGATTCTAGCAAAACATTCTCCAGAAATTCAGCACGTGACAGACACTGAGGAGAGAAAACTTCAGCTCAAGTGGTCAGAGAAGGGCAAAGCAAAAGCCTTCAGAAAGGGCTGCCTGGCCAAGGGTGAAGACAGGCTACTCTTTGATGAGGACGTGCCCTTCCAAGCATTGGCATGCCAGTTGGGAAGATTCCCTGGCATCCAGCACACCATCAAAGCACTGCCTGAACTTGGCACAGGCCACAGGGCCATGCCCTCAGCACCGATTTAGAGCTGGCAGAGCCAGCACTGGCACATGCTTTTAGCAGGAGAAGCAGCCCAATACCCTGGGCAGGACAGTTGCCTCGAGCAAGATTAACATTTGGCTGTCTGCACCCTCAGTTGTCAGCCAGAGCTGGTGGCTGAAAGGACCAAATCACCCTTGTTATGTGGCCATTTTAAAAATAACCTTTCCCAAAGCCCCACAGTACATAGCCCCGTGTCTGTCTCAGCTCCAGGAGCTGAAGGGGATCAGCTTGCAGGGTTGAGGGGTATTTTTGGGCACCCTGACTAATTGTCAGGACATATGCTGAGCATTCTTTACAAGGAAAAACAAAGCTGCAAAGTCTCCTCCAGCGAGGCCTAAGGGGTTAGATTAGTCTCAAGAGTTATTTTCATAAACCTATGCTTTAGGAAGTTTTGATTTAACCTCCAGCTTCAGATAAGTGAAGTTTAAAATGGAAAAAGAAGTCAACTTCCTTGCACCCCAACACTCACCACAAAGGCTGTGCCAGATTGCAGCAACAAGGGCAGGAAAAGTGGAAACTCCTCACCTTGGAGTGGTTTCAGATTCACAAGTGCTTCTTTGGCACCACACTGAGTATTTTGCCAGTTTTGTCCCTCTTCCTCCCTCCACTCTCAGGAGCAAGAGCTCCCGGCTCAGAGGCTCTAGACTTGAAGTCCTGCAGCCCAACGTGAAGGTGATTCTCACATCTCCTGAGAGGACCAGAGATCAGCCACTTCTTGCAAGTTTATTCACCATTAAAAAGACTGTTCTAAAAGCAGCCTGTTTTGAGTGGGTTTCTTGGTTGCAGTTTCCTGCTGCTTCTTTCACCAACCTGAGCACCTCAGCAGCACTTCACTCACATGCCAGTTTAAGGCAGCACTCATCCAGTTCAATTTCTCTACGCTTACTAAAACAGCAAATAAAGCACCTGTGTGCAACATCTCCACAACACCCTGAGACACACAGGCCAGAGCAGCCCATGTTTCCCCACCACTCTGCTCTCCCTTTCAAGCCCAGAAGGTCTCTGGGATGCTTTAAGCCTCACTGCTGTCTCAGTCCATGCTGTTGGCCCATGGACTTGTGCTTTCCCCTTTCTCTGGCATATATCAAAGCTTGCTCTTCTCATTCACAAACACACATATCTCAAGATGACAAGAGCTCTCTGAAGTATCCACCATTGCTCTCTGTACATTTTTCCCCTGAGCTGCAGAGCAATTTCCACTGAGGATAAGTGTTGTCAATTCAATTTCTAATAATGGCATTAAAATGTATGAGCCATTTCTCTGGAGTCAGGGATAATATTTTCAAAGTGCCTCTGTGATACAGGAACGTAAATCTCATTTTTCATAAAGTGATAAGGATCCTGAGTCTCTCTTGAAATACGTCAGATGAGAGCTGGGCAAGGACTACACAGGAAAGCTTTACCTGTGGGTTTGGTTAGAAAACACAGATTCAAATGTTTAAAAAAGAGGAACAAGTATCTTTAAATCTTTCATCAGGGTTAGGTTTCAATTTCAGCCAAAATAACAGAGTCCCAGCCCAGAATGGTTTTCAGGGCCCTGCCCTGGTTTGTGGTATCCCAGCTGAGTGTCATTATCTGCAGGATAGAGACCGTTTTGGAGAGGGAAGCAGGGAATTCTCCTCCCCAGCATATTCCCACTCTAGTTTTTTTGGTAACCTAGCAAAATTTGTGTTCCTCTTGTGTCTTGGAAATGTTAAGATCAGTTCATTAATACTTTGTAAGAGACAGCTTGGGCCAAAGGAAGTGGGGAGGGGAGGTTACTGAAACTGCTAAATTTAATTCCTTCATCCCCCTCCTCCTCCAGGCCAGGGCATCCAGAGCCAAGGGAAGATCTCTCCTATCCTGTGCTCCTCCCAGGGTCTTACAGCAGCTCTGCATGGTGCAGCATTTCTACCAGTGCTTGGAGCAATGAGCAAAGTCTGTCTGTGGGTACATCCATTAAACACAAACTTTGGAATAAGAAAAGTGAGATATTTAGAAGAATGTTTGATTTTAAACAGAAATAAACCAACTGGAGTTGGTAAAAGCCCTTGTGTATTTGATTAAGCCATCCCCTGCTCTGGGACTAGATTCAGGCCATAAAAGTATTTTGTTTTAATTTTCAAGTAGCAGAGAGACAATAAATTCAAAGACAATGAGGAACACAGTCTGCAAAGAGAAACAGCCCTTCTCAATACAACCACTGCAAGCTCTGCAGCTAGTGCCCACATCCAGCTGTTAGAGGATGTGCTCCATGTGACAGAAAAGCAGTGCTAATTGCACACAAATGCCAGAGAAAACTGTCAAAAAGCTAAAGCAGATGTGAAACAGTGGTTTGCTTTCTTTTAAAACCAGCTTGTGCAGCTGCATTTCATGAGAGTCCTCAAGCGCCGCATCGCTCTGGGAATGCTGCGGGACAATGGGGAAAGGGGGAAGTTTCTAAATCATGGAGGGCTCTTCCTGCAAGGACCCTGCTGTCCCTTTGGTAAAATTATACCCCTTGAGACAGATTCTCAGCTGTGCTAGAAAGAAGCGTAGGTAGAAGCCTTGTCTGCTTTGTGCCAGTGCTGAGCAAGGTTAGGCTTGGTCCTGGATCTGCAAAGAATGGATTCAGTCACCCAGAGACAGCCACAAGGCAAACACACCTTGACACCAAGGTGAAACACTTGGGGAGGACACAGGGAAGACCTGCAGGGATGCCTGTCCTGCTCCCAAATGTGCTGCACCCCACAGAAAAGAGGTGACACAAAGAAATTTCAGACACTGCATGCAAACAATTCACACCAGAAAAGCAGTGTCTCATCTCCAAAGATGCTGAAAGCAGAAGATAAAATGCTCCACGTGGCATTTATTTTAAAGTTTTTTAGCATCCTGCCCAGCTCAGCTATGGGAAGTTTGGGGTCACAGTGGCTGGGGCACAGGGCTGTGCTGTGCAGCAGGGTCACCTGGACTCAACCCCAACCACTGGGACAGCCCAGGCACACCAGAGCACTGCCCACCTTGCAGCTGTAAAAGATGAACTTGTGTCTGTCTCACACACATCTCACTCAGCTGTAATCCTTTCAAATGCTAGACTGCTCCAAGAGCAAGACTTTCCTGAAGCCTCTCCCTGAAGCTGATGGCTGAATGCACTGGTGGACTGAGAGCTGCCCATGATGCTGAGGAGCTTGGTCACATCACCAAAACATTGCCTGCATGGCTCCAGAAAGGAGGTGGAAAAAATCCACCCACAGCCCTGGAAGGGTCTTGCAAGAAGATATAATTTACAGATCTCTCATGATTGTAAAATTATAACAAAAGACTTCCAAAATACAAAATACCCCTGCTGAAACCAATCTCTTTTGATAAATGCAACCTCCATCCCATGTTTCAGAAAGCTATGAAGTTAATCCAAAGAAAGAATCATGTTTTTTAATCATGTGAGTAGGTTCACAGATCACTTTTCGAGGGCTCAGGTTTTGTTTGCATTTGTGCTGTTGATAATTGTTCCCTGTTTTCATTCATTAGTAATTATGTCTTAAAATATTTTCTAAAATCTGTCAGTGGGCCTCTGATGCTCATGCAATGCTCATGCATTGCTTCATCAAGACAGCTGATGATGTTCTCATGTATTTCTACACAACTTCATGCGTTTGATAATTCAGCAATGGGGAGCAAAACCCAAGCAGAGACCACTGCCACAGCTTTGTCAGCCTCCCCCTGCAGCTGCAGAGGGACAGGCAGTACTCCCTCCTACACATAGAGCTTTTAGTAAAAAGTTGTTCTTCTTCAGAAAACGCGAGTGCGTTGAATGAAGTGCATTGGAACCGTCTCTGTTCCAGCAGGGAAAGGTGCAGGACGATAGAAGAGCCCTTCCTGGAGTGCCAGGAGTGCAGCACAGCCTCCTTATCCTGCCTTTCTCAGGCACAGCTGGTGCTCCACGAGAGCCCCCTCCAACCCCAGTCTCCATCATCTCAGAAATGACATCTCTGCTCCCACTGTGCCCTGGCAGGAGGTGACTCCAAAAGTCCAGTCCTGACCTGCTTAAACTGGGGACGCTTCAGGGCAAAATAATGCCAGAGGCCAAATTTTCCATCTCCTGCCCCAGGTATATTGCAGAAGAGGGTGAGGTTTTTCCAAGCTCTTGTTCCAGCCCCTGGAGCAGCAGCAGGGGAGAGGCTTGGCCTGTCAGTGCTCCTGTTCCACCAGCTGCTTAGAGCCAAACCTTACCTACAAGTCAAGTATCTCTGTATCCCCACAATCCTTTCGCAGGGAGAATTTTCCAGGATAGAGAGGATGGCAGAGAAGGGCACCCTTGCAGCATCCAAACCCACCCCCGTGGCTCTCCAGCCCACGGTCCCACGAGGAATATCACTGCCATACTTCCAGGAATTATAGAAGCCCTGTCTCAGCAGCCAGTTTCATGAACCATCCCCTGCATGATCTCATTTACAAGGCAAAAGCTGTTTGGCGAAACAGCTCCCACAGCACCCAAAAGTCGCTGGAGCAGACACAGCATTCCTGGCTCTGGCTCCCTTTCCATCCGGCTGCTCCGGCTCAGGCACCGCCGCTGCTCCAAGGATGAGCTCATCTCTATTTCAGGTTGAATTTGCACTTGGCAACTTCCCTGGTAACCAAAACAAGTTAATCCGTGGTTTATAAGAGATGTATTGGTTGTTTGGTTCAGTGTCTAGAGGAGCACACAGAGACTTCCCTGCACTAGAGCAGTAGCACAGGCTGGGGCAGGGCGGGGAGGGCAGGAGGTGCTCACAGCAGTGCTCCGGAGATGGGAGGAGGGAAAGGGGAAAGCTGCCTCTGGGCTCACCCCAGGAGACATGGAACTGAGCAGAGGAGGTGTGAGGCACGGCTTTCACTCACACACCACAGGTGAGCCTTTATGGCAGCTCCCTGCCACCCTGAACAAGTGTTATAACCTCTCCAGCACATCAGAGTAACCACAGGGATACTGTTTGCAATCCTCTCCAGCCAAAAATCAGCAAATCTTTCCCCAAGCAAGAATGGGGTCTCCCACCCACTGCAAGAAACCCACCCTACCACAGGGACAGATCCATAGTCAAAGTTTCCACCTTCACCTATAAATCATTAAGGTGATCATGGCATAAGAGAGAAGGAAATATTATGGCAAGGCGTGGATGACATATTCAAGCATCCACCAAAGAAAATCCAGACGGGATTTGACAGATTTGCATCCCCTCTGGGTGTCCTTGTACAGCTGTGAGGTGAACGTGGGCTGCTCTCCAATCCTGATCCCATACTGTCACTCTGGCCACTTCCAGAGGCAGCACTGAAATAAGTTATACATCAAGTGGCATTCACCTGGCAGGCTGTTCCCTGGGGAAGCATGACTGGCTTTCAGTGGGCAGAGCAAGGGTAGACAGGAAACTCTATTTGCATGTGTTGAGTGAAATACATAGCTCTGTGTATTTTTAAAGTGAGATGAGACCAGACAGAGAGAGGGAAATCCCTTCACCCTGGCCTGTTCATTAGTAACCAGTCTCCAGATTACTATCTCAAATTACTCAATCCAGATAAGGACCACACCCACCTGTGTTCTGGAGGTGCTATCTGTGTTTGCATTGCCTCAAACCACTGACTTCCCTGTGGCTAATGCTGTACCAAAGAGCAGAACAAAGTGCCAGACCCCTGGAATGCTCTCAGGATCCTGACCCTGCATCTGTGGGCTCTTCAACTGAATCAGTCAGAAACTCATCAGATTCATCCACTGGATGAGGTAAATCAAGCTATAAAAATCTCTGTAGCAAGGGCATTGTGAGTGCACACAGCTGTCCCAAGGCAGCAGTTTCCTGGGATGCTGCAGCCCTGGGGATGACACACCTACCAGGAATTTTAAAGAGCTTTTTGCTATCTCAGTGCGATGAGAAAAGGGGAAAGCCAAGAGGCACAAAATGAAGTGGAAAAGACTCAGGAGCCCGAAAACGAGACGATAAGACAGAAGCTGGAAAGGGAGGCAGGCAGTGCCTCAGAAGTGACTAATTCCAAACGTTTGCTCCAGTGTTTATTACAGAAAAGAACAGATAAGAAAGGCTGATGGTAACAACTGCCAGGGGCAGCCAGTCCCAAGGTAAACAAACAGCAAATGCCTTGGGAGCAGCCTGCCAAGTCCAGATGGTTCCCACATCTTGGGGCATTTCTTTAAAAGAAAGGACATTATTTTCTCCCACCACAGCATCCTCCAGTAATGGTTGGGGTAGTGGGGGGGTACATTTAAGATAGTGTCATAGTGAAGGGGATCTTTGATCAGAGACCACTGAAAGCACATGAAAACTGAATATTCCCATATGAAGGCTCTGAGGAAGAGCTGGGAGCCAACTCCCTGCAGGAAAGTCAGCTAACAACCGCAGTGGGCAGGGCCGGTCATGGCTTTAGTGTGAAGAACCATTTCTATTTTTCTTAGCACAAGAAGAAAGGCATGTCCAGCACTCTGGTTCATATGAGAGAGCTTTGGAGGATTGAGTGGATTTTTTCCTCAGTCCAAGCAAAACAGCAAGAGCAACTCTTGCTCTGCCAGAAGCTCTGAACTCCTCTGCTGCTGAGAGCTGGTGTAACAAAGGAACCCTCACACCCTAGGGCACCTGCTGCAGTGCTAAAGGGACCTTGAAGCAAAATAGGTGGATTATAAATCCCTGTATCAATTGTGCCTCCCTGCAGGAGTCCCTTGGCATATGGAGCACACACAATTTCTTGTGAACAGGGTCTTTTTAGACCCATCATTTCAGCAGACAGACACCACTAGAGCCAGCCAGTGTTTGATTTGAAGTTCCTCCATATGTCAAAGCGTCAAAGCATGAAGGTCTCTTATGTCTTGAAGACAACTGGGAGGATTTCTAGGAGAGAAAGTTTTCTATTCCATTCAGTCATTTTATCTATTTTTCCTGTTATTTATCTCCCCATCCACATCGCAATAAAAACAGAACAGATTCATTTCACCATAGCTCTGCAGTTCACCAAGTAAATTGGTTCTGAGACATTTTGATCCAAACAAATCTCAAGCTATACCTGTTAGCCTCTCGTGAGTCAGGTTTTAGTTTCTTCTTTTCCACTCATTTCCCCTTTCCAGGGGTGGAAAGGGATTAGAAACAAGGAAGCAAAAAAGCTGCTCTGAAGTGCTTCTTCCCAGCAGGAATAATTTCCCCCTGTTCTTAATGAGATGTCTGGGTGACAAGTGCCGTTCTGTATTTGATCCAAACAGATCACAAATGCAGCCCAGTCCCACCACTTTGAATCCCTCACAGTTCATGACCCTTGGCTTCCAGCTCACACCACAGACAGCTCTGCAAGAGGGATGCATCCCAAACACCAATCACTGGGGTCACCTCAAGGAACAGAAGAATTATGAGACACATCTGTGGAACAAGTGGGTCTTCTGAAAACATCAATCCAAAGTCAAGAGGGTTTGAATTTCTTATTTATGAAAATGATGCAACTCTGTAACAGCATCCAAACCAAAATTGTAACTCTGCCTGAAAGTTTCCAGTCAGGCACACAGCAAAATAGCTGCCCTTCTACCCTGGATTGAACTCCAGGAGCTGCCAAGAACCCTGCCCTAGAGCTCCAACTTCTTCCAGGGAAGTCTACTTCAGCCTTTTTTGAAAGAATGCTTCCAACCCTGTCTGTCCCATTCCAGCATGGCTATAATGCAATCCTTGCCCTACTTCGATTTTCTCCAAAGCCCTAAACCCAGTATTAGTCCTGTGTTGCCATAGGACACAAACCCCATTTCCCATCTATTCTGATGGAGATGAAAAAGCTGGAGAAGCAGAAGAGCCAGCATCCGTCCATCCATCCATCCATCCATCCATCCATCCATCCATCCATCCATCCATCCATCCATCCATCCCTTTGTCCCACAGAAAATGCCATACTCTCTAGCTCTGAGAGGAGGGATTTTCTCTGGCAGCACTCTTGGCACTACACACACCTAAATCACTCTGGAAATATCAAGGGCCAGCTCCTCCCTCAGTGTGTGCTGCAGGGAGGGCAAGCACTGCCCCATCAAGGGCTTTTCTGTTGCTTTCCAACAGCAGCTTAGAGCAGAGCCTTTGCAGGAAGTTCTCAGAGCAGTAAAATGAACCATTTCTGGTAGGAGAGTTTTACCTACAGGCCTGGAGAGGTTTTGCAGAGAGAGATGCTCATCACACACCAGCCTCAGCCTCTTGGCTCCAGTTAATTCCTCCAGAAACCACCTGGGGTGATATTCCCAGAGCTGGCTCTGGGCTGCTCAGCTACAAAATGTCCCAGTTAAAGGACATCAGGGAGAGGAACAGGCTGGGCTGTGTCCTGTCTCTGAGCCCCAGGGAAGCCCCCAGCCCCTTGGTCCTACACCCAGGCAAGTGGCTGCCAACAGGGTTTTTACTGGACCTAAGGACAAAAGAACTGAAGCCAGAATATATGGCACAGTCCTTTCAAAACCACACTGCAGAAGTGGAAAAATGCATTTATCTAAATAGTATCTACTTCTTTAGAGTCCCAGTGTCGCAAGAGCCATCTGCTTGGAACTTCTCTCCAAACAGAGTATCTAAGTGAAATACGAGGTCTCTTTCTTCCTCCCACACTCCCTCTGCCAAAATCAGACATGAAATGACTGATCTCAGACATTTCTGCTTTGTTACTTTCTCTGTTGCATTTCTATAACAGAGAAATGAAATAAAAAGATATCCCAATGAACCAAGCTGTAGTATTTTGACTTACAATGCATTTTTTTAATGAAATCACAGGTCAGTTCTGGGAAAGTTTATTGCATATACATGATTTCCATGATATTTTCAAGCAAAAGTGAGTCCACCCTGCTCAAGGTATAGAATTGAATTTGAAATCTCAGATTTGCTACCTTTGCTCTCCTACCAGCAGGGCACAAGGCGACAGTGGCTGGGGACCATGAGGGTGACAGGCAGGCATTGACTGCTTGGCTCAGCTCTCCACAGCTCTGCATCTCTGTGTGACCCTTGTGGAAGCCCAGCACCAGAGCCTGCCCATGGCTCTCCAGGGAGCTGCTCTGATTTGGGAGCCATCAAATACAAACTAATCCAAAGCCTGAGCAAACTTTGCATGTTGCTGGTGGTGAGGCTTTTCTTGCTGCATTTAATACCACTGGGACTTCAGGGCTAAGCAGCACCACAAAAAGGGAAATGCTAAACACAGGCATGATCCTTGTCTCATCAGCAAAGATCAGAGAAATTTTCCACCTAAATCCCCCAATGGCTGGTGAATAAACTTAGAACATAATTCACACAGGCTACTACCAAGGGGACAGTATAATTCCAGGCTAACATCTGCCTCTCTGCTCCATTTTGTGAGCCCTCACCTGCAGAGCTGCATGCAGCCCTGGAGTCCCAGCACAGGAAGGACAGGGAGCTGTTGGAGCCAGTCCAGAGGAGACAAGGATGACAAGGATGACAAGGATGATGTGCTCTGAGGGGTGGAGCATCTCTCCTTCGGAGAGAGTTGGGATTGCTCAGCCTGAAGAGGAGAAGGCTCTGGGAAGGCTCTATTGCCATATGGGATCTCAGTACTTCAAGGGAGCTCACAAGAAAGATGGGAACAAACTTTTATCAGGGTCTGCTGCAACAGGACAATGGCAAAGGTTTTAAACTGAAACAGGTTAGATTTAGACTAGATACAAGGAAGGAGATATTTTTACACTGGTAAAACCAGTAAAACACTGTCACAGATCGCCCAGTAAGTGGTAGATGCCCCATCCCTGGAAGTGTTCAAGCCCAGGCTGGACAAGTCTCTGGGTAACCTGGCCTAGATGAAGATGTCCCTGTGGAATAAGTAGCTTTTAAAGGTCCCTTCCAACCAAGTTATTCTGTGATACAAAAGGAAGTAGGTTGCTTCTTGGGGACAAGGAAGTCAATTCATTAAAGCTTTTGCTGCATCCTAGTGCAATGGGTGTGGACTGCAAGCCATATTGGTGATAAGGATTTAGATTCTAGATGAAGTGCAACCTACAGCATCACTTCCCTGTCCATGGACATGAACAGGGACCTCCCCAAGCTCCCCCAGCTGCTTCCTACCATAGATCTGGATTTTCCATCCAGGGTACTGTTGGATGGAAAGGCTGCTTCCAAAATAAAGGCCAGCCAAGATGGGTAGGAGAGTGTTTATTTTCAAGTGTTTGAGTACCCTAAGCATTGCTTCCCTTTGAACAGCTGCCATTGTTTACATCCAAGTAGAGAATTATACCAGCATACAGGGAGACAAGCCATTGCTCACAACAGGGAATAACTTCTGTTAGGAGCAGTTCAAGGGCCCAATCCTAAAAGCCTTCCTCAGCCAAAATTCCTGAAGAGCAGTGCACATCAGAAAACAGCTGCAAAATCCCAGCCCTGAACTCGTTCCTCAGATCCACGGTCCAAAATCTGAACAATTGGCTTTCTGCTGCACTGAGATCTGGAGGGGTTTGGGGTTTTTTTCCACCTGTGGTGCAATCTCTGAAACATCTACCCACGTTTTTCTCTCAGGTATTAGTCAAGAAGGAATTTTTATATGCTGAACTCCTTAAGGAAAAACTAGGGACTGGTTTGTATTCAAGAATGCCGTGTTTGGGAAAGAAGAAGGAAAGGGTGTTGTCACTGAAGTATGTGGGTGCTTTTATCATTACAAAAGAAAGTTGAAGTTTCAAAGCCATATTTGGTTGCCTGATCAGCTATTTTGCTTTGTACATCATGGCTGAAGAATTTAATCAGTTTCCTTTAGGAAGTTTTTTTGTTGTTGTTTTTAAAAAACACTTTCCTCTCTAAACAGGGTAATAGGCTATTTGGTAGGTGGAATGTTTTTATAATTTTCCCCATTCCACGTGCTAGATTTCAGTAGTTTAAAAAATAGACACATCCCATTCTCAACCACAGACGGGCTCCTGCTTACACAACATGAACTGGACCAAAGTCCCATACATTAACTTATCTTTTGACCAATACCTAAAGAAAATATTAATGACAGAAACACCCATCCTGCAAACACACGGGCAAATACAATTTCACTCATGCAAGTGACTTCCCGAATCTATATTGATACAGGGGTGCAGCATTTGTACAAAGCTAAAGGTGTTTGCATTCACATGGGTGCAGCTGCAGGAGCTCTGCAACTGCCCGATATTCTGTAATACATGAAGAAAGAGGAAAGCATGATAATTATTAGGTAAAAGCTTGCATTCCATATTCCCCAATTATTTTACTGCCAGCCTGCTCCCAGGATTGTTCCTCACATCACCTGAGTGCCCACAAAACAGCCCCTGCTCTATTATTTCCTCCCCAGCTCTCATTAAGAGCCTCAAAGAGGCACATCTGATCACCTGCCCAGGAAAGCACAGAGCTGCCAGCTTTTACACAGCCCAATACCACTGCAAATGCTCCCTAAGGACCAGTTCAACTTGAGAACAAAGAGAAAAATTGTATCTATACCCCAGCGTCTGCCGGTACTTTCAAAGGAACCACCTTCCAGGAGGGAGCAAACATATCAGGGACAGAGAATGCAAGAGAAATCAGAAACAAAAGTGTAGATAAATCCCAATTCCAAAACAAGCAGCTTCTGGAGTTAACTCTGTGAACCGCGCAGGAATTTCTTGCTGGTGAGTGTTTCAGAAGTACATTACACACCCACAGGCTTCCCACTCCCCATCCCGGCTCTCACAAACCCTTCTCCGGCAGAGCAATCGCAAGACGGAGAAAAGACCAACACCAGCCCTGAAATCCGAATATCTGCAGAGCGTGGGATGCTGAAACGCTCCGTGCCCTGCTGGGCGAGACGATGCTCGGGAGGGAGAGATGGAAAAGAGACAGGAGAGGGGAGAGAGGGAGGCATGTGCTTACTGGTGCCCGGAGCGCTGCGAGGCGGAGGAAGGGATGGAGCGAGCGCTGCGGGACGGACACGGCAGCGCTTTGGGCCGGGATGTCCGCGGGAGAGACGCGGCTTCCACACTTATAGCAGGGAGGTGCCTGGCAAAAAAAAAAAAAAAAAAAAAAAAAAAAGTTAGTCCAGCCTAGAGCACCGATCCTGCCCGGGGAGCAGCTGGAGGTGGGGAGCTCCTCCCATGGTCACTGCATCATCCATGAGGGGAAAACCCCAACCCCTGACTTTGCCAGCAGAGCTGTTCCGAGGCTCCCCACAACAGCGCAGCGCTGTCATGGGAACCACGGGATGCAGCAGGCTGGGAACAGTCTCATTGCCCCAAAAAGTGCCAGCAGCTGCACTCCCAGACAAGGAAAACGAGGCACAAAATCTTTGCAGGAGGATGCCTCGCCAGGTTCCTGTCTTGCCCAAACATCCCTCTCTCCATGCTAAAGCCTTCCCTGGAAGCTCAGCTGTACATTGCCTTCAGGTTCATAGACAGAGTTTGCAGGACAAAAAATGAACAGGAGGGATGTATTTCATGTGAGAAGTCAGCAGAGAGGAAGGGTACCCAGTGGAAGAGAGCACAGAAAAAAAAAACTATGCCAAAATAGGACCATTTTCTTCAAAGCAGACACAAAAATAAGTACTGTCAGGTAGCAATTAATTCCTATCTTAAAAAATCTGCCTGCATCACACCAGAAATATCCCACAACATTTACATTTGTTTTCTCCCTTTCTCCATCCCTTATTCTTCTTATATTCTTCTGACCTTTTCCCACTTTCTTCCATTCTTCTGCTGTTGGAAACATGGCCCCTAAGTTTGTTTTTTAACAAGAGATGCTTGTGTAGGAGCTCTTGCTCTACAAAGAGGCTTTTGTGGTGCCTTGGAGAGCCACAACAGAGCTCCTGACTAATGGCAGGAGAGGCTGGTAGGTGTGCTGGACACAGCCTCCGTATGCCTGGGAAGCAGACCATTCTACTTGGGCCAAGGACTTTCTCTTTGTTAGTAAAATAAAAACATTTTGTAAGAGCAAATATACTCTCCTTATAAAAATATTCATATTTTTCTGTGTCTCTATTCATTCAACAGGTAAGTCCCACAGATTCCTCCAACACTACATCATCCATATTAACAACATCCCCAGCAGGGGCAAGAACACTGGGCTGCCCTGAGCTTCAAGGCTCAGACCAACACCGTTTGCCAAGAACAACTTCAGGCATGCATAAAACACAGATGTGAAACACCAATATCATTTATCACTATGGACTGAAGTTTACACTTGATTTTCAAAGGAATCCAAATACCCATTTCCAGCTCATTTTTCCAACAGCTCTCCCAGCAAGCATAAAGCTTAGTCACCATTAGTGAGAACTCTTCTCTAATGGCTGTAAGCAACCATCAGACCTACAAGAACATTAGCAGAACCCCCCTGTCCCTAAGGTTTGTGAGGTTTGTTACATGTTTGCAGCTGCAGAGGTCCAGGATTCATAAGAAATTGCAGAGATGAGACCCAGCAAGGATGGGACATTCAGGCAGAGCATTGCCAGTTAGATAAATCAAGTCAAGAGCTCCAGGAGAAACCAGAGTTGCAGAGTGTGAGGATGCAAAGATAAGCCTGGTGTTGCACAGCTGTAGAACATCACCAGGGAAAATTACCCTGCAGGCAGCTCCTGTGGGGTTTCTTCTTTCAAAAGAAAGAGTTTTCCTGCCCCTGGCCATGAACAGGAATAGGAGGAGAGAGGAGTGGGAAGGGCACTGCTCCAGGGGTGTCTGTACCAATGGAGTCCCTTCACCAGAGACCTGCCCCTGCCCCCACAGGAGTACCTGGGGATTAACCCTGCACTTCTGCAGTTGCATCTTGGAAGATCCCAGCCAGATGATGGATCCTGGAGAAGCACTAGTGCTCTGATAAGTGCCTGACAACAGGCACCTGCAGCCCACCCAGAGTAGCAAGCATCTCATATCTGCAGGGAATGTCATCAGGCTGCTATCAGGATCCTCTGCCGCTTATTTAAAGTATTAGATGATTTCCACATACAACACAAACTAGAGACTTCATGGACAAATCCTAAACACCAGCTACCATCAAAAGCAACTCCTAGGCAGCATGTTTGTCAGCTTAATAAAGTAGCAGCTAAATAATAAATTCATCTATCCAATGTGGCTCTCACTGGTTACAGCAGAGCGGGCTGTTATTTGAGTCATTCATTGCTCACAGTGGATTGCAGCTCAAGGCCTCATCCTGCAATTGCTGCATCCTCTAGAACCCTGTTAGATTCACTACCCAGCCCCATGTGCACAATGCCACATCCAGAAAAAAAAAAAAAAAAAAAGCAGAATAAAGGTCTGCAAAGGCATATGGCACAGAGCAAGTGTTTTATCCCATCTTTAATGTGGCTACTCCTGCCAGAAAGTGAGTGTGTGCAGGATCAGACCTTAAGCCGGACCTTAAAATGGCCAGTATACCTGACAGAGAAGAATTTAAGCACTCCAAAGCTTGCACTTATCACAGCAGCAGCTTTATTCTGTTTGGAAAAGAGCATTGGATGATTTAGAGAGCAAGGACAGCACACAGCCAGAGTCAAGGAACGGGCAGTGGGCACTGCCACATTACAGGTATGGTAGAGCACTATAAAAATCTCTGCCAAAGCATCAGATTAAACAGGAATAAAGTACAGGAATGACACAACTCATTGCAAAGGACTGAGTCAATCCCCTGCTACCACTAGTGCTTGCTAAGGAAGATAATCAATTACTCTGCAAATTGATTTTTGGCAAACACAGTAAATAAATCTAAAAAAGAAGGACTCCAGTGATCCAATACATCCTTGACTAGCTATCCAAACACAATGTACTATAAGCAGAAGCACTTAAAACTGAGTTGGTTGAATTACTCACTCAAATCTAACTGCTAGGAAACTTTATTTGGAGATGGTAGAGCTTGCAGAGGGTGTGGGAGGCTGCTCTACAGCCAAGTGCTCTCCAAGAAACCCTGGGGGCAGGACACCCCCAAAGCCAAGGGCTCACCCCAGAGCAGTGGAGAAGTGGAGAGTAGCTCACCCCACCTTCACCAGTGGAGAAAAATCTGTGTTTTGATTAATCTTTGTGCCTCTGAGCTGATTCCATTGAATCCCTCTGCAGCCACAGAGGGGGAACCCTCCCACACCATGGGGGCTGGTTTTGGCAGTGGGAGGAAGCCACCCAGCATCTTGGGGTAAATCCATGCAGAATGCCCTCCACGTGCCCCACGGGTGGGTTTGGCTGTCCTGCTTCCCACATGCCAAGATGGGGCTGCGTGTGACACGTCCTCTCCTTGGTGTCCCCTGGTCAGGGCTGACAGTGGTGACAATCACCCTGTGTGAGATAGAGCTGCCCCGCTCCCTGCCCTTGGTGGGACACCATGGCCACACAGAGCCCCAGCAGCTCTTCACACACAAACCCTCCAGAGCTCTCCTCTCCCAGTGAACCACCCAGCCCTTCCCTCAGCTGCCTCAGCTCCCGGTGAAAATAATCACCAATCCCCCTCTTTAAAGTAATTACCAGTCATTATCCCCTCTCTGCACTTTGTGCAAAACAGCTGGGAATGGTTCTTTTCCTCTCCCAACAGTCATAAACATCTGGAAAGGGCTCTTTTCCCCTCCCAAAAGTCCAAAACAGCTGGGAAGGGCTCTTTCCCCTTTCCAATTTGCACTCGGAGGGATGCAGCTATTTTGGGCTTAAGGTACCATCACAAACCCTCTTGACTCCCTGTCCACATTGACTCCCTAGGGTCACTGCCCTGTTAATTCCCTAATTGGCAGGCTCTATCCTCCTTTCACTACACGGCCACCTGCTTTCACCAGCCTCTGAGAGCAGGAAGCCTTCCCAGCAGAGGCCACACAGGCTGGCTGCTCCTGTGACATCCGTGTCCCTGGCTGTGCAGAAATCATTTGTGCCCTGTTTTGGATGAGTTCATTTTCCACTGGAATATAAAGCATCTGTGGTTCACACAGGGCCTCCCAGCTGAAAGGAGAACTATCATGTTGGAAGGCTGATCCCTTGAGGCCCCAGTGATGGCTCCCTCCTCAATCTGTCCTCTGACTTCTCCAAAGTCTGTTTTCAGCCCCAGGTGCACACCTTGCCCTGCAGTGAGTCATCTCAAGAGATCCAAGAGAGAGGAAAAAGAAGAAAATAGGGAAAGAGAACCATCAGACTCCACACCCTCAACCAACCCACCATTCTGCTGCCCTGGGGGATAACTGGTGGCCAGATGGAGCCTCAGCCTTGCAGGCAGCTGGAATTCACCTGACACCAGCTCATTACCTCACAGCCATCAGCACTAAGTCTCCAGGCAGGCAAAATAATGGAAAAGCTGAAACGCTTCAGAGTCACTCCTCTCTGGGAGTAAGTAAGGGAGGCGTTATGGAACAGTGTGGTTAAAACATTAGTGGTGCAAAGCCTTTTCCATGGTGTTTAAATACATAACATACTGCTTTCTAAACTGATGCAAAGGAGAGCATCACAACCTGTCAGACACATACCATGGGCTGTGATCCCTAGTGGGAGCAGCCAGGCTGCCAAAAAACAGACATCTCTGTGCTTCTGCTGCAATTCTTCCTATCAGTGTGGTTTGGAAATCACCCACATGCAAGGGAGTGAGGGGCATCAGTGGATTCTTTTTCATCCCTGGTTGAGCAAATCAGGAAAGGACCAAGTTGTCCTGGATTCAAGTTGCACCACGGGAGGTTTAGATTGGATATTAAGAAATATTTCTCCACTCAAAGGGTGGTCAAACATTGGAACCGCTGTCCCTGGGAGAGTTCAAAAACCATGTAGATGTGGTGCTTAGAGATATGGTTTAGAGCTGGGATTGGCAGTGCTGGGTTAATGGTGGGGCTCAATACAAGCTTTTTGCAGCCCTTATGGTTCTATGATTCTTTTAATTTAATGGGCAAAAAGCAAACCACAAAAAAGGGATTATGGTTGTATTAGGTGACATGCACAAGACTACTCAGCTTTCCCCAGTTTAGTGTCAAAATACTTCTGTAGCATAGCCCTAAGATACCGTCTGCAAACCTGGCTCAACAGATCAAAGATTTCCAAAAGATGGACAGTCACCTGCTGAGAGCCTGCTAGTGAATAAGCCCATGAGTAATTACAGTGGCTGTGTTATTCGTGACATCACTGCTACTCAGATTTTCCTGAGTGACACCAGAATCTGCACATGGAGAAGGGATCTAGCTAAAGATTGTTCCCACCTTTAAAAAGCAGCTGCAGGGATGGCTCAGCTATCAGATTAAGAGGAGCAGCCGTGTCAGCCCTCTTGGTGTCCTTTGGCAGAGTCCAAAATGCTTCTCCCAGAACAAGTTGCTCCTTCTGTGCATGGAAAATTACAAAGGTGACTCCCATTTATAAAAGATGATGTACCAGAGCCTCGCAGGAATGGACACATCTGTTGACTGTAGCAAGGCTACCTTTGGAAAAGGCAAGAGAAACTAAGACTTCCAACTGTTTTTCCAGCAACAATTTAAGTTTTCAAGGCGTGTTGGCAGCAGTCACAGCTATTTATGTGCAGCCTGCAAGGGGCTATTCAAACACACCGGGTTTTCTGCCAAGGGTAGGGCTTGAGGTTTTCTGCTCTACGGTCATTTGAACTGCAGCATTTCCACCCACATTCGTGCCCTGGGTCCTGGTGTTTTTCCTGCTGGATCTCAAGCAGGGATGTGGGAGCAGCAGGCAGCTTGTGGCCACGGGCATGGCCCCAGCTGTGCCCACATGCCTGGGACAGGGCAGCCCTGTGAGTGCAGAGCCCTGCCCCTGCATCCCCACACACCCACCTCACTGTCTGTGCCAGCCCTGCCTAACCCTGAGCAGAGCCACAAACTGCAGCGTGGGCAACAGCCTGGCCAAAAACCACCTTTGCTCCTGCACAACTGCTGCTGTCTCTAGAACTTTACAGCCACCCTCTGCCAAAGTCAAGTAAATTTCTATTGACTTCAACGACTGCTGGGACACAGTTTGCTTAAATGTTTCCAGACTTTGGCCCCTCCAGCAAACATCTTGGCCAGACATCAAACTGTAGCAGGAAGCTATCAAATAAATATTTGAGTATTTGCATAAACCAAACAGATGAAATTTGAGGAGTTTGGTTCTTGGTCCTTATCAGGTATCAATTCCTAGGTGGATACCTATTAAGAGAAATTTAGCAAAGGTTTCAGATAGCAATGAGGTAAAGAAATAGCAATATAATATAATGTTTTCCTTTGAACAGAGCTAAGGGATATGTGATGATACATGTTATAGACACATGTATATCTTTATCTTACCATACATAATTACCCTAACATTGGTCTTTTCCCTTGGTGCAAGACTCACCAGGAGTTTCATGTTTCATATTTGAAAAGATGGCTTCCAGGCATCAGACCAAAATTAATCTTGTGTTTTAATTTTAGTTTTAGCTTTTAGTCTAGGAAAAGAAACATTCAAGGCACCCACAGACTAACATAAGTAAAATACATGTTTTCATAGCAGAGGAAATTTTCAAAGTGGGACAAAATTCATTTTGCTTGAGTCTGCAGCTAAAATCAAATCAATTAGAAAGCTGAGGACCATGAAGAAACACATACAGCTGGATTAGCTCATTCCATGAACATGAGAGACAACAGCACAGAATGGGCTGGGGCTCACAGTGCTTGCTACAGCTCAGGGGACCGAAATTAAATTCCTCATCGTGGTACAAACTGCTTGCTTGACTTGGGCTGAGTCACAGCAATACCTGCCTGGCTCCAGGGCTGCAGGGAATACTGTGGACACGCTCCAGAAAGGAGCAGTGGTGCTCAGTGCCTGCAGTCCCTTATTTGTTCACCTGTCAGCATGACCACGATGAGGGGGATTTGCTCAACTGCCTCAGGCTCCTGTGTGTACACAAAGACATAAAAGCATTTTTTGCTCCCTTCCTAGGGAGGCAGATACATGAAGGTTTAAAATGCAGTCCTTGCAAGAACGGACAGGTAGTAAAAGAACAACCTTTCAGACCCAGAAATACCCCATGGAGAAGACTCTGGTTCCAGAGCAGAGCTGGAAACGTGGGACCACTGCAATAAACTCATGCAAACCTCCTCTGCTGCCAGAGCATCTTGCAGTCCTTGGGATGAGATGCAGAGTCACAGCCCAGCCCCCTCCAGCACCTGCCTGTCCTTGTCTCTCTGGATGCAAAGCCTCGAGCTGGCGAGTCTTAATAAACGCTCTGCTGGCTCCTACATAGTGATTCTCTGTGATTCACAATTAACGCCAGTGAAAATCGTATTTAGTGTAATAATTAATGGCACCTGAATGTGTGCAGAGGTTTAAATTTGGTGTGCTCCAAGGTACCAACCTAAACAACCCATACGGTGCCCAGGGTTACACCAGGAGTGAAGTGCAGAAAGCAGCCACTTGTCCAAGGCTGTGGATGAGCTCTGTCCCAGGGCTGGAACTGAACACCAGCCCAGCTCACCACACCCAAGTGCCTGTGCATAAAGCAAAGTCTTTTTTCTTTTACATAAAGGCACTGGAAATCATGCTTACTGCTCAGACCCCACTAATGGTGATGTGGAAAAGCCAGGTCACATCTTTCTACCTTTTCTGCTTTCTTCTTCTGTCCAACAGCACTGGCCAGATGAGAATTTTGAATTTCAATATCAGACCCACTTTCCTTAGTTTAAAAAAAAAAGGGATTGCATTAAAATCATAACACCGTTGATGGAAAACTTAGTCACAAACGTGGTTGGGGTTTTTATTCTCTGTGCCAAACAAATCAAGGGAATGGTATCCCATTAAACTGTATACTTCACGTTAGCTTCATGCTTAGACAAAAAGTAAATTTGTGCACGATTTCCAGAGGCTTTGTTTCACAAACAAAAAATGAAATAGCCATGGGAAAATTACAAACCATTTGGCACTAAGGAAATTATGAATGCAATTTCCTGAGCTCAGTGTGCTGAAGGAGCTGCAGTAAATAGCTGTCAGGCAGCTTTCTCAAACAAAAGATTTTAGACTTGATACCCAGCTGTGAGGGAGATTTGTCTGTGCTGGACTTTTGTTCTCCTTCCAGTCAGATGGGATTTCAGCTGGCTTAGTTTAGCTGGCACGAAGGGAGCATGGGTGTGTTGCCTTTGGTTTAAACCAAATTTTCTGGGAATCATCTCTTAAGTAAAAATGACAGAACTCACTTCTTTGCTGAGTTCTGCTGAAGAAAAGTGATTTAACAATGATTTGAAGTCAAACTGAGAGACCCAAGAGAAAGATCTCAGACATATGCATGGCTACAGAGAAGCTGTCTTCCTGCCACTTCCAAACTGAAATAAATCTCTTCAGTAAAAGCAGATTGGGATTTTTTTTTTCCCCTCAGCAGCTCAAGTGAGAGTTGGGAACAGAAGAAGAAACTGAAACAACAGCAGGGAAAAATATTTGGCATTAGATATTCTTGATCTGAGGAAGAACAGAAAAATTGTGCACAGACTGCTTAGATTTTGATGAAACAGCCCCTTAGGAGAGCAGCTCCCTGCAACCAGGGGTGGCAGAGGCATGTCCCAAGACAAAAAGGGCTCTGGGCGCTGCACATTCCCTTTCTACCTCCCTCACCTGAGCTGGGCAGTGAAAAATGCTGCAGTTTAGGGGGCTGTCAGTGCCTGGTGTCCCCCTTCCCAAAGCTGCTGGCTGGGTGCAGGTGCTGCTGGGTGCAGTGGGTGCTGTTGTGATGTGGCAGCATGTTGGAACCCTGGAAATTGGGAGTTTTAAAATCTCTGTGCTAACAAACACTAAATCCCAAAAAAACCCACTGCTTTTAACTGAAAGCCATGGAGAAGGCTTCCAAAATTAAATAATAAAACTAAAATCACAAGTGTGCAATTTAAATAAGAGTATACAATATCACATAATAAAAACAATTAGAATTTAAAGTCTTAAAATATAACAATATCTAGAAAACAAAATATTTAAAACAAAAGTTTTGTCTTTCTTCCTCATTTTGTGATTAAATAAAAAACCCACATTACAAGTCACAAATAATTAGTTATTAAATTAAAAGTAAAAATAAGTGTCCCTTCTTAATCGAACCATTTAGCCCTAAAAAGCCTTGTAAAAAAATACGTCTCTATTTTTAACTTATTAACTAAACGTGCTATAAAACTCACTGTAACATAAATAAAAATTAATAGACATCTAAGTCCAAACAAAAAATACTGTCCCTTACACATTCAATCCCAACCCTAACAAAAAAAAAAAAAAAAGCACAATAGCAGCACAGCCAGAAGCAGCTCTGGCTGCAGAAGGGTCAGTCAGAGCCTGGGGCATTGCCCCTGGCTCCCTGCACAGAGGATCCTGCCCCTGCCAGTGTCCTTGGCAACTCAGAGCCACAAACATCGAGTGCTAGGAGCCAGGAGGGACAGAGGCATTGGCCAAATATGAAACCTGGTAACTGGCTATAAATATTTACACACTGTGCCTCAGCTTTACTCGTTCTGCTGCATCAGAGGCCACGGAGGCCAGGTATTAACTGTCCTGCTTGTGGTGCTGCAGGACTTCCAGCAGCACCAGGATCACCAGACCGCTCAGTGTCCTCAGTCAGATCCTCTCCTAGGGAGGCTGGTGTATGCTCCTTCTCCAGTGCATCCTTCTCTGATGTTGGTGCATTCTGTTCCAGGGACAGCCCAGCCAGCTCTGCAAACAGAACTGCTCCTGTGCCATCCAGGCAGCACTGCCTGGCATCCAGCTGGGCTCTTCTCCCTAGAGCACTGGATTCAGTCTTGCCAGCATTGCTGAGGCCAAATGCCAGCTATGGAATCTCAAACTAAATATCTGTAAAGCCAGGATGATCCATTTTTTCCAGGGAGTCCTTTACTCAACCCTTACACCCTTGTCACGAGCACCATCAGTCTGTTACCAGCTCTGTCATCAGAGCACAGATTGCAGCTGAAGCAACAAGTCTTTGATGGAGCTGAGTTTAGGAATGTCACAGTACCACTGCCCTGGCTTCTCTCTAGCAGGACAATAGCCTTGAGCTCTCTTAGACATCTAACCAGAACTGAGGGATTTTATCAACAGCAAATATCTCAGCTACAAAGCTCCAACCCATGCAGAGCAGAAAGCAACCACAAGGAAAATTTGTTTGCCTTTTGTAAAAATTTGGACATTTTTGTGTAAGTAGCAGACACAGGTTTGGGGTCCCAGAGTAGAAAGCATATCCCAGACATACGTTGTGCAGTTGCAGAACTGTGTCACTTGAGCTGCCCCGTCAGAGGAATCCTTGATTTTGCACTTTGAGAAATGAACACCAATGCAAATAGTGACCTCAGACCACTCAGATGTCATTTAGCTAAAGAGCTTTAGGATGTTCAGGGCTATTTCAAAGCCAAAAATTAATGTCAGAGTACATGGAGAAAGGGAAAAAAATTGTATTAAACCTGGCCCATCTCTCACTGAGATACACAGACATTTCCAATTCTCTCTTATTGCAGATGGCAAAAGCTTCAGAACCTGGGAGAATTCACATAACACATCCAAAGCACCAGTGATTAATATTAACTACCTGAGAAAAGGGAAAAGCAACCAAAGTTGCATCTCTTGTTCTCTTTCCTCTTATACCTCTGGGAATTGTAAGAGTGAGCCGTATCACAGAAGAGGAGATTCAGCCATCCATCATCAAAGGGTGCAGAGGAGATATTTCAAGGCACTGCAGAGAATGAGGATGTTGTGAGGATGTGGAGACCTGCTCTCCTTAGCTGTTTTAAAGGTCAATACCCCTGGAGTTACTACCCAGAGAAGGTGAATTTTGGTTCAGACCAGTGTTGAGAGGAGGAGGAGCAAGTGAAAAATCTTTTCTGTTGTCCCAGCCCAGGCACATTTACACTGCCACGTGTTTCCATGCTCAGACAGTTGGTGTTTTCCTATTCTCAAAGAATCCTTTGCCCTGCAGTGCCTGCCCTGCCCAGCACAGCACCAATGTGGGTAGGCTGGCACAACTACCCTGGCTGCTGCAGGTGGATGGGCTGACATGCTGTACAGAGCTGACTGCTTTAATTTATGCACATTTTTAATCTTTTTCCACATTCCTGGGAGCTTATGCACACAGGAAAGGGAGAAATGTTCACACATATCCTTAAAAGTAGCCATGACCACACTACTGTGGAACATGCAGGGTTAGGAGACTGCATCCATATATGGGCTCCTTGGGGCTGGAGCATCCCTGGCACTCTTGGGAGGAGGACAGCTGGTGGAATTTCCTACAAAAGGACAATTAATAAAGACCAAATCCTTCTGTATATACGCATGTCTAAATATTGGACAACACATTCAATGATTTGCTACCCCAGAGTCCTGAACCTTACAGGACTCCTGCACTCATTAAGAGATTTATAGCCTCTGACCCAGGTTCTAAGTGCAGCAACTGTAAGGGCTGGAGATAGGAAAAACACCAAGAGGGGCTGTTTAAGGACTGCAAGTCCCAAAGGAACATGCTCCAGAGCCCCTGGTCCTCAAACACTGTTCTGAGAGCAGACCTCCAGCAACACTGAGCAGTGACAGGCTGGAATTGTGCTTTCCCTGGCTTTGAGCTCTCCAGTCACGGCCTCACCTCTGCAGCAGCCAGCACCTTGAGACTTTGCTTTTCTTTTTATCTGTGGTCCAGGAGCTTTCAGGGACATCAGAGTCACTGTGCCACATCCTATTTAGCCATGGCAGGGAGCAGGGCACCAGGAGCCAGACTGTCCCCAGGGCTGCCCTTGCCAGCACGGTGCAAAGCAGCTCTGATGTTAATGTGGCCAAAGGCAGCAGGTGTGTTGCAAATGCCTTTGGGATAAATGAGACACATCAGTCCCTGTGTGGTGGAGAGCAGGGGGCACACACAGTATTTATGTTGAGCAGTGTTGCTACTCCTGCTCTGGACACAGGGAGTACACAAATGTTCCCAGTCCCTGGGTTCCCTCACTGCCCTGGCAGATTTTGTGAGGGTTGCCAGCAAGGATACCATTTCTCCATTTCCATATTACTTGCCTCATCTTCCAATTATTCTCCAGTCACAAACACATGTGGCCAAAAGAGTTTTATGCAATTTACTATAGTGAGATTATATTTGGGCCCTCTGGCATCTGAGAGGCACTTGCACCCCCACCTCCTCTCTTCACCTAAGAAGTTTCCTCCATAAAGCTCCCCACATCTGGTGACAAACACTCTTTTCGAGTTGTGACAAGAGAAAGTCCTCTTCCCACAGTGCAAACAGCCATGATGACTACAAATCGGCTGCAGATGTCAGCAAAGCCCAGTGCTAGGAATGGCCTGGTACCCAGGTGATGTGACACACCTGTTGGACATGGGGAGCTCTTGGGAGAAGGTGCCTTGGTGGGCTCAGACCTGGGGGAGAGGGTTTGAACCAGTTCTGAGATGCATCAGCAGCTCCAGCAAGCTCATCTCTGATCAAAACTCATCCTGCTGTCAGCTTGTGACCTTAAACTCCTCATTCTGAAAGCTTAATAGGGAAAAAAATGGCCAATAAGCAGCTGGATTAATAAGGTGCAGGGGAGGTGTCTGAGCACCTCCATACTCCCAAGTGCTTGAGGAGGTGGTGGCTCCTATGAGGAGGCTCAGGGTGTTAGAGCAGCTGGTGCTGCCACAGCATCTCGTCTCCTTTGTGCTGGTAAGGACTCACTGGATGGTGATGAGGTGGGGGTGAACCTGGCAGGGCATGGGGAGCTCTCTGGAGCTGGCTGGGCTCTGCATGGCCCACAGGGACATAGTGGGGATGGACAATTGCTGTCCTTTCCAATATTGCCATCTAGAGGACCCAGCAAGGACCAGAGCTCCTTGCAGGCCATGATGAGATAAGGAAGAAGAATCAAAGCCTCGCTTTTTTAAACTTTTTCCTCATACAAATACTACCCTGGCATGATGTAGGATGCTGAGCCAAGGGTGCAGAACTGTCTGTGACTTTGGGCATGGCAATACAGGATTGCTCTAAAAACAGCCTGTGATTTTTTTTTCAGGCTGTAGATACCCAGTGTTGGCCCATTTCCCAGCACTTTACTGATCCCCACATGAAGATGGACAGATGGTACTGGCTGAAAGCTGCCCCTCATCAGCTCAAACTGAACAGAACTAATAAAACAGGGACCAGCCAGCAAATGACAACTCTGTACACCTACCTGCAGGGGAAGTCCCACTCCCCAGACTATGCAGGGAAGTGCCTTGTCCCTGCTTGCTGTGCCTCTGAACAGCACCTATCCAAAATATGTTTGCATGGCTGATGTGAGATGCCAGCTCCTGGCACAGAGAACCCATCCCAGTGGGTAGCCAGCTGCAGCTGCCTGTGCTGGGGAGGGTGGATACACACCAGAGGATCCCCAGCTACATTTTGGGTGCTGGGGATACCACTCACCAAAGGTGAGGGGCCTGAATCATTCCTTGTTTCAAGGAAACAATACATTTGAAGGGGGTCTGCCACACTTCTGAGGGTTTGGGAAGGTGAAGGGTTTCCAAAAGGCATTTGTTCAATTGTTAAATGATGTCCTTGTTCGTTTCAGTTACATGCCCTGGTCCAACCCCAGCTTGGCTGGACAGCACGTATGCAGTGGGATTAGTGGTGTTTATTCTGACGTTGAGGTGGGAGTATACAGCAGAATTAGCATCATTGCATAGAAAGAAAATAATATAACACCTTTGACAGATGTCCCATTGCTGTGACTTCCAGTAGCACAGGACACCCACAAGCAGCGTGACGCCAGGCAAGCCCCTCTCACTCATGGTTTTTGTGAGATGCAGTCTCAGTTTTGGGACAGCCCAGAAGGACTGCTCAGGATCCACTGCCCCACACAAAGGCCACAGTCCCTTTGGAGAGCAGCACAGACATCCCCTCGGTTGCCTGCTGCTATGGAAAAAAGTGGTTTTACACCATCCAAGGGCTGAAAGCTGATTCCTGAAGAAAGAGATTCTTGAAGTTTCTGAGGTGCCCTCTGTACCAAAGGATTCCAGAGCATTTGAACAACTTGCCTTTTCAGCAGATGGCACCAAAAAAAAAAAAAATGGTGCAGGTGGGAGTCAGAAGGCAGAAGCACCAGCCAGGAGCCCAGATTCAACAGTCCTGGGGCATATAAAAGCCTGGGAAAGCTCAGGAACCTTGATTTTGCGAAGACCCCATGGTGATGCCTCTCTGCAGGTCCACTCACTGCCCCAGGGCTGAGAGTGAGCAGCACTATCCCAGCTGGATTTAGCTGCTCCTGGAGGAGCTTTTGGCAACCAGCATGGCTCTGCTGCCCAGCGCTGTCCCTGCAAGGAAGGTGTGACCCAGGAGCTGGGCTGGAGGCAGGCTGTGCATCCCAGCCCAGCTGCCCTCCAGTCCTCAAGGTCCAGCATCCCTGGCTGGTGCCAAAGGTCATGAACAAAGTGGTCTCAGGAGGTCAAGTGGAACGTTGTCACTTTGCTACAGATTTATTTCCGTGTGAATTAATGAAACGATACACACAATTCCAAAAAAAAAAAGAGAAAAAATAATAATCTTTTATAGGCCCATAATCCTTCTTTCACAGTACAACGCAACAGTAGAGGATTTAGTCAGTGTAAACAGAAGGTCCAATAGTGATCATCAGCTATCACAGATCAGCTGCACAAACACCATAGCTACAGGGTTAATGCCATTACCACACAAATTGACAGTACCAGTACAAATCATAACTTTACCTACAATGCTTTTTCATGTGCAAAAACCATGAAAATTCAATTTACAGAAGAAGGCCACCTTTTATAAATCTTCATGGGGGCTGTAAAGTGCCTCCTCAGGGCTGTCTTATCTATTTGGCAAAGGTCTCAGGGCCTGATTCTCCAAGGTACTCTTAACTCCATCTGCAGCACAAAGCATCTGGACTCTGCCTCTGCACACCAGGAACTCCTGTGTGCTCTGCTGCAGCCCAGCACAGAAAATAAGCAGCTGAGGATGAGTTCCATTCATTTATGAAATCATAATTTAATATTAGATTAATAATTTAATCATTAATTTAATATTAGATTGATTCATTGACTAAGGCTATTTAAAACAGTCCTGGTTATATTATACAGGGTTCATAAAATAACTCATGGATTCATCATTGGTTAACTTTTTTCTTTCATGTACTAACAGAACTGTTGCTGGTGTCAAAAGTTGGGTATGTGTTAGGGGTAGTGTGTTGGCATGATTACAGTGAGTGGATAAATTTCTGAAGTCAAAGAGTCAGAGGAAGAGAGGAATGCTACCACAGCCATGGGAAAACATCAGCTTGTGGCCACCTTGAATCAATGAATTTGCACCTCAGCTGGGAATGCCTGGGAGGGAGCCCTGGGGAAACAGAACTGTCCTGCACCTCCAGCTGCATCAACCCTGTAAATTGAATTCATAGTCAGCCTATACAGGAAAAAACAAGAGGTAGTTATTTATCATACCTCTTCAAAAAGGCAGAACAAAAAACAGGATGTAGAAGTGATGCAGTAACCCTAAAATCAACAGGTTCCTACTTTTTTTTTCCTCCTTTTTTGTTTTTTTTTTTAAACACATGAAGTTAAGTTACAGACATCATATAAAATGCACACTCACTTTATGGAATTCCTGCATAGTAGGAAACAAAGGCCAGTGCTAATCCAACAGCTTTGTTAACAGCGGGATGCCATTTACATGTGCAAGGAAGATGCCCCAAATATAAACAGAGCATTACCCCACTTCTAGGGAAGTCCTATGGCAACACTTACACATTTTGTTCAGAAGGAAAAAGAAAGCATTTTCTTGGGGATAAACTGCCAAAATAATTATTGTTTCACATCCATTAATTTAAGGCAATGTTACTTAGACCTGAGAAAATGAAAAAAAAAACCAAAAAAAAACCAAACCTTGTAGATTTATTTTCTCAACTATACATATACACTTGAAACTTCAGGATTTTCTGTCTCCACCAACTCTCAGGTGGTGCTGGGGAAAACAGCTGTGGGGATGCTCCTCTGAGGTCTCAGGGTCAGATTCTGAGAGATGCAGAGTTTGTTCCAAAGACAGCTAACGGGAGCTGTGAGTGCGTAGACTCACCTGGCTCTCTTTCATGTGTTTTCATTTTAAATACCTCTGTTTAAGCCCTCTGGAGAGGGTTAACTCCAGAATGAGCCTGTAGTGCACCAGTAACCCTGAAAGGTTTGTATAGCAAAACTGTAGATAAAATAGACAGTAAAATTACATACAGTAAATTTCCATGATTCCCCCTTTCCTGGAGGAAAAAAAGATGTCAGGGTTAACAGTTCCACTGCACTTTTAGCCATTTCCATAACTACAGAATAAATCCTTTAACACTAGAGTGAATCAAAAATTGTTCTGTGCTCCTCCTTGAAAAATAAAAACATAAATTAAAACAAAAAAATCAACTCACAAACATTTCTCCTTAAATGATAAGAGACGAGAAAGGTCGGGTGGGGACTGCAGACACACAGCATGCTAAGGAGTTACCAAACAAAGTGCAATGGTTTCTGACTCTGCGGGAGGACGGACGGACAGACGGACGGCTCCCCTTCAGTACCAGCTGGATGCCCTTGGAGAGCTCCGGAGGTACCGTGTGGACCTGCAGCCCTAAAGCTCGAGTTTGAGGTTGGCTGGGTTCCACAGCCCCATGTGCAGCTGCAGCAGCTCTGCACACCTTGGCTACATCTGTGACTGCAGGACAGGGATTCGCCCACACAAAGACACGGCCACTTCCCAAACGTGAAATTTAGTTGCCAAAATAGGATTTGATGGCTGGTTCTAGAAAGCTGCTTGAGCCACAGCTGAAAGATGGACTCAGACCTAAAATCTCTGCACACCTGGTGTAGTTTCTGTGGGATTGCCTCCTTCTCCTGAACACGACTACAGACACCAACCATCCCTCTCTCCTGCTCCCATCCAAGCAGCCGGACACCTGCAGCCCTTGCTGTCAGCTTTGGCCAGGGTCTGCCATGAGCCCACTAAAGCAGGGCATGGGCAGAGGGTCACTAAAAAGCAGAAAGTCTCCAGGTTCCCACAGTGAAACAAGTTTATCACCATCCATTGCCTGGCGAGAGGGTCTGTGGGGAGATTTTTTGCTGATATTTCAAACATTACTATCCAAAGATCAGAGACCAAAAGAAACTCAACAATCCTCATCGGACTAGAAAGCAATTTCCACTGCTCACCAGCAACTCCCTACCCTCCTCTCCCGGGTTCAAAGGATGAACAGGGAGTCACAGCTCCTTTACTCACCCGCTGGGAACTAAACCCTTCATCAAATCACACATTAACAAAGCTCACTGTGTGCAAAAGACTCTTACGCTAAAACAGTTCCACCCTACATAGTGCAGTCAACACAGTTTTTAACTTAAATTTGCAGCTTGTTCTTTACAAGTGCTCGGCAGAGAATATTTATATTCTTTTGACACCATATAAATAATATTTATACAGCTTAGACATTTTGAGACATGCATTAGACTTTAGGTAGTACATACTTCTTGATCATATATGCAAATATTACTGTCGATCAAACCGAGCAACCTTATGCTGGACCATGTCTCGCGTTATCCAGGACGTTTGACGGGGGCTCCGAATCGTCCATGGGCAGGACCAGGCGTGTTCCCCGGATCACCAGTTCATGGTCCCCAAAAGCCAGCTCCCGGTCCAGGGCATCCTCCGAGCTGTTCCCCACGAAGCGCCGGGACGCGCCGCCGGACGCCACCGGGTCGGTGCTCACCGTGGAGTCCCCATATGTCAGGCTGATGTCCCCGTCGTTCAGAATGAGGTCGGAATCGTCATCCTTCAGCTGCTCTTGGTTCTGCAGAACAAACAGGAGGAAAGTGCTGTTAAACTCTCCCAGAATGGCTGTTTACAATCGCACCAAGATGGTGACTGAGCAGAGAGAGAGGCGCTAAGCCACAGGTTCTCCTGCACCACGACCAGAACCAGACGTGGCATACACACATCTCAGAGCCCAGGTGACTCACACCATGCAGAATTTCTCTGCAGACTGCCTAAAAGGGCTCTCCCAGCTCTCTTCTTTCTGGTGCCATAGTCAGATACACAGGGAATACAGAATTGAGTGGACCAAATACTCATGAGCACAGGAACTGCACTGCTGACCCATCCCAGCCATTTCTGGTTTGTCAGGGAACCTGGTGCTGATACTGAGACAGGGCAAGAAGACTCCTGGCATGCACAGCTGCCACTGCACGAGACCCCTGGGCCACCTTTCTGGCTGTGAGTGATTCAGGAACAGGCTGCAGGAAAGGCTGAACAAATGGCTCAGCTGTAAGGCTGGAAGCAAGTGGAGATAGGGAATTGTGTGTCCTCCCAGCTGGGGATAGGGAAGGACAGCTGTGACAACTTCACCGACCCAGTCACTGAAGAACCACCATGAACACACCACAAATCCCTTCATGACCCAACAGCAGGCTAGAAAAGCAAAATGCTCATGGGAATTAGCTCATCCATCAGTCCCAATATCTGATTTCTCTCATGTTCCCAGCTTGATGCTGCAGAGCACCATCCAAAAGAGAAACATAAAGACATCAAACCCACAACACCATGACAGAAAGGACACTCAAGGACTCACCTCGTATGCCTGCGGGCTCGTCAGGCACCGGGCAACAGGCCCACAGCACCCTGGGAGTGTGGTGGTCAGTGGGGGACCACTGTGTGTCAGGAGAGGCTTTAGATAGCTACAGAGAGGGTTAAGGAAACAAGAGGAATGGGGGCCTGTCAGTGAGGGCAGCACTGAAGGACCCGGCATTGCGAGGAAATCACAGAAAGAAAAGAAACACAAATGTTGTGCAAGGAGAATGCAGCCAAATAGGAGGACACAGTCCTGCTAAGATGCCCAGCAGCATGGCTTGTGCCATCACCCTATGTCCCCAGCCTAACATCGCTCCTCCACTAATGCACAGCATCTGCAAGGGAGGAGAGGTACAGATCTACCAAGATGGACTGCAAGTAAGAAAACCCCCATCCCCTCATGCCCACCTGCTCCTGGAATTAAGGAACCCCAGGATTCCAATCTTGGGAGAGCCCAGTTTTGAACAAAACTGCTGCTGCATTCTCACTGACAGGGTGGAAATTGTCATTTCTCACAGCCACAGACACAAGTAGGTGCAAACCAAAACAGCAATGTAATGGGAAAGCAAACAGTGGCTCCTCTGCTAAGCAGGGAGCAAGTCATGGTGCCAGTGAGGGGTGTGTGGGCAGTGGGATCTGACACAGCACACACCAACAGCTGCCCAAGGATACTTGTGGTCGAAGTTGTACCACATGCGGAAAAGCCAAGCGCTCTCAGCCTTCGTGCTCCTCCTCTCACTCTCTGGGACACCCTGTGGGAGAGCAAAACAGTAAAGAGGGGCAGGACAACATGCCATGACCTGAAGCATGGCCAGGAGACCCCATGGGACACTGGACTATCCCCAAGGGACACAAAGAGACACAGACTTTCCCACTGCCTCTTCAGAAGAAGCTTTTGGGTTGCCATGTGTGTAAGGACATTCACACCACAACAGGCTGCATTTAGCAGTATTCAACTGCCTCAGGGAGGTGACATCAAAGCACAGAGTGACCATTTTGCTGGCAAGAGCCTTCCAGTGTCTGGCCCCAAGGTTTAAAGTGCTTCAGAGCCAGCAGCTGCACCCAGACATCCCATTTAATAGTGACTGACAGATCCAGCCTCCATCAGATCTCGCCTGACACTGCTGCATGCAAATAATTGTGTGTTATGGGAACTCCAGGCTTCCTTTTAGTCAGGGAAAAAAATAAAACTGTTTGGAGTGGACTATGAATACAATTACATATTTCACAGAAATCCAGCTTATAGATTTATGGCCCTGGGCTGCCTGTCACATTTTATGCTTTCTCCCCAGGAGGTGAACAGCCCAATAAATGACTCTGAATAAAATGAATCTCCAAGGTGCAGAATCCACGCTGAAACCAAGGAGAGCCACAGCCACAGCATGATCAGCCTGCAGACACATAAATGAGACAGCTGGAACTACCAGGCAGGTAAACTCCCCAGGGCTGTGGGGCTCCAGCATTGATCTCAGTGTGGTCAGTGGTTCTAGGGCTGCCACAGGAAAAGGGGGTAAGCAGGGGCTGAGGATATCCATGGGTAAAACTGGGGCAGAAGATGCTACATAAAATGAGTCAGTAAATGATGTTTCTCTACTGCCCTGGACAAGGCACAGCCTCCATGTCATGTTCACTTTGGGATTTATTTCAAACCCAGCAAGGGAAAGACTGAATCTGTTGCAGCAGCAACGTGGACTGACTAAACAGTCCAGCATTGCTTCTGTGCCTTTCTTTCCAGCTGAGTCAAAACAAGGCTCATGAAAACCAGAGAGCACAGAGAAGCTGTGACTCCCACTGACTGCAGACTCTTTCACGGGGGGAGCTAAAAGCTCCTGCAGCTGGAAGGAAGCAGAGCACAGACAGGCATTCACAGGGTCAGGATGTAACTCCTGCCCTGAGGGTGCAGAGCAGACTCCTCTGCAGAGGTGCCCAGCAGTGCACACTCACCACGTTCTCCTGATCCGCGTCCACACCGACCCTGTGAGGAGAGAAGCAGCAGAGTGTCACACACGCAGTGCCAGGGCTGGGGTCAGTGCCAGGGCTGGGGTCAGTGCCAGGGCTGGGGTCAGTGCCAGGGCTGGGGTCAGTGCCAGGACGGGGTCTGCCCGTGCTCTCCGAAAGCCGAGCTGTGAGCGGGCCAGGGGAGGGAGCCCCGCACTTACCGGATGTTGAGGCAGGACAGCATGGCCGTGGTGCCCCCGCCGAACACCCACACGGTGAAGAAGACGATGAGCAGGGTGGTGCTGAACATCATCTGCCGCGCGTACGTCGCCGTGTCACGGATGGCCAGAGCGAAGGCCATGGCTCCACGCAGCCCTGCACAGGAGAGGTGTCAGCCCCCAGCACGGGCCACCCCCATGGCCAGCTTCCCTCCTGGGGTTCACACCCTGCTGCCCCTCTGCTGGCACATCCACCCCCAGGCGAGAACAGTGATGATTTGGTCGCCCCTCTTTCCGAGCCCAGAAAGGCAAACTGTCCTTCTGTCCCATACCATGTGCTTGAAGCAGGACAGGAGGAGCTCATTGCTACAGCTCAAACCACTGAGATCCCTTCTGCCCAGCCTCCCCCCCAGACCCCGCCCGTAAGAGATTTAGAGTTGAATAAGGAATACTTCCAGGCTCTCAGGACCAAGGAAGTGCCGATGGGCCACGCGGTCAAAGGAAGGATGCAGTAACATACCGGCAAACATCATCATGTGCTGCAAATTCGTTCCAATCTTATTTCTTCTCCCCAAATTCAGTAAAAATGACAATGGGTAAATATTGGCAGCTCTTCCTAAGAAGATAGCAAGCTGTATTTGCACATGTTAAGGAAATTGCTCTTCCTGTGTCTCCCATTACATCCCACATGCACACAGAGCCAGTTTCTACTGCCCAAAGGAAACCGGGAGCTGCAGAAACATCAGTGCTCTGGCTGCAAAGAAAATAACCCAGCTCTGAGTGCTACAGCACTGTGAGAAGAGCAGGCTACTGCCTCGCTGAAACACAGCGCACACTGCAGTTCAGGAATATCATACAAGCACAAATAAACAAGGGTAATGATGAAAGGACATGTTAGACAAGTGAGAGGAGAGAAAAACCACTGTTTCCCACAGTATGCTCTCCACTGCCAGGTCCATTTTGCACCCCAAGAATTATCTGTCTTCTGCGAAGCTCAAGTTGTCACAGCTATGACAACCCCTCTGACATTCCCCAGCATGCCACACTTCACAGCTGGGTTTGAAGCCTTAAAGCCAAGTCCCATTCCCAAAGATTATTCAGCAAAATGAAAGCAGCAGCCATTGAGAGGGAAAAAAAAAAAAAATCTAATACTCTTTCTGTTTTCATAGCCTGCGAGATACAAGAACCACCAGCCCCTTCATATTGCTTTTTATCTTTGAAGCTGTGTCTTTTAATACCAGGACCCAGATGGCAAAAATAATCTTGGAGCCAGTATTCAGCACAGCCTTGAAAAATACAGAAAATGTTTCTAGCTTTTATGTTCTTTCCTGAACATCACAATTTGCATAAGAGACGTATTTCATGATCTCTCTCATGAATGAGCTATTTCATCAGTGAGTTAGCCAGCTCCCACTGAAGAGGCACAGCAGAAAATTCCAATATAACAGTCCAAATGGCATTTCTCTGTTCTCCAACCCTTCTGCCCCACTGCAACCCCACAAAAGCTGATGAGGGAAATTCAGCTGAGCCTGCTGCAAACCCATAGACCAGCACTGGCAAAAACGTTTTATTTACCAGTATAAACTTGCATCAGTGTTGGGAAGGGGTGAAAATAATTCTGCAAGTTTAAATGGCTTCCCTGTAATGTGAAAAAAATTCCTTCAAAATTCTTGTTTTCTGAGACATACCAGGACTCTTGTTCCCCTTAGCATCAGCCTGCAGAACAGGAAATCCTTTCCCATGACATCATTCAGAGGCATCTACTGTAGCTCTAACTGTTTGTGCTGTTTGACCAAAAAAAGGCTTTTTTTCAGGGTTAACCAAATGCACTAGCAGAGAAAAGAGGAAATAAGCAGCTAAACCAGGCAGCCCCTCTTTGCAAAGCCCCTCCTGGTGCCACATGACAACGCCTGGCATGGGCATCATGGTCACACTGAATGATGAGTCTCTGCAGCAGCTGATTCAGATGCCCACAAGAGGAGGGAAGACTGGGGGGAGGGGGGGAACAGAAAAGCTGAGAAAAGAATCTCCATCTTCTTTAAATAACCAGCAAAGGCACCACTACATGGAAGAAATACCCTTTTAAAAATAAAGCTAGACTGATTGAAAAAAAAAAACAAACCCACTCATTTGAATGAAAAACACAAATTGGGAATGAGGCACCTCTCCCTTTCTTTCTGTCTTTTAAATTGGGCTCCAAAGGATACGAAGGCCCCCACCACAAAGGTAGGATTAAAGACATGGTTTTGGAAGGTGAACAGTGCAAGTCCCATGTACGAGAAGATGAAGTTTTCTGCCAAGAAATTCAGAAGCTCAAACAACTGAAAGAGAAAAACAAATTTAAAGTGAGTTAGGCATAACACAGATTTAACAAGAAAAGCATGTTAGCCCATCCGTCATGCAACAAATACTTCCAAAGAAGCAATCCTAGTGAAATGCAGCTGTAAGAAGACAGATGCACCTAATTCTGGCTAGAGGGAAGGAAAAAATACTGAATTTGAAATTCAAAGAGGCTGAAGGGGTCTGAGGAGTTCTCACCTGCTTTGTTCTGTGTTGGGACTCTGTAGATAAGTTGTTATAGGTATAATGGGCCTGTGTGATCCCACAGAAGAGCACAGCCACCACACCTGGGGAGCAGAGCATCACATTAGACTCCTGGTCAGGAAAGGGGAGCCAAGCTGCACCCCAGGCCTGTAGGGAACTTAATGCAGTAACCCCAGAACCCAGAATCATTAAACTTCTGCAAGCAGAGGGAGACCCCTGGCTACAACTGATACTGAGAGAAGCAAAACTCTGTGGCCCCATCACCCAAGCAGATCTCCATCCCAGAGGCAGGGCTGTGCTGGAGCTTGCCTGTAAAGCCACACGCTTCAGCCAGCAGGAACGTGCTCCAGGACATCAAGAAGAACAAGCCAGTCTCCAGCAATGGGAACTCCCGAAGTTTGGTGAACTTGGTGACGTTGCAGATGGTTAAGGACAACTTGGAGAGACACTGCAGGCTAACAGCATATCAAATGCAGTTGTGTATCAGAGCTACACAATCCACCCCTAAAAAGACTATGGCACTGTCCTTCATTAATTTAGAGAAAAAAAAATAAACATTTGGGTGAAATGCAGTGCAGCAACAAATAAATAAACTGTTATGCAAACACTTGGGGAAAAAAAACAAACTGTGAGAAGGATATTAAAGCTGTCACAACTCCAGTAGCTGCTCCCATTGCAAAAGATCCACTGAATATCCCCAGGAAGATCCCGATGGACTTGAACATCGCTGTGACATCAAACGTGTGGCTGTTGTCACCCGCTGGCTGATATGCAACTATTGAGCTGGAAGAAGAGGGAAAGCAGAAGAACAAAACTGCTTAGTCTGGAGGGAGAGGCACTTCACAGTGCTCCAGGAGCCTTGCAAAGTGCTACAGCTGCTGCAAACACCGAGCCTGAGGAGCCAGGGAGACACAAGATGCTGCAATCCCCTGGGATCACAGCGTGCAGGGGCTGCACAGCCTCCCTGTCCTGGGGAGTTTGGGATCAGTCACCCCACACAGGCCTGGATGTGCAGCTACTCCTGGACATTAGAGAGCAGGGGACCGAAGCCTGTGCCTTCTGTGATGTGTAGGATTTATGAAGGCATTTGGTATTTATGGAGGTATTTGGGGGGGGTTTTGCAACAGCTCTCTGTAATGCCAGGTGCTGTGGGACCACAAAGCATTCAAGCAGAAAACCTCAATTTCTCCACCAAGGCAGCTGATGTGAACATCCCCTGGAGAGCTGTAACTGCTCCTGTTCTGCCATATTAAACATGCACTACATTTAGTTTGCACTGCTCTGAGCTCCAAAGTGCAATACCACAGGGTGGCCAAGGCAGACAGTGCCATGCACAGCAACACCACCATTCTCTGCATCCACCAGACCTCAACAGACCTTTGTGATGAAATGACAAACAGGTCTGCAGTGCTGACCCCATCTCTCAATCTGCTCCCTCCTAACTCCTGATGAGCTGAGCCTTGCATTAGTCATTCCACTGTTCTACCTGGAAAGGCTGAGATACAGGGGGAGCCTTATCCAGCTCCTAAATCCCATTTATCAACTCCTTACATCACCTTCCTTGATGTAAACTTATTGAAAACATTAACTTCCTATTTAGCAATCCATTGGCTCACTCTGTTACAACTCCTGGATGTGAAGTTTAAATGTTTGCTGTTTAATCTGCTGAGAACAGACACTTACTGCCTTGTACACACATCTTGCAGCTTTCTCCCCTAACTATAAACCAACATTTTTCTGTAAAACAAATGACAAATCTCCCCCTTCCAACACATCACAGGTAATTTCCCTTGCTAAACTTCCCTGCTTTCAATACAGCTCATTTTTCTGCCTTGCCTTTTACACTGCAAGCTGCAGATCTTTCCATGATTTAGTTCCTTACATCAGTTCCATCTTATACTTCTCATTCACCAACATGCTCTTATTCTGGGTTTTCAGGTTTCATTTTTTTTTTAAATCCAGACAGGTTTCACTTCCCCACCATAACCAACTCTTCGAATGTTGGCTTTGCATTTTAACCTCTTACAGTTCTCCTTCTGTTTTTGTTTTTTGCATTGCCAATGAAATATTATTGCCAGCTGCCCTATACTTCCCCTGTTGCTGGCCATGGAGCTTCCTGTGGTGCCCAATCCCTGTGAATCCTCCCTTTGGAAGAAGCAGGTAGAGATGCTGCAGGTGTATTTACCCCTCTGTTCCCAAACTGCAGCTCTGGCACCTCACTGCCCACCAGCTTTCAGTTCTGGGTTCAATTCCTCTTCATCCTGCAACAAGTTCCTGCTGCCAAGCTACACCAGGCCAAGACAGGAACAGAAAGGCACAGATCCTGCTCCTACGGAAATAGACATTTGCCCAGGGCTGGAAGCAGGCAGGAGAGGAGCCTTGGGGGACCCAGACTGGGCATGCTCCCCTGCCCACAGTGCTGGGGCAAAACAAAGTAACTGCTGAGTGAACTCAGAGCAGTTGCCTTGCTGCAATTTATCCTGTTTTGGGGAGGGGGTGGGCTGAGCTCAGCTTGTGGAGAGAGGAAAGCAGGAAGTCAGAGCAACAGCTACAGAGCTGGCACTGAAGCAGAGCAAGAGGCAAACCACTGCAGGCGGTGCTGTCACCCACACCTGCCGAGATCCACCAGGAACTGCATTACTCTGAAGCTGAATCCACCCACTCCCATCAAGAACCTACCAGCACGGGCTGGAAGATCCCACCCCCTCCTCACTCATGGTCACTTCTGAAACACAATCTGGCTGTGCAGCGTTTCCTCTTGCACCAGCAGTGACACATCCAGCAAAAAAGCCAGAGCTAGCGATACAAAGAATTCCAGAAACCTCGATAGAAACACTAAATTCAGTAAATACAACACACAGCTCACAGTGTGTTACTTGCTGCCTCCAGTGAAACCCACACAACCAGCACGCTGGAGTGACAAGTATTCCAGAAATATTTTCTCCATTAGTCTTAGCTATATGTTAAGCTGTCATCATTGCAGGTATTATATATTACCGAACAAATTCTCATGATGACAACACAGTGAAAATGCAGATAAAATATATCCTGCATGCAAAGGACATAAAATACTAAAGAATATAAAACATTCTTTAGAAAGGCAGCAAGTTTCCCATGTGTTCAGTCAAGGGCATTAACACCAGCTGTTAGAACATTAACTCCTTGAAGTGGGGAAAGAAAGCAAACAGCTGCTTCACCAGCTACTTCCACCTAAACAAAAACAGGGATCTGTGGGTTGGAAGCAATAGAGATAGGAGAAAAAGCCATCAGCAAAGGGTTTCAGTGGGATCTTGTGGCTGAAAAGCAGACCTGGTGCTTTTCCAGTTCCAGAGTGACATAAAAACTTTCCTGTGGATGGGAAAACCATCCTTCATGCAGGGGGAAATTGTAAGGGCAATCCATAATCCCAAGCAGTGGTAAGCAATGAGGACATGCATCAGAATGTCACTACAGCTTTTTGGAACACTTAAGAAGCTCTTGCAAACACCCATGTTCCTATTTTACAGAGGCAAGGCCGAGTGGCTGCCCCCAGGTCCTGACATGTAACACACATAGCAATTCTAAATAAAAACAGAAGACACTTACGAAGACAGCACTATGGCAACGGCATCATTGAGGACGCTTTCACCAAAGAGAAGGGCATACAGCTCAACATCGACCTGAAGTTCATGGAATATGGCAAGGACAGTCACTGACAAATAGAAAAATAGAGAGACATTCAAAAAGGTGCTGTTAGTTCGATGTAATCAAGACTCAAGGTCCTTTTTAGAAAGCTGCCTTCCTGCACATCTGTGCCACTGCTGCGATGGTGCCAGCTGCCCCCCGTGCTCTCTTCGATAGCCTTCCGTTCTTTCAGATTTGGATTTGATTCATCAATTCACTCCTCCTTTTTACTAAAACACATCTTGGCCTATTGAATCTTTTGCAGGCAGACAGAAACAAACTCTGCTCTGAGCTTCCCAGGGTCTGAGCTCATGGGCTGGGCCACAGCAGCAGTCTGGCATGAGCCATCCAGTTGTAAGTATGCTGCTAGCTCAGAGAATCAGAGAGAGCCTTCCTCCACCTGCAGAAGGCCAGAAGGACCAGGCTTATCCAGGATGATGACTGCCTTTTCTTTCCATTCCTGATACTCTGAGAGAAATCCTTGGATTCAACACATTCTAAGTGCCAGCACAGACACACGATGTTTCAGACCTGACTGGAAATAGCCAGGCATTGGCTCAAGCCCCATGTGGGGGTTTCTGTGATTTATGGCCACATGGCAGAGATCAGAGCTCCCTCAAGCTCTTCCATGATCCAGCAGCTCCAAGAAGATAATGGAAAGCAGCAGGTTTTGCATATCAGCCTCGCAGAAACATCACAACATCCAAAGCAAGCAAGATGTAACACATGTGGCATAGTTCAGGCTGAGGGCTGAGCCAATTCCAATCAACTTCTGTGAGTCTTTTCAAACAGCACTCAGGGCACACTGAGAAGGGTTTAACCCATTTATGCACTGGGAAATACTCCATTTCTACCTGTGAAATCTTCTTGTTTCTATTTCAAGCCCAAAGAAGGGATACAACACCGACTGCTCATCTGCAGCGTTTCTAAGCATTAGAAGATTTCCAGCCTTGCTCAGCAAAGGGCAGGAGCAAAGAGAGGCCTTTCTGTGGCCCTGTGCTTTTACATGAAATGACAGCATGCAAGTAATCAGCTACCACATACAAGCCATCATGAACCAACTTCAGTTTAGTTGGACAAGGCATGTTTTTCATAGTTTTCATTTATAAAGTGAATCACTAAACCAAGGTGTCGCTACTGTCCTCAGTACTGCTCATTAAGGTGTCTCATTAATCTAATTTCAATTAGATTAGCCTCTGCCAAAATCCAACCAAACTGGAAGCAGGAGAAAATACCTAAACTAACTAAAACCAGCAACTGAATCTTCCTCACATTACACATCTGGTTCTGCAACAACTGCTGGCACAGGGTGGCAGAGACAATGCCAAACCCCAGCAAAGTCAAGAGGGAGGCTGCCTAGGACTTCACTGCAAATAAGGACTCAGGAAAGCAGAAGGTAGGAAGCTGTATTACACATAACTGAAGAAAATTAAAAGGCATGGAGACAAATCTGACCTCTAAGAATGTCACAAATAAATTAAGCTCCAAAATTCAGAAGGAGAGAGCTCACAGGGCTTTCAGACCTTCTTCCCCTCTGCGCCACAGCTCAAACCAGGCCAAAATGTAGGGAAAGCAGGTAACATACCTGGGTCAGTGGCTGACACAATGGCCCCAAACAGGAGGCAGTCAGTGAAGTAGAAATCTCCCCCGAGCTGCCCAGTGACTTTCATCAGTGCCACGCAGCCATACACGACAGAGCTGGGGATCAGAAGAGGCAATTACACATCTCTGCAATGCATTAAAACTACATTCGTTTGGGCTTGGTTTCTCTGAATTTACAGATTAAAGCTATTCAAATGCCTGAACACCAAAGAACTGCATGGGATGCACCGAGCCTGGTGAAACCCTAGGGCCATGATCTTGGAGGTGAATGCTGGATCACACACACCAAAGCACCCTTTGAACTGGAGCACAAACATGGTGCCAGCAGGGCTAGGACCAGAACTCCTCCAGGAGCACAACATGGCTAAAGAAAAGCAGAAGCCAGGCTTATGGGGTCACACAATCACTTTGCAGTGCTGCAAATTAACACAGTTCAGTGAAGTCACCATGGACTGACTCTGAAATGGCCATAACTTTCAGTGAGGAGCAAATAATGCAGATGCTGAGTTTGTTTGAAACCACTGGACTCAGTGGAAAACGCCCTATGTCAGCCTGTGTGCTACTATCCAGAGTGGGAACCATCCAGCAGCCTCTACACTGAGGGATAAACAATTTGAAATACATCTGTGCTCACTAGACACCCACCTTTTATGACCCTGCCCTCTATTCTTGTGCCTCAAGTTTATGAGGGCTTATACTTTCAATAATTTGAAGTTGCTGATTTATCAAGACAATTTTCTCTGAAGTGTGAAACTTCCCCTACCATGAATAACTACTCTTATGGGATGCTCAGATGCTGAGAGAGCACTTTGTAATTAGACAGCAACCACCCTGTCCACGCAGCAGAAGTTTGCACAGTAAATAGTATTATTTGCTGCTGCTGCTGAGCAGCAGTAGCAGAGCCTGTGTGACCTTTCAGGACTGGGATTAGCAGCTTCAGCTCCAGCCTCAGAGCACTTCTCCCAAGCACAGCTCAAACTCCTGAGGAAGAACCAGCCCAGCTCCATCTACTCACCCAATCACCAGGCAGGAAATGGCAGTGCCAAGGAAAGCATATGCCAGGATGGATCCCAAATTTCTGAAGAAGTGCCTCTAGCAGGAGAAAAAAAAACAAGAACTGAATTATATTTTGCTAACAATTTATTTCAAGCCTGCACAGGCACCCACAGTGTCCACAGCAACTTGGACCCAGCTGAGACACCACAAGCTGGACAGGCACAGGGTGCCCAGGACAGCCCAGTGCCAGACCAGCAGTTAATGCAGCATTAATAAACATGAATGTATGGTTTTCTCACACCTGGGTGTTTAAGAAGGTGCTACTCCAAGTCCTGGGAACTGATTTCCTAACCCAGCAGCATTCCTCCTTCCTTCTCCCACAAGCTAAACTGCATCATTCTCCTCTCCTTCCAAGTCAGCATTTCAGAGAGCTGCTGCTTTCTAAAACCTTCCCACACTCCCATGTGCTTGGAAAGCTGGGATGGCTGAAATGGTCTGGCTGACCCCAAAAACCCCTGCTGAAAACAGTTGAAGTTGCTGACCCTTCTCAGGGCAGAGGGGCAGGCAAGCATGATGGGGGCATTGTCAACTCTCCTTCCCACAATCCCACATTTGCTGGGTAAAACCATACCCACCCCCGCAGCTTCAGCCTGCTGAGCAAGCATTAAAGCCCTCGCAAGAATTAAAAATTCTCTGGAGGCAGAGGAAACTAAAAACATCGGCACTGTAAAGGCACGTACCCTTTTCAAGCTGTAGCCTGCATAAAATATAATGGGAGGAAGCAAAATGTTGAAGAATACCTCAGGATCAAAAGTCACCTGTTAAGAAAGAAAAAAAAAAACAACAGTAAAATGATTTGTTAAAATTTTGCAAGACAAAACATAAATAAGAAAGTAATATATGGAGGAAGCCCTGTACCCCCACCATGTGAATCCTGTTGGGTCAATACTGAGGATGTGTCTGGGATCTTCTGGAGACAAATCCCAGAGTTTAAATGGCTTAAACTAAGATAAGCTAAATTAGGGTTTCATTACATTGTGTTCAACATATAAATTACTGCTCATGAAAATCACAAACTGAAAACCCAAAATAAAAACACTTAATCCAGGAGATCCAGGACTCATCTCCATGGAGGGAGTGGGAAGCACATCTGCAGCCACTGCCTCCCTTACCTTTCTCAGCATCTCATTATCCTGGACGTTGTTGAGCTCCTGGGCACTGATTTCCCCCTTCAGGGTGTACTCGTAGAACTTCCCACTGACGTTCACCAGCAGCGTGGCCGGGCTGGTCTGCACTTGGCAGCTCAGGGTGACGTTGTTGACGTCGCTGGGGACGTGGATGCCGTAGCGCAGGACCACGCCAACCAGGACACCTGGGGACAGACACAGGTCTGTGAGACAAACCACAGCAAAGCCCCAGAAAGATCCCTCTGAGCATGAGTGCAGCACCAGGATCCTGACCCCTGCTCAGCTGCTGAGCACAACCACAACCCAAAAACTGCTGCTGTGAATTTAACCATCCTCGTCCCCCATGAGCCAGGCCATGCTCATGGGGAGTTTCTAACACAGCCATGGACAATCCTGCAGTATTTGAACCACCCAGCAATCAGCCAGACCCTCAATCCCTCCAGGGCAGCCAACATCGAGGGCACGCTGGGTTTTTTAAGGTGAGCACCTCGTACTGCCGGGCCAGGTGCTGCTCACACGTGCCCAGACTGTGCCCCTTGCACCCTGACACCTAACATTGATACATTAAACTCTTCATTTTGGTAGGGATTAAAGATGATAGCCAGAAACCACCCTGAACACTCTGAGTCTGGCAAGCAACCTTCCTAGGGTGCTGCAGCACCATACAGCCTCCTCCCAGCCCTCCCTGTTTTTATAAAACTACAGTTTGAAATACAAACATAGAAACATATGAACATATAAAGCTGTTTCCCAATCCAGGCTGACCACCCAGATCTACTCCTTGCCCCTGCACACTTCAGCTCTGCACCACAAGCAGCAGCCCCAGGGCAACCCCGTGAGGCAACTCTGCGTCCAGTTCAGCTGCTAAGTAGGGGTATTTTAGGGTTAATTTGCAAGTCAGAAATTTATAAGGCTTTTTTCTTTGGTTGTCTGAGGTCTCAAATACAGATTCAAGTGTGTCGAGTGCTCTCCTGGCAGAGTATTTTGACATCTGCAGGCGGGGGAAGAGGGGTGTCCCACAAGACACCTTTCCACGTAGCCTTCAGCACAAAAGGGTTTGGAAACTCCTAGATTAAGGCAGCCCTGAGCCGCCACAGAAATCCTGGATCTTAACCCCATCTCTGAACCACACATTTACGAAAAGCTTTCAGACACGTGGGAACTAAACACAGACCGCAAGGCTCCGAAGCCTTCTCATTTGCCTCCCAGGACGCTCCTGTTCCTTACTGCTGCCTTAATTAAAGCCTTGCTCTGTGCCTTCCTACAGGCAGGGCACAACCCTGACTGTTGGGAACACCCAACTCTTCCCTGCCACCACCTCTCTGGGAGCAGAGCCTGGGCAGGACACCATGGGGCCACAGCTCATTCAGCATCTTCTGCTGATGAACTTGCTGAATTCAAGTTTCTGATCTGCCACCCACTTTTTGACTTCTCCTCCCTTGGCCACAATTTTTCCAGGACAAGATTTGCTGTTCTTCCAGATGGTGAAAAGAAAAGCCCCCACCTCCTGTCTCAGGGGGTGACACATACAGCAGGGCCACCAGAGCTCACAAGCACAGGCAGAGAAGGTGTCTACACACAAGTCACCACTGCTGACCTAGAAGAGCTCAGCTCAGGGACTGGACAGACCCAAACTCCTGGACTAATACAGCACTTTACAGCACACATGAGCAAAAAGATGCTTTAATATTACAGATGCTTATACATGCTTTTAAGCCATGCACCATCAACCAGCTGCTCACCACTCTGGGGTTTATCTGCCCTGAATCACCCCAACAATCACAGAACCGTTCCCTCTGGGCACAGCCAGGCACTGTCAGCTCCAGCAAGGAGAGTTCAGGGCACACTGTGCAGAGCAGCTGAGGGCTGCTTTTACACCATCATCACCTAGAAGGGACACCATAAGGAATTCTTTAGCTTACTTTTCTGTCAGACTCTGCTTCTCTGATCTTCCAGTGCTTCAGAAATAAAAGTATAGAATGAAAGCAAGTGTGTCAAGCACATCACGATGCCACATCATGTATTAATGAACAGGAGCACGTGGCAGTGGCAATGGCATCACAGCAGTGGGACAAAACACCATATTTCCTTTCACCCAGAAGATGACAATCCTAGAGGTAACACAAGAAACAACCAAAACCCTTCACTGGGATAAAAGGAGTTTCATAGGGTTATTTACATCTGCTTTATGACTATTAAGGTACACCACACTTTGCAGCCCTCTAGAACTACCTGGAGTGACTTTTAAAAAGTTTCTTCTTAAAAAAAAATACTTCAGAGGTTCATGCAAGAATCAGAAACCAGCAGCTGCCTGCCCTTGCTCAGACAGAAGGAAACCCACCCAGCAACCCCTTTAACACCCAGGCTTAAGCACTGTGAGATGAGAGGCCCCACAGGAGGAAGGAAGGACAGAGAGAAGGAGTCATTGTTATGAATACAGAAGGGATCCTGATTCCACCTCTCCACTCTTAATCCCTGTCCCAAAGCAGTGCTACATCTGATAGCACCCCTGCTCCTCTGTCATCTCCTTATCCAGGCAGCTGTTCCTGGCCCCCTGTGCCAGCCAAGCTCCAGACAGGGCCAGATTCCCATTCTGGCCAGGGATTGGGTACAGGAAAAGGGACAGATAAACCTACAGTGTCTGCCAAGGACCCCTGTTTGGGAGTCCCAAAATCAGATCTTTTGTCTTGCTCAGTAATAGGCTGCCTGGGAAGCTGCCAGGTGGGAAAATACACAAATGCACAAATTGCTCCTGGGCATTGAGTGTGACCCTGCCAGCGACACAGAGACACTGTCAGAGTTGCCTGCAGGGAAAGCATCCTGCTGCTCTGCTGGAAGCCAGTTATTCCACCAATATTAAATGGTCCCACCAGCAGCCTCTCCTGCCCCATGGTAGATCTGACCAGTGCTCCCTATCCAACCATGCTCACGGGAGGCACTTGGGACAAACCTGACGTGGTTCTCCAGACACCAAGCCCAGTCCTGAGCTCAGGCTCCCTGGACCAAGCCGAGGAGACCCTGCAGGTGCTCCTGGGCCTGACAGGCTCTTAGGAAATGGTTCAGACTCTCCTGGCACTCACAGGGCTGCACCAGCAGCAACCTGAGCCAGTATCGACATGCTTTTGCTGCCAGAAGTTTTACAAAACTGAGCCCTGGGAGGGAGCTGAGCTGAGCAGAGGGAACCCAGCACCAAGGAAGCTGCCAGCAGAAGGCTGCAAGGAGTTGAGAAGCTGAAGGCAAAGCCAGCAAATTAATTGAGTTCTTTTATGCAAAGTGCAAGAGATTATTTTCATTGCATTTCTCCTGACTTCATTAAAAAGAACAAAAGCCCATGGGCTTTTTTTTAAGGTGCTGTTGAACATTCCCGAGGTAATGTTTTAAATGGAGACTAATACATTACCAAACCCAGCACTTAACAACAATGGAAGCAGACAGGAACCCCAGGCGAGCATTAATCTGGACACCAAAAGGAAAGAAAAATGTAACAACTGAAGACATCCTGACAACAAGCAGTTTAGACACACACAGTCCAGGGGCCAAGTGGGAACAAGTACAAGGAAAGCAAACTTCTAGAAAAGGTCCTGCACATCCACCATCAGACTCTAAGAAGAACTGAAACAAAATTCTTCAATAAATCGTCCTTAATGCTGAGCACCTCAGATGTGGGAACTTCATTTTAAACACTGAAATGAAGCTTAAGGGCTACTAAGCACCTATTGTCTATCACTGTGAAATTACTCCAGCTGGTGTCCAGCTCCTGAACGTCAGCTCTGAGCTGACAGTGTGATTTGCACTACAGAAATCCACCTGGAGCAAGAGCTTATAACTTCCAGTAAAAATAAAGACAACAAGGAAACTGATGTGTTTTGCCAAAAGAGATACATGCAAAAGTTTTGACTTAGCTGCTGTTGGGCTTTTCACACAGAAAAAGACAAGCTTTTGCAAATTGCTTCTTTTTGTTCAGATTTCAGGGTCTGTTTTGCAGCCCCTTCCACATTTTCAGTGAACTCCCTTGGGGTTAAAAGCATCACAGGGAGCCAGGAACAGCAATACCTCCTTTCTTCCCTGCAGACTTCAAGTTGTCACGGTAAGACAACAGCATCTCACCACTCCTTGGGAATTACACATCCCTTTTCCTATGGCACCTGCCACTACCTCAAAAGCAAATGCCAAAAGCCTTGATACTAGGGAGAACTTGGGATTTTCTGCATGATCAGATAGGTGACATTACTGATTTCACCAGCAATTCTCTAAGCACAGTCTGCAGAAGAGCAGACAGAAAAGGAGCATTTTATGGATCAGCAGGAGACTGAAAGAACACAGGTTGTGATCTGAGAATAAAGTGAGCACTCAGGTAGGTCAGGGAGAGAGGATAATCAAGAGGAAGAAATGTCCAGGAGAAGAAAAACAAGACAAAGGGCAAGTGTGAAAGCATGAAAGGAATAGATGTCAAGAGCTCTGGGGCAGCAGGAGTGAGAAGACCTTCCATGCTGGAAGCATGTCCTTCCACAGCACAGGTCCTGTCCCAGGAAGTGACCAACCCCACCCTGAGCAGGAGCCAGAAACAACTGAACTCCCCTGAGCACTGGCTGGAAGGAATCTGAAAATGAAGAGCAGTATTTTGTGCCCCTGAAAAAGCAGACCGGGATTCCATGTCTGTGGGCTGACACAAGTGTCTCCACCTTCATTTGGAAGGACACTTCCAATTAACTGAAACTTGGGATCACAACAGCCAATGGCCCAAACAGGTCAAGTCACAGCTTTCAGATCAAAGCTTTCTGCTGGGTGGGAGATTCAGCCACGTCTAACTCTGTGTGGTCACATATCACCCCCAGCCAGCAAGGGCCACACACACAGAGGACAGACACTAAACACAGCACACAGCAGGAGCTGCCTCCTCAATCCTAAATTCAACAAATCTCTAGATACAGATTCACAGCCACGTTAATCACTTCCCCAGCACACCTCCCAGTCCTACTGTGGTTGAACACAAAGTCATGCCAGATAATCCAGGGAGAGCCATATATGACCCCTTCATACCCTGGTTCATGTAACTTCACGAGGCCATGTTACCTCAGTAAATCAGAGGCCACCATTAAAACCCAAATGTCTACAGCCCCACTCTACAGATCCACAGCCTTGCTCCACTTGCTGTGGGAATACATATGGGGCTCCTCTCTGAGAGGTCCTGTCACAGCAGGAGAAGGAACTCTAAAGGTTCTAGATGTGCTTGTGCACGCAGGTCCCCAGGCAGCAGGATAGAAGGCTACTGGCTCTGCAGGTCCCTGAGCATGGCAAGGGGTGGGAGAATCCCCCAAACAGCCTCTCCACTCTTCTTGGGTAGCTTCTGGAAATCTGGATGCTCTAAACACACATCAGAAACACAGCCTCTGGCCCCAGTATGTGGGATCACAGGATCACAGAATGGTTTGGCTCAGAAGGGGACCTTGATGATCATCCAGTTCCAACCTCCCTGCCATGGGTAGGGGCACCTTCCACTAGACCAGGTTGTTCAGAGCCCCATCCAACCTGGGATGTAGAGCTCCTGACCACTGCAACAATTGGTCTGCGCTGCCTCAAGTCCCCACTCCCAGTCTGGAGCAGGCAAGAAGGACCTGCCAGTGCTTGGTGACGTGGTAGCCCATGCCCCTGCCAGCTTCACTTTGTGAGGCCGTCTGGAAAAACCCAACCAGTTCCTCACTGCCAGAGATTTGTGAGTAACTCTGCTCTGGAGAGCCCTCCATATCTAGGGTTTGGAAAACAACCAACCCTCCCTCCAGCAACACCCAGATAAGGCTCAGCACAGGACACAGCAGGACAGGGCTGTCCCGGCGACACAGCAGCGTCCAGCTGCACCCACGGGAGGATGCATCGTGTCCCCCCGCATCCCTGCACCCACCGACACAGCCCTGCCGCAGCCCCTCGGCCAGGGGCCTCCAGGCTGGTACTGACCGACAGAACGACGCGCTGCTGGTCCCCACTCGTGCTGCCAGGGGAGTGGGAGCTCGGGCAACCACCCAGCCCCGCAGCTGGCCCAGCGCAGAGCCGGGACCGGCCGGGATGGGGCTCCCAGAGCTCCCGCACGGCATTCCCAGGGAAGGGGAGCGCGGGGCGGGCGCCGCTCACCGTAGATCATGGCCAGTCCGGTCTCGTGGAGGAAGCGAGCGCGGCGGTGCTTGAAGAGCCAGATGGTGAGGATGGTGAGGGTGAGCAGCAGGATGAAAACCAGCAGGTTGGCGCTGTCCTGACGGTGGCTCTCCTCCGCCGCCTTCTCGGACACGATCTCCTCGTCCAGCGCCCCGGGACGCGCCGCCGCCACCTCGGCGCCCGCCGCTCCCCGCGCCCACAGCCCCGCGGCCACCGCCAGCACCGGCACCGGCCCCGGCCCCGCCATCGCCCCGGCACCGGCCCGGCCCCGCCGCCACCAGGAAGCGGCTCTGGGCGCAGGCGCCGGGGGCGGGAACAGCGCGGGGAGCCCGGATAGGGACGGGCCGGCAGCGGCGGAGCGGGGAAGGGAGCGAGGGCGGCGCTGGGGGGCTCGTAAGGCGAGGTTTGGGAGGGAAATGAGTACTTGGGACTGCCGTGAGCCCTGGGGAGGCTGGGACGAGTCCTAGGGGACGGCATGCGAGTGACGAAGAAGGGTGCGGGACACAGCGCAAAGGGGTTTGCAAGAGGGAAAAGAAATCCCCAGACTTGGTGCGGGGTGGATGAGCGCACAGCAGCGGGTGTTGTTCGTGCGCGGGGTGCTTTGGAGGGATGTCCTGCAGGACACGCCCGGCCCCGGCTCATGCGGAGATCCAGGGGGCTCCTGGAGCCCGGTCGTGCCTTCACACCGTGCCAAGGCTGTACGTGGTGCCGAAAGCCGCCGTCAGCCGCGAAGTGGGATCAGGGTCAAATTCCCACCTTTTTTTACCAAGAAATAGGGGGGGGGGGGGGGGAAGGTGCGTGGAGCCGGTGGGTCAAGGGTTGCAATAAACGCCACTGATCAACTTAAAGGTGACTTGTAGCAAGCGTCCTCAAAGAATTGCCTTGGTGGCTTGAAGGAATGGAAACCCAGGATACTTGGCTGTGTGGGACCCTGGTGTTCCCTCGCTTTGCCCCAAGCCCGGCTCGGCCAGGGACGTCCCTCCTGCATTTTGTTGTGTGCATTCCCTTTGCCCTGTTTTTTCCTGCACCGGTTTCTCAAGCTTTGAGGTTAAAAACGTGGAAAGCGGGAATTACCTCGGGCAACACTAGCCCTGCGCTCTGTTTTCACTGGAAAGGATCCAGCCTGGCCCGGTGGAGGGAAAAGGCTCTGTTCGAGAAACCCACGAGCCCACTCAGCCGCCTCGCAGGGGCCGCTCGCCCCCTCGCATTTTATCAATGGCCGCGCGTGGGAAAGCGGGGCGTAGCCCCGCCCCCTCGCGCTAAAGCCACGCCTCCTTTGCACGCCCGCTCTCCTCGGGCGCGGTCTGGCCCCGCCCCCTCGGTGACGCCATCATCGCGCGCCGGGGCGCCCTGGCGGCGGCGGCTATGGCGGCGGGGTCGGTGTGGAAAGGGCTGGTGGGGCTCGGCCTGTTCGCCCTGGCACACGCGGCCTTCTCTGCGGCGCAGCGTAAGTCACCGCCGGGGGGCCCGCCCGGGGCACTGGCACCCCCGCACGGCCGATGGGGAGCTCCGGGGGCGGGGACGGGGCCGGGCCGGCATCATCATCGTCCAGAGCCGCGAACCGGCTGGCGGGGCCGGCCCTGCCCTTGGGGGCCGGGCTGCGGGGAGAGCTGAGGTTCGAGGAGGAACTGCCCAGCAGCCGGGAAGGCACGGAAAAACGAAGGGTGGGAAAGGGGAGCTGCCGCCCGCCAGGTCGCGACTTCAGCCTGGCTTGTGCCGTCCCGGTGCCTCCCGTCCCCGTGGCCCGCCTCCCTCCCGCCTGCTTGGGGTAGGGCCAGCCGTGCTGAGGAGCAGCAGAGCCTCACAGCGGCACCAGGGGCGGCCCAACTGCCCGGGCAGCGTCGGGGCTGACATGTGTCTCTGAAGCAGAAACACCTTTCTCTCGGGGTTTGTGTTGCCGGGTTGTTCCTGTGCATACTCACCAGAGTGTTTGATGCGTGCATGTGTTTCTGTTTTGTAGATCGTTCTTACATGAGGTTGACAGAAAAGGAAGATGAAACGTTGCCCATAGATGTAAGTTTTTGCAATGTGTGAAAAAGTGTAACTGTGGGGTGGTTTGGTCTCTCAATTCCTTCCTTTTAATGTGCTAGGCAAGCATAAAGTGCAAAGTAGTTTTTAAGCTGCGCTTTCATCAGAGCTCCCACTGTTGAAAAGAACCACACTTTTCATCCCAGCTTCCTGAGTGTGTTGTAGCTGTCAGTGAAACCAAACCCCAGATCCAGATCTTCGTCTATTTTAGAACTACCCTGGAGCATCTTGTCTAGGATTCCCTGAATGTAGCTCAGAGAGCTTTTGCATCCATCACCTCTTTTGCAGCATAAACATCCTGCGCCCTCTGGCTCTGGTTGGCTGACACATCTATCCAGTGTGACTGGATGTTTGATCCCAGCACAACCTGCTTCAGGAAGGGTGCTTTTATTTACTTTATTTGCTTGCTTTTCAAATTTCCACTTCAGTTATCTCTTCCCCCTTTCCTTAATCAGAAGGGCAGGGAGATCAGGTGCCCAGAAGAGCCAAGCACGGTGCCTGGCCCAGGGCTCCACGGCATGTTCCTGGCAGGAGTCTAGATCCTGGAGTACACAGACCACACTGTTTGTCTCAGGCTCTTGCTGGGGAGCCGTGTGATTATATTCAGTTGGTGCAATCCAGACCTGTGCTGGGGCAGCCGGAGTTCTGTGGTGCCAATAGGAGGGATTTTAATTCTCCTGTACCTCAGTTTCCCCACTGCTGGATTTCCTACCACTATTTGCTGTCACTGGATGAAAAGCACAAGATACTGTGTGAAAGCTGAGGTTTTCTGGTAGAGGTGCAGAGCACTTGGTAATGTGTGTGTTGCACTGTGCTCCCTCTGTTGCAGATAGTCCTGCAGACTCTGCTGGCCTTTGCAGTCACCTGCTATGGAATAGCACATATTGCAGGAGAGTTTAAAGACATGGATGCCACTTCAGAACTCAAAAATAAGTATGTTTTATTTCTTCTTTTTGTATGCATCGGTATCTGCTTCTCTGTACAAGCTAAAATCACTTGTCTTTAGCTCAGTCCTTCAATGCATGCTGTAGGCAGTGACCTGAGGAGAACAGCCACATTTGCGAAAGCCAACAGTGTTTTGAGTTTTAGGGAGAGTTAGAAAACAGGCAGAAATCAAATAAACCTTTTGCTTTTCCTCATCTGAAATCTTGCTGTGCAGAGTTGGTAGAGGAATGAAATGTGCAGGTGGGAAGTAGAGTTCAGGAATCACCACCTGCTGTCATGACATGGTCTCAGACTGCAGGGTCTGGTTCACACCCTGCTTGTATTTGCTTCCTCGTGACAGTCTGAGTCACTTGAGTCTCACACAGTATATTCAAGGCAGGACATTTGAAAGACTTTAAGAAAATAAGGGATTTTGGATCAAGATTTTGAAGAGGACAGTTGGTTAAGAGCATGCCAAGGTCATAGGTTCCACTGCTTTATGAGCCGTTCACTTCAGAGTTGGACTCGATCTTTGTGAGTCCCTTCCAACTCAGGATACTCTGTGACTGACAGAAAATTGGATGAGCAGACATTGCCTCTCTGACCATTTCCAAAACTACAGGGAAGTATGGGAAGTGAAAAAATTGATGTAGTGGTATTTCAGAGTGTTCACCTAAGGCCTTCAGCAGGAGGCACCCAGGGGGATGGAAAGCTGAGTGTCATCAGGGTGTTAGCACAAGTGACAGCTGAACAAAGGCTGGCACGTGGTGTGTCCGCAGGCAGCGTCCACAGGCTGCCCGTGAGCTCCAGAAAGGAAGGGGAAGTTTGTGATGTGGACATCTTGTGGTCTTTTTCACAACTGGCTGTGTATTTCCTCAGTGTTTTAGTTTAGGAAGCTTAAAAGCAAGCAAGAGTTTTGAATTGAAAACTTGTATTTCTGTGTCTAAAGTCAGTATGCCCCTGACTGACTGTTAGAAACTCCCTGCTCTGAGAGAGTATTAACCTTGGCTTTTTACACTTATTTTGAAGGACATTTGACACATTAAGGAACCATCCATCTTTTTATGTATTTAATCATCGTGGTAGAGTATTGTTCCAGTCCCCAGACACAGTGAATTCTTCTTCAAACCAAGATGCTTTGTCATCCAGCTCGGCACTGAAATTCCGAAAACTTGAACCTCTGCGCCGCTAAGACTTTTACAGATGATACCAATAACCCAGGACACTGAGATGTAATATTCAAGTCGGGGATGTAAACACTTTTTTAATTTCTGGAGCAGTATTTATATTGATCTTCCAGACTTTATAAAATATATATATATAAATATATATATATATATATATAAACTAATGACCTTCTTTGTACACTGTTAATGAGAATGACCGAATTGTGGATTGGCAATGCAGTGTAAATTCTACAGTTATGCTGTGAAACACATCTTCAAAAGTTTCAGATATTAAAATGAGTTGCAGCTAACTTAACTTCAGTTAAAACAAAAAGCAAGCTAGTTTTTTCTTGTAATTAGTGTTCTTTGACAGGAGGGAATGTTTGAGTGTATTTATTTTTCAGTTTGCTTGCACTACAGTCTATGGACCCCCTCAGAAATGCTGTGTGCACTGCATCACTGAACAGCAGGAAAAGGGGCAGCATCTGATCCTAGAATGCCTGTGGGACACCAGCACGGTGTGGCAGGGGAAGTCAAAGAGACTACTTCCATTTTTATTTTTTTGCAATGCTGACAAACAGTTGTGTGAAGGGTTATTCTTTTTTTCCTGGTTTTTCACTACCACGTTATTTCTTCATTGCCCTCCTCCTTCGTTTCATGTAAGTTGCCCCACGTTGCCTGGGCTGTGGCTGTGCATTGGTGCTTGTGTGGGGGAGGCAACTCACGTAGATAATCTGCCACACTCTGTGTTCTCCAGCTCTGAACTGGGGAATGTTGAATGTCATGTATGTGCTGAACATGGTGTACCAGGTACAACCTCCAAGTCATCTTCATATTTAAGTATCAGTAAGAACTGTCCCTTCTGTGAATGATCCAGGGGTAGGGTCCAGCAGCTTGCTCTGTTTTCTGGCACTAATCCAGGACAGCTACCCCTTTTCTGCCAACAGAGCCTTCCACCTTGATTTTTCCAGCTGAGCCCTTTGTTGATTTAAGATTACCTTCTTGATTTCATGTATTAGAACTGATCATCATGTCCTTAACTCCTACTTACGTCTAAATTCTAATCTCCCCTCAGGGGCTGAATCAATGCTGAAGTCTCTCTTGGTCTGGCTTTTCAGCTCCTTGACACAGCAGAGAGAGGGTAGGTCGAGATACTGGTGGGGCCAGTGAGAATTTGGCCAGGTTGGGGGATGGAAAGTGGAAACTCAGCCTTTTGTCCTGGCATCTGTTGTGTTTGGTATTTTTTTAACTGTTAGGAACTGTCAAAGGCAAAAAGCTTGGCAAAAATACTGTGTAAACTGAAGCCTCTTTTTCTAGCTCTGCCCATCCTATGGAGTGGGTGCCCCAGTGCTCGAGCAATATCCATGGCTGCTGCTCTACAATCACTCTTAAGCATCTGGGTTTGATTAGAAAGGGTTACTCTGCCAGCTGAAAGCATCTGAGTTACAGGATTTGTTCCTAAAGTGTCCTGGTTCCCCTCTTGCTGGTGTCACAAATCGGCTCCAGCCAGCACCAAAGGCCCCGGAAATAGTATTGGGTCATCTCGCCATTGCAGACAGAGCTGGTCCCTTGGGAAACAGGGCTGCTGTGCTGCAGCTGCTGCACAGAGGGGAAGCTGAACATGGGCCAGGTGACCCTGTGGGGCAGAGGAGACACAGAATTAGCAGAGAGACGGAGAAGCACAGTGGGAGCTCAGTAACCACTGTAGTAGATGGGTTCTGCAGCTGTGGTTGCACTGAGCCCTTTGCAGAGCGTCTTAGAGCAGAGCTGCTCACACGGAATGTCTGAGAAGCCCTGTTTGTGATGCTGGAAGGCTACAGGGACCTGCCCGAGGTGGGAGGTGCTGCTGGGAGCAGGTCCTGCTGGGAGCACCCTGTGACTGTGTCAGGGCCCTTCTCCTGAGGAGCAGCCTCACTCTGCAGCAGCAACGGTTCTATCACAAAGCTGTACAAATTATTTTTTCTTATTGATCTCACAATGTCAAATAAAAATTGATATCCTTAGAGTGTTTGTTTGTTTATTTCTGACCATCTTTGAGTCTGCCGCAGCAAATCCCTGGTGAGTGACTATTTAAAAGTGACTACCCAGCAGTGACGTGAAGTGATTGCATTAATTATGGCAGTTCTTTGTGAAAGCGCTCTCTGACCTGGTGTTTGTTACTGGGAGATAAGATCTGAAAGGGGGATCAAAATAGCTGCGAGTAGCTGAGTAAAACACTTGGGAATATTACCAGCCCAAGGATCTGCTTGCTTGTGAGGCTCCTCGTCATCTTCTCTGGCAGAGCTGACATATTTTCTGTCTTCAATTTAACCACAGTAAAGGCTTTTCTACCATGTGTTAATCCCCTGCCAGCCCACAGGACAGGCTCCTGCAAGGTCTGGTGTTGCAACAGTCACTGGGGGAAACACTCAGGCTGCTCCCGGGGCTGGCGATAGTTAAAATCCTGGACTTGAGCAAGATCACTTTTCACTCCTTGCTCTGCTTTTCCACTGGGGGAGGTTGAAAAGTTAGCAAAGCATGGGAGGAGTTTGTTCAACTACAGCATCCATCAGGATTGCACCAGAGAGTGCAGCAGACTCATTCCTCATCTGCTTTCTGTGCTGCTGCAGTTCTGCATCCAGCACAGAATACAAGGGGAAAACACCATTAAAGATGGTGTTTTGGGAAAGGGCACATTAACCAGCTCCCAAAGCCACCTCATGCTTACCTTGCAGCATGGGGTTCTTCACAAATGAGCTTCTCTTCAAAAGCAAAGCAAGAGTTGAGCCAAGAGTTTCTTGAATTAGACTGGAGTGTTTCCAGCCTTGCCCAATGCACATTTACAGCCATCACATCATGAATTGCTTTGGCTACGAGCCATGATATTTCTTCTACATTAAATAGTAAAATAAAAAAATATGTGCTGGTAATTTCCATTCATTGCTGGCAGGTGAAGTGGCAGGTTTAATCTGCATCAGTTTTGCTGGGTTTTTGAACTATTCCAGTGAGAGTTCAGTGGGGAATTGCTAAGGAGGGCAGGAGTCATTTACACCCTTGCAGGTGAGGGGATGGGGACCGTGGTTTGTGACACAGATGGGTCACTTGTGCAGCCCTTCTTTGTGAGGCTGGAATGGCAGTGTGATGGCAGAAGTACTTATTCTAGAGGTCAGTGAGGGCTGACCTGCAGCACCATGTGTGGAAATCCCTCCTGGTCACACATCTGACATGTCCCCTGTGCATGTCCCAGACAGAGCCATTGCTGCAATCTGGTACCAGGACCCATGTGCTCCATGCCCCACTGCTGTCCAAAGCTGGAGCAGAGCTTTCCTGGGAAAGCTGATGGCAAATGGCTCCTTCCAGGTGCTCTGGAGCACCCACACCGTCCCCCTTGCTAAAGAAAGCCGGGAATGACAATTACTTTCTAGCCCTAAAATGAACTTTGGCTTCCTTATCACTTGCTTCCCATGGTTCGGGTTCTCTCACGCTTCGCCACACTGCAGCAGATCTGCCCTTCTCCATCTCTGACACCTTCAGCAAGGACATTACTGTGGGGACATCCTCCAGCTGGATACAGCCCCTCCCCACCCCAAGAGTGGCACCATTTCTGCTCCCTTCTGCCACCTGCACCAAACAGCAGCAATTTTCCACCAGACATTTTGGAAGGCTGAGGCTCACCCTGCAGCATCCAGGGCCACAGCGCTGTCCCCGGGCTCCCTGTGGGAAGCCCCCCAGCCGAGATGGAAGCTGCAGCTCTGCAGTTCCCTGCTGTCCCAGCCATGCTGTGCCAGCCTGGCAGGCTGCCTGCAGAGGGGAAGGGCAAAGCAAGGCCATTTTGAATGTTAAACAAGCAGAAAAGACTTTGGTACCAGCTTTCCACAGCCAGCACTAACAGCAAAGGCAAAACACTCCTTGGATTTGGCCTTGAGGTTCACCTTGAAGCCATAATCACCAGGGGCAGAACCCCAGGAGAAATAAATCTGATACTCTGGCAGGTAAAAGCCTTTTAATCAACCCCAGGTTGGTCTCAGTGACACAATGCCATTTCAAAACACTTCGGACTGCGACGAAAGCTACATCCTTAAAATGGCAGCTAATTAATTTTCCTGTCCTGCTAACTTAATCCTTTTTCCATCCAAGAAAGGCAAATGGGAGTTCACAGAGCAGCAAGGCAGCCAGGAGCCTGGCAGCATGAGCAGGAACACAAGCCCCAGGGCTCCTTGGCAGGGGCCCAGGCTGTATGGTGTCACAGCTTCTCAGGCCATTTTAATAGGAAGGGAGATGGGGAAAAAAAAAAAAAAAGGTGGCATTTGTATTGGCTCACCCTATACCAGTGGTCCTGGGGAACCCACAGCTCCCCATACACAGAGATGCAGCTGTTTATTCCCAGTTCATATCCCAGTGCTGCCAGGCAGAGCACCCAGCACTGGCAGTGCCCACCCTGTCCAGACTGGTGCTGCTGAACCAGTTTCCCCAGGATCTGCCAGAGGCAGACTGCTGCAGGGGCACTCCACTTTGGATTTCAGGGGGAAAAAAAAAAATGAAAGAAAATATTCCCCTCCTCCCCCAAGGAATTTCTGCTGTGTATTTTAGAGCAGTTCAGGGCCAGCCACAAAAGGCCAGTGCTGATGTCCCTGAAGCCCCAGGCTGCTCCAGAATCCCTTGTCCCTGCCCCAGGAGGTCTCTACTCCAGTGCAGGATGCAGGAGGAGCATCCTGTGTGCACAGCAAAGGCTGAAGCAGTGACTTATTCCCCATCCCAGACACAGAAGTGCACAAAACAGGACACAGACCAAAGCAGTTCTGGGGTGGCCAGTTTGGCAGGCAGACCAAAGAGGGCTTCCTCTTCCCCACATCCACACCAGGCTGTCCCTCCCTGGGCCATTACCAAAGCCTACAAAAGCACCCACAGGCCTGGGGGAGCCCCCAGTGAGGGCAACCCCAGTGAGGCACCACCTCCCCAGCACAATGCAAAGCACATGGATGGAAGGGGCCAAATAATGTCCCCTCCCCGCCCAAGGCCACCATGCTGCTCTACAGTCTCTGGTCACACACAGATCTCTGCTGAGGGAGCTTGGGGATGATGGCACCATTTCAAAGTCACCACCACCACTCTGAAGCTGGAGCTGGCTGCTCCTTCCATACCTGTTTAAATACAGCAGCTTCAGATCACCAAGGAAAAGCCAGAGCAGAGCAAGGCCCATGTTCATCTCCCATGGGAGGGACCCACATATCCTACAGGATGCACCAGGGCTGGTTAAAAACCCAGGTCTGCTGCTGGTCAAGCACAGCCACGGCCATGCTGCTGCCTAGGGTTGTCCTGGCAGGGAGGACAACCTTGGGAACAGCCTGAGCAGTCTCCCAGCATGGCAGCAGTGGGCAGGGGAGCTCTGCAAGGTACTTTCTTGTGTGCCTTTCCTTCTTGTACTCAGGCAGCAGCTGCAGAGCTTGAAAGGGGCAGACCCGAGGCTCAACCACACCACATTCGGCGAGCAGAAGCAATGGGATACTCCACAGAGATGAAGTGCAAGTTAAAACAGGAGCAGTGAAATAAGGAGTGAGTCACAACAGATGAGCTCCAGACAGAGCAGAGCACTCCATCAGCACAAAACCACCACGCAGGGCCCCACGCTAGCCTCACACAGAGCACAGCACCAACCTCCCAAATTCACCACTGGCCAATCCCTCTGAGGAGCTCCCACCTCATGCCTGAGCATGAACAGGGAAAGGTTTTCAACCTATTTCTGGTTTCTTATCATAGCAAGAGCTGTCCCTTTCCTTATCTTCCCAACCCCTTCTCCCTTCAACAAGGGGTGCACTTGGTGGTACACCAAGTCCAGGGGTGCAAGGCAGACCCTGGGAAGGAGAGCCTGTTGTATCTACCTTTGTAGGAATTCAGCTTTGGCCACCTGGAACCCAGACAAAAAACAGCTTTCGGCTGCCCCATGAGGTCAGAGCCTCCTCAGGGTCCTGATGCGTGAAGAAAAGCCACCACCATCGCTCTACCTATTACCCAGCAACCATTTCCCATCACAGCCTGGGCCGTGACTCACCAGCGTGCCTTTCCTGCGGGGAATTCACAGACAGTTCCCAGGAGTCGCTCTGACCCCGTTTCACCTGCTGGTAGCCGCAGGTGAGAGCCTTCCCCGCTCGCCGAGCCCCGGCACGTCCTGCCCACATCCAGCTGCCGGCGAGCCAAACGCCGCCGCCGCTCAGCGGCATTCCTGCTGACAGAACTCCTGCGGGAGGGGAGCGCTTGATGCATGCGATGCACTTAAACCAGCCTCTTCCAGAGCTCCCCAGTCTCCCACCGGCTCCTTTACCGCTAATGATCATTTTGGATAGCGGCTTCTAAGCTCTGCGTGCGCAGAGGGAAGAGCCCTGAACCCACGGATGCCAGCGGAATTTGAAAATGTGCTTTCACTGAGCTGAGAAAGGAAAGGTGCTGGAGCAGCTCGGGTCAGAAGCCAAACTCTAACGAACAGGCAGTACCACCACAAGCGACTACAGGCTTGGACTTCTATGCAGCCCTTCTACCTTCCTTTCCAAGCTCCTGTTTTTTTCCAGCTGAAAGGCACCCACTGCAGCCACATCTGTGTGGAAGCAGTAGGGAGCCTGTCCTGTCTCCACCTCACACTGCTCCCGTGCCAGACCCAGCTGGCAGGTGGGAGACCACGGGAAAAACACCCACTGACACGTACAAGAGCCCAGCAGCCAGTGTGCTGGTCTGTGGTGGGCTTGTCCACACCAGGGAAACAATTCAAGTGTGCAAGACCAAATTAGGGCACAGATTTTGTAACCATCTTCATTAGTGACACACTGTATGACCTTGGGTAAGTCCCTCCATACATCTTTAAAGACTCTCTCAGAGGAGAGCCACAAGACTTTAATTAGCAGCCCTAAAAGTGCTCGAGATAGTTTGTCTCTCTTCCAAAATAGCCAACTGCAGATGAATTGGAACAATCTTATTTTCAAATTCTACAAGCAACTGGGATCCAGGCTGCTCTCAGATCAGTCACTTCAACAACACAATCAAAGTTAAATGTGCCAGCTGTGCATGGAGGGTTTTAATATGCTGTGCAGACTAGAAAACAGCTCAAAGAATCAATGTTATTTTTCCATGGCTGGGATGTCACTGTCGAGCAGCTGCATTATAATCATCTACAATCAGCAAAATGCCCTTTTTTTTAATTAATCACTTTCTAGTTTTGGGGAACTGGGCTGGTTTTTATTTCTGTCCTACTTAGGAAAGCACCCTTGATCCCCGAGACACTCACTGCCAAGGGATCAGGCAGCCACTACAGCAGCGTGCCCTGACCAGACCTGTGGCCGCTCAAACCCCAAATAGCCCAACAGCCTCCTCAGCTCTGAAAGCTGTGTCCAGACAGGAACTGCTCACACTGCTACCACCACCTCAAGAAACAGTAAGTGCATTTCCACAAACCCAGCAAAAAACAGCTCCAGGTGCCTATTGTCACTGATCCAAGGCCTGGGAGGGTTCCAGGCAGTCCCTCCCTGCAGAAAACCTAAGCACAGCCCAGCATCCTTCTCTGCAAGGGCCACCTCTGCACAAGTACATAGGTCACAGCTGCAAGATGAAGCAAGGGGGGACATCCCCCAACTCCAACCTTCACAAAAGAACCCCTCTTTCATATATTCTAAGTATTAAATATTTACAAATACAATTTAACATTAAAATATACACCTGCTCTGGAGTAAATGACAAGAAACAGGCTGACCACACAAAAAGAGCTTTGCCCTAGTAACTACCAAAATGCTTTGTAACCCTCTCTTCCTGTTCAGCATCCTGCAGGGCTCTAAGCACTTTGTAAATGAGCACACGCAATGGGGATCGTTCCCAAAAAACTGTTCTTCCTACCAGCTGCTCAGAAGTGGAGAGTGGAGCATGGGGATGTAGCAAATTGCCAGAGGTGTCCCAGTATTTTTAGGGACATTATGCAAGACTGTTTGCATTAGAGGAGTGACAGTGATTGAGATGACAGCAAGCATATACAAATGCCAGGGATCCAGCTCTTCCACTGCAGCTGGAGCTGGTCCAGGACTAGGAAATAGCTGTCAAATTCCCACTGCAGATGTAAAGATAAAACTTCCCCAAGCTCTCAAGAACATTGGATCTCCAGCAAAAATCTCATCTGAGGTTTCTATTCTACCATCTTTCCCAGGCTAAATTATTCTCCTGGACTTCAATATAAGTTGTTAGAGAGCTTCATCACGAGCTCAAAATATGAAGAAATACGCAGTTGCTTTGAGCACTTCCCAGCTCCTGGTAAAGGGCAATTTTCCTTACATGGTAGCAGCAGTCCTTATTCCTGGCAAAGCCATGTAGCTGAAGGCATGTGCAGCTCAGTTCTTCCACTGCCTATAGAAATATCCTCCAGCATTTACCAGAGAGCTGTACAAGTCTGTACAACAATTTAACTCCTGGGGTGCATCCATCCTCTAAATTCTGAGTAATCAGCTGCTCAAGGCACCAGATCTGAGCTCTCAGCCCTGAGAAGCATCTTGTGCATTTTTAAAATGAAGGCTGTGACATGGAAGAGGTGAAGCTGAACCACCTTCCATAGCACACAAGCAGCAACTGCCTTTTTCACCAACTCCTTCCACAGCCCCCTCTGCTCCCAGCTCCATGGACAACCACAGAGCTCCCCTGCCACGCTGCTTTAGCCACTACCAAAAGACAACACCACATCACAGACTGAGAGAAGAAAATCACCAATGCCAAAGCCAAGCCAACAGTCTTTCAGTCATGAAACAAGCCAAGCTGCAACTCAACTGAATGGATAATTTCAGGAAAGTTCAATATTTTTTGTTTAGTCCATCCTCTTTGAAATTATTTCAAGATTCAGATTTAGAATACAGCTTAACAATTCCTGCAGGCCAGAAGATTTTTGCTAAATCCCAAGGCATTCTTTTTCTCCAGTTTCTTCCTTTTCCACTTAAGATAGACTTCAGCTTGTTTTTGCAGACCTGCAAGCAGCAGCTCCTTTTAATTCCAGTGACTAACATCCTTCCTTCAGATCTCTGCCAAACCTCCTGTCTGCCAGATCTGCTTAACTAGGTTGCACATTCTCAAGACAAGCACTCTCAAGTCCATTTGCTAAAGGTGTGATGTTGCCATGTTGCTGGTATGAAACACTTTAATTGAGCTTTATAGGCTTTTTTAATAATTTGTTTCTGTTAGGTAATGCATTTCTTGTATTTTTACATCAAAATTTCTTAGCAGATCCTAAAGAACAGACCAAAAGAAATCAAACTCAGCAGCCTACGCTGCTACCATTTCAGGCAGGCAGTTTAGAGGAAGAACCAGAAGAAAATTACCAGATTAAAAAAACACCCAAAAAATAGGTTTTGTGTTTTTGTTTTTTTTACAGTTCCTTGCAAAAGGAGACATACAATTGCTTGACCACAGCACAGTCAAGCACAGCCTCCGCAGCTACTATTATGGAAGATGACAATCACTCTCTGATGCTGGTTAAACCCAGGCAAGAATACACAAGCCCACCATAAATACACAATGCCCCCAAACTGGGAACAGCAGCACCCAACAGACACCTGCCACAGCGGAAAGACTAGGAAATAGTGCTGACCAGCCTGGAGCTGCATGGCTTAGGAGGAAAACCCCTCAGTATCTACAAGGGAAAAAATAAAAGTAACATGCACTGAGGAGGCCTAGTTAAGAGAGGGTCAGAAAACAGATGCAGCAGAACTCACACAGGTATCTAGACTCCAAAGCACCTCACAACCCTTCCACCCAAGGAAGGCAAGTGCTAAATTTGTTAATTCAGATTGTTAAACAGTGCTCCTTACAGCAAACACAGAGCTGTATTTCTTCCCTACTTCCCAACATTCAACTCTGCCACATTATTTCAACCTTACATAAACAAAGGCTCAAAAATCTAAGTTTGAGCAAAGCACAGATGGTTTCCAATTCCAGATTGTATCACTGGATCCATCCTCTCTTCTAAGCCCTTGCTGAGGGACACAGCTGTGAGAGGTTCACCTGTCACACAGGTCACAGCCCTGGTGACTCAGCTCTTGCTGCTGGACCATGGTCTGTACCAGAAAAGGCAAGGCTTGACACCAGTGTGGCCCTCCTGGCTGTCCCTGAAGTGTCGAACAAAGTCCCAAGCTGTGCTAAGGCAAGATGCACCCACATCCAGCAATGGGGTCTGGCTCACAAGGAATTCTCTCCATTAAGAATCTTATTAAACCAGTTGTGGAGCATTTTCTGCTTCCTAAACAAGCAATTTGCACGTGGAATTCAGGGCTGTGTGTGCTCTTCATCAACTGGTGTTGCTCCTTTTTCTTCATCTCTGCACTGCCACAACCCCTGAGGACATCTTCCTTCGTTCCTTCTTATGAAGACTCATGTCCAGTTCACTATATGGTTTCTGCTGCTCTAATAGTCTAATCCAAATTCAATCTATTCAGACAAAATAATGGTGAGGGGTAAGGGAAAATTCACACTGCTTGCACTTGAGTATTTTGTAGCTTCTGAGGTGCAAGATTCCAAAGGAGTGAATGGAAGTTACCAGCTCCCTACAGATGATTTGGCAGCCAACTGCATCCCACCAAAAGAGCAGATTTACACACTGACAAGGTCACTAGTTAAAAATATGGCCCCTGCTCAGACATGCAATGATCAAGTGAGTGTCTATGGAACTGGTGATGAAAATTGAACAGCCATTAACTATATGGAAGAAATCTGTCTCCTCTTATCACCTACTATTTCAAGAATAGCACATTACATGCAACTTGATGCGTTTAACCAGGCCATTTTACAACAAGGTATGCACAGTAAGTATATCTGACCATCTGTAAATAAAATCCCTTCTAAGAGTCCATTTGGCATGGGAGGTCCATCACAGTGACAAACAGCTGCCATGTGAAATTCAAAGGAATAAATTCCCCTTTATGTCACTTCAAGGTGTTTGTGGGGCTTTAAAAAAAATCAATTTTATTCATCTGCACAGATGAATAAAAAAGTTACTTCTAAGAATCAGGGCACACTTGTAGTAATGCCTTCCTCTATGTCACTTCATTCATATACACCATGACAGAGACTTGCTGTTGCTGTACTTAATCTCCTTGAATTTAATTTCCTTCTTGGATTTCACTGGTGCCATTCCAATGGTCAAACTGCATCTTCCAAGGAAATCAAGGCCACTGTTTCAGAAGGGATGGAAATGATGTCTCACAGGCTGGTTTGTACTAAAAATAACAGCAGGAACAGAGTACAGGCTCACCACAAGAACCTGTTTCCCTGCCAGGCCAGTCCACTGGAATCCCTGGGATATTTCCCATACGAGGCCAAAAGCACAGGTCAGCATGAGCACAACTTTAACCTGTCTCTTAAAGAAAGCTGTTAGAGGATCAGAGGAGGTTATGAGTGAACAACTGAAAACACACACACATCCCAAGAACCACTTAATACTGGCAGATTATTGGTACTGCTTTAAAGAGGAAAAAGAATTCACATGCAGGTGGCTTCAGTCTTCTTTGTATGTCCTGTCATATATGGAATTGCCTTTTGACAAAATAGTTAAGAGGAACAGAGGAGAGGACACCAGCTCAGGTAACCAAGGGCTTGGTAAACTAGAAATTATGGCCCTCAAAACTTGTGTAAAAATGTGCACCCCGGAGGCCAAGCTGAGTGACACCTGGACAGGTGCTCCAGGCTACAAACACATTCTGCAGCTAGCACCACAAGCTGTGTTCGAGAATGTGAAACACCAGGTTCAGCTGGTTTTACAAAAATATCCTCAGTCTGCTGCTAATAGACAACTGGAGGAACTCAGTGCTGCCCACTACAGACTCCTCAGATTAGCACTGCTTAAAAATTAATAAAATGGTTTATTTTATATATACATATGTTCCAAAAATTTTATACAGTTAAAATATCAAATTAGTGATCTGGTAACAATACTGTTCAAAATAATCTCTTTTGTATGAACATTAAAATACACGTTTTTAAAAGCGTTTCCTTTTAGTGCTTCCAAAGCACAGCGTGTGCCAAGGCCACCTGAAGAATCTCCGTCCTCCTCACAGGATGAAAGAGAACTCAAGTCGGGGACCTGGGAAGCCTCAGGTGCACTTTCATAATGTCTGCAGACAAAACAGAAGAGAGTCTGAGGTAGATTGTTTAGTGACCATCAGGTGGTAACAGTCACAGGGCTGTCTTTAGCTTTCATTAACACAATAGCAGTTTCTTTACTCTCAATCTACACTGAATCTCAAGTTTAAAGGCATGGCTAGCAGTTCTTGGGAACAAGACCCTTGTCTCTGTGGTGGCAACATGCAATTTTACCAGTGCAGGTGTTTCTGGGAGGGTTTTTTTGGGAACACACGGGCTCTCTCCACGATGCAGACAGTGTGTGCATTTGACAGTGCCCCATTTTAGTGCAACCTGCTGCCTATAGCACGTAAATGTCTAATGACAGCGTTCAAATGAGTAAATTCTCATCACCTGCAGGAGGGGCAGCAATGGTTATTTTCTTCCGCCTGTTGAGCAAAGAGCACCCTCCACAGGAAAAAGCCACACCTTTCATAGCAAATCCTTAAGGTTATAGCCCAGCTTCTGCTGAATCAGGCTCTTAAAGTTAAAGCTCCACTGCTTCTTCTCAGACTGTGACAGTAAAACCACTTGACTGCCGAGATGGTGAGGGCAGCAGCTACATCCTCTTCCACTCTTCTGTGGCACAGCAAACTCATTCCTGGTCCACACTCGTCTGGCTGGTACATTATTATCTACTGTTGACATGATTAACTCTGTTGGGTGGGCTGGTGAAATCTAGTTCCTCTAGTATTCTCTCTAAGTGTTGTATTAAGACCCGCTTTTTAAACCTGCAGAAGAGAAGCAGAGCAATATAAATTTCTTCTTCCAAAAATACAGTTGAACAACTCAAGAATAACCAGCCATGACAAACTGTATTAGCGGAGGCTCCCTGTTTCCAGCAGGGAAGAGCTTGCTTTATTTCTGGCATTAGAATGGCTAGAAAATCTAATTGAATACATCTGGCCCTCCCCAACCCCCTCATATTTTGAGTTGGTCTTTAATAGCAACCCGTTACTTCTCTAATTCATATTTAAACTTTGCATAAAGACCACTTCTACATAAAAATGTAATGGTAGTTTGACCACTAAAACAATTATAATTTAAATATGTCAAACCAGAAAAATCAAAATACTAGCACTGATAAAGTTTATTATGTACTACCCTGATCTAAATTAATATTTAATTATGACTGTGAGTAATTTTTATCTATACAAACCTTGCTGCCTCCTTGATAGCAAATTCAATGAAATACTTCTGAATTTCCATAGGTCCTTGCACCTCCTCAAGAAGAGAAAATATTTTTTCATAATCTAAAAGAAAGAGAAAAATTCAACCATGTATTAAAAATGAATGTTGCAGATGCAATTTCAGAAAATCTCAAGAGCCAAAAAGGAAAAAATAAGTCCAGTTTCATGTATCTCTGCATGATAAAACACATAAGGCAAGAAAACCACCTGCATTAGCTTTAAGAGCAGAACACAGGTGATAGAATAATTTAATGTAATACTGATGGCCTGAGAATTCAAATGTGGTACCAAAGATTAAGTTTCTCTTTAAAGAGCAGCAGCTAGGAACATTCATCCTCAGAAAATGCAGGATGGGTAGAGAGAAGCCTCCCATTCCCATGATCACAGTTAACATGCACAGGGCCACCAAACCCTGATCTGGCCTGGAGCCATCATTTCTGAAAGCAGAGGTTGCCATCAGATCTCTGGAAAGACAAATTGTCAACCCTTAGTGTGAGCACAACACAACTGTTCCATTGGGAAAAGGTAAATATGTCCACTGCAAAAGAACAAACTGGACACGTTAAATTGGAAACAAATTTAAAGCCAGCATTGTTTCACTATTTCCCATAACTGACTCTGCTATGAATACATTTATGGTGCTGTGACCAAGAGTCTGCTCAGAATGATGCAGTAGGCAGAGGAAGCATAAATGGTCAGACCTCTGAACAAACATACATATTCAAGCCACTAACAATTTAGCTTCTTTCTTTGACTGCTTGAATTCTGCAGCAAGACAGGTAGCTCACACTGAACACACAGTTTCACTCTACATCACCATTTACTAGGCATGAATTTGGTAGAAAACTGGATGAGCCTACCTTTTTTTTTTTTTTTGCAGGATGACACTTTTAATCTTCAGTTCTTAAGAGTTTGCAACTCTTAAAGTGTTTCATCACTAATTAGTTGCACAAAATTAAAAAAAAAAGCCACTCTGCTATAAATTGTTACTACTCCCTTTCAAGCATATTCCAAGATGCACCCTTTGTGCAAGAGATGTGCCTTTGCCCTGAAAAGGGAGTTTTGATGGACATAGAGCAATAAGTACATTTTGTGTGCACCGGAGCAGTGCAGCCTAAGGCAGAGCATTCAGTCTCATTAGAACACTGGTAACAAAACCAATGCCTCTGAAAGGTGCTGCTTTCACAGGGCACCTCTTACACCAGTTAACCTGTCTTCGAGGGCTAACAGGGTGACTTGGCACTGAACATCCCAAGCAGAAATCTAAACTTCAACTCACCTCCCCAGAATTTCCTCCATTTTTTCCCCTCTCCATTGCTCATCTATGAGCAACCAGAAATTACTCAAAATCTGAAGTTGTGTGTATATTGAAAATAGTTCCTTCCTTCCAGGCAAGTCTTCTCTCTCACACCACATGTCTTACATACTACTAAAATAAAGAAAGCCAAATAACTTACTTCTTCCAGGTTTGCGAACCTCTTTCATCACTTTAATTTTGATGTCAGCATTGCTTCCCTCCAACATGGTAGGTGTTATTTTAAATGAATTTGGCACAGATTCAGAAGTAGACTCCATGGCCCGCTTTTGGTCATCTCCACTCACACTGTAATTCAGAGGTCCTCGAACAAGTGCGTTGGTACCAGGTTTATGATCCAGCCCATCTTCACTTAAACAATTGAATTCAACAGGTAAGGAGTCTAAGTCGTTGGGTAACATCTCATCCTCTCCCACAGCAGCTGGAACCACAGGAGCCATTTGCACAGGTAAGCCATCAATTTGCTTCTCCACTGACTGACAATTTTCTGCTTTCTTCTCTCCATTGCCATCTTGGACAACACTGTTACTGGTATCTACAAGTGAAAAATACATACCTTACTGGTGCATCAGTGCAGCACCAAAAGAACCAAACAGAAGTAGTTCTGCATCCTTTCTGTCTGAAGTGCTGTGTAGCAATCTGACAGCGCTGGACAACACTCCAATACTTTTATTCAACTGTGGGTGTGACCATGGGAATACTTTCCCTTTGGACTGCTACATCTCCTATCACTACTGTGAAACCACCATGTTCTGTATTCCTAGTGTAATGTCATGACTCCCAGGTGAACTCATGTCTTCCCTCTCTTCCCCAAACCCAGCTAATGGAGTTTTCTTCTGACTCCATTTGCTGCGATAGGTGGGAATGAAAATTCCTATTTTTAGAAACAAAACAACCGTACTTTAACTTTCCTTCTTTACCACAGAACACACAAAGAAAAACTAAAAGCGGATCTGAGATACTTTCTAAACCTGATCTGAGATACTTTCTATTTCTGAACATTTTTTTTTTCAACTTCAGATTTCATTAGCTATAGCGGCAGCCTGTTCATCTTGGCCAACAAAAAACCCACTCCTACACAACAGCAAAACACAGACGCGGCGGCAGAACCTCTTCCCTTCCTCCCCAGATCCACCCAAGCTGCTGTACCACAGCTCAGTGTACCTTTATTTGCTGGGACACCCTTGAGGCTCAGGGAGGAGGGGGAGCCAGGAGCAGCAGGTGGCCCTTTGCCACCCACGTGGTTGGTGACGACGGGCGGTGACTGCGGGCGCCGCAGCAGGGGGGACATGCTGCGCCGCCGCTTCAGCGACGCCGGCGTGTTGGGCTCCCCGGGACGCTTGATCTTGTTCTGGGGCCCAGCCACAAACTCGTCAGCTTCATCTATCATCATACCCTGAAAAAAAAAAGTAATTATTTAAGTAGCTGTACCGAACAGTGACTGTTTCACCAATCCACTGATGAGCTGAGTGCCTCTGTGTTCGGACTCAAGTGGCTTTCAGAACACCTGACAGCTCTCAGAACAGAGATACCACCCAAAGTAACCAGAGAGGCCAGTGCCACTCTGTGAAGCAGCACAATTCCATACACATTCCTCTTGGACCACATGGGAAACACCCCTCCTTTCCACAGGCTGCACAAGTTAGCAATATATTGTAGTTGTGGGGGAGAAATTGTGCTCACGAATTATTTCAAGCTGCATTAAATATAAAGGCACAGTAGGCAGCCAGGCCCCTCCTACCTTCTTGTCCTGTTTAAATGGATTGCCAAATGTATGGAGTCTTTTTGGTTGATCTGGGTCAATTTCCCGAAGAGGTGAAGGCATCATTTTCAGGTATTCCTGGTAATTTCCCATTTGAGCAACAGGGACACTATGAAGGCAGTCTGCAACAGAAAAGAGACCTCAATTTAGTCTTAAAATTAAGGCAATGCAAACTTCACACCTCAATTTCAAGTGTTAGCATTTAAGAACCAGAACTGATTATTTCTTTTGACTACAGAGAACAAGCTGAAGACTACAATTGTGGAAATAAGCCTGGCAAGAGCTGAGCTTAATTGGCAGAGGCATAAAAAATAAGCAAGTTTAATTTCTATGCTGACAACAGCATCTTTAGACCACCAGCACCCCACAAAAAACAAAGCAAGCTCCACTCTGCCTTAAGCCCCCATTGCTTTATAACAAATGGTAAATGCGAACACTCTCCCATGAAACTTATTTTTAAATTTCAAAGCAAGCATGACATCTTGCATGACAGAAGGCAAAGATTTCCTTCCTTCCCCTTCAGAGTTAAGAAAAGGACACTGTCTGACTCAGCAAGAGATGCAATGGCCATGTCTGCTCCCACACCAGAGACAAAAACCACTACCTTAAGGAACTAAACAAATAGCTATATTCTCTTCAAACAATTAATGAAGAACTGTGACTCCTTACCTTCATCCTGCCCCAAGATGAGCCTGTGTGTTTTCAGAAGATTAGTTCTCATTCTAGTTAGCTGGTCTAGAAGACTGCGACGAGGAATATCATATGCATTTCTGAATGCCTGTGGCTTCAAATCCTAGTTTTGTAACAAAACAAGTAATTTCAGTTAATTCATCAATTCTCACGCATGGAGAAATTCCACTATGAACTCTAATAACATTAACTTTTAAAAGATATTCTTAAGTAACTTTAGAGTTTCATAACTGGCTACAAGCTCAGTGGCTGTCTTTCCAACATGACCTTATTCAGCATTAGCGCTTTCAGCTCCATTAAGAGTAAGCACATTAATTCATGGATGAACAACAATAGCTGTCTTTTGCAGAGATTGGCACTTAGAACACAGTAATTTTCATTTACCACCACAGGATTTTCAAACAGTGTCCCAAAAATCAAGTGCCAAAAACCTGCATTTACTCTTCTCCCTCTGTGCCTATGCTGTACTTATCATGGTTCAGCAAAGGTACTTCCTTCTACACTAAGTCCATAAAAGTTACCCTTTTAAAACAGATAAGACCAATTGCTTAGTCATGCAGGACCACAGTGATGTTTACCTTGTTTAAAAGTCCTATGTGGAATCCAGCAAATTCTTTAACATTCATTTCCGACAGTCTCAGAGGAGATTCCCCAGTGATCCCTTGCAGCAGCTGTTTAAAATCCCTACTGTGTACCAAGGAGAGGCCACTGGAGTGATTTTTCACTTTTATTCCAATTTCTTGTGGAACTTTCTTACCCACTGAACCTATTATCCGTTCCGATTCTATTTTTGTCTAAAATGGAATCATACCATGAGTTAAAGAATCAGCAGGCATTGCACATTTCCAGTACAAAACACACAGTACATTAGCAGAATAAAACTAAAAATTTAGTACCTTACTACCTACCCAGGGATATACTGGATTACATAGACTAGGTCTTAAGCATAAAGAAATCCTAATGCACTAGCATATGGAAAAATATTTAGCCAGTGTATCTAAATTTATATGCCAGTAGGAGGTCTGTGAATATCCCTCATTTTGCTGCAACTCTGACTCTCTTGTGTCCCTGAAGAACCATTTTTAAAGGGAAAGAAAAAACAAAATGGAAGGTAGGATGCCTTAGGTTACAATGAAGTTGCATCTAAAACAATAGTATTATTCAGATATAGTAATATAATTTCAGTTTATTTTTTAAGCAATCTATGAACTTAGGTTTGTCCTGTATGTTTGTATCAACATTAAGAGAGAAAAGTTGTAAAAGAAATCTGTTTTATGAGTACATTTCTAAAAATGTATCACTTCTCCAATTAGAGCAGATTTCTTTTTACAGCTACAGAGAATTTTACTGTATTAAGCTCTAACTGTATTCAGAGTTTAAGTTTTTTTTTCCCAACAGCAATACCTCCAAAGAAAAAAAACAAACACCCAACCAACCAAAACCCCAAACCCACTGTGATTGCAAGCCACTTCCCCCAGATCTCCTCTTCTGCAGAGTTTGCTTCATTATCTGTGGGAAACTGAATTTAAGGACAGCAGGAGCACAGCAGAATTCTGGAATTGCCTGTGCCTATACAGGAGTTTAGAATGCATTCCACACATTCAAACTGTTCCATGTGCTGAGAACGTCTGAGAGAGCCACTGCAGCCATCTCGGGTCAGTCCAGCTCCACAGTGCAGATAAATCATATGAATTTGCATATCATTAGATTACCAAAATACCACAGGAAGTTTTATGTCTAGTAGATTCTCAGTCATTCAGAGGCTCTGGGATGTATTTTGTGCATTCTTTAAGGCGGAGGATTTTTTTTCTTTGTAATTTTAAAGGCTGCACTGCTTCCTCACTGCCTTCTAGATATTTGAACTGCTGTTTCAAGAGCCCCTCATGCTAAGGAGGAAGAACTTCCAGGCCCTTACACCTGGAATGGCAGTCTTAGCAAAAAGATATGTAAGGAGTATTTCCCACCAGGTCACACTTAACACACAGAAAGACTTTTGTCCTGAAGGAAACAGGAAGCTCAGCTGTAAAGCTTGAACTGTGATTTTACTCCCCACGGACAAGAACACACTTTTTTTTCTTTTGGAAAATACACATTGCCAAGGAACACATGTAATTAGAAGGCAAGCCTCTGACTTCAGCTGTGAAGAACAATGGCAAGAGCAGCCATAAAACCAATTAGTGATTATCTTTGGAGTTTAAAGTCTAGCAGATATTTAAAATACAGCTGAAGACGTTTCATTTACATTCCTCTCCACCACTTACAGAAGGCACATTCACTGGCTACAGAACCACACTGGATTCATCCGTATTTGTAGTGGAAATGCTCACCAATCTTCAATTACAACATATGATGCACACCCATATGAACTCCCACAGGGATTAACTGCTTTATAATGAGATTACCACAAACTAAATAATCAACGCACTTCTAATTGCAAAGGTTTCATCAATACTACCTGTTGGCTGAGTTTTTTAAGGTAAGAGATAACACTGTAACTAAGTCCACAATCTAAATTATCTGATATCAGATTTGGAGCTCCCATCATCCTTAGGGCTTTCTTTAATGGCTATAAGGAAAACAAAATACACAATAGTAAGAGAATAAGTATTTAAAAAAGAAATTTATAAGCTCAATTATAGGAAGCTAAGGCACATAGATTAGTGCTCTAGCTTTTCCACTTTTGGCCACTAAAATTCAAGCCTATTCAGATAACATGTGACATGAGTTTGGTGTCTAACTAGCTCACAATGGACATTATGCCACATCACCAAGATACCACACAGCGTGGTGCCACTGGCAATTTCCACTCAAAGGCTCAGGTCCAGAATAGCCGGGATGATGCAAGTCCATATTGAGGTGCATTGTCCAAGCTACATGTAAAAAGTGACTCAGTGCCTCCCTCCACCCTTTATTTGGCCCAGTCAATATCAGCTTCCCAAGTTCTAGCACTTCACCCACATTAACAAAAAACCTAATCTGAATTTTCCTTATCCAGTTACAAAAATAATGCCAAATTTGGTTTCTCTAAATGTTCTGAAGTACTTTTGATAAAAATAGTTTAATATTCAATGATCAGAAGACACATTTATTAAATACTTAAGATATTAACATAGCTACTACTACTCCTCAGTAATTCTACCAATTTATTTTTAAATTCTTAAAAATGTTTCCTCTAATCTACATACCTCTGAAAGGCAAAATGTTAACTACCTAAAATGCCATCATAATTACGTAAAAAAAATTACTAGGAAGAGGTATGATGCAAAGGACTCTGGTCACACCAGCCATTATACCCCGGAGGATGAGATGAGAAGAGGAACATACCAGTAAGTAGTAAGGAGGCATTGTTTTTAAGTAGTTGTCAAAAGCCTGTCGCCACTTCAGATTTGGCTTAAGTTTGTGAACCTTAAACAAGTCATCTGCAACAAGGAAAACAACAAAAGAAGGTGTCATTTATACAGTCCTAGACCTTTAGCTTTGTCCAAAATAGCATGTTCCAGGCTTCCCCCCGTTTTCTACCCCCTCCTACCTCCCAATGGGGCTTCCCCCCAAAAACTGCTCTTAACCTGAGGTGTGAAGGATTGGGAATCCCCAGTCCTAGCTGCAGTAGGCAATCCAGAGCAAGTCCCCATTACAAGCAAACTTACAAAGTACACCAGACTTAAACACTGCACACCACTACCAGCAGCAAGGAAGGTGCAACAGATCCACCTATTAAGAGTTTCACCTCCCTTGCCTTTCTCTTGCACATCAGGTAGTCCCTGTATCTGATTAAACCAAACAACATTAATTTGGTTCAATTTCCATTTTCAAACCAGCTTTCTTCTGTTCAACCTGCATGATGAATTCTGGTCTCCAGTAAAACTATTATTTGGCATCAAAGGGAAAGAATAAAAAACAGTTCAATCAGGGCATCCTTCTGGCCAGTTTTGCTGGACTTGCTGCCATCAGCAGCAGCTGCACCTGGCAGACAAGGGGTTACCTCCAGCCACACCACCTGCCTCATGCCAGGGCAGCAAAGTCTCCCATAGGTATAGACAACAGACAGAAATCAGCTACAAAACCTGCTGTCCTTTAAGAGGGGGGCAACCAGACGTTGCTTTCCTTTGGTTAGTGTTTTAGAAGCACTTTGCTCACTCCAGGTGTGCACCTGGCTGTTTAGGAATGGCTGAGGTAAAGCTTGGGCTTATTTGCTGTGCACACTATATACTGTGATCTCTACAACAAATACAGTATCCTGCAATTCATCATTTGAAATTATATATTATCCACTGAAATAAAGGTTCTTCTTAGTAGGATAGTAGCATGCTGACAAAGTGAGGCTAATGGAAGGATATGCAGTTCTGGAGAAAGGGATGTCCAAAAATTAAGTGGGGAGAGCTGCAGGAGACAGAGATGCACAGAAGGTGTGCAAAAGACAGATGCAGCAAGGAAATTGTTTTCTCCACATTGAGTTTTCAGGAAGACATATTTGGAGAAGAAAATCCGATTTGCATAGTACTGTGCACAAACTGAACAGATGTTATGATACTACCTCCCAAGTTCTCATAGACAAACCACACTCAATTACAAGTATTTTCCAATCTAAATGAATTCTGGATTACATAAAAAAACCGTACTACAGATGCTACTTCTCTTCCCTGGCCTGAAGAAAGTGGGCTGGAGTTGGAGAGGACAAATTAAAATTCAATTTAAAATCTCAATATACTTCAAGTTTAGCACTATTAACAAAAGAATCCTGGGATGATATCATGACATATGGCAAATACAAAATAACATCCATTCTTATCTCACAGACCTATTATCTTTTTGCAGCAAAATGCAAGTTAAACTACACTCTTCTCAAAATTCAACATAAAAACAAAAAAAGAAAAACTTAAGCAACATATTCAGTATTACAGTATGTCCTAATATTTTACAGTCTATGTATGAGTTGGTTGAGTACCCCTCAAGCCCCTTAATCAGCACTTGATTATAGTGTCTCAGTTGGTGCACTGTGAGGCTGTACCAGTAAGAACACACAGGCACAGTGACATGGCACTGCCACTCCTCAGCTCAGCCAGCTGGGGTCCCAATCCACATCACAGCTCTACTCCCAGACATCAAATGAAAAAGCACCTCCCTGATCTCTGCTATCCTAGCTTCAGCTTTTTAAAATCAGAGTCTCCCCACAGCACTAACTCACTGCAGGAACTGCCACCCTCTCAAACACAGCCACAAGTTTCAAAGAGAACTTCACCATCAGTATCTTACCTGCCTCTACCTCAAGAGTTTGAGACACACACTGTCAGCAGACTGCAACACAGGCACTTGGAAGGCACTTTTCCCCTTGTGCCCCGGGCTGCACATGGTGATTTATACAAATAAGCTAACTAACAGTAATTCAGTTAACTATGTCTTTCACAGATTAAACCCTAAACTTTTGCAGATAAAAATCAAGCAGTACTGAAAAAAATCCTTACATAGTTTAGTTTTACTTCTACCTAATTATTTGCACATACTCATTTCTGTACAGTCCACTTAATGCAGAATTCTTTTTACTTCTGAACTCTGAGGGAGTTAAAAAGCACTGCATAATTGGGACCATGGTATTAAAACTCATCAGGAACAGGCTGCAAGCTGCTACAACTCAAGGGATCAGGTCAAGCCACACAGACCAGTTAACTGAAAACTGTATTGCAAAGTCTTTATCCACTTCAGATGAATGTACAAAACAACCAAATTGTGACAAACAGGACAATAATACACACTTTTAACACTCAGTACCACAGAAAGGGGCTGGATGCACCTTTTAAGATCAGTGAATAGTGAAAAAAAGAGCATGAGAGAGAGGAGAGTCAGCAGGTAATTTAAGTAGTTCAGCTGGAGCCTAAATTACAGCAGTTCATGCATCATGTAACCCAAAGTAAAACTTTAGAACTTTTTTTTTTAATTACCACCCACATTAAATTCCACCAGAGAAAGTACACACCGTTCCCTGTTGACTCCTGTAATTCTCCTCATTATGCACTGAGATACCTCCTCTGTTCTAGGTAGTAGATTCATGATTTTACATTCACAGAAAACAGTAACCTTCCCTACAAACAAACCATCTAGCCAAAAATAAGGCACAGCAACGAGGAACAGCATCCATCATTACCTCAGGCATTGTGTCACTGTTTCCCCACTGATACAAAAGGTATCAAAATGTATTTAGCTGTCCCTCCCAGAGCCACAGCATGCTGTGTTCACACTGGTGAAAACATAGCCCTTAAGTTTCCAGAATACAAAATAATCACTTGCAGGTTCTCTCACAGAGCCTGTAAAAGCATCAAAGGAAACTATCCACGCTGCAGTCCTTCACAGGCAGACATGTTCTAAATGCTCATCCTGTTGCATACTTAGACCCACAGAAAAAGGGTATTTAACCACCTTCTCAAGGCATTTCCTGCATGGCTGTTTCACTGCTGCTTCTGCTGACACTCACAATGAAGTCACTCCTACTGCCCAGCAGTGCTTGCCCTCCCACCCGTGCTGCTAAAAGGAGCCAAGGAAAAATCTGAGGCAAGGAAGAAGCATTTGGAAATACACCTCATCTTTACTTAGCTCTCCCTAAAACCCCTCCTTCAACTTCTGCTTCATGAACTTGGCCATACAAACGCCAGAACAGTACCTGAAGTACAACAGCTTTGCAACAATCCCTCAGGAGGAAATTTCATCTGTGGGCCAAGCATTCAGCATTGAAGCACATCAGCATCTGCCTGTGAAAAGCTCTGCCTTCAGCAGCCTCCCACTGAACAGAAAGAACTGCACTCCACCTCCTCAGTTCTGGGAGCAAACTACCATCATGCTAATCAGGACTTGTCTTGAGCTTTCTGAAAGCAAACTGGAGCTGCTCATCCCACATTATCCATCACTGCTGTAAATGGACTAGAGACCAGTGGTTTTGTCAGCCAACCAAACACAGAGCATGTGTCCATTAACACACGAGTCCATTAGCTTCAATGTTTTATCAAGTCCTATCAATTGGCTCCTTTCCCTTACAAAGCTTCTGAATGCAGGCTCTGTAAGTTAAAAGACAGGAGAAGCTACTGCATTCCCAAATCCACTCTTGCAGAAACCAAGACATAAAATCACCAAACATATAGGATGTGGTACAATTTACCTCCTTCAGCCACGGACCATTACAACTTGTTTCTGTTTGCTCAAGCATCACCTGCAAGCTGTCTCATGCCTACCTATCTTACCTGTTTTTAGGGCTTTTTTACACTGAAAGAGAATTAAAACTTAGCCTGCTCAGGAATGCAGGAGGAAAACAAAAATGGAAGCAAAAAAAATTATAAATCCTTAATCATCTTACTATGTATTTTTAAGGTTGAACAAATTTGAGAATACAGTAAAAATATACAGTTGTAAAGTGGTTTTGTCTCTGAAAGTCACCAGAAGGAACAGAGGTAGATTATCCATGGTACTGTCCCAACCAGTCCTCCAACACAATATTCTACCAGTAGGGCAGGAGCCACTAGAACCACACTGATGCACCAGTATGGGAGGCAGTGGCTGAATGGAGCAGACTTCTGGTCTTGGGAGTTCTCACATCCTTTTAAATCTGGGTGAGAGTAATGAAAAATTGGTTTTACACATTCAAATCGGTCCTCTGCTGAACCATAAGAATCCACTATTAGCATGTATGAAGGGGGAAACAATTCCTACCTACCTACAGAGTCAAATACAGAGTCAGTATTGCTAAAAACATCTACAAATAATTTACCAGGTATGCTGCTTATCATCTCACTCATCTTCCATACTGCTAAGTAAACAAGGACCCAGATGTACTTTGGTGTTGAAGGTATATTCCACAGAACTTAATTCTACCATGACTTAGAGACCAAGGATAAACCAAGTCCTGGATGGAGATCTGAAGGTAACACTGTGTGTGTTTGTATGAACAATATGGAATGTATGGGATTTGTGCCTCCAAGAAAACATCCACTTTACAACTCAGGCAATGTGGAAACTCTGCATTTTCCTTTGAAGAGCCTTTAGAAATGTAAGAAATGGATTACCAGGTGAGTAAACTGCAGAACAGCACTACACACACTGGAAAGCGCCTTTCCTCAAAGAAAAGGAAGAGCTTTATACCCCTGTAAAAAGTGAGGCAGGGGGAAGACAAGAGCTTGCCAGGGAAGACACAGCAGAACTGCAAATGTCAACATCAAAATGAACAGGGAAGTTAATTTAGGATCAGAGATGGCTTTTCATCTAGTGGATCTGCTGCAGTATTTCAGGAACGACAAAGCCACCGAAACTCTCATCCTGCTTGCACACTTTGGGACAATTATCAGGTTACACAGATAACTATAAAAGACACATTATCAGCAAGCACAATTTCTTATTTTTTTGGTTATGACCAGGATTATGAAAAAAAAATTCCTGAATTGTGTTCTGATTTTTTTTTTCCTAGAAACAAATAGAAAAATCCTGTGTAAGACAGTAAGACTCAATTCTCTTGGTCACTGTTGTTCTGTATCACTAAACACAAAACACCCACAAAAACCAGAACAAAAAAGCCTTACAGCATCTGCAACTGAAAGGGTTAGTGGCACCTTGGAAACTCCTCTCTGCCATTACGTTTATGCCAGATCCCTACCAACCAAAATTACTGCGGCAGTTGCTCACACAGCACATTTTCATATCATCTTTCTTTAGAAAGTAATTTCATTGTGGGAGTAAAAAAACAAAAGCAAAATCTCGTCCTTAGGGTAGGAAAGAAATGCAGACTGTTTCACTGCTCAATTCCTTCTTACTGCTCTAAACTGCATTAGGGAATTCCCTCTTCCCAACACCCGTGACAAACACTGCATCTCATCTTCCTGTAAAAAATAAGCTGCTACAAGAGCAACTGCAAAACCTGGATACACCACACCCTAAATGAGGGAAAAGAATGGAGGTTGACGCTTACTCCAGGTTAAGGAAGAGGCTACGTGTCTAGGAGGTGAACAGCATCAAACATGCACTGGAAGCAGGTAGCTCTCCTCCTCTGCTGGAGAGAAAAAAAGGGAGAGGGGGTATGAAAATCCTCTCCTCCCAAAGTACGTTAAAAGAGTTTGCAACATTCTCTACTCTCTGATCTCCATTATTTTATAATGTCTCAAACTAAGGCAGAACACCAACCATTATTGTTTTGTTTTTACTCTGAAGCAGCTGCACTGGTAGCCCAGTACAGATGTGTTACCTACCTAACAATGGAAGTAAAACGGGGTAGTTGTAAGGCATCACAAAGAGGTTTACACAGGTTAAAGTAGTGCTTGCTTTTAAATACCCAAACGGGTGGCCAAGTTCGCTGTATTTTCCACTGCTACTCACAAATACCTGACAAAGAATAAGAGAGATCACTGTATTAGAATAAAGAACATGAAGAATATTAAGCATGGGGCATCTAAAAATTCAAATCAATCTGAATCCAACTGCATTAAGACAGTAAATTATCAAGCTCGGACAAATCTGAACACATCAGGGTGAGTATGGACTTACATTCCCCAGTCACAAAACATTTAGTGCACACCCAGCAAGTGTGGAAATGCTCTTCACAGAATAATCTTTACTACCTCAGTGAAACTACTGTGAAGTGATGCCCTGAAGAGTTTTTGAAATTATTCAAAATAGATATGGGGACATCTGTTGAAGGAATGTTAAATAAATAAGCTATTTGAAATAAGTCTTCTGACTCAAAAATAGCACGACTAATATTTACAACACTGTTAAAAAGAAATGTAAGATGTTTTTAAGCATATAAATTAAATAAAACAGTCAACAACCACTCAAGAAATGTCTTGATTATGCCCAGTGCCAACTGGCAATCCTTAAAATTTACTTTATTTTTTTAAGCACACATAGATGAGGGTCTTAACCCTGGAAAGCAATACATGCAAACAATATTTCAACAGGATAAAAATGGTAGATGTTCTTTACTGAGGCTAGCAAAATAACCCACATCTAAGTCAAAAATAGTTTTCCTTGGAAAAAAATAAACCTTGCAGCAAATAGCAAATGGTTTTCCTCTGTTTTTTCAGGGCATAAGGAACTGGGTTTGTTACATGGTTTCTATGACAATGAGCCTATTTCTCTGATTTGTAAGGGTCTGATGCATAGCTGGGAGAAGAAAAGCAGTTTTTTAAAAAAGCAGAGTAATTTTAGTAACTCAAGCAAATAATGTACCTGTGAATGTTTGAAGAACATTTCTGAAATTTTTTTTAAAGTAACTTTAGCTTTTCTTCTGAAAATGCATGTCGTATTTTCAACTAAGTCGTAGTATTTATTAGGGATACAAAAACAAGACACCTCCAAATTCACCTTTCCAGCTGAAGTAGCATACTAAGCAGACCCCAGTGTACACATTAGGCTAACATTTAAAAGAACACCACCAACAAGGGAGTCTGATCTTACAGAGGACATAAAGTTATAAAAAATTACAAAAGGAACATGTGCCAAAGGATTTCAGCAACAGCACTTTGACCTCTTCAATGCCAATCTAGTCAACAGGATCAACAGCTTTCATTCAATTCCCATCAGCAGCTTCAACCATCTAGTGAAAATCATTTGCAGCTGTTCATTAGGTAACATGATGGAAACTAGTGCTGGGTTTTCACTGTAAGCAAATGGAAGCCTGCAGAGAATTTCAATTTAGCCAAAAATGGAACCTGGGGGGCATATTTCTTAGCAAAATGACATGGACCTAGAAAGATAATTAAATGAGATTACAAAGCCTGTGGAAGGAACACTCAATTCTGACTCTTGATAATTCTCTTAGAAAGGAGGTAAGTGAAACCTTGACATGTTTCTTCTCTTCTGGTGCAGAATTTGAACCAGACCCCAATTCTCCAGGCTTGCAAAGACTGAAGTACCTCAAATCACCCATTACATTTCTAGAATCAAATAAAGGGGAAGTACCTGCCAGCAGGTATGGGGAGACTTTCGTTCCAAGATGTACTGGGTGAGGGGTGAAGGCTCAAGCTCATACTTGTCAAAAGGAAGCTTGTCTATAACCATGGGCTCACAATCCACACAGGAGAACCTCACCACGGGGTGAGCTGTGCGTGGAGGCTGAAAGGGGGGAAAAGGGTATCAGTTTTCATATATTTATGGTAAACAAACCAATTCTGTTAAAAACATCCTTAAGTAGGTATTTCACCATCCTACACGTCTTAAAACATTCAGTTTCTATAGTATTCCTTCAAAGAGAATAAAATACAAGTTCCCACAACAGAATATAGATTAACTAAATATTTATCTAACTGAAAAAAAACGCTCACACACTGATACATTCTTCCCACCAGGAGAAAAATATGGTTAATATGCCACTATTTATCTTTATGTTAGAAGCCTTCACATCAATCAAGCTTCAACAATACAGATGGGTTTAAAGGAAACTTCAACTCTTCTTCCCAGCTTGAAGTTCACAGAAAAACAGCTGTGAGATGGCACTCAATTCACAAAGAATTCTCTACAAGTATTTATCCTTTTTTTTCCCCCTCCCCCTCTTTAATCAGGAGGTGAGAACAAGGGGAATGGACAGACAGTACCTTGTGCACTTGCAAAGTGCAGGAACAGAACATGCCTAACAAAACAGAGATATTTAGAAAGGCTAGTAAGGCATGCCAAATATATCATCGCTTCAGTAAGAAAAGGAGAAATTAATACTGTTTTCTCCTCATTTTCTGCAGGGACTAGCTCTTCTGTTTCAGTTTTAATTCTTCCTACTAGTAAAAGAAGAGTCTCCACATAAAGTAATACTAAGGAAAAAAACCATGGTTGATCATCTTTCCAAAACAAATACTCCTTCTTCCATGTAAATGAATTTTATAAAGCTTTGATTAAAATTTAATAGGCTCACTATGATTTGTGGTATGTGAAGTAACTTACAGCTCATTTTTATAATCTTTAAAAACCATTCAGCAAATTAACCATACACATGAAGTGAACATTATGGATACAACAAATATCACAGGTTGCAGTATCCACATTAGATTACACGACTCTTGAAAAACAGTTTTAACCTTTTCAATCAAAGTCACATCATATTATAAATAGAGAAAGTAAAAACTATTCTATCCATCCATTATCAATTTTCAGTCTGTTCAACTATTAGTGTAGAATCCTTTTTTTTTCAGTTCTTATTTTACTTACCAGTGTTGGTGAATTCTGATCAGGCCAAAAAGATTCTGGGATTGGCCAGTGCCCCACAGGAACACCCGTTTTAGGGTTAGGTCGTACATAAATGAGTTTATGACAACTATGCCACGGCTGAGAAGCAAATGAATTGATGGGCCTGGATGAATCAACAAGTCCATCTAAAATTTAAACAAAGCAAAATAACAAACAAAAAGAAAATGAAAAGCTACATGCATGTATTTGTCTGCTAGCAAAATTTCTGTATTAGCAGCCAGTAAGGCATTTCATTACTCTTGTTCCAAAGACATACAGATCTTTACATCAGACACTGAAATAACCTATGCATCCAGATGTATCACAGAATCATCCGAGAAATAAATACAGTATTTGCCCTGATCTCCTTTCTGCTCCTGTGGCACAGCCATTACACAGTGAGTGCAGCGAGGCATACGCACGTATTATGGAAAATGTATTTGCTTAAGCTCAGTGTCTGAGCTCCCACAGGCACCACCAAGCTACTGCTGCTGGTTTTGCTGCACCTGCAAAGGTTGAGAATTGGCATTTTCATCTTTACATGGGCTTCAATTCTCAGTGACTGATGCTGCCACTACTGTAAACTCAAAGAGGAGCAAAGTTTCTTGGAGAGGTTGGACCCATCTTGCAGGAGGCAGCTTTTGCCACATTTTTAATTACAATTCACAGACCACTTAAACCCCACAGCCTGCTGCAAAGGCCAGCATTCCCTACCAGTCCAGCAGCACAGACACCCCTGCACACTGAGAACAAAGAACTCATCTGTTCTAGTTTTCAAAGACTGCTCTTCAAAGCAAACAGTAAAGCAGAGATCACCCACTTAATCTTCCTTGTTTCATAAAAATTTTACACTACTGGTTTTCCTTGCTTTAGAGAACTGGCCAGTAATATTGCAGAAAACACATTCCAGTGCCACATCAGTTTGGTTTCTCGGCATTATAAAAACAGTGATTTTTGCTGTTTGGGTAAATCCTATTGTATTTCTCTCTAATTTAGGACTTCCCCAATTCCCATAGAGATGAGAAGTCCTGATATTTTTATACATTCATATCCACAGTCCATTACCATTCAAATGTGACAAAAATTAACACTTCCCCTCCTCCCCACAATTTCACCACCAATTGTTTTGCCACATAGGAGAGAACATTTGGGCCAGCAGAGACATGGGAATTTGCTGCTGTGCTGGACAGCACAGCATTATAAGAAGGCCTTCTTTCAATAAGCAAAAGGAGAAAACAAACAGAAAAAGCTGATTCCAGAATGAAAGCAGGAATAAAGTCGGCTTTGCTGGAATGTTCAGGTGATGCTAAAAGCTATTATGTTTTCTGGTATTCCAGGATCCTGACTTCCTAAACTGGAACTGGTCAGCCCTCTCCTCTCCTCTCCCTTGAAGCCATGAACTTGTGCAAATCTGAAGATCAGCTTCTCATTTAGAGTACACTTTCCTCTTTCCTCTCACGCACTTGACTCACAGGGAACAAAGTAATTCCTAGTTTTTAGCACAGTTTTTCATTCCCAGCTAAGACCATTCACCTGAAACTTTTTTTACTTTTCTGTGATCAATTAGCTGAATGAAAATGTACAGAAAATTAAGTATTGAGATTGCTTCAGATATGTTTAAATACACTACTGCTAGATTTAATTATTTTAAGTACAGTCTTGACAACACCGTAATTCAAATTTAAATGCTTCCTGCAAGCATTCACTTCCCTCAGCCATCCAAAAAGAGGTAAAAGGAGTGACACAGAGCCAGGCAGCAGTAGATGATCCATACAAGCATGTGCAGACATATGGCATCATTTAACTTATACAAGTGTTAGCTTGATTCTTGCTAAGGTGCATCCTGTACACTACAGGGAAAAGGTGGCAGGAAGGACATGGAAGACAGGATAAGGATATCTACAAACAAACAAAACATTTTGCCTTAAACCTAAGGAGCAGGGGGGAAAAAAAAACAACAATCACTGTACCTTCTCCAATAGGAGCTGGGTCTGGTCCTGACTTCTCAAAGTTAATAACAACTCCACTTTGGACTTTTTGAACTAAAGATTCTAAACACTGATTCAACATTCTTTGTGTCCGAACGCAGTACGAACGACCTATGCAAGAGAGAAATTACACGGGGATACAGAAAAGCAAATTTTGAGTAATCTCAGTTAAGAAGGGTATTTTATTACCTATGTCACACTGCCAAGGCTTGCAATTTTATCCAAAATAACAGCAACAAACTCTATACAAGTTTATGTAAAAGGCAAAGTACTTTGCAAATGCAATACAACCAAGAAAAAGCACCAAAGCCCCACAACCTGCTGAGATTCTATTTGTTACTAAAATGACGTCATTAAGGCTTCATCAGGCTGGACCAAGGCCAAGTTTATAGAGGCCCTTAGGAAGGCCTGATTTCACCAAGACTATATAATCTATCTGCTTTTGTCTACCCAAACCTCCTCCTCCCACACAACAATTTCTCCAAGCACCAATTAAAAAAAATTCTAATCAACGTATCAAGCAATAGGCTCCAGAATTAATTTTTTAAAGATTAAATTTAGCTTATCAGCCCCACAGTAGAATTAATATCTTAGTAATAGCAGTCCTGCCCAATTAAACTATTAAATTAAAAAAAAAAAAATTAAAAACTCCTCCCAATGAGCAAAGCCAACCTCCAGAATAACCAAAGAAATTTTCCAAAACCTCCTACTGCATTTAGAAAATGCTCTCATGTCTATATCTGAAATAAGAATAAGTTCTATTGTGCTACTGGAATCCAAGAAAGCACCACATGGATTCACATGGACACAGAGCAATCCAGAGAAAACAGGAAGAGGTGAAGGTGAAAAAGGAAAATAAATATTTCAAGGCAAATGCCAAACATGAAGCAAAGCAAAAAAGCATCCAGTTACCTCCTGTAACCTCACACATCTGTGTGATAGCAGATTCATCAGTAGGCACACTCCCAAGCTGCTCTGGTTCAGCAGATGCAGCTCCTGGCAAACGCAGTACCAGAGCAAACAGCCTTTGATCCCAACGGAATGGTTCTTTGGTTAGTTCACTTCCAGGCAAAGGAGAATTCAATGGAAGATGAAGCTGGTAAAAAAAGATTTAAGAACATTTTCCAGTATTTGACAAACCAGCTAAAAACATCGTATCCAAATTCATTCATCTGTCTGTAAAAGAGCCTGTTTCTCTCCAACCCACTAATTTATCTGAAGTTCTCATCTCAAAACCCTTACAGACTATGAATTTAGGGGCTGGGTACTCACAAGATAGCTGGTTTCTATTCTCCATAAAAACAGGTCAATGATGAAGTACAATTAGCAGGAAAAAAAACTATTAATATGCATCTCACCACAGCACCAACTTGCATAATCGTAACTTGAAAGAACTTAATGCAAGCTTACCTCCTCTTGGACTCCAGCTGTATTTGTCAGTTTGTTTCCATCTGTGATGGTAATCAAAATAGATGGCTCCAAAAAGAATGGATTCCTTCCCTACAGACAAAAGCACAACAATGGCAAAAGCAACCTTAACACACAGGCTTAGAGGTTTGTATTTTCGTCACTATAAAATAAACAGTAAGATAAGCAATCTTTCAAAATAATCCTGTAATTTTTTAAATAGATGTGGAGCCACACAGAACTACACAGAATGGGCTAATCCCGTGTGTCTGCAGTTGGGGAATTTATACTCTCCTTCTTTATATTTCAGTAAGGGAAAAAAAAAAAAAAAAAAAAAAATCAGCATTTTCCAGGGTCTTTTGAGTAGACATAGTAAGAAAAGAGCTCCCAGTTCAAGCTCTTACACAGAGTTATCCAACATTTAAAAAAAAAGTTAAATGCAAAGACAAACCTGAACCACCAAAATCCCTCACCAACTACAATTTAAAAAACATAGAAATATAAAAGACAAAAGACTATAAATAAATCTTACCTGTCCATAATTGTCTATTCCAGACACTAATCTATTGAGATTTAACAAGTCAAACGATGACCTGAGTGCCTGACCAAGGGTTGTTAGTCCTGAAGCCTGAAGGTTTTTCAGTTCATTCATGAATGTTGCATGGTTCTCCTTCCATCCAGCCTGTTACATAAAACAAAAAAAGCTTATTAGTTATTCTAGCAGCAAACTGCAATCAACTGCAAGCTGGCATTTATCTCTCTTCCCAACAAAAATTAATTCTATTCCTGATTAATGGATGCACTGCACCATTTACATGCTGCACACACCTAATCCAGGTATGCACAGCTTGATGTGAAACATGGTTACACCTACAGTGGGAGGCTCAAGAAACACACACACTGCCAAGCAATGGAAAAACTTTGTATTACCATGAAAATCGCTGTAGAGATGATACTGTTAATAGTAGTATTTGGATTTAGCATGTGAGTGTTTTTTTAGGAGAAACTGCCAAGTTTGGAAATCAGAAATGCAGCTGCCAAAGTAACAGCAAAGGTAAAACCAAGATAAAAGCAGCATAATGTCACTGCCTCTTCTGGCTTATACCTGTTCCCTTTTAGTCCTTTTTTCCATAAATTAAGTCTGTAAGGAAAAAAAAAAAGGAGTGGCTGCCTATGCCTATTTAACCCTATATAAGAGTTAAATCACCATTTAGTGTCTCAGTGTAACAGCTTAAAATTTTGGAAGTATTTCAAAAAAGTTATTGCTGACAAAGCCTAGGGATCAAAAGAACAGCAAGTGATAAGGATGGATCAGTCCAACCAAGCACTCTGGACCTGCTGGTAAGCAGGCCCAACAGGTATGATTCACACACCCTTCCCTTAAAAGTGGTTTGCTGCACAGTTGGGAGGCTATTTTAGAAGAGACTAGCTTACAGGGAACTGGTATAGGATTTAAAGATGCCTCAGCTAAAACAACCAAAGCTTGAAAGTGCTGGATATTCCCGTAACTCTCAGCCTTGCTATTACACCGTACTCTCCAAGGCACTCCTGCAGCAGACAAGCAGTTATTCACCTAGGCTCACTATCATCTGGCACCAGAGACATTCCTGTGCTCCACCAGGAATCCCAGCTACGCAGACATGGAGAGGATCACTTCAGACAGCCTGACTTTTGCTGGGACAATCTCTGAGCAACACATCCTCCAGCAGGTTCTCCTCCCCAGTGAGGGCAGGATTTTCCTGTGCTTTTTTTTTTTTAAGCAGCTCTATCCCACTGCAAACCTTTAGTAGACATTGAGGGCTCTGTAAATGGTCTTAGGATAGACATGTTCAGAACTGTAAGAAAATATAAGAATCGAGTAGAAAGGACAGGTGATAATCAATACTTCTGTTGAGTTGACAAGCCTAAGCTGGGTGGGTTTCTTTTCAGAATGGAGAATTATCATAAGATGATACAACAAAAGCATTTTGGTCACATTTAGCTCCCTTAACCAGTTCTTCAAGCTTGAGATTAATGCAAGGGATACAAGAGAGAGAAACCTGCAATGGGGCAAAGAAAAAACAGACTTTCAATGAGACTGGTTTAGCTTTATGATTAAACTGCCCTGGAAGCTCAAAAGAACCAGGTAATTCTCAGTAAAATACCATCAACACTCACACACAACCACAACTTTAAAAAAAAGGATCTCATCAGCAGAGCCACAGCAACCTCCCACACCTGTGGTCAGCTCAAGGCAAAAATTAAGTGCAAGCATAGGGTCACTCTTTTGGAGTAAAAGTGACCTGGCTAATGGTATTTTTTCAGAATGAAATAGCACCAAATCAACAAGATGATTTGTCTTATCCTAAAAAAGCTTCTCTTAAACAATTTTAAATAAACAGTTGCCAAAATTATTTTGTTGGAATTCTGTGGACTCATAAGTACAGGTGAGACTACTCCCTTTTGTCTAGCAAAAACACTAATCAATGTTCTTCAGAACAGCAAGGCTGGAGTTCAAAAAGTGTTTTCCAGCAAAGACCATTTGTGTTACATTGTTACAAAAGCACATGGGGGAACAAAACATTTACAAAAGAAACACTATTCCCAGTCTACACTTCTTGATTTGAACTCCAATGAATATTAAGAGTATTCTTTATAAAATAAACAGTAAGAGTCTTCACTGATATTTGGAGATTCTGATATTTTCCCGTTGTGAAAATGTTTGCTCAGCTTCCAGCTCTCTGTCTGATCTTGCTGCAGTGTGGTCAACTGCCTGCAAATTAAAACATGTACCATTTCCCCAGGCAGAAGTAGGGAAGCTGAAGGTACAAGGAGCAACAGATCACCACAGGTTGACTGTCCAAGAAAACTATTTTTCATCCTACAGCTCTCACTGGATCTTTAAAGATAAAGCCAAGGAGAACTGTACCTTTGAAATAAACAGTAAAATGGAAGAGCTTCTCATAATGAGAACAGGAGCAGCAAATGCAAGATTTCCATATCCAGCTCTAAATAAAAATCTGATTAGTAAATGTACTGCATTCTCTACCTTATCCTCAAAAAGATTCTTGAACCAAAAACACTTAAATAAATGACAAGAAGGTCTATTTCTGTAAAATATTTTTCTCTAGAAAGACTCAAGCCAATGTATATAACAAAACATGTATTTCCAGCCCCAAAGAAGTTTGTACATTCTCCTTTCCATATATACAGTAGGAACATTTTTTGGGCAAAACAGTCAAGTACCCAACACCAAGCAGATGCACAATGAGTTCATGTTAAAGTGATTAAATGCTAATCCTTCCTAAACTCAAAATACCACCACTAAAGCTGCTTAAAAAAAAAAAAAAAACAAAACAAACAAACAAAAAAAAAAAAAAAAACCACACCAGCAACAACACTGGTTCTATTTGCCAGGAGAAACACTAATAAGTAAAAAAACCCGAACCAAAACCCCACAGCCTTAAAGGACTAAACACAAATATATTCCACAAAACTGTGTATCCTCTACAGGTCAGTAACGAAGCAGTCAGAACTGAATATTAGTTATTTCAGTTGTTTATGAACCAATTTGAACAGTGAGAGCAGTTTCTTCTAATCTTCAATATTACATTCTGTCTTAGTCACTTTTATGCCCAGAATTTATTAATAGCAATCTGAGCAGCCTTTACCTTGCCAGTATGTTACTGGCCTTTCCTTTGATAATTTATAGGAACAAATAATTTCAGACTCCACCCGCATACCAAAAGACTTTCAAAGACAGCTAGGAAATAACAAGTACTAAAAATCAAAAATCTCACCTTCTTTGCTTATGCCAACAACAGGCAAAAATGCACTGTCATTTGGCCTTCTGCAAGCTCTGGATATCATCCTACAAACCAGCCAGAGATTTGGAAGCATCACTCAACCTTCCAGCCCCCGGCTTCTGCCTTTGGGAGCAAATCATGCTGACAAGAAGTAACACACTTAAAAAGTAACATTTTTCTCTGGTGACTTGGTTTTCAGACAAATCCATGGCCTGCTCTATATTTCACCACAGCTACTAAAGTATTTCAGCTGCTTCAAGAAGCAGGTAAGGTCAAAACAGCTTATTTCAGCAGGAGAAAGGCACAGATTATCGAGAATTCAAACACCAAGGTGAAAAATCCAGTGAAGAAAAGGAGGCCTTACTTAGGCCAAGAAGAATCAGGACTAACTGAGCATCAATCAAAATAACAGAGCTGAGCAGCAAAAGAAAATCTTGGTCAGAGTCAGTATCTTAAAAAGGCCTTCAAGACTTAGGATAAACAGAAGATTTTAGCTGCAAGACACTCAAAAGAAATCTTATAAAATACTGTAGTGGGTGTTAAAAAACAAAAACAAACCACTTCACCCCATCTTTATCACATAGAAGGGGCAATATTGGCATGCAAGTAAAACAATACCAAGGTTTGAATACCTGTAAAACACAGATCTTGAAATCTCAGCTACACTGACTTATCTGTCAAGTTTACATGATCTTACTGTAGGGTTTTTTTTTATTATTATTATTGGTTTGTTCTGGCTTTGATTGGTGCTGTGCTTATTTTCTTTTATTCTTTCCAACTATTTTTTGGCACAGTTCAGTCTGTTGGTAAAAAAAGGGGCAGTACCAAAGGCTGGGCATTAGAGCACAAGAATTTCAGGTCCAAAGCAGTTCCCAGTTTCACCAGCTTCAGGAAGTCCAGGGACGTGGTGCTTTGGAGGTTCCAAGTCTTTGTCTTTAGAGCTTCTAATAAGTAATGCTGTAACACTGAGCTGCACAGTTCATTGTTCACTGGATTGCTTTCAGATCTAATTCAAAAGCTGCAACATTACCAAAAATAATCTTCCAAGACAATTTGCAATCCTGCATGCCAATCACAACAGCCTGGGTTATAATAAATACTCAGTATTTAGTCAAACAAAGATTTTGAAGAGTTCTGCTAGAAAGAACAACTGCATTTCAGACATTACAGCTTGAAGTATTTAAGCTTCTCAATAATTCAAGCTATTATTAAATGCACCAATCTTAAGAAAACAGACTACCCTAAGACAATATGCCTGTGGCACCCTAGCTTGTCAGTGGCAATCATTTGGTAAAAAAGGTGAGAAAAAATTCCAGCTGTTGAAATCAGAAACCACTCCTGCTACAAAATTTCCCAGTACCATAGAAAGACAGTGAAACCAGCAGGGCATTTTGCCTCCCAAATCACCAGAATGATTCATTTTTAAATTACCTTTCTGTTCACTGGTGACTGCGTACACATGATCACAACTCAGACCTGCTCATGTCTGAGCCAAAGTCAAGCAGGTGTCTTGTTTTGTACAGAAGTGGATTATTCTTTTGGACACCCTACAATGCAAGGGGGGCTGCTTCCCAAATGCTGAAGTATCTTCACCTCTTGGTAATCCCCTGAGCCCAGCCCCAGCACTGCTCAGTGGGTTCTGCAGCAGGGAATAACCTCCTATGTAGCCTTGAGCTTCCCTGCCTGAGCACTGGCAACTTTGGGATAGGAGTTTTAGCAAGCCAAGACTGTCTTGGTCACTCCAGTTCTGCCACAATAAAACCCAGCAAACAGGGAGAGGGAGAGGAGCTGACACCATGTGTCCCCCTGCCCATAAAGGACAGGGTAAGGCTGCTTGTCCCTACAGAGCGGCCAATGCCCACACTACCCCCACGTGTTTGATTTGTTGTTCAAAGATTTGCCAGCTAGAAATAGCACACAGGAGAAGAAAGGCACTGACTACACTATGAACACCAAAACTATTTTTATTTAACATTTTTCTTGTCCTAAAATAATTCAAAATCATATGACTTACTAATCACCTACTAATTTCATCCTCACAATTGTCTGTGCAAACGGGGCAGAAAAACAGCTCTCAAGAGACTCTTACAGACATTGACTCCCCTCCAAATACTTATGAATGCCATTTTTGAGGCAACAGAGCTCTCAGGATTTCTGTACCTTTGACTGCAAACTCTGCTCTAGTTTCAGTATTTCTACCCTCTAGTTTGTTCTGTCAACACACCAGGTCCTGTCACTGCACAGCATCAAACAGCCCGTAGCAAAGAAACTCCCAAGATCAATTCTGTTTTGTTCCTGGCACAGGGGAGCAGCACAGCACCCAGCTCTGGTATCCGAGATCAGCACAGCTCCAGCACAGCATGATACTGGCACTCAGGTCTGAAATCAGCTTAGCGCTGGGGCAGTGCTGAACTGCTGGGAGGCCTGCCTAACAAAGACCCTCCTTCTCACCTCTCCTCTGAGCAGTATTTTAGCAGGTAACCAATTCACAGGTTTAAACTACTCCCCCGGTAATTCCACAGAGCAGTCAAGTACAGTGAAGAGTCCACAGAAGCATCACTTGGTCCTCCTTACATCAGAGCTAGTGACCACCAGATCAGAGTGTTAAGGCTAAGTATTGTGAATAGTAAGTTAATTATTTCTTCCTGTAAAGTTATTTCTGCTGCTTTTCCAGGACACTCAAACTGAAAACTATCCATCAAAAGTGCTCCTTTAAATCCAGTGGGGACTTACGAAAATTTCATTTTCTAAAAGGCACTAAAATTCCAGTCAAATAAAACATGATAAAAGCTTAATATACATAAAATGTCTCCAAGAGACCAGGGAAGCATAAATTGCTTTAAAACATCTTTAGGAAAAAAAAAAATCTTAAAAAGAGAAGATACTAGAGTGGATGGTTCCTTTGATCCCACACAGCTGATACACTCTGACATCAGATTTTTAGCAGAAAGCTGTCGCTTTGCACACTCCTTTAACTCCATGCAGCTGCAGGCACTACAATTCTTCCTTTTTCTCTGGGTCACACTATGTACCTTGGTAACACAGAATCTCTCCTCTCCTCACCCATCCTTTTTCCCTACACAGCTGGAAGCAGCGCAGGGAAGGTGTCATGCACCTCCAGGCTCGTGGTAGTGTAGGTAGACAGGGCAGCTGTCCCTTGGGACACAACAGTCACACCATGGCCCTTCCTGGACACTCATCACTCAGTGCCTGGGGAGCATTCTCCAGTTTCACTTCCCCTCAAAGCAATCCAGGCCTTGCACTCCAAGGAAGGGCTGCTGTGAACTGAGATGCCCAGGAGATCCCCTTCAGTTGCACATTCCTAAGATGAAGTCTCCTGTACCCACACCCATCAGACTTAATAATTTCTAAAGACAGATCAAACCAGTTGGTTTTCTAAAGCACGTTAGCGAATGTGAACTGCATTCTGGCAAAGTATGTAAGTGCCAGTCTTTATTACAGGCAGTCAGCTAGACAGAAAATTATTTAATCTTGTATGGGAAGTATTTCCCCATGAAACCTTAAAATTAAAAAAACCCTAAGAAAGTTCAGTCACTACATCATGTGGTTCACTGTCCTTTCAAGATGACTTCACAATTAAATAAGATAGAAATGCTTTTCCTTCAAGAAGAATTCAAGATGTTTATGGTAAGAATAACTCAAATAATCTTTAATCACAGCACACCTGCAAAGCACTAGCACAGAGGCTCTTAAGCTCCAGTTACAAAACAAAATACTGGGGCCTTTTGTTAATATCAACATTTAGAGAGAAGCAGCCCCTTCTCCTATAGGAATGCCAAATGCAGATGCTGTATGAACAACTCAAAGCTGGAAACTGCTTGGAACCAAGGGATAATAATCAATGCCAAGCAAAAAGAAAAAGTCTACACTATCATTTTATTTATTACCTGCTGCTCCTGCTTCAATCCATCTCTGAATTTAGCTTTTTGGTCAACAGTAGTTAATATATTTTGACAGTTACTCTCACTGTACTTTTTCCTTTACACAGATAAAGATAAAAGGAAACACATAAAAAATGGAAATATAAATACCAAAGAGATCATGGTATAACCCTGTTCCAAAAAGCATTCTCATTTAAACAGAAAAATACTATCCAGTTTAAAAAGCACCTATTTCTGAGGAACACTCAAGAAGCCAGGAAATTTCAGTACAGAGCTGAACCGGAACAAGCTACATTTCACACAACAGCTTAATGGAGAGGGAACACAAAAGTAATCACAGTCTGCAGCCTTAGCACAGTAAGCTTCACAAAGAGGCTCCATGCTCCTGTTCAGCAGCATAGCAGTCATTTCAGAAATACCATTATAGGTGCATCTTATCCAAACACTGTAGAAGGGGCAACTGCTGAAATGTGGAGGTTTCAATCAAAGACTTTCAGCCCCTCACAGAGCCTGTTGCTCTTTCAGCCTATCAAATACACTTGCAATAGCAGCCAGCCCCCACCTCTGCCCTTCTCTTGGTCCCTTTCTACACTCAGCATGGCTGGAGAAGTCAGGAATAAAGTCAATAGCTAAGAGGTTACAGAGTAGGTGCTATCGGCACAAGGGATTCCTCACTGCACACTTTTTGAAAATCAAGTGGAAAAGCATTACTGATGATACTCCAGCTTTACAGCCCAGAGCTGAAACAACACAGCGTGATTCATGTTTATTTTGCAAACTGACACATTCCTTACTTCTTCCTTCCAAAAGCACATCACAGAACTAGAGCAGCACACCAAAGTGCTACAGGTATTGCAAATTTACTTCAAAACTCAAGAATATAAATCTAGAAGGAGTCATCTAATCACCAGCTTTCCTCAGTTCATCTCTAGAATGGTGTTCAAGGAACTGCTGAGGAAATTAAATACTTTAGATGACCATTAAGTTCATATACTCACTGAAATATCAACTAGCCAGTCTAGCAAATAACTTCACCCTGACACAGCCAAAAATATACAGGTGGCCCTGGGAGCATTACTGTTGGTCAGATTTTTATTTCAGATGATGGCAAGGCTGCATTTCTTTATAATCCAAGAATCATCTGGACAAAAAGTAACTACCTGAGTTTAAGCTCTTTTGATTAGAGAAGGCTCCCCCAGGCCAGGCTCTCTGAGTGCAGGGCACATGGTGCCAATCCAGCCCTCTGGTCCCTCCACATCCCAGCCTGGGAGCACCACTGGGGGCCTGGCAGCAGCTACAGGCACCAAGTGTTCTGCCTCAACAGATGCACATTCTCCCACAAAGCAGAGCTTAACTTTTTTTTTTTTTTAATCAAAACTCACTGGCTGAACCATGAACAAGCTATGAAGACCAGTGCTAATGCATTATATTCACTTAGAAGCAGAGCATGACAACACCAGCTTAACCACACTGTAGATCTTTGTTTTCTGTCCAATTAATTGCTCAACAACATCCATCTTAACAACAAGATTCTTACTTTTTAAAATACTATTTCACACATTTAAGATCTTAAAATCATCTGTGAGAACACAGACAAATTAACAATCGCCCTATCTTTAAAAAGTAAAATTTAGGAGTTCTGAACTGTTTGTTTTTTTAGTCTAGAATAACATTTAACAAATCTAATGCTGCTTATCCTGAAATTTGCATAAATACATAAGGAAAGAATCATAACTGGGTAAATTGTGAGATAGAAAATGATAACAAAAGAAGTAATAATAATAGCTATTTAAAAATAAGACTTGTTTGCTTATCTAATGATAAATTTCAAAGATCCTTGTCAATCTCAGTTCTTACACCAAAAGAAATTTTGTTTTTTCAATGCTCTGCAGAGTGAATATGCAGATCAATACAAGTCTGTGGGCAACTACAGATTCTGATCTGCACAATAACAGTCTCTTTACAAGAATGTACTTTTTTCTTGGCACATTCCTAAAACCTTGATCCTAGAACATGCTGCTTACAGCTGAAATTGATTGCTACATGTATTCTAAGTATTCTAAAATCAGCCATAAAAAACACAAAGCAAAAAAAAAAAATTCTTTCATTTATTGCCTGCTATATTTTTGGGCCGTGTAAAAGCACTGGAGTTACATTATTAAGAGGTACACTTTAAGAATAAAGTTTCAGAAAGAAGAAAAAATTCCAAGACTCAATCTACAGGAGTGCATTACTTAAGCAACAATCTGTATTTAAAATTCAGAACATCACCAGCTGCTCTTTCCATTGGGTTTTGTTGGTTGGTTGGCTTTTTGCATTGGTTTGTTTTGGGGTTTTTTTTGTTTGTTTTTGTTCTGTTGGTTTGTTTTTTTTTGTTTTTTTTTTTGTAGCCTGTATTATTAAATGAAATCAAGAATACAGGCATTCAAAATACAGACAGTGAAGAGACTCACTGAGGCTGAAGCCATCTGGAACCTTCTGACAGGGCCCTTGGAGTTGCACTGCTCCCCCCCAGAAGCACTCAGCTCCCACAGGTGCTTTTTCCCACTGGATCCCAGCTGCCTAAGGTATGAGAACACCGCAGGAGACAGCACCAAGTTACATCTTTTCTAGATCACAGCAAGCTCAAAACATCATTGTTGCACCACCACTTTAAATTACAGTTGGTCCTGGCAAGCTCTTACAAAATACGCAAGGGTGAACAAGGTAGAAGTGTCTGCAATCTTAATTACCTTTTTCCACTGTTAAAATGTGAGCCAATCAGCCCTCAACTCTCATCAAGCTAAAAAAGAATGAATGCCCATTCTCATGGTATCACAGATGTACTCTGTGCATATTTTTAGTCACACAGCCAGGGTGCAAGGCCCAGGTCCTTTTACATATATATACACCAACAAAAAAGACATTGTTCAAAAACCTCCTAAGTGAAACTGAAATAGCAACAGCAAAAAAGTGGAAGAGGCACAGCACAAAGATTCCATGTGCCAGGAACCACCAACTTCACAAAGCACCTCACCCCTTACAGAACATCTCCCTATAAAAATACAACTCGGGAGATCCAACTCAACTGTCTGATTCTACATTTTAAGCTTCTATTTTTATTTTAAAAGTGACCTTTGCACTGAGGATAAGTAAAGCCTCTTAATGCAAATATATCTACTTTTGTCTAGTTTATCCTGTAGTCTTAAGGGTTTACATCTATGAATGTGTCCAAGCCCAAATAAAGAACCAAATAAAAAGATGAAAATATAAATTACTACAGTGGCTATGAATTACAGATGATGGTTTCCATTGAAGGCCTCGGGCACCTCATCTATTGCACAGTACAAAGCAGAAACTCACCCTACACAAAAAAAGCAAGCTTTTACTTGGCAGATTCCTGTAGGAGCAAAACCAGTTAAAATATTTTCATTAATTAACCCAGTGACACATACTTGCCCTTCCATGAAGACAGGCAGTAGGTGAAAGCACAAGTTCAAATATTTAACTACTTCAAAATTATAATAATAAAAAGGATAGCTAAGCAGAGTTCAGTCCCTCATAGCTATCAAGAAGTTAAGTTTCTGAACTGTCCTTCCATTTAAATACATTCCTTTCAAAATCTTAACCACCAGTTTTAAGTTCTGGCATGAATTTGATGTTTTACAAAATACCTCAATTTCAGAAGGCACAAAACTACCTTTCAGAAGAATGACTCACCCTGATTACTACTACTTTGTCGTTTTTTTAAAGCAAAAGGTACACTAATTTTCACAGAATTCGTCATTATAATGTTCTGTCCTCATTACACCAGTTCCTGGAAGAGGTTGCTTACTACAACTCACAACCAGGACACGAAGAAGTAAGACAGCATGCTTATGCATGTTTAAAAGCATTTTTAACACGTTTTACACTACCCAATATGATGTTTCTCAGGAATAGGAATATGCTTTTTAAAGGGCACTATCTTACAGGAATTAATTTAGTACCTTTATAAGCTCAAAGGGGCTACAATACTTCCTTGTTTGTTGCAGGGATGCCAACTAAGGATTCCTAAAATTTTTGTAAAATAGATTTTTAGGTGTATTCAGATTATGAGACACATACACTGCAGTATGTAAAATACAAACCTACCACCTGCATCAACAAGAACTTTCTGCCTATGGTCTTACTTATCCCATTTCAAAATAGAAGCGTAATTTTAAAAAAGGAACTTTTTCATACACATTCTTCAGTAAGATTTAAGTGATAAGGCCGTTAAATTGAAAGGAGCATGTCAAAACTGTTTGATGGTTATTCCCAAACAGTATTAAGTTGATTTTGTTTTGCCCTCTAAAAAAACCTAGACAATCCAATTTGCATGAGTGTTCCTTAAACAGTTGTCAGTGAAGTCAGTTAAATCAGTTGACTTCTGTTTCTCTTCCTTAAGTCATTGTGTTTAATAGAGGAAAAGCAATTGTTGGCTTTAACCTGCCAGTCATTTCTGCTCCACGACAGCCTTGTGAAAACACACAAATTTCACAACAAAGCCTCAAACAAGCACAGTGGAAGATGTGGAGGAGAGGTGTGTGTAGTATTTCCCAGGCAATGGAAGATGTTGGTGCTCAGAAATAAAAATAAGTGACCCAAAAAGCATATAGAGAAAGAACGGGAATAGTTATCTCTTCTCCACTAAACAAGTACAGAATATAGTCTCCTGAATTAGTTATCAACAACAGACACTATGTGTGCTGTGCTGCTTACATTTCATCTAGCCCCTCTACATTCAGCACCTTTTTTCCCCTTTTCCAGGGCCTGGCTAGTGGGTTCACTAAACGTGTACATCGTATCTGGAGAGCAAGATAGGCCTCTCCCACTGACTTCAGCTTGCTTTCCCTTTTGCACCTCTCGGATAGCAGCTTCCCTGCTGCCCCTGCAGCTGCTATCTGCCTTGCACCAAAAATTCTGCCTGCACACCCCACTGCCAGCTCGCAAAGCTCCAAGTGTATTCCCAGCTGTCCACACTACTCCTTCCACAGCACAGGCCAGACCACCAAGTACTCGTGCTTGCCAAAAGTCAGACCTTTCACATATAAAACCCAATGATTTTCAGTGTCTCAAGATTCCCGTAAAATATTAATTAACTTGGACTTATTCTGTGGATCTGCTACAGTTAAGTTTATTAGGTATTCCTTTGGTTTTCTTCACAAAATTGAAAAAACACACTAATGCACTTCCTACCACCTCAGGCAGCATTACTGCAGATCTTTGCCTCACACCCAACAGGTCTCACAGTTGGGTTTCTCTTTCTCCCTGCAGCTTAGGGTCAGAAGTCTGAAATTTCTTCCAGAAAAAGACAACTAGATATCACATCTGTCTTTCTGTAGTACAACCTATTCATTTGCCTCTGCCCTGTGCAGGGTGAGTGGTAATCAGTTCCATTCTGCACCAGCACAGTTCCTCCATGAAAGCAAAATTTGAAAATGCCAGCAGAAGCTTCTGTGCCACTGAAATAAGACGGCAGAGTTAGTCTCCTCAAGTGTGACCTTATGAACTCCCAGTTTTGAAGCACTATTTCAATGTCATTAATAAAACAGTTATTTACATACAAAAAGTACTTCAGCCTCTAAGATAACCCAATCCAACTCCAGAATTTCAGGGGAAAAAAGAAGAGGTTGCTCAGAGTCCATCACAAAGAGCTGCTTCCACAAGGGAGCTCTTCAGCACTGAAACATATGTTCAGGCTAGCAGGGAACAGCAGTGGAACTGGAAGGCATCCTATCCATCAATCCCAGTTTGCACATATACACTGTATAAAGTAATTTGAGCTACTTCTTAGACAGCTACGTACATATTTCTGCCCTCAAATTCGTGGAACCTATTTCTGCAGTGCAGTCACAGCTGACTCTTGAATTTGGTATAACACAACAGAAGGAGGAAAATATGTATTTCAGAATATAACTTATGTTCTCTCAAGTCCTCTGACTTGTGACCAGATCACTTATGAAGGTCAGACAATAGAGTCTCACAAGAACATAAAAAAGAAGTCATATTTCTGTGACCAGATCATAAATAATATTCCTTGAGCCCTGAGGAAAGGCCGTATCACTGCCAGCAGCCAGATATCAGTCACAAGGGAACAGGGCAGTCCAGTTAATCAATAACTTCACATAAGGCCACCATTGTGTTTTTGGTCTGGGCCTGAACTCGCCATTTGCAGACCAAGCCCACAAACAAACCATAAACTGCAGGATGAGAGGTTCCACAAAAATCAAGAATGGAAAAAAAAAAAATTAAGAGTTAAGCCATGCTTTCATTTTCAAAAACTCCTTAAATTAAAGATTTTGGCGTGAGCTCCATTTTCGGACAAATTTAGCTAGATCTTGATGAAACACCACCACTGGAAAATAGGAAAAGCTTGGGGGAAAAGGGCAGGTGAGAAGACTGTTCACTTTTCCCCATACTTTTACTCTAGCACCATTACTTCACAAAAAACCCAAACAAAATGGCTTAAGATTCTGCCCATTTACACCATGGCATGTGCTTACATAACGAGAAACATCTATATTTGACAGAGAATGCTGAAATTTATGTGGTTTAAAAAAAAAATCAACTGAGTAAATATATGAAAAAAGCCTCAGAAGGCTGTGAGGGCCATACCAACAGCTCATCACAGGCCCCTGACCCACAAACCTTGCAGAACTGTCAGTATCACACCTGACCTGTTCCCACCCTCCTGCCCAGGTATTCCAGATCAGCCACGTTCTGCAGGAAGGGATGAGAAGGGTGGGGCTGGCTGGCACTCAAGGCTTGGAGGTGCTGCAGCACCAGGTCACAACACTGCTGCGATGGAGCAAGATCCGGGTTCCTCCGGGTTCCAGCCATCCGTGGACACAAAGTCCTCAAAACAAGGATGCATCAGGAACTGTATTCTCTGACTAGGACAATGCACTTCTCTTAGCCAGAAGGCCATGAACATCAAATACCCTGCCAGGAAGCAAGGCTGTTCTTGAACCCATTTTTCTCGCCCAACTGGAAATAAACTCCTTCCATACCTTAACTTAAGCACTAATGTTTTAATAGTAACAGACACCTTTTACAAAGGTGCTTTACTATACATATTATTACCTTCCCATGCATGCCAAATGCCCAAAATCAGATACCCTAATACCAGAACGGACTAGCTTACTTCCATGTTAACATGCCACTAACCAAGACAGACTCACTTGACAGCATCCTACCACAATTTTAATCTAAAAAATACACTACAAACATTCTTACTTCATGAAATAACATATACTAATTTTCACTCCTAGTTCATAAAATGAGAGTTTGACCAAACACCAATGGAATGTACAGGTATTTTTCCACTGACCTACACAGAAGCATATCAGTCAACAATTAAGAGGTTAATAGACTTCATAACATGCTTTTAAAATATTAAATATTTGTCTCTTATTGTAGAGTACTTTGGGGAAAAAGTAGGAGTTATAAATGGTTGCACCATAATTGCTGTCCTACCTGTATGTTATATAACAAATAGAAGCCAAACAGCTGACAAGGTTCCAGAGGCATCTGCTGCCAGACTGGGGCTGAGATTCCTGCCATCCCATCTTCCCGTCCCCACCTTCCCAGAACAGCACCCTGACTCCTCTTTAGACACTCGTCATCACAGCTCTCTGTAGAGTCCCAGTGCAAACTGAGAGACTAAATAATACCATTTTTAAAAAATGGCAGAGAGCTGTAAGCCTTCAAACAGAAGCAACAGGTCCTGTAAATAATTTCAAATCATCTATACTAAAGATGGTTTCAAAAACATCATATTACTTTCACAGAATTTTGGCAAATAGTTTGTTCAATAGTATGCTCCTTCCACTTAGCAGGATACAATATATATGAATAATACTTTCTTGATACATTTTTGTCCATCAAAAGTGAACCAATGCTGTTGGTTTGAATTACTTGAATGCTGCAGGCAAACAAGTTCTGAAACAAACCAAAGCACCTATCTCAGCTACCTCAGCTCCAAAGCTTTAAGTTCCTGTAATTCTTCTGCCACCTAGGTGGTCTCAACTCCACCACCAGATTATTTCCTTTTAAGTGCTTCACTGGTAAACTATCTGAGAGGCTATGTAATTTAATTAGTATAAATCATAAAGAATACAAGAGGATAAGGCAGCCACTGCTGCACATACTTGGAAAGCAAGCCTGCAAAATGCATTCACTTACCAAGTTTGTTTTCATCTTCTCTAAATCAAGAGAAATAAAGTATTTAACTGCAGTAGCATTAACAAGAAACCACATTTCATATCTTTTACAAGCATGTTCTGAAAGACACAGAGAATCTGGCCTAGACCAGGAAGTTTCCCTGGCACAACTGTGATTGTTAGAAAATACAACGGAGGGAGTATCATAAATACCAGTGCAGGTCTTGAGAACAAGTCTTCAAACAGGGAGTCATCACTGCTGTGAGGCTTTCTCTGCTCAAGGAACAGACATGATGACAGCCCAGGAACACTCATTTATGCCATGAAGTCTTTAGGCAATAGTCGAGCTACACTTGTGATCATAATTACTATAATTGGATATTTATTGAATCTGCAACCTGTTCCTAGAAAAGTTACTACTTTTTTAAAAATATATTTTAAGATTAAGGTCCAATTTAAAAACCAGCATGCTAAAGGCAGAAATATAAATTTATAAGAAGAGGCATTAGCACATTACCCTTCCTTTCCCTTGGCTATTTAATGTATATTAAATATGACTGAATGCCATATGCTATGACGGATATCACAGCCCCATTTATTTCAATTACTATTTACTAAAACTGTGAACAGTCAGATGCTCATTAGCACATCAGAATGCACAAAGATGCTCATTAAACACAAGAATCTTCCTCAGCAAATCTGAGTATAGATGTGGTAATAACCTGTAGCATTACCACACAGACCTCTAGCAGCAAAGTAATTTTTTTATTAAATCACCAGTATGCTTGCTGTCACTGCAGGGATCAAGTTCATATCTTAAACATGAGATACACTTGTAAAATATTTGACAAAAGACAAGGAGAAAAAAAAATCTAGGACACATGAAATCCAGTTAACACTGGCATAACAAAGACCTGGGGTGTGCATCCAGCCACAAACATGGATGGGCAAACGGTGCATGCATTGTGTCTAAAAAATTTCTCCTAAGCAGATACAGGATTTTTGACAGTAAGTTTCTGTAAGTTAAGAATGGTTCCAATTCACAGAAATTACTTCCACGCCTTCTTCTGAGGAAATGAAAGGTGCAATACCAAACAATACTTACTCCACAACTTGTCACTTCAGAAAGCTGTGTAAATTACTGATGAAATGAGCCAAGATTTATAGCTCATGATACTACATCTCTTCCTTATCAAAGATGTGAATATGAGAATAAGGTCACATCATCAGTGAGCCCACTTATTTTTAAAACGTTTCAAGAAGTTCTAGCTGGGAGTTCTAGAAAATATTTTCTTCTCTAGGATGACCAACAATGTATTTTAACTTCTTTGGCCTTCATAGCCGGGACTACAGTCCAACAGTTATGATTAGTGTATTACTCTGAGCAAATATACTAATCCAGGACTATTCAGGAGGATTCTACTCCCACAGCAATGTTTTCTGTGACACACTTCACCTAAGTATTTTGAGTTAGGACATTTCTAGCAGCAAGCTGCAGGTCCCCAGCATAAGGCATGCAGCACCACCATTTTTTTTTCACTTTTGCCTAAACCTCATGGTGCAGATGATATAAACAGCATGGCTGTACTTCTCTCAAACTCGAGGAATGAGAAAACAGGGACAAGAGGAGCCAGCCAGCCAGACTTGTTTACTCTCAAGGAGGCTCAGGGCAAAGTTCATCATTCCCTACAACTCCTTTACAGGAGGCTGTAGTAAGATAGGGGCCAGTCTCTTCTGCTGTGCCTGCACTGAGGACCAGAGAAAATAGCCTTAAAGAGGGACAGAAGAAATTCAGATTAAATATTAGGAAGAAAATTCTCACAATTCAGCAGAACAGGCTGTTTAGGAAGGTGGTGGAGTCACTGCCCCTGGAGGTGTTTAAGAGGCTGGCACTGGACGATGTGGCTTAGGAATTACAGTGGCAGTACTAGGTTGAGGGCTGGTGATCTTAAAGGTGTCTTCCAACCTTGATGACTCGATGGCTCCACATCCAGCTCACCACAACCCTGCACGGAGTGGCGGCTGCGAGCACCTTCCACAGAACTGCTGCAGGCTGCCGTGCTCAGCAGGATGAACGGGGCGGGGGAAGGAGGACAGGGGGACACACAACCCCAACACCGTGGCTTTTTGAATCGCAGAGGCGGAAACAGCCGCGGGAGCTGTCCCACACCCACGGCCGCGCCAAGGCCGGGGCTCCGCGCTGCCCCTGCCCCGCGGCCGTGAGGGGTAACTCGCCCTGCCCTGCCCGCCGGGGCCGGGCATTGCCTGCCCCACCCTGCCCGCGTGTCCCGGGGGTCCCAGGGCCGCGCGGGGTCCGAGCGCGGCGCCGGCCCCGCCGGAGCCACCGCCCCGCGGGGGGCGGAGCGCGGCCGCCCCTCGCTGCGCCGGGGCGGTGAATCACGGCCCGCCCGTCTCCTCCCCCCCCCCTCCTCCATCTCAGCAGCGCCCTCAGCCTCTCTCCTCCATACAAAAGCAAAATGTCCGCCATCTTCACAAGCTGCTGCTGCCGCCGCCGGGCCGGACGGGGCCGCGCCGCGCCAAGAGCGGCCCCGCCGCGGGGCCGAGGTGGCCGGGGGGGGGAGTCGTTACCTTGATGCAGTAGGGCGGCTCGTCGAACGTAACCAGCATGTACCTGTCGCCGCGGCTGGCCGGGTCCCGGGCCCGCAGCTGCGGAGAGAGCGGAGAGAAGCGGCGTGAGCGGGGCGGAGGGGGCGAGGGGGGTGGTGGCTCCCCCGGCGCCGCGCACTCACCTTCATGAAGATCTCCACGGCGCCCTTGGCGATGTCCAGGTAGCTGGTGCCCAGGTACGCCCGCTGGTTCATGGAGGCGGACGTGTCTATGAGGAAGAGGAGGATCGGCATGGTCCAGGCAGAGCCCCGGCCGGCGGGCTCCCTGCGGAGGAGGCGCGGCGCTCGCCCGCGGCTCGCTCGGCTCTGGCGGCGCTGCCCGAGCTCGCCCGGACTCAACTTCTCTTCCCTGAGCCTCCACCAGCACCATGTGACCAGCGCGCACGCCATTGGCTGGCAATTATACCTACATTTGCATATTCATGGTGGCGCGCGCGCGCGCGCGGGGCGGGGGGGAGGGAAGAGGAGGGGGGGAGAGGGTGACGGCGGGCGCGCGCGCGCCGCACCTGTCACACGCACGCAGCGCCCGACCCGCCCCTCTGCGGGGTCCCCCGCCCCGCGCTCCAGGGGCCGCCCCGCCCGGCCCGGCCCCTCACGGTCGGGACCCGCTCCCGGTCCCGCTCCCGGTCCCGCTCCCGGTCCCGCTCCCGGTCCCGCTCCCGGTCCCGCCGTGTACCCCCGGAGCTTCCCGGTATCCGCGGCTGAGTGACCGCGCCGACGCCTCGCACCTCCCCGCCCCGCCTCGGCCCGCACAGCCCTCGATGGCTGCGGAGCGCCGCGGGGCTGAGGGGAGCGTGCCGGAGCTGTGTGCTGTTCCCGGGGAGCCGAGCAAAGCCTCTCAGCTGCTCACCCGGTGACATAATAGCCCCCGTTCCTGGTCTCCCGAGGTTTCGCTTCAGCACTAAATCCCCAGCCCCCCACGTGCCATCCTTTCCCAGGTCAGGTAACAGCCATCTCCCACAGGCAGTACCTGGATCTGGGCATCACACACTGACAGCCAAGACAGGATGGCAACAGATTAATTGTGGCAAAACTGAAAATACATAAACCCTGCAATATTGCCTACCACTCAGATTAAGGAAAGAAAAAATACATTACTTGAAGGGAGGGATCACAGAATCAATTGGCCTGGAAAGTCTGAGATAGAGTCCAACCTACGGGCCCAACACCACCTTGTCAACCAGACCATGACACCGAGTGCCACGTTCAGCCTTTCCTTAAACAATTCCAGGGATGGTGACTCCACCACCTCCCTGGGCAGCCCCTTCCAATGTCTAATCACCCATTCTGTGAAAAAATTCCTCCTAATGTCCAACCTAAACCTCTCTACAGTTCAAAGCCATGGCCCCTTGGCCTGCCACTGGTTGCTTGGGAGAAGAGCCCAACTTGCACCTGGCTACAACCTCCTTTCAGGTAGTTTTGGAGAGAAATAGGGTCCTTCCTGAGCCTCCTTTTCAAGGTGTCCTGCTCCAAGGGGCCTGGCAGCCACCACCAACAGCAACCAGATAGGGGGAAGGAGGCTGAGGAACTATTTAGCACTATGTCCACTCATAAATGCTTGTTTGTTTCCAGGAGCAAATCCAAAGCACACAAAAGCAGCACTACCAACATGAAACTTACTTTAAAATAATAAAGAAACTGATAATACTTCACAGTGCTTTTAAATTCAAAGGCTTTTTCCAGATATTCTTTTTGCCATCCATTTCAACAGCAAGCAGAATCAGTTTCAATTCTCACTCCATTTTTGAACAATACAGTTGTTGCACAACATCACAGGTAAATGTTAATGCCCCATTATGAAGCATTATGAAATACAGATGTTGGTAAAGATACCATTGCTCATTTTGATCAGAATAATCAAGAGATGTAAACTCATTTGATTCAGGCATGTATTCATCCCTTTTGTTACCAGAAAAAGCCCAACAGCTGTACACAGGACCTGCCATGTCTCTATATTGGCTTTAAAAAGAAGTTTCTTTTAAAAAAACTTCTGCAGATATTTTTCAAATAACATCATCTCATTAATTAATCCTATTGAACCAAAAATAGGTAAATTAGTAGTTGAAAAGCAGCTCATTTTGAAAAAGAATCCTGTCAAACTTGGAGATTCTATTCCATTATCCAAGCCCTCCATAAGTTGTGCATATGTATCTGCAATTAAGGTTTCTGAATTTTAACAATCATAGCAGAAATGCCAGGAGGGATAAACATATAAATATTTTTACGCAAGTGATTAGTGCACATGAATGGAGCCAGACTGAAACAAATGGGATTTGAATCTCTATAGATAAGATAAAAACGCAGATACTGTATTTTTGTACCACTGCATATTAGTCTGGAAAGATAACTCCTGGACAGGAATGGATTAGCAAAGGCCTGAATGGAAAATGAACTATTGGTAGAAGATGCCACCTAACACTGCCAGGTCCTGGAACTCGATGAGGCCACCTATGCATTGCTCTCATGTCAACCAGATGAGGTCAGAGACTCCCTTCTGCCTCCAGCTGACCTCAGCCAATTCCAGCTGGCAACCCAATGCCTGGTGTCCTGCAGCCTCCTTGACTGGCTGTATGAAATGCTAAACAATTACAAGTCGTAGCTTCACCTTTTTTCTTTTTTCAGTTCCAGACCACCAGATACCTAAAAGCTACTTTTTTCCCCCGTCCATTCATAGTATTTAAAGGTCAAGATGAAACTCTTGTTTCCCATTTCAAAGGCTGACCTTTGCGAGGGCAGCAGCAGGCAAGGTCTACGTACTCTCCCTCTTTCTCTCTTGAGGATCTTGGTTTTTGGATCCTGCTCCAACTGGATACTGCAAGAGCTAAAGTCTAGCAATCGTCTAGGAACAATGCAAGACATTTATTTAGTTTGAGACACTTCTTATTCCTGAAATTACAAACATTATGGTTGCTAACCTGCATGAATGAAGCTAGAATGGCTTTTACTCCTTCTCCAGACTGTTTGTTTTTGCAGTGCTGACTACCTGGCAGCTGTGGCAGTGGACATTGATAATCTCTATAAAGTTTAAACTTTTTATGGTTTTTAATTGAAAATATACTCATCTACATTTCTTCAACTGCAATAGTGAAAGACATTGTCTTTATGGGCAAATAAATCACAACAGCTACAGCAGATTAAGCTGTCCTATAATTAAATATTTTGAAATAATTTCTCTGTAGGTACTCTATCCCACAGTAAAAAGGAATAGAATTCTGGATTAGTAATTCCAGTCAGTTTTTGAACCAAATAGATCAGTGGTTTATTTCCCCTGTTTTGCTGATAAAGTATTATTTTTCTGTTTCTTGTCCTAACACAGCTTAACATTTAAGCTGTTGCCTCTAACAGGATTTCAGCACTAACAGTTCATTTCTTAACACTTTTATATTGCTTCATCTTACTGTTTTCTCACCTAGATGCTTTCTGCCCTGAACAAGACATATACCTGTGAGACAGAATGCTGCTTTAGACACTGAAGGTGCTCAGCTTTGGCACTGATAAGCCACCTGAATTTGGGGCACACTGGATATATTACTCAGAAATTATATAGTTAAACTCTGGATCAACAGCTAAACCCTTCAAACATCCCTCTGCTGCTGTGGCTCCCCTATCTTGGTCATGTAATGTGCCTGCCCTGATGACTTTCCTGCTTAATTTAAAATGCTTCCAGCCAAAGCAGAAATGGTCACTGCTAATTCACTACAAAAATACAGATTAATCCATGCTGTGAGCTGGGAGGTACGATCTCTATCACACACACAAAAAGGGGCTGCCACCAGAGCTAATGGACTTGCTTGGCACCACACAAGGTGCATTTTTCAGTACCACAGAGAGAATTCAGAAGGGTTTAGCTCTTAGGCAACCATAGACCTCTGCTATCCCTTTCAGAAAGGTGAGATTCCCCCATTAACTTAAAGAATTTGTGTCCAGCTGGACCCAGGTGTGGAAGGTAAGAAACTGTTCTAAATAACAGTTCCTTCACAGTTATATTCAAGATAGCAGAAGCTGAGCAAATTCAAGTCCTGTGATGTTGGGTGCTGTGTCAGGGCAAAATATTCTCCCCTGTCAGCAGTTAGCTGCTCTTAAGCCAGACACTAGAAAAGGCCAGGCTGCTTCTGCCAGTGTGTCACACAGCCCCTTCTGGAAAAACAAAACAGAAATAAACCCCCAAATCAGTATTTTCCAGGGTATTGCTCAGCAGGACTTTTTTTCTATTTTGTAACTGCATTACAAGCTTCCACAAAACTGTAGCTCACCCTTAAAGATTTCTACTCCTTTTACTTGTTATGTCTCCCTGTCTGCAACGATTCTGCTCAGGAGTTTGGCAGACTGATCCAAAATTTGCCTTTTCACTGCTTTTCGGGAATCTGGATTTGCTGATGGGAGGACAGTAATGGAAGCTGAGGAGCAAACCTTGGTTACTGTGAGCCATTAGACTTTGTATAAGTCTTTGATGGAGATGTGCACCTGAATTTCTTTTCACAGGCTTCAGCAAATTCAGGAATTCCATTTTCAGGTAAAATATGAAGAACAGGCATGGATACATGCCCTGACTACAGCACGTTCTCTGCTGATTTATTGACTGTGCATAAATACTGCACTATAACTGTCATATTTAACTACAAAAAGACAGAGCTGTATGCTCAGGAAGATAATTCAGGGCAACTCATCTGTCTTCCATGTACTTCAGAAAAGCAGCCACTTAGCAAAGGGGCAGAGTCCAGCCATCCCGATTTTCTCCCCTTTTCCTTCAGACGTGTTAACCCTTTGCTGTGCATAGTTCAGCAAGGTTTCCTCTTCCTGCAAGGTCTTTATGCAAGGACAGCTAATACTGCCTGCAGTCCAAAGGTGAAAGCCAGATCCACAGCCTGCATAACAGCAGAGACAGTTTAATTTCCATTTTGCTTTAAAGACCAATGAGAAGGGGATGAGGAAGTGATTGGTTGCCTAAGACGGGGGATCGTTTTGCAATACTGGTAGATAAGCAAAATTCTGACAAAATGTCTCCGAGAACACATAAAATGAACCCACAGAGTAGCACTTTGAACAGCAAAGCAAGACATTTCCAGATAGGAAAGGCTTTCCATATGAGAATAGGTTTCAAAGTTCAAGAGTCTCTCCAAAGAAGAAACAGCCTTCAGAATAAAAGTTTGAAAAATATTCTGACTGCTGAAAAAGAAACTGAAACCTTCTCCTGTTTAGCAAACTTGAGGACTGAGTTACTTCAAACCTCAGAAGATAAGAGAAAGAAATTAAAATTGTACACATACCTATGCAGGGTGATACAAAACCGAAAGTGTGTGCTTCAGCCTAGTGCATGTTTGTGATACAAGAGCAAATAAGATCAGATTAATGGCCCCAGCTCCAAGCCCCCATATGTCCTGCCAAGTTCTCCCCTAAGAAAGATTTATTATCCTGCTGATAAACACTGGGAGACAACAGAGCTTGTTCTGGGGGGTAAGAGAAAGGGAGAGGGATTTGTGGCCGAGACAGGAGCCTTGCCTCAGGCAGTCACAGCCACAGGAAGCAGGGGCTCACGGGCCAGGGATGCTCCGACTGTAGGTGCATTTGAATTGACAGCCAGCCAAGAACTGCGTGAAATTCCCTGTTACTTCCTTTTACTGGTCTTACACTAAGTGTTGCTAAGCTGTACCTGGGAATCAGGCCAAATCAGTTTGGGATCTTTGGATGAAAAGCATTTCAAAAAACAAACAAAAAAACAAAACAAAACCCCAAGTATTACCAGTGTGGAAAGCAACAATATGAATTAAATGAATGCACAAGTGGCAGGATTTGGATTTGATTATGTTCTACAATGTGAAATATAAAGACAGACTAAAAAAATTGCCACTTCTGAGGAAAACTACATCCTTCTTCTTCCTGGGTTCCTGTGAGGAAGAGTCATAAAAGCAGCATATCATTACCAGAACTGAAACCTGAAAATATGTATGTTTAAATGGAGTGGAGCCAACAGAGACTGGTTAGGAGAGCTGCTTTCCCTGACTGTGCTACACGGATTTGTGCTACCAAGTGAGAACTTCACACTGTTTCATCTATTAACTATCAGCATTTATTTTATGGGAAAGCATACTCATAGGTTGGAGACCTGCTCTGAACTGACAGGATTTATCATAAAGTAAAAGCCACATTTGGCTGTTTTATTTCTGGACACAGTTATGATTTTTCTACTATATACATGGCTTGCCTGCCCTTGCACAGTTCAAAGTATCTCCCACAGAGAAAGTTTAGCTAACCTGACTGCACTCCACATGCTGCTTGTGCCTGATCCAAAGCAGACCAGATTCTGCTGGAAGCCTCAGCCCTCTGATTTCAGCTCACCAAGTCACCCACCTCTCACCCCTCACCATAATTTCACTGCTTTGGGAACACCCACTGTCCCTCACTGGCATAGCACCTTGTGTCTTAAAAAGTTAGGGATAGTCTCCAAAATATCTCTGGGACACCACAAGATGTTAAGTCTGTGCTGAGGGCACCTAAAGTAACTTACTGGTCCCAAACAGGAATTATTATTTAAGGAAAAATATTAACATTTCCAACATATCCTTAACAGATCACCATACAGGCGAGAGGAATCAACCCTGCCCTGTAGTTCTCACCAGCTAATTTCAGCCATGATCTAATGAGTGGGTGGTAACAAGACAAGGAGGCAGGACAGGAGGGAAAGGCCCAAGCAGCACTGGGAACTTAGCAGGCAACTCAGCAGAAAGCAAGTGCATGGGGAAAAAAAAAAACAAAGCTATTTTCATTCTTCAATATTTTTTTTAGATTTTTAGATAAATAATGAAGAGGAAGTTAAAGCTCATCTCCTGCAGTATCTGGTAGGTATTGGGAAGAAACAAGTTTCCAGGAAGACCTTATAGGCAGGGACACAACCTCATCTTGTGAGAGCAGCTCTCTGTGTAGGGCATGGAAAGAGGAGATGGCAGGAGCAGACAGTGCAGGGCAGCAGCACTGCCAGCAGCACACAGCAGATGGGAAATCCAAAGAACTGAGACACAGCAGGAAGCAAGAAATAGGTGTAGAGAGTCTTGAAGAGTCAGCTCAAATGCGACAAGGTAGGAAAAAAGGGCTCAAGGTGGAAGAGCTTTGTGACTTTGCCAGACTGAAAGGACAGCAAGGTCCCCCCTGCAGGTGGCTGTGCTCAGAACTGGAGACATTTGCATTTGCTTCTCTCAGATGGAGTATTTGTGCCAGATAGGAACACAGAAACTTAAAATAAAAATGTGCTCTCTTTTACTCCTCTGTCCCTTCAGATTTAGACATAATAGAAGACACCGTGCTTGTTCTGTACTAAGTTGACTAAAATTGCCCCACTCTCTCTGGAGCTGCTGACCTTGCTCAGTAGAGACTGAATTACTGAACTTCCTGAACTCTCAGGTCCCAATTTTGTCACTATCTTGCACTCACTCGATTTTTGTGTATTAAGTGGAAAGGTTTGTTAGCAACAAAGGAGAAATTCAAACCCAGACACTGTTTATTTGCTGCATTTTCTCTTACCTACTTTTGGATATGAACACAATCTCAAACTGGAGAGGGTTACAAGAACATTTTCTCTTCCTTCCAGAAGCTTCTGGTAATTTCTAAGATCCAAAAGCTAATTATTTTGGCACAAAGGAGCACCAAATAAACTTTTAACCATGGAAGTCCTGTGTAGGGTTTCCTTGACACTTTTGTCTGAGAGGAGAGAAAAAGAGAGGAGCAATAAAAAGAAAAAAAAATATTTTTTTCTGAGATACAGAACAGTTTCACTGCAAGAAGAAATGAAATAGACAAAGGCTCTTCAGGTTGAGAAAAAAACGACTTCAGAGGGAAATGATGGCAGTCTAAAACGCCAAAAGGAGAAGGTAAATGCAGAGTAATTGTCCAATTTCTCTTGCAATACAAAAGCTGAGGGGGCATCCAACAAAGACATTTAGCAGCAGGTTTAAAACAAACACACCCAAAAGGAAGTACTCTTTCCTACAATCCATAATAGCATTGTGGCAGCCAGTGCCTCTGGAGGTTGTGGAGACTGAAATGGATTTTAAAAGGCATTAAACAAATTCATGTGGGACAGCGTGATAAACAGCAAATAAACACCGCCCCTTTGGTGAAACTTTTGTGTTTTCATACTCTTACCCAGAGCTAGGAGGAGGCACCAAGTCAAGATGTTTCGGTGTGTGGCCTTTTCCTCCCTCCCTGAGCTCTGCGGGCTGTTCCTGGAATCAGCGTGGCAGTTCCTGTTGTTCCGTGCTGAGCCCTGAGCCGGGTGTTGCACATCACTAAGGAGCAGCAATCGTTCTCTGCGCTCTCCTGCCCGACTCTGTCTTCCAGCAGACTCCCTCAGAGAGCTGGAGATGCTTCTGTCAGAGCTTTGCAATCCAACCCTCCCCCAATTTTCCCTACAGCAACCACACTTGTAACTGTGCAGAGAGAAGTATTGCATTAGCTCAGGTTAAACCAAGGAAAATTTCAATCCCATGTTTTGGCGTTTAATTGTAGAATTTATCTCATGTTTAAAGGGTAGGAAATGTAGCTACCCCCATTATTGGTCAAAATGCTCATCTGTCCCCAGTAATAATTCAGTACTTTTTACAAGAGGAAAAAAAAAATAATTGGTCTCCATAGTCAAGCAAAAGTAACAGTTTACCTCAGACAGCAAGGAAAACCAACAAAAAGAAAAGCCAGAAACTTCACCCTGAATTCATTCAATTCATTCAATTTAATTTTTAAAAAATAGTATCTGCAATAAAAGATTTTATATTCAACATTCATCTAAAGGACAAAAATTTCCAATTATTATTATGCTCACCCTTTTATTTAAAAAAGGTTGCAATAATGCCAATTCTCATCCAAACATTTTCAAACTTGAATTATTCCTTATTTAGCTAAACCCATTGTGTTTGCAAGGAAAATCCAACTGAACTGGGAGTTTGTGCCAGCTCTTTCCTATGTCACAACAAGTTCATTCGTCACTCCACCACTTCTGCAGCCTTGCACAACACACACTCTGCATCACCACCGAGCCAGGGACGGGCAGCTTGTTCCTTATCCCCAGCAGCCACACCCTCCTGCCACCCCTGTGCAAGCTCCCCTTTCCTGCTCCCTCATTTTACCATACAGCAGAAAAGCAGGATAGAGAAGAAAGCAGCAGACAAGGAGGAAGGGAAAAGGACATGATGGGTAAGCAGTGCTAGGTACAGGCCTTATATATATTTTTATAATAAATGAAATAAAAAATTCAAGGGGGAAGACCACAAAAACATACTAACAGTCTGGCGCACTGAAAATTTGTGATGAGCTACTGATGAACAGAGGTTTCCACAGCACTTATATTCTTACCTTAGAAACATGTTAAAATGAAAAATAGAGGTAAATAGTTATACTTGCACTAAGGCAGGGGGGCCCTCAGGAGTTCAGCACCCCTAGTTCTCCTGGGCAGGGAGTCGCTGAGACAGGACTGTGCCCCTTAGGGGTTTGTATCTCAGCACAAACAAAGCCTTGGGGTTTCCAGCTAAGTGCTCACAAAGCCTTTTCCCTTCTTCACCTGCTCAGGTCTTCTCAGTGCTCATATGTTAAGGAACACAGATAACAGAGAAAATAAAATGCTGGGAAATGGATGGATAGAGGCAAAATAAAGGAGCAAAACTTTGAAAAGTAGTTATGAATAAAACAAGCATAGATCAGAAGAAAGGCAAGCAGAGAGAGAAGCACAGTTCTACAAGGTTCCTGCTGTTCTTGAGGAGGAGCCACCATGATGCAAAATACATAACTTAATGTGCTGAAACCATAAATTACCCTTTGATACATATAACAGGAGCTTACCTATATACTATCTCAGGAAAACAATCATCTGATAAAGCTAAAATCACCATAAAAATAGAACTTTTTTTAAACTTAGAAATTAGCACTAAAGAGACTATTTAGCAATCAGACTGCTAAAAAAAAAAAGGCAAGCAGCACATTACATCTTAATGTATCAAGGCAGAACACTTCAGAATGGTGGCAACAAAGGAAAAATTAGCCTCAGCTTTCCAAAGAGACTTTCAGTGAAGCACAAACATTTCAGTTAATGGGCTTTGACTATGGGTATTTTAGCTCTAGGCAGTCCCACCTGGTGCACTTTGAGCTTAATTCTCTGAGGTATCAATCACTTGAAACTCCAGATGAACTCAGGAAGATCAGCAGCTGATGCTGCTCAGAGTCAGGCCCAGCTGTCCCAAAATGGTTAATCAAAGAGGTATTAAAAAAAAACGTGAATCCAGCAAGGTTATGGTAACTGGGAGTTCATGTACTAAGAGGGTAGTGGGACCCTAAATCTGATGATATTACCTGCCATCATGGCAGAGCTGAAAATTGCAAGACTTCTGTCCTGATAGTGATACCAAAATATATTTTTTTCCAAATGCAGTACAAGCTGCAACATGCAGTACTCCTGCCTGAGGAAGAGCAGTCCCTGGGCCTGCGGAGGAAGCAGGACAGCACCTGTAGCCATGTGGGTTGTGGCTCCTGCAGGGAATGCAGTGCATTCTTTGCTAATTAAATACAGTCCTAGGCTGCTAGCCAATTACCCCTGCAACCCTTCTAGAGGCATATTTGCAAACCTTTGGCCAGATATGGGATATGTGGAACACTTGAAAGGTAAGTAAGCTCAAATTTAAAGCCTTACTGCATACCAGATACAAGCATAATATTTTTCTTACTTGTTTACTCTTTTAAAGCAAAATCAGCAAAGGCTCTTTGGACTATTAACTTCACATTGCTTGCAGAGACTCCAAAAGCTCTCCCATGAATCCTTTGCTTCCAGTCTCTGGGACTGGCACATCCAGAGCACTGCCAGCTCCCTGGAGCTGGTGATGTGGCAAACAGGGAGGGCAATAAAATGAGGTGGGGCAGTGCTGCAGCAACACCATGGAAAACTGCTGTACTTGCTGTGAGTGTAACATGGAGACTCCTGAAGTCAGTGCAGCTCTTTGTCAAAGTGCAAAATGAGAATCTTATATTTTTCCAAAGCTTTCCTTGAAACACTATACAGAGCTGCCTGTGTGCGTGCTTTATCCTCAGCTGCTTCTTTCCCAGTGGCTAGGCAAAAGTGTGTGATTTGATTTCAGAGGCCAGGGCTACACTGCCTTCTGTCTCCAAATAGGGCTTTTCCTCAACACTGTTAAAATAAACCTAGTTCATCTAAGAAATGTGACTCTGCAGAGAGTGGACTTTAGGGGTTTGTTGACAGTTCTTTCTCACTAAGGTTTGTTTTCTGGTCAGAGCCTAATCATGAGTTTTCCAACAGAACAGAACATGCACATAATTCAGCAAGACAGCTGGCAGTGGCCACATCCTTCCAAAATCCAGTGATGAGGATTAAACAAGCTTGGTAAAAATCCTTGTTTGTGATTACTCTGCAACCAAGAAAGCAGCTGGGAATGATTCTGTCACTACCAGGTCTTCCCACACATCCTGCTTTCATCTTAATTTTTATTCATTGGAACATGCAAATTTCCTGTGACATGGGCTGGAAATTGCTTCTATTGCACTTCCAAAAACATCAGAGGATTTCAGCACCAGTCACTGTGTCACACAGGCCATTAAACAAATTTTAATGGACAATAGTGGAAAAAAATTCTAAACCAAGAACTAGTACAACAAATATACAGAAAAGCTCAGTTTTCCCCCCAGAAACAGTATTGTTTATTGCTGTCAATGTTAATGAAACTGTAAGCAATCTGTTTCAGTAGGCCCAGCAGATTTATGTGTGCTAATATTCCACATTGTTAGTGCAAAAATATTTTAAGAACAGTTAAAATCAGAAGTAGGCAGGCCTCAAATACAGCAGCTGAACAAAAAACTCTGTTGGCTTGAGTGGCATTGAGGCCAATCTGCTGCCTCTCCAAAAGAGTGCCTTCCTTTTTGAGTCTTGGGAGAGAGGGACAAACAGGTTAATTTTTGCAAACTCAGTGAAGCAGTATGAATTTCTAGCCTCAAAGGCTAGGAACCATTTGCTGCGCCACCAAGGGGACACAAACTTTATTCAGTTCTTTAAACCATCCCAGATGTCTGCCCCAGAATCCCACAGTGAAAGTAAAGAAATTCCCTTAAAAACTAAGTATCACCATGCTGGAAGAAGCTCTCCAGATGAGCCCAGATCTGGTCTAGGATCATAACAAGTGGAAACATTTCTACCAGCCATGGTCATGGGCATGTCATACATCTCTTGTAATAATTAAATTATTTGTTTGTTTGAAAATGGAGCCTTTTGTATCTTAACAAGTACTAAAGCAAGGAACATAACCAACCAGCAACACTGAGCAACAGAGATGCTCTCCTGTTACTAGTGTAGTTGCCAATATTTTAGTTTACTGACAGATATTAGTCCCAACTGTTAGCAGTCATATAAACCAACTCGCATCCAACATGTTTCGCGTGGCATCAGTGTTTTGTTCTCATTTATTGAAGAAGAAATCAGGGTCTAATTGGTAGAAGCCGAAAGCACTTTTGTCGTTGGAAGTCACTTTGACTGCTGCATGCCCCCTTTTCTTTACCACCCAGCAGAATTTTGACTATTGGTAATGGGTTTGGTTTGTTTTTGTTCTTTTTAGTTGTGCACTTTCTGCCTTTTTAATCTAAATCAGGTAACATTTGCAGTCTGGTCTTAAATTATTTAGGGCAGTACAGGGAATAAAAGCAGAACTTCTATTTCCTTACTTAAGTTATGAGTTTTACCACTCTCCAGAGCTGCCTCCCTCACTGAAAGAGTCTAGTATAAGTGCAGGCAGTTCTGGTGTTCAGGTTATATGAATCCAGCCTTCCTCTTTTGTTGTTGCTCGTTCATCCTTTTTATGTAACTGTTGCCTTAGCTGTGAAACCCTTAAAGGTCAACTTGACTCTAAACTGCATCATTGGGAAGAGTTATCAAAATTACGGACAAAGCATACAAGGTTGCCACACATTTTCTTGATTTTTGGGAGAAAGTATACTGGTAATGTTATTCTAAATGCAACTGCTTCAGTGAAAATATTTCTGCAATTGAATTTACTGCCTAAGATTGGGCCTGCAATAGGAGGAAGCTGTAAATAAATGGCACAGTCTCACTAATGACTGTGAAGAGCGCAGAAATAAGGTCAGACAGCAGTGCTGTTGTTTTCACTAAATTCCATGGATGCAATTTTTATCTCCCATTGCTATAATTCCAGTGATATTACTTTATTGACTCTTTTCCTAACTTAATCCAAACTATCCCAACTGCTCATTGATTCTCTTAGTAAAATATTTCTTGTGAGTGTAATAGGACTCGGGTAATTTATCAGTATTACTACATAAAATACAAAGAAACTAAAAATAAGAATACACCAACCACAATATGTATGTGCTCTATACTGAACTCTGCTCTTAGTGTTATATTGGGGAAAGACTACATGAGACCAGGAGTTTTATGAGGATCTGTGCTTCACTTATGTTGGAAACACCTTTCCCAGCTAAAGCCCCCTTTTACTGTAATGAAATGCTTCAAGCAATCAATAATTTTCTTGAATTTTCATTTTAGAGGAAAACTTCTGAGATCATCTGGTGTCCTGCTTCAATATTTTCTCTCCAGAATAATTTTCCTGTGACAAGCAGCACAGTGGCTATAAACAGGGGATACACCATACTGCAGTGCAGGGGGTTCTAAATTAAAGCCCGCATTTCCATCACACTTTTATCTTCTGAACCCTGCAATTTTACCCAAGTGAACAAATTAAACTTCACAAAACAGGTGGAAGAGATCTCTTCCCTCCATCATTCATGATGCTGTTCCCTTCTTTCTTCCACCTGTCCCTGGAGCGAGGTGGGTGCAGCCCTGCAGGGAGAACATGGCAGGAAGGCTGTTTTGGGGCTTGCTATCCGTGGGGGTTTGTAGCTCTGGCTGTCACTTGCTGACCCTACGCTCCTTCCCGAGTTGGTGCTGGTGTCTGGCTCAGCTGCTTGGGGACAGCTGAGGGGGAGGTGGGAAGCACATGGCACTGCAGTGGGAAGGAGAAGGGGCCATGTGGAAGGCAGCAGGAGAGCTGGTTGTGGTGGCACAGTGGGCAATGCCACAGAAACCTCCCTGTGGCTCCCAGCACCCGCTGAGCAGAGCCTGGCTCTGAGTGTGGCAGAATATTTTGAAAGGAAGGTTACAGACTACAAACAGACAAAGGTTAGGTTCCCACGTTGTGGCCAGGTATAATTTAGACCCCTTACATGAAGTCATCACCCCGGAGCTGAGCCATTCCTCAGGCTGCACTCAGACCACACAGGTCTGACATGAAAACCCAGGTTATGCAGCGGTTCTCCTACCAGAGCCAACAGAAATGTGGGAGTTTCCTTGCTACCCTTGTCCCCACTGACATTTTCATGACTTTCAAGATGGAGATTATATCTGAGAGCTGGTTATTACATGAGGGGGAAAAAAAGCAAAGTCATTTAAAATAAATGTTGTCATGTTTGCATTTCAGAGTAAATGTAAATTTGCACCAGAATTGATGTGGAATGAGACTTACAAATGTGTTGGTACGAAGCTGCACGAGGTAGTCACAGATGATTGATACAAAGACTGATACTATAATTTAGCTTTTTATGCAGTTTAAATGAGCAGTCAATTCTGTACCCTTTAATCACAAAGTGGCATTTCATCTCAGGAATAGCCAGCTGTAGTTCAACAAAAGAAAGGCTGCCCAACAGGAATAGGCAAAGTAGGCTGAGGCCTCCAAAAGAACCAAGATCAAAAACATTATTTGAAAAATGAAATATTAATATGGGCAAGATTTCCAACTAAATGTTTCCTTTGGTATTTGTTCAAGTGAATGTTATACCTCTAGTGGCAGCAGAAGTGAATTATTTAGCATAATGACGATGGAAAATTCAGACTACAGTTAAGGACTTTCTACATCTTGGCTATAGGTATGTATATACAAAAATGTGTGTCTTTTTTAAAAAATTAAACCTTAAATTCCCTTGTCAAAAATTCACACCACTCAGAGCCTGAAAGTGGAGCAAGAGAGGATGAGCAGGCTTTTCCAATTTAAATGCAGTGATTTGCCCAAGTAAAATGACAGAACTTCCACACAGAATTGGGATGTACCCATGGCTGGCGCTGAAGTGAGCGGTTCTGGCCATTACCTCCCCTCAAAGGAGAGCTTGTTATAAAAATGCTAATGTACAGCCTGTCCCTGCAGGCATGAGGGAAGGCAAAGTGCATGCTCCAGCTGCTCTGAGAGGGAGGCACACATCAGGCCTGGGTCAGTGCTGCAAATCAGGCTGTGGACACAGATCTCCTCCCAAATCCAGCTCTGGAGACAGCACAGTCCTCCCCCAGTCTGCCCATAGGCTGGTGAGCATTGCCCAGCAATAGGTTACCACCCCTCTGATCTGGATATACTTGTTTGAACACTCCCTAACCTATTTCAGAAAAAATCAGCTGGGCCAACAAATCTTTATTACTTAAAATGTTAGGTCACTGACATTTTTTCTTCCCTGTAAAGCAAGTTCCAGCCATTTCTACTCCCTTTCTTTGGGTCTGCGTTGGCTCTGCATTCCCCACCCCACAGGACTATTCACTATTTTGTCTATTTCTATAAGCCTAAGTTGTGTTGGGGTTTTTTTAAATTGTATTCCACCAACACTCCTCATTCATTTAACTCAATGTTATGGTCTGTGCCAGCACATCAGAGGAGATGGTGTGGGGTTGGAAAAAATCACCAGAAGCTTCCCTATATCATACTTGTCTTCAGAATAAATGTCTTGAGGAAACCATGGTCTGACACTCCCTAACAATCTTCTGGGTTTGGCCTTTGGTAAACTATACAACTCTGGTTATTTTACAATCATAGAAGCAATTATCTTAACCTCTTCTTAGTGTGACCTCTTCCAAATCCACCAAACTTGGCAGAATCTCCACAGTCAAAGGGGGATTTGGCCTGGGCATTCATGTAAGCAATTCAGGCGGTTCACGAGTGATACCCTCCCATACACAGTTTGGAATATTCCCAAGGCAGGTTGCTTCTAATGCATGTAGGGGAAAGGGCCACTGTAATACCAGATGAAGAAATAAACCCTAACCACTGTGTGTGCAAATCAGGTACAGGTAAGATCTGCATGTCCTCTTTGAGCCAGAGCAGGTAGATTATCTGTACTCTAAGCTTCTCAATCATTGGTGGCAGCAAAGCCCAAATTCAGAAGCATTTTGAATTTCCAGGTCAGAGATCGACTCCAGCCCAGTTGCCTCCTGATCTCTCTTCTGCAGCGTGTTTGGAACATGTCAAAAGCTGCACAAATTAACACAAGTCCAACTGCTTAGCAGCAACAGCAGCTCCTTGTCCTCAACTTCTAGCCTTTGAAAATCCCTCGTCTTGGTCCTGCTGACCATATTAAAAGAACGAGTTCAGCAAGGACAAGTGCTCTCCAGAGTAATTCCCAGCAGAACTCCACAAGGAAGCCTGGAGCCTGCCTTGGCACCATGCTCAAGAAACAGAGTGTGCAGTGTGGAGAGGCCTTCAGAGAGCAACCAGCATCAGAGAGGGAAGGACAAATGGTACCTGCAGTCAGCTTGGAGCAACAAACCCAAATATCAGGACAGGCTTTTGCTGAGGCTGCCCTGCCTCCCCTCCCTACAGCTGCACAAAGACTTAGCAAGTCACACACAGAGAACGCTTGAGCAGTGGAGGTGCAAAATTGAGTGTATTAACTGAAGCTTTTAATAAGATTTTGATAACAATGATTTTTATGTTAATCTCTAAAGAGTTTGCTTTTGTAACATATAACTCATAAGCATATAATCTAGTTTTAATTTAATCTCTGCAGGTGTTTCCCGATGGTAAATGTTAAATTTTTATTGCTTCCTTAGGCAGTAATAATAAGGGAAATGTCTGTAGGGCTCCCACCATCCATTTGTATGCAGATAGCGTCATGTTTTATAATAGCTGTAAATCTGACAGGATAGACTCTTACTGTTGAGATGATATTATAAGTATGTGACAACACTAAATAAACATCTTTGAAAGGAAAAAAAAATAGAGATCTTATTAGAGGTCTAATGAAACAACCATCACTGCTTATTTATAAGAGATGGATGCACACATCCTTGGAAAAAAGTAGAGCCCATGCTGGGTTTGCAGCTTTCCAATGAGCAGGACATGGAGATTCTCAGCAGGGTCCTGCAGACAATGCAGAAATAGATCCTACACTTCATAAAGATGATGACTGTCTATAAACCTCCAAATGTTTGTTCTCTCTGAGGTTTCAAAATTATTATAAATACCATGGTGTCTAAGACCCGATTATGGCTTCTTTCATACAGCTCAGGAGCACAGCATGTCGGGAGCTACCACATGAAGAACCATAAGACACCAAGTACAAGGAATTGAACCCTGATGCCCATTTGAAGTGTAATGCAAACACGTTTTGGACAAAATTCACTCAGTAAGAGACCTGAAAGGGACTTGATCCCTTAGATCTTATGCTTAGCCTTATTCACTGAGCATGCATGAAACCTGCCCTTGTTTACATTCAGTATTTTAAAGACAGTGACACTTCAGGATGTATTTTCCTCAAATAATTTTCTCTGTCCTGCAGCAAATATGGCTTTCTGGCATGCTGTGCTCACTGTGCCTATAGGCACATCCCAGGGACCCAGCAACACAGGCAAAGAGCTGAGCTAAAAGATTCCTAAATGGAACTGGCTTGGCTCCAGCCGGTGGGGAGCATGGGCAGAGAGAGCTTTGAGCTGTCTTTAACTCTTCTGTATAGGCATGCCCTGAAAAGGATTACACTTTAACAGAAATCTAGATATTTTCTCAATGGTATTGAGATATGTGGCTCCCAAGGTTCACATCATTAGTCATAAAAACACACAGTCTAACCTCTGAAACAAGAAATACACACGAGTCCCCAGTGACAGGGAGTGGGAATACAGCTCACTGCCACTGGAGGGGGGAAATTTGAAAACCTGCCACATAAGCAAGTAAAAAAAAAAAACAAAACACTTTTGCTGGTGAATTAAAGTTACAAGAACAGCTTGGACAATTTAGGTTAAATAATTGTTGCTTCTATTCTATACAATGCTTTTATTGTAAGTCAGAACATATATGCTGCTTTAAGGTGATAGTTTAAATGCAGTATTGTTTCTTCTGCTAGCCTTTAAAAGTGAAAAAAATACTATGGAGATTTTTAAATAAATTAGTATTAATTAGAAAGAAAACTCCAATGATTTTCTACAAAAGGACAACATGAGTGCAAATGGAAAGGCAGATACGTCACTCCCTTTCCTGAGTTACTTCAAAGCCAAAGAGGATCTGCCACATTGTGCCATGGAGCAGGGAACTGTCAAGAAAAACAAAACATCATATTAAGATTATTGATTAGTAAGAATTAAACACATCATGAGATATAGGTAAGATTGAGATATATAAAGTGTTCAGCTCCCTCCTATCTGCTCACTTGTGGTTTTCATATCAGATTTTGCAAACGCATAATTTAATCTGTGTGACTTCTTCAGACTGAGGATTCATTAAAGAAGACCCCTTATTAAGTGTTTGCAGTCAGCCTCTTCAGTTGCATGGGCCAGCACACACATGCCAATGTTCCAGGCCCACTGGGCTAGTGGTGGACACAGAACCCAAGCATGTTATAAATGCTATATTTTGTCCTTATGCCATTACAGAGAAAGTGGAATATGTTGCTAATCAAGTGTGCAAAATTACAGGAATTAGACATAAAGCTGTGTTTCTCACAACTTAAGAAAACCTTTTCTATGATAAATGAGTTGTGAATCTCCCATATGAAGTATTTAAAGAGTTGGATAATCACCACAACCAAACCACCACAGAGTCATCCAGGAGCATTTAATCTCTGCACACTCCGCTGTCATGTTTCATGCTACAAGGAGGCAATATTTTATGTAACAGAAGACTAGCCAATGCTTTTAGGTAACTCACAGCAGTTTCTAAGGTAGGTAAAAAAAAATATAAGCTGCAGGAACAGCATTTTTTCACACCTTGGTTCACTTTTAAGGTGGCCTGACAAACTTGTTGCAGATTCTTTGCTGCATCTTACATTTCTGTACTACTGTACTTCTGTTGTCTTCTTCACCTGCATTTTCTCCTCTCATCTTTTCCCTGCTCTACCAGCATCATAGCAAGGAATGCAGCCTCAACCTCACTCTAATTGCAGAAATAAGTAATTATTCAGCCAGAATAAAGCCACCCAAAAAGGAGAAATCAAAAGAAACCATGACATGACGAAAAAGGAGAGAACTTGGCATAAGATCTGAGATACTCCCGGTTACTGCCACACAAGGCAGCAGTCTCCACCTCTCCCGGCGCAGCTGAGCAGCCTTCCCGGAGCATCCAGCACGGAGCACCCCGCACTCACCCTCTCCATCCTTCTGCATCCCCGGAGGCAGCGAGGCACGGCAAGGGCAGCGGGACGGGGCCACGTCAGGCTTGTTCGTGCCCCAAACCAAACAGCTTTGGGATGTTTCAGTGCTGGTTCAACAGCCATGGCACACACGGATCTTCGGGAATGTCTGGGATGGGCAGAGCCTCTCCCAAGGGAACAATTGCCAGGGATGTGGTTTTGTGATCTCCGAGGCACCAGCGCCAGCAGCAAGGACAGAACACCACCGAGTCCTACTCGCACTCATACAGGTTTTCACATTTAATTGGAGTTAAAGCAGGGCTTTTAAAAATCACAGAACAACCTGGACACCAGCTGTAGTGATCGATGGGTAGGAGAGGAAGATCAGCTCCATTCCTGATTTTCAACAGGTGCATGCAAACCTTATCAAACGTGTGACAGAAAAAAGTTGGACCCTGGGAAACTTACAGAGGCAGACATAACACCTGCTTTTAGAGAGCCTGAACTTTCTTTGTAAATGAACTGGATGAACTGGAAAATGCCAATTTGTCTAATTAATGTGCTTTTAAGTCTAGCCATTTGAGATTATGTTTTCATTTGATCATTCTGGTTATTATTAATTTGAATATCTCTGAAGCATGTTTATGTCTGCTGCTTCTTCTGAGACAGGTTTCCAAAGCGAGGAACACACTCCATTGGATTAATATTCAGTAAAATCATAATAATTTTCTGAATGTATCCTGAAAGGCTGAAGTCTGAAAACCTTTTTAAAAACAAGAATTCCAGTTTATTTTTAAACGTGTTAAAATCGAAACTGATTTACACTCGTCAAGAAACAAAGTATTTTGCCAGTTTTCACTGCATACATTTTCAGAAATTCTGACAAGATTATAATTTCTCTACATAATAATTTAACAATATTATGTATCTTGTGGCTGTAAGACTGAACTTCTTAATGAACCATTAGATCTGCAGAAAAAGGTGAGTGCTAATACACATACCTTGCCTAAGTTGGAAAATATACTTTTTAGAATTTCTTTACTTAATGTCTTCCGTGATTTTAAATGTGTTACTTCCTGTTCTGGACGAACATTCATGATGTTATTGTGAAACACTCCTTGCTGCTGTGTTTATTTCACCACGGATATGTATTCATTTCACTGAGGGGTAAAGCTTCGTAATGGGTAGAAGATTTTGCAATCCTCTACTGGGTATCTCAATATAAACTTTAATTATCCACCTGACTTGAAACAAAAACATTTTGCTGCATTGAAGATCTTGAAGTTTGGGATTATACTGGGTGGTAATAACACATGGATTTGTTTGTATTATACAGAAAGGAAGCTGGGAAAAAAAATAAGGAAAGATGATACAGTGGATAACGCATAGCACGAGCTGAAGTCCACAGCCCAATTGAATGAAAGCACATTAGGTAAATAAGAGGAATAAAGAACAAAGGTAACAGCATGGAAGCGTTTACAGGGACAGGGTGTCCCAGTTTAAGCCGTGCTGCTGGATGAGCAGACGGTCACGCCTGGCTGTCCGACTCGCTAACGCTTCCACCCCGGCTCAGCCCGGGGTGATCCCCGCCGGCCCCTCCAACCGGGACCTGCCAGCGATGGGCGGCACCGAGGTGAGCCCGAGCTGCCCTGGGACCCGCAGGGCAGAACGCACGGCGGTCCCGAGCGCAGCGGGAGCCGGGAGAGGGGCAGGAACCCCGCCGGGACGGGGTCAGACTCGGGAACCGCGAGATGCGCTGAAGCATTATTAAAAAAACACCGCCCGCAGCTAAGAGGCGCCGGGCCGGCCGCACAAGCCGCGCTGTCCGGGGAACCGGCGGTGCCGAGGCTGCCGGGCGGGGGAAGCAGCGCCTCCCGCCGCGGTGCCGAGGCCGGCGGAGCCCGGCGAACCGGGGCGGCCCCGACATGGCGGCGGGGGCGGGCGGCGGGCGGGGCGGTGACGCGGCGGCGGCCGGTCGGTCCCAGCAGCCCCAGCGCTGCCCGCAGTGACGGGCGGACAAAGGGGCGCCGCGCCAGCCCGCACCAGCGGCCCCGGGCGGGTGAGTCGGGGCGAGGGGCGACAGCGGGCGCGGGGCGGGCGAGCGAGCGGAGCGATACCCGCGGCCCGGCCCGGCCCGGCCCGGCCCGGCCCGGCCCGGCCCGTCCCGGGCTGCGCGGCCCCGCGGGCCGGGCCTCACGCCCCTGCCCCCCGCAGGCCCTGCGGGAGCGCGGCGGGGCCGGGACGGGGAGCGGGGCGGCGGCCGCTCTCTTGAGGCCCCGGCCTGGCGCCGCTTCCCGGCGGGGCTGCGGGCGGTGCGGGGCCGGCTGCGGGGCCGGGGGTCGCTCCGAGGGACGGCGGTGCGGGGCCGGGCTCGGGCTCGGGCTCGGGCTCGGGCTCGGGCCGGGCGGTGTGGAGGTGCCGGACCGGCTGCGGGAGGCGCCGTTATCGCGCAGCTGCCTCAGCCCGTATCGCTGCCGCTCCTCCTCGGAGAACAAAGAGGATCAATTAAGAGTGTGCAATTACCGCCGTGCCCTGCCGGCAGCGGGCACGGCTCGGAACGCCTTTCCTCCCGTCGCGCTCCCAAGGAAGAGTGTTCCCCTCTGTTAATCTGAGGCGGTTTGGGGCCACGCAGCGCTAATGAGCACAAGACACATTTAAAAATCAGCCAGTTTAATGCATTGAACGCAAACTTAAAGCGAGGAAATAGAGACTAAAGCACATGTGCCCTTGAATGTCTTCTCTAGGATCCTTGCGAGCCTGTAGCAGAATGGATCAGAAGCAATGCACAGCTGTTAATTTTTCACTGCTTTTCATGCCGCTTAGTTGCATTTAAATATTTCTTTTTGTTAGTCACCTTTTCATAATTTAAAAAAATAATGTGGTCCTAATAAATCTTGCTGTCAGTATGGGCATGATTTGTAAGCGTGGTCATCCGTGCTAATAGTTAACACTTTGAGACTATTTCATTTTACAGCATCCTGGAGACAGTTACTGATGACATTTCTCATCATCCTGTGAAGGGGTAAACAGTAGCAGTTTTGCAAAGTATCAGAGCAGCTCTGCTGGTTCAAAGGGAACTGTCCGCCTACTGAAATACTTTGCAGAACGTGTGCCTTCATAGATCAGCAAATTGAGGTGAGGTTAACCAACTTGCTCAAGGTCATGGAGTGTCAGTGACAGAGTTAGCAATAATGGAATCCAGCCATCCTGGCTGCTGGCTCTGTGCTCTCATCGTTGGGTGACGCTCCCAAATAATTGCAGGTAGTTTAAACATTGGTTTGCGTAAATGCACGTTGAGGCCTTCAAAACATTTTGGAGAAACAAAATGTTTATGGAGTGCTTCAGATCCCATGCTGCATTTACATGTAGCTTAAAGTGATTGTTCAGCTTGGCATAGGAGGGAATTTTGAGAAGACTTTGGGGTTTATTTTGGAAATATGCACTCAAAAAGCATCAGTTTTACTGGGTATCTAGTGTATAGTGTATAGACTTGTATAGGTTTAAGGGCTAGATCATGAGGTGTAACAAAAGTAGATTACACTGTAATTAGTCAACTTTTAAAACAGCAGTGTGGAGACATGACTGTAAAGAAGTTTTCTTCTGAATGAAGTGTTTACCCGATGACATTCTGTAGAGTTATTTGCAGTTGTTATGAAGAAAAACAAACAACAAATGCACTGGGAAGCCGTGGTGATGAGTGTCTTGGAAGTTAAAATGGGAACAAAAAAGTTCCTCAGTTGATTTATTTATTCAGCAGATACTTGTTAAGTAAAAGCAAATCACAATAGATGTAACTTCTCTCCAGGGTCAGAAATAACATTTCACTTCATGTTTTTCTCTGTCAAGTAAAATTTATGAAGAAAGGGATTTCGGAGGAAACACTGTCAGATCTGTGCTATTGTGACACCAGCAGTATATATTTAGTAACTTCAGGGAGGAAAGATCCCTATTGTGCTGAAAAAATACCAGTGACGATTGTTTGTCAGGACTTCAAAGGGCGCTGGGAAGTGAGCTGGCATTGTTCGGGTGTTACCTCTGGCAGATCCCTGCTCCTGCGGGAATTTCATCGGTGCTGCTGGGAGAAGCCCATTTGTGCAGTGCAAATCACAGGCCTGAGACCACAGGTCCTGGGTTGGGACAGATTTGCTTGTGCTTACTTTTATGTGGTGACTGTTGACCACAAAATGTAGTGGTGGAGGTGCAGAAGGGTGGCAGCTGAATTTCTGTTCATGAGCTGTCTGGGGTATGTGACCTTATTCTCACCATTAGAGTTGCTGTGGGGCTAATCTGGGCAGCAAAGGCGTGGTGATACAAACTTCCTCTGTGCAAGTGTTGACAGTTTCTCATGGATGGGAAAGGTGTGCTGTCATGAAATGTATCAATACTAAACCATCACATCTCCCTGGCATACGTGTGGTTTATCAATCAGTCTTTGGGACAAGTGCTTTTATCCCTGTCACTTGGTGAGATATCCCAGCAAGGTGACTTCTAAGATAAAACTGTTGTCTTGAAAAGGATGCTGGTTGCTTGCTTAGGAATCTGGAAATTTTTACCCTGAATGACACTGCTGTGTCAGTAAATGTATCTACTATAGGCCTGCCAGATGTTACTTTTTCAAGTTTGGGTGGTAGCTCCTCATCCAGCCAAGGTAAATAGGAAAAGGAAGCAATAATGGGATATACTTTTTTAAGATTGGTGGCTTTCTGCTTGCAGGTTGTGGAGTCCTGGGAGGTTTGCATGCTGTTTTCCACAGATGTGTAACAAAAATGAGCCTGTTGATAGGTTTTGTGATCCTTTCCTCCACTGATCCTGAGAATTGTGGGGGTTTTGGATACTGAACTCTTGCCATGGACTGAGCTGAAGAAACTGGAGGTGGAGGATGAAACCAGGAATTGGAATGATACATGTGCAATGTTTAAATAAAAAACTAAAGCATCAAAATAATACTGATTATTATAAACAATACTTGAAAATTTTATTAAACATAGTCAAGCTGTCTGGCAGTGGCTTGCTGTTGGTTTTATGGTAGCTTAAAAAGTTTATTTGAAAAAAATCCCTTTTGCTAATGTCAAAATTTGCCTGTATTTCTGTTACACATGATGTTCTGAGTTTAGATAGATATGAGAACCAAAGATTCAAACATATTCTTACTGTATACTGCATTGAGCTAACTTTGGTAAAAGAAATTTAAATAAATAATTCTTAATCTTCTGCCTATGAGAAGTATCAAAAGGTATTTTGTATTCCTACATACTGGCAGTTTTTCCACATCAGCTTTTCATATAGACTTAATATGTTTGAATGGAACAATGAAACTAGCTTTGCAATAGTGCATGAAGCTGTTCAAGAAATAGTACTTACACTTGCTGTACAAAGTCATTCCAGAATTTGTTGATCCTTCTGAAACAAAAGGGATTCACTGTCAATCCAAGAAGCACTCAGAACCCAAATTGCCACTTAAAGAGCCATTTCTTTTTCTAGACTCTTCTTAATAAGGTAACAGAACATCAGCTTGGAACACTGTCATTGGGGATTTGTTTTCAGAATATTATTAGTAGCATTTCAGTGAAGTGGAAGCAAACCTGTGCTCTGAAAAGGAACTGGATCATAGGGAAAGACATTCCAGTGAGATCCATGAATTTGAATTTTACAGGGATAATTTGCTATTTTACTAACTAAATACATAAAATTAAAAGCTTAGTTTGTGAATAAGAATCAGAACCTGTAAATCTGATGGTATGACAGATACACTTTAGTAAACACATGAACTTGTGTCATGTTTCAAGTATGGAATACGTATCTGGTGCTTGGAAATGTGATCATCATGATGTTTATAAGGCAGAAACAAGTATTTGTTTTTGATTGTTCATAATGTTCGGGCTATTTGCTGCTAGATATATCAGAAGCTGAATGCTTTTATTCTGCATCTATCCAGTGTATTGAGCTGGAGAACAGGTAAAATGTACCTTATTTTAAAAAGCTTTATGGCAAGTGGAAATGACTTCTAATGAATCAGTAGGAACTTCTTATTGTTTTAATTTTTTTGCTATAAAGTTAGACCTCAAAGGACACCTTCAGTTTGATAATTAATCTATAGAAGCTGCAGGAAAAATATGACGTTCTTAGGGAGGAGGAAAAGACTTTGTTCTCTCTGTCATGTGTTAAGTCAATGGTATGTGTGCTGAGGAGTCTGGCCTTAATTTTATTTTATGAATTACATTTGGGATTGTTTCTTGGTTGGGTCATGGGTTCTGGTTTTAGTTCTGGAATGTCGTTCAAAATAAAACAGAACTCTGGGGGGGTGGCAGAGGGAGAATTGTGACTTTGGTTAGATATGGTGGTGGTAGAAAAACCTGTCATCTCTTAATAAAATAATAAACCCAAATCTGTTTGGTGTTACTCCTCCCAGTTATTTTTCCATTCGTTGCCTGTAACTACGCAGTTAGAACAGGGAGTTTGGTTTAAACAAAACGTGAAGGTGTTCCCCATTCCTTTGTTCTGAATCCATGGGATTTGACATACCTGGGTGCCTAGGTGAGGAGATTCCTACCTTGTTATACCTCATCCGGGGAGGCCATTCCCACGGAAAGGTTCCTGCCTAAACAGTGACTCCTGCTGTCTCAGTGTCATGTGGTTTCCTCATTTCTGCCCTCGTGTTTCTGACGTGTTGCTATCCTGGGGTAAGGATGGGATTTCTTTTTGCTGTTGTTTGATTTGTGTTGCAAAGACCCAGCATAAGCAAACCTAGTCATGGACTGGGTCCCCAAATGCTGCCATGATACACTGGAGAGGTGCTTATCCATTTATTTTGCAGCAGTTTGTTAAATAGATAGAAACCCAGTGCAAAAATTTTTTCTATTTTGGTATTTTTGAAGGAACATAAGTAGGGGTAGATTCATAATCAAGCATCATATTTCATATTTTTGCACCTTTGTTTACTACCTCAGTTTAGTAGAGACTTATGGAAGTAATCTTCTTGCCTTTTCTCTTTTTTTTCCCATTTTTTCCTTTAGAATTGCCAAAATGCTTTGGAATTCTTAAACGATTCAAAAACTGAAGTCTCTGAGGATACAAAATCATAAGAACACAAGAAGCAGCAAGGAGGATTCAGTGCCAATGCAGCAACAAAAAAGACAGCCAGAGTTAGTGGAAGGAAATCTTCCTGTTTTTGTTTTTCCTACAGAACTTATATTTTATGCAGATGACCAGTCAACACACAAGCAGGTGTTGACTCTATATAACCCCTATGAGTTTGCCTTAAAATTCAAAGGTGGGTTTCTTAGGTTAAGTTCTATTTAAGGGTTAGTTGATGATCTTGAACAGTCCAATTATAATTCATGTAACAAATCGTATCTGTGAAAAAACCAAGCTCTTGTCTCTTTGTGTATCTGTTGATGAAGCTGGTGATGTATTCATGATTTGTTACCACTCCTGTCCTTTTCCTTGCAGTTCTTTGTACAACTCCAAATAAATATGCAGTGGTGGATGCTACTGGTGCAGTGAAGCCTCAGTGCTGTGTTGATATGTAAGTAGAAGTTGGTTGTATTTTTTCCTAATATGCAACATTTTATTACCTTAATTTCTTTTATTATTTAAGAGGTTGTAAATGACAGAATGCGTGTTATAATATGTATATATATTGGATAAACATATGTTTTCCTAATCTCATGTATACTTGTGACTGATTTTTGTTCTTTCCCTCTAAAGCGGAGGTATTGAAATATTGGAGATATGTCCCTCTTTAATTTTGCCTTTGGGCATAAATAAATTCCCAGTAAATGCATCTTGTAATGGAGTTTGCAAACCAGGAGGGAGAGTAATATGAGCCTCCTCTGAGCACCTTTCTATTAGAAATAACAAGAAAAACAAAACCCCCAGGGTTGAGATTTGTTTGTGAGAAATACTTGTTTGGAGATTGGCAAAATGGAAATGTATGCAATTATACTGAGCACATCTTCCAGAGCCATGTTAATAAAGGTAGTTTTGCCTACCTTTCACCTTGAACACCCATCTCATTCTCAGACCTGTGTCTCCTGTCAAGTGTCAACCCAGTAACTCAGAACAGGAGGAGGCTGCTTAGGTGACCACAGTAATGTACAGGGTCTGTAGGCTGCTGAAAGCTGAAGCAGAGTAGGTGTATAAGCTAAAATAAACCAACTCTTTTCATCTTCTATTTGCCGCATTATTTCTTTGCTGATGTACAGATACAGCTGAAAAAACTCTTAAAGTACCTAAAAAAGCAGACAACTTTTTGAGTAGATGTTTTCCAAACTGTAGAACACCACCTGGAATCTCTGGCTAACAAATGGCTATATACAGAAATCTTTTGTCAGATAAATAATAAATGTTCATGGGGAATGGATCTTTATTCTTACAGACTGTTTTCCTTAGGTGCAATTTGAAAAATTCCAAGGACTCACTAAATAGAAGGGAAGTTTAGAAGCATGGAACTAGAAGGTTTCAGTAAGCAGGGGCAACAATGCTAAAAATGGAACTAAACAGGTCAGAATATACCAGTGTATCAGTGAGCTGTTCCATTCTTTAGCAGACATTTACACAAGATTGGTTACATTTATTTAAACAAATGGGTTTTATTAAATAAAGGAAGATAAGACATACACGTGTTCCAAGGGGATTTTTTTTTGTGCAGCAAAATCCCCATCCCATTCCAGTGGTTGCTGTCTAAGGACAGTGTTTACTGCTAGGATATGAGCAGTACTATGCAAGTATGGCCATTTGCCAGATAAATAGATATTCTACAGAGCTTCCAATTATGCAATGATCTCTAAAAAGAAACAGGAGAATGTATCTGTTTATAAGGGTCTGCAGAAAATATCTCCTTGCTTGGCAGCAGATACATGTTCTCCTAGCACAGTGTTATGTAAAGATTCTGTTTAGGTTGGTAGTTGGTACCATGGTACTAGAAGTAGGAGCACCAATTTAAAAAGAAGTGTTAGAGGAAGAAATCAGAGTTGATCTGCTGTGCTGATATGCTAAGAGCTGTATGAATTAGGGTTGTGGGGGAAAAAGCCTTTTGTTTTAGTGAAGGCAGTTGCCCAGCCAACACTCCAGTTGCTGAAAGCCTGTCATAGGAACTCTCCTTTGCCCCTGAAGTGACATCACTGTAAAACATTACTGCAGCCTCTTGCTGAGGGGATGACTTGGTCTCTGTTCCTGTGTTGAATAGTCTATTCAAACTAGATACCAGTTGCAAGCACTGGCTACGTGCTAATACTTGTAGATATCTTCATGTGATATAGTTACTTTAAGTGAAGACCAAAAAATAAAAATCCATTTCTTGAAGCATTTTAATGTATATATTATCACAAAGATCAGTTTGTTGAAGCAATTTTAAGACTACTCTTCTGTGTTACTAAGGGTACAGTCATTTTTTCCCCCTCATGAGATGGCAGCCTTCTTATTTGTGCGTATGTTCTTCACATTAACTGCTGTTATCTTGGGAACATAGAATAACCTTTCACAAAAAACATCTGGAAAAACAGTTGAAATCCTTATTTACCCTAAGAGCTGGTTCCACTTCAAACCCTCAATGTTGTAGCTTTTCAATGCTAGATATGTATTCTCATGATGAATCACAAATGCAGAGAGGAGGCAGTTGAGCACAGCACTGCTCAGAGGTCTGTTTTGCTGTTGATCAGTGCTATTTTAAAGCTGTGCTTTTTATAGGTTCCAAACATGCTTTCAGCGGTGGGTTTCTGATTTTGAAAATCCCTAGCTGACTCTTCTCTGTAGAGGGAATGAGTTTTTCTTCTGAGAAAGTAAAATTGTAAAGCTTTGAGGCTGTTTTCCTCAAGAAGCTGGACTGTTGCTTGCCAAACAGCTGTTCAACTCTTTCCCTTCCCTGTCCACTCCAGTCCCCTCATTTTAAAACCATCAGCCAGCATCAAACAACTCTGCTACATGAGGAGGAGGCATCTTTCAGATAATTGATGTTTTGAGGCAAAGATGGGCTTGAGATAGACTTAACTGTCCTGTTTGGCCAGAAGCATTTATATTTGGGAATTAAATCAAACATAAGGAAGGAAGACAGGAGGTTAAGATCAAGTCTCCAAGAACACTGAGTGATAGAGGAGGTAATGGAGGTTTGGATTATTCCAGTTTATCTGGAGGAGGGGGACAGAGTGCAAACTTTGTGATACAGGATGTAATTCCACAACAGACATACTTCTTGGTAGTTCATCTGTTTGAAAATGTTGTTTTTCTACAGTGTGATTCGTCACAGAGACGTTCGGGCTTCTTACTATGGTGTCATAGATAAATTCCGTCTGCAAGTGTCTGAGCAGAGCCAGAGGAAAGCATTAGGGAAAAAGGAGATTATTGCTACTCTGCTTCCATCTGCAAAGGAACAACAACAACAAAAGGAAGAGGAGGAAAAACGAATAAAAGAACACCTGGCTGAAAGTGTCTTTTTTGAGCAGACTTTGTGTCAACCAGGTAGCTGAAATCTTTTACCCCTCCTGTGTTCTGAATCAGTTTTGAATAGCTCAAGTGACTAGACTTAAAATATTTTTTGTATATAAACAGAAATAAATTTTTAAAGAATTAATTTTACTTACCTGTAAGACTGTCTTTATCACTTGAGGATGACAGTGTACAAGAACCCAAACTGTGGCTATTCTGCTTATGCTGTCTTGATCAATCCAAACCCTTTGCTGCCTGTGTTTGCATGCCATACCTTGGAGAGTGCATCCACTGGTCCTCTGGAGCGAGAGTTCTCCTACAGACAGTGGGAACTGATCTGTGAAAGGATGGTAGTTATTTTTTTTTTCCCCCACTTGGGCTCTTTCAAACCATATGACCCTTCTGAGTTTGTTCCAAACCATTAATCCCCCATTTCCTGGTGAGCAGAAAATATTGCCAGAACATCTTCTAAAGTGCTCCTTGTTCTGTGCCCTGTCCTTTGTCTATCCCACAGTTGGTGGCTGAAAACACTGCATGTTTCATACACACAGTGAGGAAATGAATCAACAGTCTTGAAAAACCTGGGCCACACAGTTAAATTGAAGGGGTAGGATATAAAGTGTCAAGTTGTACCTGAATTGATCTGAACTGATTCTTGATGGTCTGCATTCTTTCTTTTACTGATTTATACTGAAATGTTCTTGCCACTGTTACATTTTTCAGGACAACAAAAATAAATTCCAGAAAATAGATGAACCTCCTTGAGAATGTTCATGTTGTTAAAATGAATCTGTTTCACTATTTATACTTAGTTTGTTGGCTGCTGAAACACTTTTTAATTAAACCCTCATACCAGATATTAGTAGGATACACAGTTAAAGCAAACCTACAAAGGTCTCTGGGCTCACAGAACAAAATGTTACCATGATAGTTGCTCTGGGACTGAGGGCCTGAGCCATCCTGAGCAATCTGATACTCACTTTATTCCAAATGCTGTTTCTCTGCTTATAAACCTTGTTGACTGCATTATGTTGCTTACTTGCAGGAAAGCAGTGAACAAAGAAACTGCAGTTTTGCATGTAACTTGCAACCTGGAAATAAGAGATTTATGGAATTAAAATAGAGCACGTATTGCTAGTCACTGAGGATAGGAGAAGGTGATAAAAACGTTGGCTATTTTCCAATGGATCTTAAGGATTTGGTTAGAGGTATTCAGCTAACATGTTGACAGCTCTTTTCAAAGATGACACAGTGGGTCTTTGAGTAGTTTCTAGCTGCTGAAGTGCACGGCAGTAAAGACTATGAAGGATTCTTTATTGTCTGTGGCTTGCATTTCCTTATTCTGGTAATACTGGACGGTCAGAGTGGTTCACTCTCACAGTTTTTAAACTAAGATTCAAATTTTACTGGTTTTGTGGCATCTAAACTGATTCTGGCTCAGGTATAGCCTGAGCCTGTAAAGAATGAAGGGAATGTACATTCCTGTAAAGAATGAAGGGGAGCTCAAGAACCTGTCCCAAGAACCTGTGCTCCTGCAGCAGACAGCTTTTGTTCAGGAGGTGTGAGCAGTTACCTGCCTGTGCAGTCTTTTGGGTGCTCTTAGCTGATTGCTGATCACTGAAGGAACATATCAAGGATTGGAGTCAGGATGCACGGGGAAACCTCAAGCATTGCTGAGACATCCAGCTGTCCTGAGTGTGTATATTTAGCAACTGGGCCTGGCAGGCTCTGTTCCTCCAGAAGGGAGGGGTTTGGGAAGTCATGTGTAAACAAGTTCCAGCATCAAAACAGGGAGCAGCCTCCTCCACTGCAGAATGCAGAAGGTTTAGAAGGGTGGGTTTAAGAGTTGTCTTCCACCCCCTGCAAACTCCAGAGCAAAAAGGAAATTGTAAGGGTATTTCAGCTCCCATGTACTGCAGACATTTTTGCAGAATACTTAATGTTTATATTATTTAGATCTTCCTTATAATTGGTGCTGTCTTGGTTTTTCAGAAAACAGAACTGCCTCGTCGGGACCTAGTTTACTCACAGTCTTCCTTGGAGTGGTGTGTGTCGCAGCACTAATGCTACCTACATTGGGGGAAATGGAATCCCTGGTGCCTCTCTACCTCCACTTAAGTGTGAATCAGAAGTTAGTAGCTGCTTATGTTTTAGGTAAGTACTTTGGATTTTATAAACGTTTCCCTGCAACATTAATGAGTTTGGAAAACTTCATCTGTCTTTGGCAGCGGCCTCAGGAAACTGGATGGAGACAAAGCACCACGTTAGGTTTTGTTTTGCATCTCAGCTTAAATCTTAATTTGTAGCTATGGTGATAGCAGTGTAAATTAGTTACTGTAAGTGTTTTAGACCAGATTTGAGTTAATACCTGTTTCACACAGGCCCCTGTGTGCTAATTTCAGCTTTATTTGGTAATGGGCCAACAACAACTCATCTGCCAACACACCTGAACAGAATGTGCTGTTTCTTACTCTTGCATTGCAATAGTTCCTCTATTGCAGAATGTAGAATATGTTCTTGTGTTTCTCCCTCCAGCCCCCATGAGCTGTTTTTTAATACTTCATTCTCAGTACCTGTTTAATAAGCAGCTGATATGTGTAGCAGTAAGTTATAAACCCTGTCTGAGACCACTACTACCCACAGTTCTTCCTGATTTGTAACTTGCTCCTGTATTAGCTAGCATAGATGAGTTCAATATTTCATTTGTTATGACTATTTCTCTGTAACTTTCAGATTTGAAGAACAGTCACACTAAACTCAATTCTCCTGTCCCACTACCTGGCAGAAATGAGGATTTAAAGGAAAAGAGCTAGGCAGCTCCAAACTGATAGCTAGAGGTGAGGTAGTGATGGGGAAAGGTGCAAGTTTGTGATGGTTCATGCACACTCTGCTGACTCACAAAAGCCCATCTGCTGAAGTGGTTTGAAATCTCACTTGTGGCTCTTTGCCCAAGCTGATGCTGAGGGATTCTCAGATCAGGACCTTGCAGTAATCCTCACTTTGTTTTTATCTCTGCTTTTGAAAATTACTCCAGGTTTTGCTGGCACCAGCTACAGTTTTAAGCCTTTTGACTTTATACATTTGCAACAACTGAACCTGTTTCTAGATTTCCTATGAAGTTTTGAGAGGTTTTGACTTGTTTGCTGGCAGCGTTTTTGGTGTTTTCATGGACAGATTCTTTCGTGTGCTGCTCTTGCTCATGTAGGAAGTCAGTTGCTCTTGAGAAGTTGAAACCACTTTGTTCCACAAGGAAGTACAAGTCAATTGTGGAGCATTTAATTGGAAAGGGTTGTTACACCACACCAACAGGACTATATGATATTTGAGAAGTATTTGATTTACAGAAATGAGTTAAATCCTTTATTGTCTGGAAGTCCCTGTACAAGTGGTGCAGGCTGTTCTCTGGAAGCCTCTGCTGCTCCTCTGTGATGATGGAATTGATCCAAGCTAAGGATCCAGCAGCTGTGGGAGCACTGATTGTCTGAACCAGTGCAGACCTTAATAAATAGCTGAGCTGTAGTTCCTCTTTAAGGGATAAATTGCTGATCTAATGGAAGGCAGCTCTGTTCTGTGGTGCTTTTGCCTTCTCCATCTTCATAAAGTTGCCAAGTTCCATCAGTATGGAGTGGCAGGAGATGAAATAGTCTCAGAAATGTCTTTATCCGTGGTGAGATTTGTAGGCTTTAGCTGAGCTTTCTGCAGTGGAAGGCTGTTACAGTGACATCATCCGAGCCTGCAAGAAAGTGAGTTTGCCCAAGAACTGATAAATTGTTATTTTGATGTTACATAAGGCTGGAATTCAGGGGGCCCCTATGTTCTTGCATCTACCTTCCTTACCTTGTGCAATATAACTCATTACTAAGAACAGCAGATTTGTACTTTTTCCTGTATCAGCACATAATTAAAATGAACTTTTCAGTGTGTCATGAGTAGGTTTATTAGCCCCTGGTTCCTGTTTTCATCTGGTTTTAATTTTTTTGACCTCTATCAGAGCAGTCCTTTTTTTCCTCCCTCTCTAAAGGTCACAACAAAGAGTCTGTTGAAAGCTCCCTCTGCAGACTGACAAGGAAGCTTAATATCTTTGTCTAAAACTGGTCTTTGGTCAGTTATTATTCACAGAGCAGAAAAAAAAGCCTTGGAGCCTTCAACTGATCTGCCTTACTGATGATTCAGCACTGGAATGACACTGCCCATAACTGGCCCCCATGAGAAATGGGTTTTGGGTGCTAGTGTTACAGTTACCCAGATCAAAACTTCAATGCCATGATTTGTCAGCAGAGAGATCAGTAATTGTTTGGAGTATTTCTCTCTTCTTTGATATTCAGTTATTTGATGCATCACACATCAGCACAGATTTTTGACTATATCAAAATTTGGAGCAATACTTCTAATATTTAAGTATGTATATAAATTCATTCTGCATGTATTTATGCACTTTTACCATATTTTCTGGCCTGTGTCAGGGTAAACTCTTTATTTTAAATGTTTTATTTTGAGTGAAATTGAATTGTTTAGTTCTTAATTCTTGTCTTTCAGGTCTCATCACCATGGTTATTTTGAGAACATGAGCAATGAGTTCATAGGATGTCAAACACCTTACTGTATATTCACATCATGAATGTGGACTGCCTTTTACTCCCATTTGGCTCATTAAGATGCTAGCAAAACTGTTCAGTGATTTAAGATACCTTCAGAAGTGTAATATATTTTAACTGTGTATAATAAATGAAAGACTCAAAGCACTTTGCGGTGCTTCTGTAACAGACAGCTATGAAATGTTCAGTGATACCTGTGAAAATAATTTGAAAAACTTTTATATCTATGCCTACTGTAAAAAATCCTTATTAAAACAACATTTGTTATTTTTAGTCTATGTTCACATCAGTGCGTGATCACTATAAAAGCAAACTGTCTCCTGTAAAAACACTCATTTGGTTTGTGGTTGTACCTGCTGAGGCTGGCACATAACATTTCTGTGTATACATACCAGAGGGGTGAGAGTTGTGACTGATCATTGAAGAAAATGAAAAATTCCATCAGTGGGACTGTGAAATAAACCATGAATTTTAGGTGAAGAAGTAACTCTCAAATTTCTTACTTCATCATTACCAATGTATCATCGAGTGCTCATTTTCTTACCTGGGAAAATAATTTCTTGCAACAGCCATTTTGTACCACAATTATTAGACAATAAAAACAAGTTTCTGTAATCAGATCCCTTCATTTATTAGGGATGCATGGAAGTGGCATTAACAGAAGCTGAGCTTGTATTAATAAAAAAATCACCATTTTTTCTATTTTAGAGACCAAACTAAGTGAAATAGCAAAGACATTTCTCTACATCCCTCCTCCCACAGCTACCACAGTGACTTCTATCAGAAACTCCTGCTTAAATGCCAGTTTCATATTTAAGGTGAACATTAATCTTGTTTCATACAACAAGTATTTCCCTTCATTTGACATTTCATTGTCGAGATGTTAATTCTAAAAGGGCAGCTATTACTGCGTTGGATTCATACAGACAAATCTTTGTTTGTAAGAAGTCTATAGAGTATGCTCTGTTATGAATAATAAAGTTTGGAAATCAAACCTTTCCCCCTGCATGTTATGGGTTGCTTTTCTTCTTACACATGGAGATACAAAGAAACTGCAAAAATTTGTTTCTTAAAAAAAGAGGAACAGAAGTTGAAAAATGTTAACCACTACATTTTTTTCTTATATACCTGCTACTTCAATTTGATTCTCAGAAGAACTGGGATTGTGTCATCTATCGATCAGCATCAGATGATAAAGTCAAACATTAACACTAGAAAAAAACACTAAAGAAAAAAAACCACAAAAGGTTCCCAGCTGCTTTAGAAGGCTGTGTGCCAGGGCCTGCTGCAGGCACAGCACCTCCCTCCAACACAGAGCCTGTGGCTGGGTCAGTGTTTTCCTGGCACTGCAGGAATCTGTTCTTGTAGCTTCACCATTCCTCAGTACCTGCGCTGTGAACTCTGATTTTCACCAGGTGGTTTCACCTGTTGCTGCCTGGGGAAAGGTGAGGGAATAGAGCAGAAGTTGGGGAGATAAAAGTGCCATGTGGTACCTTATCTTAGCACCCAACAGCCAGGCTGAACATTTTGTTGTGCCCAAGCTGATTAAAAAGCCCCAACACAAACCTTTCTTCCCCCCTATATCCTGGTATTCCAGTCATGGACCAGGATCATGTTTTGCCAGGCAATTGCAGAAGTGACAATGTCACCTGTAGGAACTCATGAGTGACTGTAACCAGGTCTGACACCTGCAGTCCTGCAGGACAGCACATGCATGGAGAAGGGAGATCACAGGGCACAGATGCCAGCAGTTATTTTCAAGGAATCTAAAGAGAAGTGATTGGGTTAGAAAAACACCTTTACCAAAGACATCAGGAACAAAAAATTATCGTCAACCAAAAAGACTAAAAACATTGGACCACTTCTTTGTCAAGGCAACGGTAGAGCAATACACAGAAAAAAAAAACCTTAAAACACAGAGTAGCTCAGCAGATGCAGATAAAACTGGTACTTGGGTGAAAAAAGGATGACAAGTGTGATTTCTGACTTCTTTCTCCTTCAGGGAGGTTGCAGCACACTGCAGAATCACAAATTTATCCCATTTGGGAAAACAAGACCTGAGGACTGTTTCAGTTCAGCACTGAGGGAGAACATAGCAAGTTATGTTACAGCATAGTCATAGTGGGGCACCAGCAAATTTTTACCTGGTGGATACAGAAGACTTGGAAGATATTTCCTGATTTTATGTATATTTATGTGCATGCACATACCTCTAGTACTTACATACTAGACTTTCAGAAAACACTGAACACCTTTGGAAATAAGACCCAAGACACTGAATATACCTCTTAGAAACACCAGGAAAAGCAGTTAAGTGTTCACGTCATTTCCCATTCCTGACTCCTAACATAAACAGTCATTTCCTTGCAATGGGCAAGTATTTTCAGCAAACAGTTGGGAGGGCTTTGAGATCATCCAGCAGAAGCAATCCTGGTGTTTACCCAGCACTTGCTGTGGCACCGATGGCTCAGAGGAGCTGTGCTGGCAGCAGAAGTGACAGTGCTGCTGAGATCACTTTGGGGAGTGTCACTCCCAGTCACGGTACATGATCTTCTCTAGGTGTTTTCACTTGTCTGGATCAGAAAATCCTGAGGTGATCATGTTTCTCTAGAGGAGTGAATCACAGAGTGCTTGAAAACTTCAGTAGCCCCAGTGCACTGTTGCAGAGCTCCAGGGACAGCGGGGGCTGCCAGGGAATCAGTTTATTGCACCAGGGATGCAGCTGATAATGGAGCCCCAGGGAGCAGGGCCACCCCCTGGAAAAGAACCAGCCCCTGCAAAGGGAAAAGCTGAGCTGCTGCTGCTGACGTCTCAAGACATGCCCCTGGAAGACAATGGGGCGTTGCTGTCAGATGGGAACAGTCACTGCTCCTCTTGAAACCATTCCACAGGGATGTTTGCAGCAGCTCCAAGAGGAGCCCATGGACAGAACTGTGCCTTCAACAATAAAAAACAGAGAAATCCTGCAATCAGCTAATTAAGAGCTGTCAAAGCCAATCATATGTTACTTCATCTTATGTTCACATGTACAAGTATCTGATAACCAACAAGCCTAAACTGGAAAGAGGCTGCCAAATAGGTTTGACAGTAAATCTAAAATTGTAGTAAATAAACTAAATTTGTATTTTAGTCCTCATTTAATGCACATTTAACATACCTCACTTTCCTTATAAATGCCAAGTTCCATCACCCCTTTCCTTTGTAAGGAGTGTGAATCTCACACATACTTACACTCCAGGCAACATCAAATTTAAGGATCAGGTCTTAAAAAACCTCTTGTATACAGGAGGCCTCAAAAAAACCCCAAACCTTGAATAATCTTCTCTGCCAGATGGATTTTGAGCTGTTGGGTTGGATCAGCCCAGGTGCTTTGCCCTCTGACCTTGCATGAGCTGCTCTGGGCAGAGAAAAGAAGGGAACACCCTGACCTACACAGCATGCAGGGCTGAGCCATCCTGGTATGGACCCTCCTGCCAGCTGTGTGCAGATAGAGAGGCCAAGTGGCCATGGAAAACAAATTCTCTCCTGTGTCCCTGGGAAACAAACTCACCTGTTTGCTGCAGTGTAGGGAAGGCACCATCTCTTAGAGCTGGAGGAGAAACAGCCAAAGTTAATAGTGCTGGAGTCTCTTTCCTGCAGGCATAATGTGCTGCCTGAGGAGATTAAATTAAGAAAAACCACTGAAGGAGAGCGAAGTTCACTGCTGCCAGCAGCCCATCTCTCACTTGTTAGTGCCCCACAGGAGCTGGTGAGAATTGAGAAAGCAGCGCCACGAAGTCAGCAAGAGCCATTTACAGATAACGACCTCAGTGAAAGGAGCCTGGAGAACAAGTGCATCCTCCCAAAAGAGCTGGAGGATGGAACACAGGCAGGCGACACTCACGGCATCTCAGCTAAAGCCAGTAAAGGGATACACTCACTTTTGGGTGTATTTTTGTCTTCTTCAGAAGCTCTCCACTGAACACTAACGAGCTGTTTACTTTGGATAATGAGCTGTAGCTAATGCACATCAGCTCTAGGAAATCTGCAAAGCTGTGTGACCACGCTGACAATATAATGTGGAATTACATGCAGAAAAGCGACCACACTGGTCTTCAAAACAGCAGAGACTGCAAATAAATAATTTAAGCAAGAGCACAACCACGATTACAGCTATGGGTGTCTCCTCACTGTGAGGATAAAGGCTGGTAGGAAGGTCTGAGTAACAGGCACCCCGTAATGGAATTTAAATCCACGTTTCCAGTTTAAAAAAGAAAAAATTAGCCATAAAATTTTCAATGGCAAAATATTATTTACAGTAACTAAATGAGAGCATCCTTCTCTAGAAAACTGCACACTCAGTGGCTTGAAATATGAACATGAAGGCATTAGATGAACAATTGCTTTAACAAACAAAAAATCACCATCAAGAAATAAAACTGCAGTAGGGCTCTGGAAACCCGTGTTCCATCAACATCACCAAACCCATTAGCACCCTTCCCTCAGGAATCTGCCAGGAATCTCCACAATTCAAACCGACTGCTGAAGTGAATGCACTTAAAATGAAAGGATGTTGATGTATTTTTAGCAGGAAGCTTCTTGCAGTGATTTCAGTGCCAGCTGTATTTAAACTGGCTTGAAAGACAACACAGTACCTCATTTCTGTGCCACAAACCCTGATGTGTGCTATGCACATCATGGGTTTGATTTTTCTCCACACAAGGACAAAAAGTAACCAGGAGAACCACATTTCCAAAGATTAGTCCCTGCAGCAAAATTTGCTTCCTCTCGAGCAGCTCTTCCTACCTGGGTTGACATCCAGCAAAATTCTAAACATTTACATACAATTATTTGTTGTGGAAGGAAGTCTTAAAATAGCAAGCATTTTCTAAGGCTCTTACACAGCAAAGAGAAGAATAAGAAAACCAAAAGTAACGGAAGAATTTTTAATTTGATAAATGCCAGATTTGTCTGAGGAATCTTTGTGGCACTGGGGATGTCTCACCAGTTCCTTGAGAGACACAGGGGAGCCAGCATGAAGGCATGTGGAGTCTTGTTTGGTTTTGGTTTGAATGCACTCAACTCCTCCCCACTTCAGAAATTTCTGCTCCTGAGCCAGCTACTGGAAGTCAAACAAGGTTATTCTCCTTCAGTGGCTTATTTTTTTTTGCCTCCTCTCTTGTGCTTCTACCACAAAGCCCCAGTGGTGGAAGCAATCTCGGCGTGTGTGTGGGGTCTGGGTTTGGGATCTGTTTGGGGTGCAGGGTATCTGCTTCGAGTGCTCCATGCCAGAGGAAAAGAATCTCCTGAGCAGGGCCTGGGCTGGCTGATAACTGCTCTCAAGGTTATCAAACAAGGATGCTGCCACCAGATATGCAGAAAGGGGAAGGCTCCACTAGTACAGGTAAAACAATCACCCCCCAGGGAATGAACCAGAGGTGACAATTTTTACACGAAGTTATTGAAAAGGATTCTTGCCAAGCACTCCTCTCTGTGTCAGTAAGGTTCTAATTACTGTACTGTAGCTGTAAAAATTCAGTGTCCTTTACAAATATTTTAACTTGTTGCTTCCAAAAGAGGGGTCAACCTAAACTCCATCTGCCTGTTGGTGTTGAGAAAGGTTGCTTAAAACCAGATAGAAAGAGTTCACACAGTTTAATTATGACTCCAGAAGCTCTCTATTTTAAGTAAATGAGTTATGACTCCAGCATATGCAAGAATACAACAGCATAAAGTGAACATTTCTGAAATGACGTCTGCTAAGGGAGGCACAAGCTGTTCTCAAGCTCATGGAGTGCTGGAGGTCCCTCCAGTCACTTCACTGGCAAATCATTGCACAATAGCAGGGCTGGACTCACAAACAGCACTGATACTGGAACCACAGCACACATCTATAAATGGAAATACGTCAGTCTCACCAGGCTTTGGAGACTTGTTTTGTTTCTATGGGTTGGTGATCATTTATATCCAAGTTTTCTGAAAAAAGGTGAGAAGAAAGGATTAAGTTCTTACAGTGATCTCAGGAGGACCTTGGGCAGTGGCTCAGCTGAGCATTCAGGTCACCTGCCTTGCTGGCAACACACAGAAGATCCTGCAAGTCAACTGAGCTGAGGCAGAGGCTCAGGCTCATTTTTCCTGGCATTTGTACCCCTCTTCCAGAGGGAAGTATCTATCCCTCTGCTAAATGCAGCAACCACTGAAGGGTTCATTCCAAAAATACAGCCCCCTGAGCACTGGCATGGTTACTGATATTCCCTCAGCAGCTGTGTCACTCTGGAGAAAGGGGAAGGAAAAAAATACCCATCATTTGTCAAGGAAGACACAGTGGCCCAAGATCTGATCTAACTGCTAACAAATCCTGCAGGATAATTTTCAACCAGATCAAGCAAGTGCCAAACCCAAGTGAGATTTTTGGAAGGTGCCATTCGTGGCAGAATCCCAGAGAGAAGCAGAGGCAATATTAAAAGCATGAGTTACTAGACAAGTACAGGGTTGATTATGTGCATTGTGTAACATCCTAATTCCCTGCATCCAGATATATATACTGGAGTATAATTGGTTCCAAAATTTTTCATTTCAGTGGGAAAACCCCTGTATATGTCACCGGACTACAGGGAGAGAAACTGCAGCTTCTTGGTGACGTGGAAGAAAAAACACTGAGATGCTTTTCTGCAATTTCTGCTTTGCAAAAGCATGGAAAGGAACAGATACAGATACATAACTACTCCACTCTCCTCTAACAGGACTAATTGACCCAGAGAGGTTGTGGACTTCCCTTCCCTGGAACTGTTCAAGGCCAGCTTGGACAGGGCTTGGAGCAACCCGGTCTGGTGGAAGGTGTCCCTGCCCATGGCAGGGGGAGGGAAGAGATGGTTTTTAAACCTTCCAACACAACTCATTCCATAATCCTATAATTAACTGTCCTATTTAAGCAAACCACAAACACTGCCCACTTCTTCTCAGGAGTTAAGACCCTCAGTACTTCACACCAGCCAGCAGAAGCTTCTCCCCAAATATTTCACTACAACTTCCTCTAGGTATAAACTAGGGATACATGTAACATGTATGTGTTTATTCTTCTTTCTTCCTAGAGTTGTCACAGACCTGCAAGACAACATTCCACGAGGAAAACAAGGTAAGTCTGCTGCAGATTTTAATACCTACTTGCATGTTAACTAGACTGGGTGGAAATAAATTACAATATATATTCTGATTTTAAAAGAAAGCATTTAATCCCATAAGGAAATTAGAACATGGTTATCTAAAAAAAGTGCAGAAACAGCAAAACTTTTTTTTTTTTCATTTATTGGCACTTATTTGAAAAATAGCATAAATATTCAACAGAAAAGAGACAAGTTGATCCACACTCAGCTATTAAACCCCCTATACTGATGTGTCTTCTAACAAAGACTGGAAGAGACACTAGGAGGTTAATTCTTAAGAAATAAGCAAGATTTGAAAAAAAAAAAAAAAGAGTCTTGCTCTCACCACAGAAGAGTGAATGCACAGCAACTCTTTGGCACAAACCTGAAACTGCAAAGCCAAACTTTGCCTCAGCAGAGAGAGCAAACAGAGCCCAGCACTCCTGTGTACATCTGCTCAGGGACAAAGGGCAGCTGCACTCAGGGAGGGACTGCCACCAGCAGGGTGATTATTACAATAATTTAAGAGGAATGATACCAGAAGTAAACCATGTTGTATCTTAACTAGAACAGAGTCAGACTATTAAATACATTCTATTTTCTCTCTACAATAAGGACACACAGAAATGGGTCACTGGCCCTCAGGTCACCAGGTCTTTGCACTCCAAGTCATCCCTTTCTCATTTTGATGGCTGCTGTCAGTCAAAGCTTCATCCATGTGAATCTTCTCAGCAGAGTTCAGGACAGGTTTTCCTCCTACTTGAGGAAGTTTCCATACTTTTCTCACTTTATGACACATTACAAAGATTTAGCGTTTAAAAATAAAACATTTTGCTCCATTCTTAACCTCTCTGGAGAGAAGGTTTGAAACCACACAGCATAGATACACAGACCTGTACAAAGAGGGACTCAGCTGGGGAGTTCAGCTGCACAGCCCCAAGGAGGGTGTCACTGCACAATCCCAGACAGCTGTCCATAGGCAAATTCTTCCTCCTGGTTGGGGAATTTCAGAGTTGAGATCAGGATGCCTCAACACACTGACTTTTCAAGCATCTCAGATTACCAGATTCCAGACTTCCAATCAGCATATGACGTTTTCAACAGCAGAAATGACTTGATGTCATTGTTTGAGGAAGCAACATCAGGAAATTAAACACAGATTAAATATGTTTGATGGCCTCAGGCAGTAAAAAGGAATTCAAGATTCCTCACCGTATCTGTCATATATGAGGACAAATACTGACTTAAAATAATGCATTTCTGAAGTACTAAATACTAAAATATCAGGATTTAATGTATTGTTCCAAATATTGTAACTATTTTTCCCCTAGTAAAAGACCTTTAACAGAGCATCTACAACTTTTATACAAAATCTAAATGGGGAAGAAAAAGAAACAGATGCCAGATACAAAACCCCAGAAGAATGTTCCGCACCTGACTTAGATTTAGTCACAACAGCAGTTCATGATCATTAATAGAATCCAACATATAAATTTGGCAATTCACCAATTTGTTCTTTTCTGACATCCTTTGGAACACAGAATTGATTAAGAGCCAATCATAATAGAACACAATAATATTAATAATAATCAGTTTTCCCCCTGCAATATTCTCCCTTTCATATGAAGAAAAAAAGAACATAAATATCTAACACTCTGGAAATAGAAACAATAAGTAAGCTGCTTCATTGGTTTTGGGCTGAGGACAAATGTGCGTTATCTGCTCCTCCACAGGCAGGGAGGACATAGGCTGCTGGCAAGCCAAGTCTTCCACAAGCAGGACACAAGTACAGAGTTTGCAGCTCATGACAGAGAGATCACACCCACTGCAAACCAGCCTGCTGACTGATGTGTCTGCAGCCCAAATGCTTCTGTATTGTAGTAAACGTCATACAAATCACTAGAAAGGTGAATTCCTCCTCAAGGAACTATTCTGGAAGTTTCCTAGAAGTAATGACATTGCTGGAAGTTCCTATGAGGAACAGAATGGGTCACACACAACAGAAAGTCTGGGCGATTCTCGCCTGTTTCCCGGTGTCCCTCAGCAGATTCCTGCTCCTCAGTTCATCGGTAACTTGGCCATGAGATCCACTGGCAAAAACGGTGATCTGGAGTCAGAGAGTGACACTGGGGAGTCTGTGCTGGTGCCAGCTTCAGCTGGGGAGTCACAGGAGGAGCCTGCACTGCTCCTGTTGTCATCCAGGGCGTGTGAGGACACACTGAAAACAGAGTGACACCAGGGCATGAGAAACGAGGCACAGGCTCAGGGAAGTGCCCAAAACCAGCCCAAACCATCCCAAAACCATTCTAAACACACAGGTGCATCTCTGAAGGAGCAGCAGGCCCTGTGATCTGAAATACACCTGCAGCTACACATGCAGACAATTCCAGACTCACACAGGACACTCTGCCCATTTCCTCCTTTGCTCACCTGAAAATGGGGCACAGATCAGAAGTTCCAGACTGAACAATCCACTGTCAGCTTTACTCCATCCTCAAAGCCCTGGGCCAGCACAACCAGAGGCCTTTTTGCCAAGAGAGCCAATGATAAATTGTCCATCCTCCATTGTACTACATATTTCACAGGACACAAACTCATAACTACAGCTGATCTATCATCAGTGACAGCAGCAAAGTGATTTTTTTTAAATTACCATCTCCTACACCAAGAGGTAGCAATTGAACCCACACTACTATCCCCACTATAAACAGGGTGTGCAAAAAATATGTGTTTTTAAAGTACCTTTAAAACATCTATTTTGCTATTCTTACTCAAAGCATCTGCATGACTTCAGTACCTCAGCTGAGAGGCAAAAAGACAGAAATGCAGTGTACAACCCTTGACAGCTGTGTAGGCACACCCTCTGTATAATTAACCTTTTGACTACAACACTAGATCAAAATCCCTTGCTATTACCAATCACAACTATTTTTAACAAAGTACTTTTTATCTCCTTCCAGCTCCTCTGACCCTCCAGGTCTCCCCTCCAGGGAGGGTCAGACAGACTCATGTTCCTCTGTGACTAAGAACAAGGGAAAAGAGGAAAAACCCAATTCAAAACCAATTCACTCAAAAAGCATCAGCATTCACGTTTGATTCCAATTTGAATCAGACTCCAAAAGCTATCATCCATGAGGTGTCTTTTCCTAAAAATGCTCAAAACCCCATTATCAGTCAGGCCTAGAAACTGCAGAATTGTAGGGAACATTGCTGCCTGCTTACTGTGATAATTTCAGTGCTGCAACATTATGAGATATCTCTATTAAAAAAGACAAAAACAAGCACATAAACTTCAAGCATTATCATTGCTAGGAAAAAAAATTGTAATGCTTCTGCTGAAAGGGACAATAAACAGCACAGCATTTACCATGCCCCAAGGTCCACCTGATGTGCAGCCTCAGGGGTTAGCATGTTGCTGGATCCTTGGAATAATCTTTTTGGGTGATCTTCCATCTCTGTCACACCTTTGGGGAGAGACACCAGTGATAAGAATTATGACTCGTTTAAACTAAAATCTACTTTCAGTGTACTTCTACAGAGCAAACAGAATAGAGGTTCAAACTCACAATATTTCATACGTAGAACATAGAATTTAGATGCTGAAATTTTAAAGACTGTCTGTTTCCTGGAACCATTTTGTTCAAGCTTCAGTACAGTTTAGTGAATAATTAACTAAGGCTTAGATATCAGATATGTATTGTTCAGTAGTGAAGAATAATCCTTTTGTTTCAGTTTATCCACCTATCAGTTCACTGACTAGCTCCACCAGAGCAGAGAAGCTGAAAATAAGAAAAAGGAACAAGCTCCAGGATTATCACAAAACTTTTCTATTGACTTTGATTTCCAATCACTCTAGAAGAGGAGAGGATAGATATATGCTTAAATAGGATATGACAGAACTCAGATGAAAGTGTTTTAAAAGCTGCCTCCGAGCCAGAGGTGTTCTGTAACAAAGGTGAAGCTTGAAGAAATAAAAATAGGTGCAGTAAAATTTCCAGAAGTTAAACTTGAAGATAAGAGCAGAAAGACAGAGAAACATTTCCTAATAAAGTTGCAAGGTGACAACCAGGCCTGTGCATCAGCTTTGGGTTTTGAAGAGCTATTTTAAATGTACAGTACCTGTGTGCTTCAGTTAAGCAAAGTTATCTGTTTAAGTTAAATATGCCAATAGTTGTATTTATTGTTTTGTTAAGCAGGTTACATCAGATTTTTTATGTCATCTATATGATCACAGCAATGGGGAGGAATTAGAACAAAACAATTATTAGCTTTATGGAATTAAAGGCTTTATGGAATAGTAAAATCTAATTTAATGATTTGTCTGTTTCATTATATGTAATATGTTCTGTTCCTAGTTAGTTTTTGAAGTATAGCCAACTGGACAGAATTATGAAGAAAGCTATATCAATTATTATATAACTAACAAGGTGGCCTATTGTATTTGCCAAACCTAAATACTGCACCTTTTCTTTTGATTGATCCAAGAACACTTGGTCGAATGCAGTTAATTGGGCTCTGGCTTCTTCTGCTAAAAGAAGACAAATGCTGCACTGAGATCACCATTAAAAGAGAAAGGTTGAAAAAAGAATCAAAAGATATTCAGAAAACAAACTACTGTGTGGAAACTGATAAGAAAATAGGCATTAAAACAACTTATCCAAAATAAGTTCCTTTTATTTTTTTCCTCTGAAGATAGGCCAGGAAGAACAGAACTGAGCAGGAAATGTTTAATTACATTATTTCACAACTGGGGCAGCCTAAAAGCTCTCATCCTGGCACTGACTACATCTGAATTGACAAGCTGAACTGTGAGGGCCTAGTAAAATTTAATTGTATGCCCACATCACTCAAAGGAGTAACAAACCTAAATCTGTTTGTGTTTTCTTTCCCTCAGAATTCAATTACTAAAGATGTGAATGAGAGCAGTACAGAGACTACTTGTGAAGACAGATGCCACAATGCAGCCCATTTCCCAATGTTATGACATGAGGATTTTGACAAATGTTTTACAACACTGTAAAATATAAAGTCTACATGAGTATATGAAGTTGTGTTTGTCCTCAGAAATCAGTTATGGATACAACAAATTCTGATATTTCAAATGCCTACTATGAACAAGCTACTTCACTTTTCCATCATTGATATGATCTGGTGACTTACCTTGAAAATCTCCTTGTTGGACTTGGGCTGGGACTTGGAGGCAACCCACTGCTGCTCACCAGACTTTGCAAAGATGGTGAGAAACATTGCTGAGAGGAAAAGAGTTTGTGTTATTATAAATACTGTATCACTCCCATGTGGTAACAACTGATGCTCAACTGCAGAGAAATAAACAACCGAGTATCAAATTCAGCAACCAGTCACTGGGTATACTGAGACATCACTTTTTGATACTGAGAAAAAAGAAATAAAATTGGACATATTCAATTTTCATACAGATTTATTTCACTGTACTCTGGTTAAACAGACTTATTTGTTTTTTATTAACCACAGCATAACAGCTGAACACTCGACAGAAATTCACATCCACAAGATGAGCAGCTGGTATTTTCAGGCTTGGGGTTTTAGGGGGTTTTATTTACTCTCTAGTTTCTTGTTTGCAGCTGAGGTAGAAAGGAGCAGTTGGCCTAATCTTTTGCTACTAATTTGGTTGAATTTATTTAGCTCTATTTAAGATAAAACCATTATTACTACATTTTGCTCACCTTCCCTATTCCTCGTGTAGGCGAAGGAGCTGGAGAAACTGGAACAAAGTCTACTTGCTTTGGTGATAGTGATTTTTCAAAATCATTGTCACTCTGTAAACAGTACACATAATTAATCTTACAAGCAAGTACCTTAACAAGAAAAGGACAGATTGGTGTGAAATCCCAAAGTTATCCTCCATCATATCAACATTTTTTAGGCAGCCATTTATGAGATGATGCTTAACAGAAAAGAAAAAAGCCATAAATATTACATGGAGAGTATCAGAACATGGAAGAAAAATTGAATAGGCAGACACCCATGCAATTTCCTTTTGACACAGCAGCCCAAGGAACCCACATGTACCTTGAACAATTGATAGTTCTATGCCTCGTTAGTGTGAAAAATTGCTGATCAAAAGCAGTGCTGTACTAGCAACTTAACTGTAGGTCAAACTATCAAAGGAAATGTTGACATGAGAGAGTCTCTAGTGTCCTGATACTGATGACAGAAACACAAATTAAAGCATGAATGCATTACCAGGCTCAAGCTCTCCTCCCATGAGTGGCTCATCTGCATTGCTACTTGCACTTCTCTATAAAGAAGAAAAGAAATGTATTGTGCTGGGCCCACAGACAGCTGCAGTGACTGTTCTGCTTTGCCTTAGTGCTCACCTTTCATGAACGGTTTCCCTGTTCAGCAAATTCATTCCTTCTTCCTAAAAGATTAGCACATGAAGAAGTAAGGTCAAAAAATCCCCCCCTTTTTTCCAGCAAATCAGAAAAGCTGTGGTTTCACTTCACTTTGGCATGTGGAAAATTTAATTCAGCTCGGTTAAGCAACAATAATCTCAAGTTCTCATCCATGGAAAGGAGTGAGGAGGAGAGGATGAGAAAGAGATGTAGCAGGAGAGAACCATTATGTAAGAAGTGCTTATGTGAGCTGGTTGTTTCCCAAGCAGCTTTATTTTCATTACTAACCAAGAGGTAGCTTCAAAACTGAATAATGATAGCATGAACCAGAAATTCTGCACATGCCAGAGCATCTTTATGCAGTCTTGAGTAATATAATTTTACAAAGGGGACACTAGCACAGATAAACCTCAAAAACATGGCTGGGTTCTTACCTTACTCTATGGATTAGTGACTAACTAGACACTTGTCAGCATCTCATTTGCAATACACTGCATTGCACACAATGAATTCAGGATTCAGTGAGGGTTTTTTCTAAAAAAAACTCCATAAAATATTATTAAAATGGATCAAATATATAAAATTAAACTAAACATTAACACCAAGTACAAACATGACTCAATCTCCTCTTAGGCAGACACCATTCCTCAAAATTAACTGAATGCTACCCAGTTTGTTCAGAATTAATAGGTTTCCTAATTCAAGAGTAAAAGTTCAACTAAACATCTTCACAATCCTCATCATAAGTAGGAAGAGTCTAACTTCTTCACCTGTGTGATAATTTGCTCAGATTTGAAAGATACCAGAAGTGAATCTCACAGGTTCTCAGTGAGTATAAAGGACATGGAATTAATTCCAGGTAGTGAATGTAATGCTCGAATTAGAAAATTACACTGTTTGCTTTAATAAATGGATGACACAAACATGAATGCAGAAGCATTTTCCAGAAGACTGAATTATCAAATTTTACTTCAGGTAATAGAGCAGACCCACAACAGTTAATTCCTTTGCTCTCAGCATATTTCTCATTATATCTCCCTACTCACTGCAGGAGGGTTGGACCAGATGACCTTTAAAGGTCCCTTTCAACCCAAACTAATTTATGATTCTGTGATATTTACATATTAATCCTAAGCTTTTTTTATATTGATAAAAAGAGCTACACAACTGACCTGAGTGCTTCAGAGTCTATTTAAGCCAGTGAATTATTTACATAATGAAAGCAAGCAGTTATTTTCTTCAGGATTACTGTGCAACTACCTTAAATAACCAAGGCAGCAAGCAGAAGTGCCTTCCACCACTGAGGCACCATACTCTAAAAATGCTGTCTGAAGCATTCAGTTGTTTTCTTAACTTTTGACCCTGTAAAAATCAAGCCTATCCACTAAAAACTAGCCAGCTTAAAAAAAAAATAAAATTAAAAAAAGCACCTTCAAGCAAATTTTATAACCATTCTACTGTTGAAAAGTGGAGATATAAAATGAAGGAGACACAAGAGTTTGAGCTTGTTGATTTTAAACCTGGAGACTTCAGCCTGCGGTGTGCTGGCTGGGAGCAGAGCTATTTGAGCCTGCTCAGATATTCCCCACACCACCCCCCTTCCCAAGTGTTTGCTCTGCTGCCCTTCCCCCTCCATTCCTGCTGTGACAGCACAAGTACAGGGATCTGGATAAGAAAATTATACAGATGAAAAATAGCCCAGCCAGAAGAGTACAGACTATTTTTCAGCCAGAGTGCTTCCTTATCCTGCTCATTTTCTGGCTGCACAAAAATCTTGTGCCAACACGAGTTAAGGAACACTTTGTTATTGGCCCCGAATATTTATGCTGGCACTGCTGCCAAAAACTTGGTGAAAGTTTACCCTAAGGGTTTACATTAAAGGTTTCCTTTCTAAAATGTCCATTTTAAGAATCCTCTCTCTGCTCAAATCTTCTCCTCACTGTAAGATGCATTTTGCTTCATGAAACGTGGAATTGGGCAGACAGTTTGAAAATAAAATCTACAGCCAGCTGAAGGACATTAAACATCAACTGCAAAAAACCCCAGCCATCTATAAAAAACTCATTTAGAAGAATCTGTGCTTACTTGTTTGATTTGATGAAGACGGCTGCTAGGAATACGGATAGGAGATGATGGCACAAACTGCAAAACAAAGTGACATACAATTGAAAGTACAGCAGAAGGGAGGGAAAGGTGCCACACAAATGTTAGTAGTGTTGCCTCAAACTAAAAATAGCCTAATTAAGAAAAACTTATCACTTATAACATTCCCAGTGTATATATAACCTACATTACTTACTTGCAAGAACATGTTGATATGTATTTCCACATTATACTGCTTTGTAAGCTCACAGATGCTAATTGGTATCAGCCTGGCTTCCATTCCATTTCCAGGCAACTAGAACTGACAGCTTTCCCCACAGAATGGAGATGCTTTTCACTAGCACACTGTCACCCCTTGTATATATGTTGGCATAAATATTTTCCTTTATGTGATTCAGAATATTTATTTTCATTTAAGTGATCCAGAAAGCTCCCCAATAGATCCTTTAAAAACACAATGCATTGTACTAAAAGGTTCCTGGATTGTTGTCTGCCTATAAATGAGTACTTTGACAGGTGAAAAAAATCAGCTATTAGAAGGCTAACAAAGAGTTAAACCTTCCTTTATGGTTTCTTAAGAGCTTCACCAATTTGGGTGAAATCAGAGAAGACGTCACTAAAAATGGTCTTCCTTTAATGCTGACAGTTTTGCATCAAGATCTCACTGGAATGCTATGACCTAAAACTGCACACCCAAAACCAAATAATTTAAAGTGATAATTTTCTCAAAATATTTTTTTTCATATATTGCCCATCCCTCACATTGTCAACCCTCAGTTGATTTATGTCATAGCCATTCAGGGAACAAAAATTCTAAACCAAAGCCTTGAATAGAGGTTCAACTTCTCTATAAGATGAAAATCCTTCCAAAAAATAAAGTGTCTTTTCAAAATGGATGTGTTCAGCAAGTAAGGCTTGCATTATTATAGGTGTTTTTATACTTCATTCATTATAAGGCTTCATCTGCTTCACAAAACATTACTAGAGCTCTTCATCATGCTGAAGCTGGAGAACTAACAAACATTCAGTTAACTGTTACTGCACCATCTTCTAACAAGTGTCACAGAGAATACAACGATTTTGCTGCCTGACAGGGTAAGTTAAAACAGACTACTAATGCTTCATACATCCAGAACCCTCCTTCTAAAAAAACAAACATGAAGACATCACACCCTGCTTCTCACAAAAGAATTCAGCCTATCAGACTCACACAGAGGATGACTAAGGTTTGTGCCAGGATTTAGTCATCGTAATACATAATACTAAAGGCAAACAGCTATAATATCTTGATTAGCTACTTTTAAAGTCCAGTTTAGGTCAGCTTTACTATTATACTTGGTTCCCAAAAATCCTGTGCACCTAATAAAAATTCCTCCAAGCTGCACCAGCCAATGCAGACCTTGAGTTGACCTTGATTCTCACACAGAGAAAAGGATTTGGACAATAGTGCATTCCTGCCTATTCACTCTGTCATTCCACAGTAGAAATGCATTTGTTCCACTCATTATATTCTAATTTTATGACTGTGATCCACATACTTTAAGGTTTGACATTAATAGAGTATGTACAAAAACAGTGGCTTGCAGTATAAAACAAAAAAATATAAAAAGACAATTAAGTGTTCCTCTGCAGGGTCTGATGCACTAACACAGCTCTGAGGATCCTACATCTTGTTTCCAGCAAGTCATCATCATTGCTTTGTCTGTGTGTAAATCTCACTTTTGCTCTGTTTGCATCTTTTGATTTAATTCTTGTGAAAAGAAACCTCTATCACTTTCAAAGGATACTTGCTAAACTGAACCCATTTATTAAAACTACACTGCTCGAATCCCCAGTGTTTTAAGATAGCAAAAAGATTAATAAAAACATTATGAACATTAGACTATGACAGGGAAGAGAAACATGTTCCCCCCTACTCCAGCGTGTCAGATTACTGTGTTCCAGTGCAGGTAAAGTCTCAGCAGTGCCAGGCTGGCAGGAGCCACTGCCCAGGTGAGCAGGGGCTGCCCCAGTGCCTCTGCCCTGCCCTGCAGTGCCCTCTGCCTCCTGCCAGCACAGTCACCTGTGGGGCCACACTGAACCCAGCAGGGAAACTATCCAGCTTAAAAAAAAAAAAAAATTAGAAAAAAGTTAACATCAACTTCTGCTGAAATAGCACCTAAACATCTAACCACAGACCCAACTGCTCTGCCTAAGCCACAAAACAAAAACCCCAGCCATGCAAAACAAAGCAAAAAAACACCAAAACATTTACTCACTGGTATCTCCTGGAAGAAAATAAACTGCAGATAATGAGCCTGGTTAACCCTTCCTTGGCAATTACATGCAGTATCAGAAAACTGCAGATAAAGCCCTAGCCCAAATGGCACCACTCCCTTGGCAGTTATCATTATAAACCAGCTCAAGTCTGAGACTTGGAGAAGCTACTCCCAAAAACAGATTGTGGAATTCAGCTGAGCAACTGAGACAGCACTGAAGATGGAGTTGCTGGTGTATGACCTCCAGTTAACAGAGATTTTAGCAACTCCCATTGTTCCCCCGACAGGGAACACCACACAGATTAGACAAATATTAATCAACTTTTTTTCCACCAAGTTTAACAAAATGTAAAATTTAAGCTGTACTTGTAATAAAGAAGTTTCAGTTGCTTACTGAATCTTTTAACCCTCTTATAGCTTACACTGCAGTAAAACTCGGATTAGTTTTCTTAAATACAAAGAAGTGAGTTTTGAAACACGCTTTAGCACCTTCTTATGTAAAATATACTTTACAAAAGTAGATGTGATCTAGCTCCTTAGAATATCTCTAACATCATAAAACTAAATGTAATTCTTTGCTATAGGAAGAACACCAGGGAAGGTTAGTTAGGGTCCTTGATGCTGAAAGTTTAATTCTATCACAAAATAATCTATCTGTGGATGATCCTGGTTTAAGACCACAGAAGGATGAGAATCTCTAAGATCCTTTCCAGTTCCATCCTCCCTTCCATATTCAACAGAACCATAACCTAGATAACTCAAAGGAGCATTTCAAAGCAGATAAAGCACTGATCTAGCAGTCAGTGGGGAGCTTGATAATTTAGTGTAAGTAAAATTTCATGTGTTTTGTCAGCAACTGATCAGCTGGGAGTGAAGAAGGACACTTTTTAATAACATTAGTGTGAGTGGAATGGTTAAAAACATCATCCCATGAAGATGGAAACACTGGTCAAGTCCGGGAGACTGCAACATTTATGAGGGGCAGGCCGAAGAGCAGTCCTTCAGTGAATTAGCTCCAGCTTCCCAGAAAGTTCTGGGCAAGGCACCCTGAATTAGCATCTTTTTAGCCAAACAATTGGGATCTTCAGGAGTAAACACAATAAACTGAGCTTTTGCCTCTGCTTTTTTATCCTCTTGCCTGACCACAAGCACAAACAGATTTACACTAAGCTGCCACCCCAAAAATATGAAGAGACTTGATTAAGAAATCTTGACCATAACACTTTCAGTTTTTTTCATCCCAGCAGAAGGGCTTTTCCACTAATCTTTCTTAAATATAACTATTCTGGTTCTGTTACAGATGCAACCTTTGCTGAAGTATTTCTCTGTACTATTTTTCTTAAGCATCACAAATAATTTAAGACACTGATTGCTGTTAACACTACAGTTATATTATTAGTTTTCTTAGCAAGCCACCTTTCTTACTCTACCTTGGAACACCTATTTTACAAGCAAAGTTATGATCACAACGAAATACAAGCATTCTCCAAGCCAAATGATCTGTAAGTAAAATTTCATTACAGCTACAGCATACTAATGTCACGGTCTAGAGCCCTGTTTCTGAAAGCAATGTGGTATTAGTTTCACAGACTGCAACCTAATTTTGTTTATTCCTGTTTGCACACTTCTGCTTGGCACGTGTTGGGGTTGGTGTAGGAGTGCTCTTACCAGGCTGTGCCGATTCATAACCGTGGTGCTGTTCCTGCGGGTGCGCAGCACGCTGGCCTGGAACACCTGGGAGTTATCGCTGCAAAAAGAAACACTTGTCAGATGCAAAAGCCATTTCCTTCCTAGCAAAAAAGCACCTCTTCATATCAGCTCAGTTTCAAATGCTGTGACAGCTCTCCTGTCGAGACAGAGCACTCCAGAGACAGGTAGGTAAGGACTCTTTCAGCTCGTTGGCAGAGAGTGCAAATCAACTCGTTCATCCTTCAATTCCCAGCTACTTCAATTAATGATTTCAATTAAACATTTTGTGTCTTCAAAATAATTGCAGAATTGTTTAGACTGTGGGGATTTATGATGTTTGGAATAGCTGCTGCTTGTATATTGCTTCCAGTGTCATTCAACACAACAAATGTATAAATGGCTTGTAAGAAGTAACTGAAACTAGCTTTGATCTCACAGATAAAACAGAACTTAAAAATACAGCATCTTGATAAATCTTATCACTACAAACATTTCATATCTTCTGAACGTTTTTCCAGGAAAAGTTAAATTAAACGTACAGCAAATCCAGTTTTTAAGGCCCTACAGCAGTGTATCCATTGAATTGGTATAGGATTATTTATCTGACACAAAATGAACTTCTTTCTAAAGGCCATTTTAGTTCTATTGATTCCTAAAGCAAGTTTTACTGGTCATGTCATCACCAGTGTTATCAACAGCCAATGATCAGCATTCAATAAATGCAACTGAAGAAATAAACCAAATGTTATGGTTGCTAGAAAAGAAATGTTAAGCCACAACCCTACAACCTCCATGCCCGCACAGGTGAAAAAATACAAATGTAAGATTGTAATTATATTTGAATTACAAGAGTTCACATTGTATCCTTTTTTTGTCCAGAGGCTAATTTGGGATGAACAAAAGCCCCCACAAATACAATTTCTCTAAAACTAACCTGACCAACAGCACTACCTTGCTGTAAGGACTGATAATCCTACTGCACTTTCATGAAACACCATTGTCAGAATCCTCTAGTTTAAAACACACCAGTTAGACACATAAGTTTTAGACAGCTTTTATGTAGCTGTAAATAAAAAACAAAGCTTATACTGTGAAATAAAAGCCAACAGCCATTGGCATAACCACTATACTTTCTGCCAAGAAAAATGCATAGACTCTCCTTCTTCAAAATGTGAAGTACATAGGGCCAGACATTTACAATTTTCCAAGAAGTTTCACTCAGCTCACACCCAGGAGAGATCAAACAGCTGCTATTTGACAGAGGTGGAAGAGGAGAAATTGAAGGGATCCATGACATGATGTTTAGAGATGAGTTTTGGCTGAGGCCAACAGCCACAATTCTTTTCAGTGTAGATGTACTGGTTGGCATGCAAACACAAGACAAACAGCACATCCTGAAATCCAGGGTCTGAGTCAAGAAAACAGGTTGGAACAACCCTGTCCCACTCTACCATAGCCTGAGTCCAATAGTCAGTTCTAACTAGCAGAGAGGGAAAGAAAAAAGACCTACAAATAATCCTATCTTTAATCTCCCTTGCAAGTAAGTCAGACCTCAGACTTAATTTTCACAGAAAACTACAGTTCCTATTAAAAATCACTTTTATTTGGCACAAAAACAAAAGTTCTGTGAAATATAACTTTTGTGATAAAAAATACTTATATATATTAAGTATATGACTGTTCTCTGGGTCTATGGCAACTCATTTTCCAAGTTCCTTACTAGAAAATAAGTCAAAACAGGAGGCAGAGGAGAAAAAGCAAGCTGTGTAAGAGCAAGAGCTTTTGTTTCAGTTTACCCAACAAAGCCATTCTGGGAAAAACTGAAGTTTCTTGCCAAGAGCTGCAATCTTGCAAAAACAGTATTCTGGTGGAAAATTCCAAACTAACAGGCAAACCACCTCAGATTAGTTCAATGGCATTTCAGTTTTATTTGTATGAACACCTAACCCATAGTGCATGCACAGTGTCATGGCAAGAGCTCAGGCTTACCCTTCTATCTGCCCAAACCCTGAACTAAATAATTTGTTTGGGTGGCTTTTTTGTTTTGTTTTTCTTTTTAAGAGTCCAAAGTCTTACAATTTCCAATTTACAAAGGGCTGAGATTATAAAAAATGTCTTGTCTCAGTTACACAGTTTGCCTGCTCAGAAACCTCCCAGGGGAGAGCTGCCATACACATAACCCTTCCATACTGCATCAAAATGTAAAATGGGAATTGTTGCACTGTGATTATGTAAAAGAATCAAAATTACATTCACTTAACATTAAATCATGATGGAATAGACAAGTAGTAGTATCTTGTCTGAACTGTCAGACACAGTTAATCATTTTGGTAAAAGAGGTATGTGAGATTTGTTCATCACTTGATACCAAGTTCCTTACAGAAACAGAAAGGGAAAAAAATCAACCCACCAGGAAGTACTTATCTTGTAATATACTATAGTTTATGAAACTTACTGTCAATATGCTCTCCCAAAATGCAGACACACCACTAACAGCAGCACATGGACCACCTTACAGTTGGATGAAAGCCAAACCATGTAGCAGATGGGGCATCTTCCAACTACTCAACAGCCCAGAGGAGAAAAGAAACAGCCCTTTGGGTTATAAACCTACCCAAACAAAACTGTACAAGAAACCCCACCTAGCTGAAAGTTTTCACCTGCCCCTTGCCTGCCACTGCCACTTTCTGTCCGGTCGGCTGAAGAGGGCCAGACCTGGCAAACACCCAATCCTCCTGCAAACAGACCTGCCACAGCCTGGTGACAACATCCAAGCACAACTGTCTACACAATACATTGTATTTCTCCCATTAATGCATACTACAGAAATTAGTACCACCCAGGAAAATTCCTGGACACTTGACACACTGTTGTGCACTAAATGTAAAACTTACGTCAAGGTCCCGTGAAATGACCTTCCTGAACAAATCTGCCTGATTGTTCCGAAAACATTAACTGTCGTAATCATACCCAGAGCAGTGATTTATTTTGTTCAGACTTGATCCATTACAGAAATCATTGCAATTGCTGTTCGATGCGTAAGAACATCCACAACTCTGACGTTGCGGACGGTGTTTCTCTGCAACACACAGCAGACCTTGGTGAAAACAAAGCGTTTCAGTAAAACCGATGTCCGTCTTCCCGGGCTTCCTCGCACTCCTCCACACAGGGAAGGAACAGGACATGTTCCCGAAATCCCTCCCACCCTGGGACAGCGCTCAGGACCCCACTTTTCCCCGTGGCACCGCGGAGCATCCCCAGAGCCCCCCGCACGGCCGGGCCGGGCCGGGCCGGGCCGGGCCGGGCCGGGAGCCCCCCGGGCCCCTCACCTGAGCCCGTGGATGAGCGGGGCGCTGTTCGACCGCCTCAGGCCGCCGCCGTCGCCCGGGGCCGCGGCGCTCCCCGGCGGCAGCTCCAGGTCCAGCTCCATCTTCTCCTGAGCCATCGCGGCGGCGGCTCCGGCTCCTCCCATCCGCGGCCTTAGGCCGCCGCTGCCCCGGCCCTGCCGAACCCGCAGGCGGAGGGGCTGCCGCAGCAGCGAAGCCGCATCCCGGGGCCCCGGGGCCGGCCCGTGCCCACTGTTCCCGCTGATTCCCGCAGTCCCCGCGGGCCCCGGGCCGCTCTCCCCGCCCGGCCCCAGCACAGGCGGGCCCGGCCGCAGGGCGCAGGCGCAGCGCTCCGGCCGCGGCCGCTCGGGCACAGCTCCGGCACATCTGAGGTGTCCGGAGTGTGCTCGTTCTCCACAGCTCCGGCACATCTGAGGTGTCCGGAGTGTGCTCGTTCTCCACAGCTCCGGCACATCTGAGGTGTCCGGAGTGTGCTCGTTCTCCACAGCTCCGGCACATCTGAGGTATTTGGAGTGTGCTCGTTCTCCACAGCTCCGGCACATCTGAGGTATTTGGAGTGTGCTCGTTCTCCAGAGCTCTCACTGAGGGCACAGCGTTGATGTCTACCTAGCAAAAATATGGTCTCTGGGTTCACACCGAGCTGTTGTTGCTCACAGAAATACCGATGGATGGTTCTGTGCAGGCCCAGATAGCTTCAGGAACAAAGAATAAAACCAAACGTTTTCAAAATACTCCAATAGCTACATGTAGCCCTAGTTTATACCTAGAGGAGGTTGTGGTAAAATAGGTTGGAAGATCAATGCCACAGTGGCTAGTGGACATTACTGAGGCTCTAGTCATGGGGAAGAAGTGGGGAATCTGGTTTGCCTTAACAAGGCATTAACTGTAGAATCATGGATTAGTTTGGATTGGGAGGCACGTTAAAAACCATTTTGATCCACCCTCCTGCCATGGGCAAGGACACCTTCCACTATGGCAGGTTGCTCCAAACTGTGTCCAACCCAGCCTTGGACACTTCCAGGGATCCTGGGACAGCCACAGCTTCCCTGCGCAACCTGTGCCAGGACCTCACCATTTCAAAGGGGAGAACTTCCTCCTAATATCCAACCTAAACACACTCACTTTTGATTTGAAGCCATTTCCCCTTGTCCTGACAGCCCAGGCCCTTGCAAATAATCTCTCTCCATCTTTCTTGCAGATTTCCTTCAGGTACCAGAAGGCCACAGTTAGGTTACCCTGAAGCTTCTCCATGTCGAACAATCCCAGTTATCTCAGCTTTTCCTCATAAGAGAGGTACTCCATCTCTTCATTTGTTTATAGTGAGAGTTTCAGGCAGTCTTTAGGAACAGAAATAACCAGAGCAAGAGAGTAGATTACAAAGAGCTAAAACATTTTTTTTCATGGGCTCCATGCTTACTGATTTACCTAGGGCTGATGGCATTTTGTGACTGGCTGTGTTTATTTCACCTACAGGGGTATTTCCCTGACACTATTAAATACCCTCCCACATCATCACCCACTTCATGCCCACCAGTCCCTGTGTATCACTATACTCACATATCTCATTCTCAGTCTCTGTGGCCCCTCTGTGAATATCCATCTTTCACCTGTGTCCTCCCAAGGCTGTGTTTAACATGTTCTCTCCCTGCTTAACCCCTCTTGCCATGATGCTGTTTATCTAACTCAACAACTTGTGGTTTCCTCATTTCCATCATTCTGTTCCACAGCACAACTCTCCCAGAGGCACCTCCCCTTTGCCTCGTTACGCTCCTCAGCCCTTTGAGGGGCACCCAGACAGTCCCCACTTTTCTTTGTACATATATTCCCATTAAAGTTCTCTTGGCTACAGTAAATCTTGGTCAGACAGTAGGATGATGTGCCTGGCACTGGAAAATTTGAGAGCATGCAGCAGATGTTTTTGAGCTCTCAGCCACATTTTGGATATTGTTGACTTTTTCCTTAACAGTATCCTGGTACATGGCATTTGAAGCTGTTTGCTGCCCTTAGTGGCAAGGACATAATATAATAACTCCACAATAAAAATAAATAGCAAAATCCACATAGTTTAGTGCTGTAGTCAGATCCTGCAGGTGGCTTTTGTATCATGTGAACCAGCATATTTGTGAGCAGATTTCCATTCAGAGCTAGAAGTTTTGCTAGGAACTTTCACCTGAATTGCCTTTTAGGCAATTCTAGCCATGGAAAATGAAGGTTTGGAAGATATTCCAAGCTGTGAAATGCTTGTGCTGAAGTACCAGACAAAGAGAACGGTGTAGATTCTGTAAAAGTGTCATATTGCTTTTAGAGAATGGCAGCAGTAAAAGGTGATTAATAGTATATTCCTTTTGCAGCTGCAGATCCTAATTTTCCAGTGAATCAGACTCATTATAATTATTAGAAATTAAGCAAAATTATTTAGATATTTATGTTCTCAGTCCTTGCAAGAGATGGTGATTCTGTATCACCCCACAGAAGGCTGGGATAGGCCATAATGTAAGGGGCACCAGACTGTGAAAGGTATTTTTCCTCTACAATAATATAAGACTTTTTCTCTGGGTTTTTCAATGTAAGTACATATTGAAAAATCCTGTAAATATTTCAAATGTAATTTTGTGGGTGTTTTAACTCAACTCCATGCATCTTTGTGCATGTCAGCGCAAAGTTCTTCATTAATAGTATCATTTCAGTGAAAGAAATGTAAGAATCAACAACAGTTGATGAGACACAGAGTCCCCGAACATAGAAAATTGGAATATGCTCAAGTCAGTCTCGATTAAAAAAAATGCAAGGAGGTACCATAATAAATATTAAGAGACAGAAACAAGAGTTCTAATCTGTTATCTAGAAGCATCTACCTTCAATTGTTTTAAAGTAAGGGAATAATTCATCCAGCCATGTTCCCAGTTAAGGTAGTTGAAAAGTTGAAGAATCCTAACTTTTGTATCTTAAGAGACTCAACACCTGGCACTCTGGCAAAAGAACTGTTTTATCCCAGGAGAAAATGAAGACCTTTTAAAGTTTGGTGCTGGGAAAGAACATGAAGCCCCCTGCTTGTAAGAGACAAATACGTATGATGCAACTGTTATTGCATTAAAATACTGTAACGCAAGCACAAACTTTGATGCTTTGATCGCTTGGAGTGGATTTGCCCAGGTCAGTCCCAAAACTGAGTACAGTCAAGAACTAGGATCAGTTCTCAAGGAATTTTACGCCAGATTCCTGAAAGCTGAGCGGGCTCTCATTGCAATCAATACCCTGGCACGTGCTTTAACACCTAGGGAAGGCTGGGGAGAACACTGGGAAAGCCGGCGGGACTTAGGTCGGAGAGGCCCCAATACTGAAGAAGGTTGTAACACATTTTCCCCACCAAGACGAGAAAAAGGCGCCGCGTTTGCGGCCGGGGTGGGACTCGAACCCGGATCCTCCCCCAGGCCACGCCCCCGCGGCGCGCGCGTCCTAGCGACCGTTGCGGCGTTTCAAACGCACACCCGCTCCTCCCACAGCCAATCAGCGCGCGCGTCGCCCCCGGGGGCTGTCGGGAGCTCTCCCGCCGCCAAAGCAGTGCCGGGGTGCGGAGCCACCGCGCACGCGCCCTACGAGGAGGGCGGTGCTGCCTGCGCCCCGGTACCCGCGCATGCGCAGTGCGCGGCGGCGGGCGCGGAGCGCGGTCGGCGCCGAGGGAAGGACCGGGAGCAGCGGGAGCGCTCCCACCGCCACCGCGGGCAGCAGCACCGGCAGCAGCCGCTGGAGGAATTGGCCGTCCCCGGGCCGCCCCCGGGATGCGGCGCTGCTGCGGCCGCCCCCCCCGCCGGGCCCGGCGCGCCCCCGGGCTGAGCCCGCGGCGCCGCCCGCGGGGCCTGTAGGGCCGGGGCAGCGGCGGCCCGAGGAGCCGCGGCGGGCGCCGGCGGTGAATGGGCGCCGCGGCGGGGCGGGAGGAGCCGGAGCCGCCGCCGCCGCGATGGCTCAGGAGAAGATGGAGCTGGACCTGGAGCTGCCGCCGGGGAGCGCCGCGGCCCCGGGCGACGGCGGCGGCCTGAGGCGGTCGAACAGCGCCCCGCTCATCCACGGGCTCAGGTGAGGGGCCCGGGGGGCTCGGCTCATCGAGCCCTGGGGTCGCCGCTGCCCGCCTCGGCCCGGCCCGGCGCTCCCTCAGCGGCCTGTGGGTCGTGTCCCTTGTCCCGCGGGGCCGGGGCCGCCAGTGGCCCCTCGTTCCCCCTCGGCTCACGGAAGGTGCTCGCTGCGCTCCCAGCGACAGCGCTGCTCCTGTTCAAATAAAATTATGTTTTCATCGTTCTGGAGGGTGCAGCGCGTGTCATAACGCCGTGGAGCTCTAAGTAAAGCGCACCCAAAAAAGCTGTTCATAAAACTTTGTTTTCTCTCCCTGCAGTGACAACTCCCAGGTGTTTCAGCCTTATGTGTTGCGGACTCGCAGGAACAGCACAACAGTTATGAGCCGTCATGGAATGGTGAGGAATCTTAAGCATGTCATGTTTGCACACAAGAAGGAATAATTGGAGTAGAGAAATGAAGTTATACTTGATTTGTACTTGCACTAAGTATTATGTCAAGCTTCCAAGTTGCAGAATAAGCATTTTTTCACCTCTAACTACAACCTATAATGAAATAATACTGGTGTGTTGACCTATGTGTCCCCAAGAAGACAAGAGTAGTTGATGTTATATGTGACTCCCCATATTAAGTCCAGTTTTAAAGCTAATTTAAGCCTGCCTGTGTGTTAGAAGAGTAAAATGCTGACAGAATTAAGTCTTTAAAGGGTGCTTTGTTGTGAAAATGGACAAGGGGGTCCCAGTTCTTTCTTGACCTGTTTGACAAAGTGCTCTTTTTTCACAAAGGCAGAACACTAGACCTCAGAAAATAACTGAAAGAAGAGGAATGTATTTGTTGCTTTCTGATATGCATCTGGTAGTGCGCACTACTGCAGTTGTTTAACTTTTCAAAGATGTTGCATTTCTTTTTCTCTACCTTCTTTTCAGGTGAGGGATTTATGTGCTCCTTCCACTTAAGTTTTTCTGTCTTGTCTGAGGGTGGTGAAGATTAAATACTGCTTTTCTCAAAACCTCCAAGACCTGACATGAGTTTCTCCTATGTCCTCTGTTCAGGAAAGGTTACAGGGATTTTTAATTCAAAGTCTTCTGTTGTGAGATTTCTTAAGAATCCAGAGTTTTGGAGCTCATTAGTAGGTGTGACACTGGACACATGGCCATCCTGAGTGGGAACTGTTGGCCATTTATATGTGGTCTTAGAGTTCCAGAGGAATTAGATGCATAAAATTGCAGAAGTTAAGCTTTAGGGTGTGTTATTCAAGACTGAGTTGAAGCACTGAGATTTTTCCTTTACAATAGCCAGCAGGTTAAGTAAGGTGTCCTACAGGAGTTTGTCATATCCTGGGCAGTGGGGAATTGTGTAATCACCACAGTTTCATTTGTAATATCTCCCTTGTCTAAATGGCACCTGTAGCTATTTGTATGCTTGAGATGCTGAGCAGTATCTGCCTGCAAGTCACATCCGTACAACTTGCTGAGTGATACAAGGAATTTGTAAGTGGTAAAACAAGTCTTTTCTCTGGAAGGTCAGTGTTTGCCTTTTTGCAACATTGTTTGAGTCATTCACATGTAGTTGGGCAGCTCATTCTGAACTCCCTAAGAATGTAGTTGATGGGAAATAGTGTGTATGCCAGCAGTTGTGTGATTTAATCATTGTGGCTGTCGCTTTTTTTTCCAGTTCTTGTCATCATCTCCTATTCGTATTCCTAGCAGCCGACTTCATCAGATCAGAAGGGTAAGTGGAGTTTTTAATGTGTGTATTCAATAACAGAATGAAAAGTACTATATGATATTGAAGTACTTGCACAGGTTTCTTTCCTATTGAGTTTTTCAAGTACTAAAGAGAATGGAATATTTCTTAAGACTTAATTTCAACAACGAAGTGGCCTTGCAAGGCTTATTGTTCTGTTTAAGCTACCTTTTAGAAGTATTTAATTTAAAAGAAGCAGTGGGCTGGACTGGTGGCTGTCCTGTCTTTCTGTAGTGGTTCTGCTGTTCATAGTTCAATTCTGATGGCAAATAATGGAATAATGAGTGTTATTTCAGGTAACTGTGATGAATCAAATATTATGGGAAAACTTACAACATTTATCTCTTGCAGGAGGAAGGAGTGGATTTAATGAACAGAGAAGCAGCACATGAAAGGTGAGTGTTACTGAAAGAAGGTGATAAAATAGCCAGAGTTATCCTCTTTGTAGCTACTGATGGGGTTTTTTGTATTCTAGGGAAGTGCAGACAGCAATGCAGATAAGCCAGTCATGGGAGGAAAGCTTGAGCCTGGTAATCTTTTTATAGATGTTTCCTATTTAATACTACTTTTACACTCAAATGTCAAATTTAAGGGAAAGAGAGGAATTAACTGTGAAAATAATTTAAGAAGAATTTAAGCTCATCTGCTTTAGCTACTTTGTGCCTTTGACCCAATGACTTTCCATTAGAAGGTTGTGCCTTGGGTTTCAAGGTAATGTCCTGTGCCTGTGTTAAGTCTGAAACCTTGTATTCACAGAGCGACAATGACTTGGACAAGTCTGAGAAATCTTTTTCCCCAAAGAGAATAGACTTCATTCCAGTTTCTCCTGCACCTTCTCCTACAAGAGGAATAGGAAAGGTAGGATAAGTGAAATACCAAGCTGAGACAGTATTTTAGAATTCTAGACCAAGATGAACTGTCAAGATGTGTAACTTCACAAATTGTTCCATAGTTTAAAAAACCCCTGAGCAACACAACCGAAGAAGTTCCAAAAAAAGCCAAATCCATATTTTGTTGGTTTTTTAGAATCAAGTGGTTGCCATCTGGGAGCCTGCAAAGTTTAAGCAGTGAAACACTTAATGTTTTCAGTTACTGCTGTTTGTGCAGTGTTCAGGTGGGTTGGGGCTCTGCTTCTAGGGAAGCTGGAAGAGGTTATGAAAATAGTCATGGACAGGATCTCCAGGTATGGAAGTGGGGGGATTTGGGGGAAGAAGCACCAAAATTGGACTGCAAATCTGTGTGGTGAGAGATGAAAATGTGTCCATTAGTTATGGAAAGGAAGGCACAAATGCACTCTGAAGGAGGACATGGATGGGTTGAACTTGTACTGAAAACTGGTGGCAGATGCCAGAGAAAGAGGTGGCTGTTAGATAAACTACTTTTCCAGTGAGGATTGGAGAACTGAAATGTAGTACAGAGAAACTGGCATCTGGGTTTAAAGATGGGCTGCTTGTTTGCACCCTCCTGTGTGATTCTGCTTTTGTACAAAAAAGGAGCAATCTGTGTGCTCCTGCCAGACTGGTGCATGTAACAGCCACGTGTGAGGGCTGGGTAAATGTGTTCCTGGGAAAATACTGATGCTGGCAGCTGGTCCTGTACCTTTGGAATTCTGACTCTAAAGCACTAGCAGATAACTTGACAGAAGGATTTTTGTGTTTAGCTAGAAGCATTCATGAGCTAAGCTCAAATTAGCTGCAGAATCACAGAGCTAAATAGCCTGTTTTATTTACTCTGGAATATTGTCAGTTTTCAGGTCAGATGTATTTTGAGTAAACTCATTTGTTTAATAAGCCTCTTGAAAGAACTAAGTCCTGAGTACTGTACTGCTCTTTCTAAATGTAACAAAGAACAGAAACAATTCTCTTATTTAGAGAATAGTGTCTGTTTCGATTTTACTTCTCTTGTGGGTTTCAATTTTACCTTAACCTAAGCAGAATTGCATGGCCAGTATATTTTATTAAGTTAAGTTCTAATATTTGTAAGATTATATTTGATAATTTGTGTCATCTGTTGTTAGCTCTTCTTTAAGAATAAAAAGGGAATAGAAGAGGGGATGTTTGTTTTGGAGGGTGGAGTGTAACATCTGAATATTTTAAAGGAAATTCTGAACTGTTTTCATTTGAATTTTCTTCCTGCAGCAATGTTTTTCACCATCATTGCAAATGTTTGTGAGCAGTAATGGATTACCTCCAAGCCCTATTCCCAGTCCAACAAGGCGATTCTGCAAGTAAGTAACAAGTGTCTGTTGTGCTAACATTGTAATTTAAGCCAGAGATTAATTAAGTTGATGTTAAGGCATTAAAAGAGACTTCAGCTTTTGCAGCTGCCGAAGCATTGCCACATAAAAATGAAAGTTTGACCTTTACCAATGGCAGCTTTATGTGTGTGCTCTGATAGAGCATGTGTCAGCTTTAAACTAGACTTGGTAACTTGAGGGGAAGTTCTCGGGTATTTCAAATTAACTTTGTCAGCAGATTACTTTTATGTAAATATACTACAAAATTTAGAAAAGGATTGAAATGAGGATGTGATTCACCAAGGGAAGGAGAAAACCTTAGAAAATCTACTACAGCTTTGTGTGGCAGATGATCTGGTGTAATAGGCAGCCCTTATTTATTATCTATGTATTTAGATTACACAAGAATTCCAGTTGTGCAGGAATAGTTTTGAAGAATGCTTCGTATGATGAGGTTGTGTTGATTTGATGCAAACTGGAACCTTTATAGGCTTGACTCAGTATTTTCTCTTCAGCAGGAGGAGTCAAAGTCCAATCAACTGCATCAGGCCCAGTGTTCTTGGCCCCATTAAAAGGAAAGGTATGTGCATTTATGGTACCAGATGTTTTAATATGGATGTACTTTTCTAGCTGGATACATTTTTTGTTATTCTGTAAATATAATGCACTTGTATCCACAGTGAACTGGAATTTTCCAGGCATAACTCAAAATTACAATGTAAAGTAGCTAGTCTAAAACACAGGAATGAAAAACTTAAAAAACAGCTACTGCTTGACAGAGGCAAACTTGATTATACATCAAATTAAATGTCAGAGCTTACAAATGCTCATAACATTCCTACAAGTACCACTGAGCAGTGCACACCCTTCAGATCATCTTAGGAATGTTGCTTATCATGCAGTATCTTCTAAACTTAGTACTGAATGTTTGTTTTCACTCTGAAAGTTCAGAAGGTGAGTGTTTAGAGAAATAGATCAGTGCCCTTTCCTCCTGAAGGGGGAAGATGCATTCTTTCCTGGACCTGTTCCATGTTAAGAGATTTTCAAGTAACATCTCAAAATAAATCTCCATAGTAGAACTGTAAGAATGGGATATTCTTAAAGTGTGCCTTTAGCTGTGATTATCCTTTCTGCTTTTTTTTTTTTCAACTTAGCCATTCTTAACAGTACCAAAAATGCCCTTTTATTGTACAAGACTTACATTTAGGCTTTGAGAAAAGTTACTGTTTGTTGTTTGGCTTTTGCTTTTTTTTTTTTTTTTTGTGCTGCTAGTCCTGTCAGATAAAGAACATTGTCTTAACTGACACTGATTTGACAAAGGAGTGAAACAAGTTTTCTCATAGATGTCAGTTTTATCTTGGCTTTTATTTTCTGTGAATTTTAGAGGCACTAAAATTGAACAAAAGTTTATTAAGCTAAAGGATCAATAAGGGATAAATATCCACACTTACACTCTGCACAAATTGTAAAAGCAGTGCAGGTAGAGAGACAGACTTTCCTCACCAAATCAATTTGCTCCCATCTTTTACAAAGTGGAGATACAAGTTTTCCTCTTCTTAGGAGAAATATGGAGAATTTTTCAAAATGCTGTTTAATTTTGAAACATCCATTTAAATGACCTTACTTTCTTTTCCTAAATACTTGGTCCTGGCTTTTTTTCTGAATTTTAGCAGTAGATTTATGGTAGAAGGAAAGTCATGAGCTGAAGAACTTTTCACTGCCGTAGGGAATTAATATTGGTGGACTCTGCAATGTGTTGTAGCAGTGCAGATTTGTCTCTGTGAAATTTAAGGGGCAAAAGTGTTACCTAAGTTGGTGTTCTGTTCATTTTTCCACAAAACCAAGTATTTTATAAATGTTTTTGCCCATTCTGCTTGCTAGAAGCAATTATTCCTTGCCTTAAGACAGGAATGTATCCCTGTGGGCTGAAGGAAGTGAAATTTTTGGAAGTTACCAGTCTTCTATGAAATATAGGAGTGTGATTCTGTTGCAGAATGTATAGACTGGTTTGCTAGAATGCTTAACTTCTGTCAGGTTTTAAAACTGATTCTGCAACTACTGCAAAGTGTAGGTAAAAGCCAGAAAAATCACTACCATTTCATGCTTTTTTTTCCCCTGAAGAATGAAAATATACTGTGGGTGAGAGGGTTTTTTTTCCTTTTTTTTTTTGGGTTTTTGTTTTCAAGTTCATAATATTTTCAAATGTCTGCTGTAGAGCTGCTATTAATGAGCCAGCTCATTTTCATGGCAGCTTATACTAAACAGATTACATGAATTCTCCCATCATATTTAGTCTGTTAATGTCTGTAGATGGTTACAGGTACAAAGAAATTCTGATCCATGATGAGTAAGTGGAAATGCTTCCACGTGACAGATTTATTCCATTCAGCTTTCCTGTAAAAGTGTACCCATGCATCAGATTTCATTGTACAGGGGAGGGTGAAATTAAACCCAGCTGTCATTCTTACTTTCATAATCGCTAACAATTTTAAATTTCTTATATTGATTTATGTCAATAATCTCAGCTGTTTGCTTAAAACTAAGTCATGGTAATTAGTTTGCTCTAGATTACTTTGTCTGATTGCAGTACAAGTAAAATGTTGATGTCTTTGAGGTCATTTTAGCCCCTCAGATACTGCTGAAGTTTTACCTAAGGATGGACTGGATGGTCTAACAACAGCTATTATCAAATTAGTATTTTAGCCACGTGCTTGGTTGGCTGAATTAGAGAACTTGTGTTACAAATGCAACCTTGGAATGTTGTTGATCAACCCTCTCTTTTACAGCAGACAAACACTAAACAGATACTCCAGAGACTCAAGTGAGTCGTTTTGATTATTTGTGCTATGTTCCTCAGGTGAAATGGAAACTGAAAGTCAGCCAAAGAGACTTTTCCAAGGAACAACCAACATGCTTTCTCCAGATGTTACACATCTGACAGATCTCAGTTCATGGTAAAATATTACATGTGCCCTGAAATGCCAAAACAGGGAATGTGCATTTATCACAAGCTTTCTAGGTTTTATTTTCCAGGAAAAAAATACTTCATGTGTATCTTGTGGATGTGTATTAATGGGAGTGTCCTGTGGTAGTATCCTGTGACAATGGTCCTTCTCCTTTGATCAATTCTTCCTGAACAGGCTCTAGCCTAGATTTTGTGTATCAAAGCTTTTACACTGAATATAATTGTTACAAACCCTGTTAATTCTTAAGCAGAGTTACTTTGCTTCATCATTACAGTATGTTATATTCAGTGTCTGTGTCACTTCACTGAATACTTAGAAAATGTGTGTGGTACTTAATTGTTATTGTCCTTAAGCTCATGATTTTTAGAGTTATCTTTTGTTATTGCAATCATAAAATACCAAGGTTTTTTTTTGTGTTGAGTCAGATACTAAGTATTCAAAAATATCAACAGTTACTACTGTAATTTCAGTTTACCTACAGACTTGAAACTGCCTAGATTTGTTTTTTCCATGTTGCTTCCCCCTAAATTGCAAAAGCATCAATTTATGTGCCCTCTGGTATCTTGTATCCAGACTTCAAAATCTGAACACAGGAATTCTGTGAGAAAAATAGGTCTCAATCTTGTTTTGAGTAGTTCCCTGTTAAAGAGCATACCAACTAATTAATGACATATTTTCTTCATTGCTGATTAACTTATTATTTTTCCTTTATTATAAGCTTTTAAGGTTTTATTCTTACTTGTTGTCACCTCCTTTCTATGTCTGGTTAAAATCAGCTTCATAGTTTATTCTGCATGTTAAAAAACCCCGGTTATTCTGCTCCCCGTTCCCGTGAGGAGCATGAATATCTCTAACATGCTACAGAAAACAAGGAGTTTTCAGGGCTGCCAGTCTTGCAGTAAAGACTGAGTGGTAGTATAGGTCTCCTACAATTCCTGTCCGAGGGGGAAGCACATCAGCTTTGTTCAGAGCCTCGTGTCCCTGCACTAAAGGACCTTTTTCCCTTTCCCCAGCCTGTCCTCGGATATTCTCGATGGGAGTAGCAGCAGTGTTGGCTCTTCCTCTGATTCCCTGACTAAAGGCAGCATCACCACGGAGTCTCCAGTGACATGCTCCAACTCCTGCTCCTCGTTCATTCTGATGGATGACTTCTCACCCAAGTGACTTTACCAAGTCCTGAGTCAGTGTCTGGCTGTGCTGTCCCCTTCCTGTACACTCGTACAGAGAAATGAACTCTGATCCTTGAACCATTCATATGAGGTTTATTAAAAGGAAAAATTGTTGTTACTGTAATCCTTGGCTACTTTCCAGTGATTTTTTTTTTTAATTTATCCATTTAATGGACATTGTAGACCATATTAATGTCTGGTTTTGCGAATTTATTTTTAAACAAGATGTCTGCTGATATTATACTAACTTTTGCTTTCAGGAACTTGCATACACTTTTTGATTCCAGGAATAGGTATCTACCTACTAGTGTTGCAATTTTTAGGAATGTACTTCTATCATTATCATGGTCACTATGTCTAGGGAAATAACTTGGTTTGGAAGGATTTGAAAATACTAATTTATTCTCTGGCACTTCTACTATTGAGTAAAATTATTCTTGCTTTAATTTTTTTTTAAGTCACTAGCCTCAAATTCCATTAAGGAAGGGAGAAAAAAATATTTTATTTTCTTAGTGCTGCTAGTCATTTTTATGAATTAATTTACAGAAGACCACGTTGCGTGTGGAAATCTCACTCTATTACATTAAACTGAAAACCCCACAGCAAAATAACTAATGACTGTCACTTTTGCCATCAGTGAAGAAATAATATTGCTCTACAAACACGATTAAATTAGCTGCATAGTTCTCTTCCCAGAGCATTTGTCCTACAAACTGTATGAAATAAGGTCATTATTCAGCAAGATTTGGCCAGGAAAAATTAATCCACACCTCGGTCGAAGACATACAGTGCAGATAACAAAGTTCATTAAACTACTGTGTAGGAGAACCATGTATGGCACCGTCGATGTCTCCTGTGGCATTGAGGTCAAAAGTATTTTTGTGCCTTAGGGGACATTGTTACAAAATTATGGAATGTAAACCAGAGGGGTGGGTGGGGAAAATCCTTTGTGTACAGCTTGTTTATAGAGTGTTTACCCAAGTCTGTCGGCGGTGCTGCTTCCCTTAATGTTCCTTTCTGAGGTGTGGAGGCGCTGGGGCAACCCCGGGTCTGAGGGGCAGCCAAGGTGAGACCCTTTGCAGCTGCTCTGGGCAGAGCTTGTCCCTTTCTTGGTCATGAGCAGAGCAAACAGCTCAGCAAGCATTCTATTCCTAAGGAAAGGCTTTGGATTGGATACGAGCTCTGCAAATTGCTTGGTGAAGGTGTTCTCTTTGAGCTATGAGTAGTCTTGATACAGTACCTTGGTCAGTCTGAGGTAGGAACAGATATTTTACTTTTTGAAGACTATAACGGGGCAAAATAAATCCGTTTGTAATCTACTGTGTTATGCTATTTATTATTTATAACTCTGTAAAAAGTCTGTGGTGATGAATTATAGTATTTTTTTATGATTGAATAAGTTTTTTATGTTCAGTACTTGCTGGCTGGTTTGTATTTAATACGCGACATTGTCTGCCAGAATCATAAGCTTCCATTTTTGAATGTTTGTAACATAAATGCTTTTGTTACCTAAAAGTACAACTTGTGATCTTTCTGAAAGAAAATAGCACTGAATTTAAAGTAAAATTATGTGCTTTAGATGTGAGCACAATCTCTGGCAATACTGTCTGGCTACAAGGGGAGGGGAAAAACTGTAGTTTTTTCTGTTCTGAAGAAGCTGTTGGGTATCCAGAAGACGTGTACATACCAGATTATTTTTAAAAGTGTTTCCATTAAATTGTAAGAAGTGGGCCGACAGCGGCACTATTATTTGTATGATCATTTCCACCTGTGGAGCATTAGTTCCCCACTTCAAATAAATGTGCATATTGTAAAATATTGTCCATTGGTGCCATTTTTAAATGAGCTCTACAGTATTGAATGTTAATTTTGTTTGTATATGCACAGTGCTATTTCTTGAATTTTTGATGTCTTAAGTCACTTAATTATTTTTTTTTATTCATGCCTGTATCTTCTCTGCCTTCTTGGTGCTTAAAGAGGACTGCTTTTCCATTTGAAAAATGTTGATAAACAGTCTGTGATAAAATTCACCCCTGTTACCTGTGCCCCGGTTCTCTTCTACCGTGCTTTTACCAGTACTGTGATTTGGAAATCTGAACAAGGGGTGACAGGAGGGGGCAACCTATTGCATGCTTTCTTAAACCTGAGAAGAGCATAGCTATTGCTTAATTATGGCTGATTTACCTGTACAATTGATGTATTCCAGATTTGTTTGTTAGTGGAGAGTCCTATCTGAGTGCTGGCCTCTGTAAACATTTGAATGTAAGCTGCATAAAGCGAGTGCACAAATAGTCACTCTTGTTACAGCAGTTTTTTGTAATGTTCTGGCTATTCCCCACTCTTGGAAGGTCTTGTGAAAGACATTGCTCTTTTATAAAATATATACGTAATGCACACATTCGCCATGTCTCTTGTTTCAGAACTCTTTCAGGCTCCTAAGACAACTTGTTCATTTTGAAACAAAGTTTTCCAATATGCTGATTATTGATACTTGCCCTTAACTGCGTTTGAGTTGCCTCTGCTTAGAGGGTTCATTGATACTGTAGCATACTCTGACTAAAAGTTGTATTTCTGGATTGGTTGCCTGCCTTGTCTAAGGGAATTAGATGCCAGTTGGAAAAGAAGGCCAGCTGGTGCTGGTAGTCAGCTTTAGTGTGTAACTATTGACATTTAACAACTGCTTTTTATGCCTCCATCAGAGTTATTTCTGCTGAATTGCCATGATGAGAGTCTGAGAATTGCTGTCTTTCCCTCGCTTCCTTCTCTTTATAAGGGATCATTAGTGCATATCTGTTGCTGAGAATCATGGTGATGAGTTACCTTTAATGCTAAAATAGTTGAGAACTAAGATAAAATAAAATACCTGTGTAATTCAAGCAGCATTTTAGAAGGCCTGTTTTGAATATGTTAATTAGCACAGCATTGCAGCAATGGTCTTTGTACAGCTCATTGACCAGCACTGCCTTTAGATCATATCCAGAGCACGCTGAATCCTCATTTCATGGGCTTAAAGTGCTGGAAGGATTTTACCAATGGTTTAGAAAAATGTGTGTGTCAGCTGTGGAACTCTATGTTTTGATAATATCAAGTGTTCTGCATCAGGAAATGGATCACAGTGTGCATGTTTCATTCTCCTTCATTGAATTTCAAATTGGAGGATCATGGGCCCAAAGGCCTGTGTTTAAGGGGCTGTTTTTCTGACTGTATGTGATTAAATACTTTCTTCTACAATGAAAGTAATTAAACTGTCAGTGGGTGAGGGTGTAAATCTGAGTCCTGCAGACTTTATTAGAAAACTCATTCTTGAAGGGCTCAAGGAATTCTATACTGCATGAAAACACAAAAGTGGGAATTTAAAAAAATATATTTTGTAAATCATTATAAAAATAGAGAACTCATTTTAACAGCTTAAAATGCTAAAAACATTTTAAATGCAAGGCCTCATCTTGGTATGTTTCCCCAGGCAGGTCCATGTTGGGGGCTGTTTGCAGAGGTGAACTTGAGCAGGCTCAGGCAGATTCAGAACTGAGGTTCTGGTGCACAAACAGAATAGACTGGCCCAGGGAAATTATTTTTTGCAAATATTCACATTCTTATCTGTAGACCCTGCTGATACATTGTGTGACAAGAAAGATGAGAACTTGTTTTTCCTGGAAGGAATTTAATCAGCATATAATTTTCCTGGTTACTTCATAATAAAAAAGCTTTGCATTAACTTGAGTTCAAGAATTTCATGAAGTCATAGGCCTGTTGCATTTGCTTTTTTGGAATAAAGGCCAAGGAATATTTCTGGAGCTACACAAACTGCCCCTTGTATTCCAAGGCTATTACATGAATGGCAGCTGTCCATAGTAGATGGAAAGGAACGTTGCCTATCCTTGAGTATTTTAGTCCCTCTTGAGGCTTGTTAAATAATCCTTAGCACAGTCAGTGTAAGGTGGGTTACTGGAGGTACCAAAAGACCCAGGGAGGACAACTGAGACTTTTCATGGGGGTCTGCCAGGTTCAGACTTAGAGGAAAGGGCTCCTTTTGGGCAAGTCTAGGGCTGTATTGCTTAATCCACTCCAAAAAGAGAGAGCTGTGCTTGCCCATCAGAAATGGAGTAGTATTGTCTCAGTTCCAGCTGGTTTGGGGGAGGGCAGGGATTTGGTGTTTGGGTTTCCCTAAGGGCTGGTTATCTAATTCCCAAAGGTCCCAACGAGGACCTTTGTCATCAGGCTAAAATCAGAAGTAGGTCTGTTCTAGGGCAAGTCTGTTTTCTGAGGGAATAATTACGCTGCAGGGCTGGTTTAAGGGTGACAGCTGGGGTTTGCTTCCTGCTGCAGGGACAGGGCTGCTGTTCCTGTAAATGCAAAGGCACAGAAGCCACTGTAAAGTGTCCCTGCACCTCAAGGCTATCCCTTTATCCTTTTAGAGTGGACTGGGTACTTGGCGGAAGTCTCTTGTTTCAATCCAAACCACTTTTGCATTCAAGCTGCTTTTTATTACTTACTCTTAGATCTTAAAGCCTTTTGGTTTGAGTCTTGCCTCTGATTAGCATGCCAGGGCTAGCATTTTCTTTTTAAACCTGGAGCAATTTGGTTTGTTGTTCTTGCATTATAAAGTTTGGAGGTGGGTTCTTGCTATTAACAAAGAATGCATGTTAACTTGGATGATCACAAAAGGTTGTGGGGTTTTAAAAGAAATGAGACCTGAAAACACAGAATAAAGGAATGTCTATTTTTAGTGAACCAATTTGGCTGGTTTGATACCAGGTTCTTTCTTTAAACACAGGCAAGAGTCTTTTGAGCATATTTTTAGTAGCAGCAACAAAACCCTATGTGCTTCCACCTTCAAAGTCTTCTTACTGTAAAGTACGAATTCATTACTGAAAGACCACAAGTTTTGTTCATCTCTAACCAGACAGGTAAGGTCTCTCTCAGTCTCTGCCTAAGTTTGCACTAACAGTCCCTGTGATTCAACAGGCCAGTTAGTGACACCAGGCTGTCAAGCAGTTCCTGTCTGTCCAAAAAGCATCATATTTCACTGTACAAGAGTTCTAACACTGTTCTTCCTTAGCTTATTTCTGAGTGCCATAAAATTTTACTACCTTTTATGCAAACACAATTATTATTTGCTCTTAATTACTATAGATTGCTTATCTTACTGAATAGCTGTGGTAAAATTCCTGGTGGACTCTTACCTGTCTTTCATCTTGGGGTATAACGGAGTTTGGTATTTTCGATTATTTTTCAGATAATGCAATGTTTTCTGGAAGAATTTTGCATTGTGTTTTGATTCTGCAAGGTGTTTGGGTATAGTTTATGCACAAGTAAGTCCTATTTGACAACATGAGTTAAATGAATCTTGGAGACAATGACATGGGATAATTTTTTCAAAAGATGAGTAGCTTAACCCCTGCATTAACTGCATTCTGCCACCACTTTTGAACTACCACCAAAGTCGAGTAAGTTGGCAGAAGCTCCCAGTTATTATTTGTGTTTGGATAGTTTATAACACGGATTATTAAAACTCTATTGTGCTAGAACAGAAATATTTTCCTTCCCCAAATAATATGCAATTCAAATTTGTCGTGAGAACTGTAATCATTTATCAATGCAATGTGTGCTCAACAATTTTTTCAGTATGCAAAAGTTAGGGTTTGTGATAGGCAGGTAGGAATCAGCTGGTATTAAAAACTGTGGGCCCAAGTAAAATAAAGAATGTAATGGAAGTTAACTAGTCCAGAATCTAAATACAAATGCTGGATTTTACCTCTGACAAAGCTCTGCAAACACCTACAATTTTGGAAAAATTTAGCTACTGCCATGAATTTAAAACTCTCTCTCAACACTAGTTAATGTCAACATTTCCCTATTTATGACCAGAACCTCCAAGAATTTGGAAGAAAAATAAATGTTAAAAGGGGGAGCTAGAATAAAAATGCCGCCGTGCCTATGATGTATGAGTATTGGTTTGAAAAATGTTACAAAGTACAGTGAGTTTGGACAAATGTGCTTTGAATAAGAGTTGAGGATGTGCTATGTAGAGTACGTGTAACATCTTGTTCACGTGCAAGAACAGACTGTGAAAGAAACAGCTTTGTGTGGGAGAAGTAACATCAAAGACCCTGAAACAACCAGTGCTGTAATAGGAAACATTTGCCTTTGAGGACTCTTTTTGCTTCTGGTCACTTCTAATGTTTTCCTCTTTTTTCCCCCTCTCCTGTACTAAAACACAGCGGCTGAGCAGTGAAAGGAGCCTGGGTAGGGTGAGCTGGATGGGCAGCAAGGAGGGTATGGAGGGCCATGTGAATTTGTATGGGATTGCACAGCTTCCCTCCTGCCCCTCCACCTGGAGTTTGCACCAGCCTTAAAGGCTGTGCTTGTTTTTGTTGGGCAACCAAAGCAGGGCTGGAAGCTCAGCTTTGTGTTTTTAGCTGAAAAGTTAGAGCACGGAATTGTCACCGTCTGTCAGACACATCCTAGATGTGGGCAAAACTCCTTCTGGGGGCAGAGCAGGATTGAGAGGGGGATTAAGGGTGTGGGATTGGGACAAAGATCCCCAGAAGCTCCGGACACCGTGGGAGAGCTGGTGGGACAAGGGACTGTAGCCAAAGCACCATAACCGAGCAGGGGCAGGAATGTCACCAGCAGGAGGGACGTGGGCTGGCAGCAGGCTGGTGCACACACTCCCTGTGGAGAACACGAGGGTTTTCCTGCGGTGTCGGGGTTATCCCTGCTGCCCACAGGAGGCTCACGGTGAGGGAGAAAGGCTGCGGTACAGCTGAATGCAGGCAGCAGCCTGCCCCAGGAACAGCCTGCGCCTCTCTGGGGAGCTTCTTGGGGAAATAGCAGAACTTTTTCAGCCTTGATTTACATGAGCAACAAAGAACACGGAGCATGAAGGACTCAGAGCGAGTGCCAGCGAGCGGAGCATCCCTGGCTGTGCCGGGAGCTTTGGACCAGCCGGGGAAGCTTTGTGGGGATGCGGATGGCCACGGGATGGCGTCTCGTGGCTTGCAAAGCACAGAACAGTGTTTGGTGAGCAGTGGTGATCCTGCCTGAAGTGCTCTGAGCTGCACTGACCCTACAGCTTCTGCTGCTAGAAGCTTCTAATGTTTTCTTCCTTTTCACTTACAAGGTAACCTCTTCCTTTCAGGGTCAACATTAACTTCCCAGAGTGAGGGTTTGGACTTCATGCTAGTAACCTTAAAGCTGATTCAAAAAAAGTTCTCTGTGGCTGTAAGGATAACACAGTCCCATGCTAGAGGGTACTTGGATCAAATTTACTGACAACCTTAGATGAATGAACAGGCCCTGCTCATAGCAAGAGAGTTTTCCTAGGAGTACATTGCACATTGGCTGTTTTCCCAGCTCCGTGGAGCCTTTCAGGAGCCTGCTGAAAGTGGCACATTTTGGTTGGGTTTAGGGCATTGCAGTGTACAAGCTGGGGTTTTTCCCAAATGCTGATGCTGCAGTATTCCCATCAGACTGCACACAGGAAGCATCTTCCTGTTATTTCTCTGAGTGGGCACACACAGACCCAGATCTTGGAGAATGTCCAGCAGCTTCAGCTCTATAACCTGCAGCACTCAGGGAATGTGTGCCTGCAAGGAGAGCATCCAGCCATGGAGCCCTGCCCCGGTGCTCTGTCCAGGTGAGTGCCCAGGTAAGGCTGGCCAGAGTAGGTCTCAGTGTCTGCTGCTGCTTTTGAGAGAGATTTGGTTGTTTACTGAAAATCAAGGCGTAAAACAGGGCAGCACCAGCTCTGGGCTGCGTGTGAGGGCTGCCTGCAGGGTCACAGGGCTGGGATGGTCCAGCTGCTGCCCTCCAGCTCTGTGACCTTACACAGCCTGGGAAGGAGCTGAGGGAGGGTGGGGGAGCCTCATGATCTTCCCAAAGGGCTTTGGGATCCGTCCACAGCCAGTGCTGTGCTGAGGCTGAGCACTACCAGCACTGCTGCTGCTGCTGGGAATTCTGGTTTGGCCCCTGGCTCAGTGACTGGCCTTGTTGTGCCTGTGCTGCACGTAGTTTTGACTGGAGCTGGGAGCGGTTTCTCTGCTCTTTCATAGTTTGCCTTCTCCTTCGCACGTCTCCAGCAGGAAGTGCAGATTCAGCAGGCATTGTATGCCTCAGCAGCCTGCCAGCTGCCTTGCTCAAGCTAATTCACAATTCAAGTCACTCCTGATAAGTTTGCAAACAATGTGCAGTGATTTCTGAGCTAGATAGCAGCTGAGCCGAACTCCTCCACTTCCAGCCTGTCATTTGGACAAAGCTCTGCACTTACCTTGTGAAGCTCGTGGGTCAAACGTGGCCTCAATATTTTGTGCTTCTGTGATGTTTCATAAAGTTCTTATTTGTTTAGGAGTGTCATTATTATTGAAACCCTTGAGTGTGTGGAGACACAGAGAGGGCATATGGTTAGTGTTGGTTGAAAATTAGTTGGAAATTGAACCCAGGACTTCTGACTTGCAGTTTAGTTCTTTGATCACTGGATACTTTTGTTACCCCCTTTGTAACACACTGGAATAGCCTGGGAATTTCACTGGGAATAACTCCAGTGAAAACAAGAGTAACATTTTTTTCTTCAGCTAACTTCATGTGGCAGCCACTGGAAGTGTGTGCTCTGAGGAACTGGCCCAGAGGAAGCAACTCTGCACTCGTGGCTCATCAGCCCTGGCAGGAAACAGCAGGTCAAAGTTAGAAGGAACTTACTTAAAAGCTAATGAGTGAGTGGTGCAGCAAGCACTGCAAGAAAGCAGGGCTCGGCAGTCAGCAGGGGAGCTTGGGGTTCTCTCTCTCTCTGTCCTTGTTCTACTTCCCCTCTCTTTGTTCACTTCTGTTTAACCAGAGAGATGCCAAGGTGATGATCTGTCAGATCAAGTCAGATGAGAACTTGTAGGTGAGACTGTGTCCCCTCCTGATCTGAGCACAGGTCCCTCTGGAAAATGGGGCTGGTGCAGAAAACACACTCTTTAATCTTCCTCAGTATGTTTTTATGAAATTGAATTAAATCCTCATGACTCCATATCTCAGCTTGGCAGACACTGCTTTTTTTCACACATGTGTAAGGTCAGTAGTCAGAAATGTAGCAGCCTAAAACTGCAGGGTTTGAACCATTCCATGCAAAAATTGGTACGATACAGTGGCGGAAACAGGAATATATATTGCTCCTGCCTGATAATAGCAGGGTTTTTTCCCTGGGTAGGCTTTGGAAGCCCTCCTTGGTGCACTTTCCAAACGGCACGAGGTCACATCACAAGCAGACTTACACTTTGGAGTATATTTGTCTTCGTGCCATGAGTTGGGTTTGCCTTATTTTACTCCTCCTTTAGTATTGGAATTGAAAATTCAAGTTGGAGAAATGTGAAAGCAATTGGGCCTAATCCATTCCTGTTGTTACTCCTTTTGTTTTCACTGGAGTTACTCCAAGGCTGAATTCAGCACATGATGAACAACTTGTTCTCCAAAGCTGGAACTTAGGGGAGAAGGTTTTAGGGATGATCACGCAACTCTGGGGCTCCTTCTCAAACAGCTGAAGCTCCCACAAGAGGGATGATATTTGGTGAGTTCAGATTATTGAATTTAGTACAGTGTTCTAGTAATAAGCCCTCTAGTCATAATAAGACATTATTATCCCTTAGAAGAATTACTTGAATAAAACCCAACTGCTTGCTTAGATTAGATAGAAAAATCCTGTTGATCTCATTTACCAGTCAGCTGCACAGATACCAACACAGAGCAAACCCAAATGGTTCTGAGCCTGGTAAACCTCATCCTTCTGTCCTCTCACCTTCTCTGGGACCAGCCCCTCCAGGGTTGCTGCCTGTGAAATGTTCACTGCTCTTCATGCACTGACCATCTCATCTGCAGCCCAGGGAAGTCTCCAAAGAGGTTACAAGCCCTCATTCTGTCTTGGTTAGGTGGAAAAAGGAGGGTGCTACAAGCTATGGAGAAGCTGAGTGTTACTAGCTGAGGACTAGGTGCTGTTTATTTGAGTTGGGAGGGTGCTGTTTGTTTGGTGGTTGTTGTTTGTTTGTTTGTTTGTTTGTTTTAAATCCAGGATCAAGGATATTGCTGTTAAGAACTAAGTTGAAACTCTTTATGAATTTGCAAGATGAACCAGTCCTCACTGTTGGTTAATTCCTCCTGTGTTCCTGTGAGCTGTTGGAGGGGTCATGGCAGAGGCAAGATCCCCATGGTAAAATTAAGTTTTTCCTTCTTGGAGAAATAACCATTACTGCCTCTCTGGCTCACTCAGTTTCATTTACTTTCTAAACAACTTAGATCACAAGGGCTCCAGGAGGGGTGCAGTGTTTCCAAAGAAAAGGCCTGGATGACTTTCTCCAGTTTAAGAGAGTCTTGTGAAAGTTGTGCTTCCTGCCCTTGCCCAGAGAAGAGGATTTATAACAGATGCTTCTGCAGCCTGCACTGTGTGATTTGGAAGGTGGAGGATGCACCAATCTTGCCGTGCTTGGGAGGCCAGGGCAGCTTTCTGCTGAACAACACAAGTCCTGGCTCACAAACAGAAAATCCAGAGCCCAGCTGACACAGAGATTCCCTTCTTGCACGAGCTCTGATGTGTTGGGGCACATCTCAGCAGCTTTGCTCAGGCAGTTTCCAGTGCCACAGCCATGGTATGTCCTCGGTCTTGTTGAGGTTGAGCACTTCTCTGCTACCCTTTGGTTTTCACCTTCCTCCTCCTCTACTTTACTTCTGATCTGGGGCAGGGATGCCAGCTGCTCTCCCTGCTGCTGCTCCTTCCAGACTGTCTCTGTTTTCAGTGATCCCAGCTGCAGTTTGTACCCACACAGTCCTGACTACCAGGGATGGTAGTACCAGAATGTGCTAAGAATAGAAACAGCACTACAGGAAGGGGCATTTATAGTGCTTATTGCATTTAATTAGGACTAGAGGAAGTGCTTCCTTAATGCCTCAGCTAATGCTGAGTGAGGCACTCAGAGCCTCAGTGCCGAGGGTGAAATTCTTTCTTCAGCAGTTAGGAAGTGGCAAGGAAGGACCCCTCACTTTTAAAACCAAAATAAAACAACTTCTAGTCTTACTTGTCTTGACCTGTTTCTCTCCACAGCAGAAAATGCATCACTAATAAGCTTGTTGGGATAATGGTCAATGAGATTGTGTTTAGCTTAGATATGAGGAGATTTTAGGGAGAAGGCAGAAATTTTGATGTATTCTACACAGTTACTGACCCCAAGGTCAGTGGAACAAACACCAGGTAGCCAAGAAAAACAGAAGGAATGGTTAATATCTTACAAACAGCAACATGGAGGGATTATCACACCAAACTTTGGTTAAAGTTCACATGGCAAAGAGGATCTTTGTCTGCTAGGAACTGCAGCTCCTACTGTTTGTCCACCATGCTGCTGCAAAATGTAATCACTTCCCCAGGTTTATTTGGTCATGAGGAGGGCTGTAATTTGGACCAAGACTTTAACACTAAACCAAGGGTGTTTTGACCCAGCTGAAGCACAGGGCAGGAGAGGGTGGATTTTCCCTTCCATGGCTGTAGTTCTGCAGGACACCCAAACACAATATAAATGTCTGGATTCATACAACAGGGATTTGACACAGTTCAAAGGTGGGATATGCTCAGCCTCCTTGTGTGCAAACCTCACCTTCCCTGAGAGTCTAGCATCAGGTAAGACTCTGGGTTTTTGCCTCCAGCCCTGCTGAGCTCTTACTTTGTCTCCTATTTGGACCTTTGCTTCACTTCCCTTCAAGCACTTGGCTCTAGGAATTGGTGCATCTCATCTTTCACTTTGAAACTCTCTGTTCCTATTAGCCACTGAGTCACCTGGGAATTGCAGATCCTAAGAGTTTGGAAGCTACAAGATATATATAAAAAAATAAAGCCTTAAAAAACTGTATTGTTTTAATTCCCATAGGGGGTGGATTGTAACTCATGTCCTTGAATACTCTGCTTAGGTGCTTAGTCAATTTCTCTTGTAAACTAAAATTTTATTTATTTTGTCATATGAAATATTTGCCCAAGAACTTCCTTTTATCCCCAGGTTAGTAGTAACACTTGTGGAGAAAGACTGACTGCTTCTTAAAAATCTGTCAAGTCTGGGTAAAGGACACAGACAAGCAGCCTGGTGTAGGGAGTTGGTAGCAGTGTTTTGGGTGAATTATTACATGACCTCACACTGTACTCATTTGATTCAGGCATGAACTTTCCTGAAGCAGAGAATTTTGGGTTCTGGATTCAGCCGTGAGAGCTGAAATCACTTTCCAGATGGGCATCCACACTTCTTGAGGAAAACCCCAGTTCAATCTTGGCCATCAAGGCACTGGATATTTTCCTTGATGCTGTTCCAGAGCTCCATAAATACTCCATGTCCCAGAGAGGTTGGGACTTGTCTGGGGGCTGTTGGTCAGACCAGTCTGCAGAGGACCTGAGAGCATCAAGGGGCACATCAGGGCCAGGCCCTGGCGAGTGATGCGGATTTTATCCTTTTTTGTTCCCTTTAATTTTTCTGTAGTGCATAGCCGTACTTCAGGACTTCCAAGGGCTGCTTCTCTAATCTCCCCAGCAGGATTCCTGCCGCTGGAAATCATGAGGGCTTGGACCAGCTATCAACTTTATCAGGAAAGCTTCTTTCCGGCCAAGGCAGTAAGAGCTTTGCTAAGCGGGAATCTTGGGTTGAAGCTGCTCTTCTCATATTTCACAGATGGCCTCAATGAATGATTTACTGGGAGAGTAAAAGATTAGCCAGATTCCTCCAACTGCGTCTCAAGTCACATAAAGCACTTGTTTTTGCTGGAGCGTAGGCAATTCCTATTTCTTTAGCCTGGTTAGACTGTTTTACAGTGCCTAATTACCCTGCACTCCCTTCCCTGGGAATCAGGTGTCTCCTGGGGTGGGATCCACGCTCCCCGCACGAGCCTCGCCCGTGCCCTGGAACAGCAGTGCCAGAGCAGGCTGCTCCACATGGGCAGGGACCCAACACCTGGACATGTGGTGTCTCCAGCTGCATTTTACTGGAGAAGTTCATGTCCTTCTGGGAGAGAGATAGTAAAGGGAATACTTAAAGAATGCAATGAGGTGTTCCCATAAAATTATCAAAAGCTTTGCTGAATCTTCCTGTGGAGAAAACCATCGCTGCAGAGTTCAAATGAATGGTGGTTTGGGAAGGGCAAAACCTCTAGCTTTAATATTTTAACTAGTCTCCAAGGCTTGGATGAGCTCTTCTGGGGGAAAGGAGATTACCCCATGTTTGCCTGTTACAGAGTTTCTCACGTTTTTCTCCTGTGCACTTGGCAAACAGAGCTCTGTGTCTGTCTCTCTATGGCAATTTCTATAGAATCTGGCTGTTTTAAATGACTGCAGTACTGATTTAAACATCCAAATTGGAAAAGCAAGGTTTAAAGCAGACCAACTTTTTCCTTTAGAGTGTGACTTGTTAAAAATCTTTGTTAAATTATTTACAAGGGGTGTCACAAGATCAACAGATCCTTGCAAGTAATCAATTTGTATTATTTCTATTGGGCTTTTCCCCCCTGCCCGCTAAATCAAAACACAATTGTGAGTTCACTAGAGGGTTTGCAGGGAGGGATGGCCCATTGCTATCGATATATGAAGTGTACATGCCATAAAGCCTAAAGCAGTATTGGCATGTGCTGATCTCCTGTGAACAGTCTTTGATTTACAGCCGTCAGAGATGAGAGCTCTGGGGCTCGCTGAGGGAATCAACCCCTAGCAAAAATGCTTAAAATACTTGGAGATTAGCCAAGAGGCTAAGAAAAGAGGGGTTTGTGTCTTTTCTCTCTGCTGTGATCTCCTCTCCTATAACACTTAAAGCTGTGCAAGACACAGGGATGAGAAGAAACAGCCTGGACAGCTTCGTCCCCAAGATATCAAAAGTCATTGAAGATCCACATTCTGCCCCAGAAGTACAAACATAATGAAATTTGCTACTTTTCTGATTTTTGCATCACTATTTGGACAGAGAAACTGGGGCTGAACCTACACCCTGGCAGTTCCTCTTGGCTGAACCTGTGGCATAAAAGAGTCCCCTTGATAAAAGCTCCCCCACCACAGTTCTTCAGGGCTAAAATTTTCTGCAAGTTATAACAGGGTAAGGGAAGTGATAAAAAAAGTACATGAACACAAAATTCTGTCTTCTTCTCAGTGAAGGTAGAAATAAAACATTTGTGCACATTTCCAGGACAGAACATTATCTGCCACCAGTTGTGTCTCATATAAATGAGTTGTGCATTGGCATTTGATACACAATTTTTCAAGCCTATCAGCCAACAGAGCAGAGCTTTATTTTGAGGTGACTGTGTCCTCCCCACGATCCAACTGGCCTGTAGGAGCAGAATATTAACACCAAACATCACTTTAAACGCAAATGGCATCCTTTGATGTTTAAATATAAAAAAGGACAGCCTGTGTTTATGAGGGCAGCACCAAATCTCAGGGGATTATTCACCATGGCAATTTTTTGAGGATATTAAGTCACTCACACAGATTTTATCCATAGGCTGCCAGACCAGGAGGATCCCTGGGGTTGCCTGAATGTGATCTCCCACCAGTGACCATCGAAGGTCTTGGAGCCCTGCAAGTCCTCATCAAAGACTGAGACTCCACTTCTCATTGCCAAGCAGATGGGACTGTTGATCATGGTTTGAAAAGGCACTGTCAAAAGATGGAGAAATTAACAGGAAGAATTCAACATCATGAAAAAAAGGCTATAAAACAGTGATTTTCCTTGATTTTTTAAATATCTCTCCCCTTATTTTCAGATATAAGATCATTGTGCCAGACCAAATGGACACCTGGGACCCTGATATCATACTCAGAAAAGGTGCTGGGCTGTGATTCCAGGATTCCAGCCTTTCGCTCTGCATCCCACCGCATGTGCATGTCTGGAAGCCTGTGTCAGCAGTGGTGGGACACTCTGCAACATTCTGCTGGAAAACTTTCTTCTTGCAATTCTGTCTTGCTTTTTATTCTATTCCTCCTGCTACTGCCAATGCAGCAGTGGATCTGCTCCTACAGAAGGGGTGTTTCTCTGTGTGCCTGCCCTTGTCCATAAAGAGATTTAAGATACCACTTTGCGAAGGCAAACAGGAATTGGATAAAGCAATAAGAAAAAAAATGAAATAAAAATGTATTTGTGAGATTGCTTAAAATGCATGTTTCTTACTATTTTGTGAGGATTCTGCCTGAAACCAGCATGAGGGCGACTGCTTGGGAGCAGAGACAGGAAGGGATAAGAAAGGAAGCAGCTGTGATCCTTTTTTGGAGCATTTGCTCTTATTCATCCCCTTAGATGCATCCCAATGTAACTAACCTTTCAGATCACTTTACAAAGTGATTGCTAAGTGGGACTGAGGAGAATGTATTCTGTAATGTAATAATTTCTGTCTTTTTTCTTCATTGTTTCCTGCTTGGTCATAGAGAGGTAATGTGGCTGGTTGTTAATTTGAAAGCATTTGTAGTGGTGAAGGCATAATTGACATGAAAGTTCACAGGACTCTGACAACTGCCAATGTATTGAGGTTTGCAGTTGAAAAAATGAAAGCTGCCTGTAAAGGATTCCCATTTGTCATGGAAACTCCACAATACCCCAGCTGCTTGCCTGGGATCTGTACCTCGTATGTAAGGAACCAGAACAGACATGTGCTCTATTGTACAAAGAGTACAACCCCACAGGGACAGGTAAATCATTCTTTATAAGGGAAAAACAAAATCTACAGTTAGTTTTCTGTAAAAGATGATTTTCAGGCTTTGCTTGCTATCCACCAGAATCAAAAATATGGCTTAAAGTACAAAAATGACAGTCTTTTATATTCTAATGCCCTAGTATCTCCTCTGGAGATGGATTTGGTGGAGCTGCAAGTGTGGCTGGAGAGCTGGTGGGATCTGGTTTGGCAAGGAGCTCTCCTGTTGTTGAGCACAAAAGTGGAACAGGTGGCAAAAGTTTCCTGGGAGATGCTAGGTCTGCAGTCTTTTCTCCCCTCAAGTCATTCTGTGCTTTAGCTTGCTGCCCATACCAAATAATTTGGTGAGGTTCCGTTTGAAAATTAATATGCAAATTAAAAAACAAACCAGAAAAAAACCCAGTCCAGGGCTGAAGCTTTACCAAGGAGCTGGAAATTAGGAAAGGCTAAGCCATGATGCAAAGGTAACACAAATTTCATGTGAGGGGTGAACTTCTGGAAAAATCTCCCTCTGGTTGCATTGGGGTATATTTATTTTTCATGGGGTATCTTTGCAAGGGTTACAAACACATCCTTGGACTTCAGTGTGACCGGGTTGCTCGGGGGGCTGCCACAAAACATCGCTCAAAAAAACAGGGGTATTTCTGTGAAGTTCAGGGAGGAGAAATAATCCCCCTCAAACTCCCCATGAGCCTCCTTTTTGGTATATTTTTAGCAATGGCTCTTTTTAGTTCAGTCTGTGTCAGGAAATTCTGTACTGAGCTTCCCACTGTGCCACGCTGCGCCAGCAGCGTCACAAGGGCAAAGCACCTCTGCGTGGAAGAGTTTCTCTAATATTCATTTCCTTAACTCTGGCAGACTCAAAGATTTCCTCCCATTCTTTCTCCTTTCCACTTTTTTGGTGATTGCTTCAAATAACCAAACCAAGGAAGATAGCAAACCTTGTAGAACAGGGGTGACAAAATTATGAAAACAGAACGGCAAGATTAACCCAATTGCAGGCTTAGTGTGCGCAGACATAGGAAAGTGAAAGAATACTGAAAGAAACTTTCAAAACTTTGTTTCTTTGCGAGAGCTCAATCTCCAGACACTAATTTAGCTGTGCTAGTAATGCATTTAAATGTGTTCCTCTGTTAAGCAATATATTCCCTGTGGAGCAGCTCTGGAGCAGCTGTTAGCTACAGGCGTTCCGCAGGCTGAGGTCTCTGGGTCAGGAACACTCATCTTCCACCAGCACAGCCCCCTGCACTGCTCCACACATCCCTGGTCTCTCTTCAGGCAAGGTGAGCTCCAGGTTTCAAAGATTTTCTCAGCAGCTGACAGAGGCTGAGAGCAGCTCGAGTGTTTGCTGCTCTGCCAGAGGGAGCCGTGTCTGGAGCCTCAGCACTGTCCCTTGTCACACCTTTGCTGAAAACAGCACTGACTTCACTGTGAGGAGCAGTGTCTGGCTGCTGCATGCTCACTGCAGGTCACATAACCTGCTGCTTCCATGCATTCAAACACAGACACTTCATTTTCTTTAACTTGGTCTTCCTTTTGCAGTGCCTTCAGGCTCACAGAGTGCCCGTGGCTGGCTGAGACACTGGGGCTGAAAGAGAACAACCTTGACTTTGTTGCTGCTAAAGAGGGAGATTATATTTAATGTAAAAGTTATTGTCTTGGGCAGCCTTCGTCTCACCAGTGTACAATTCCAGAATGCTTTAAATTAAGTCTGGAGGCTAAAAGTGTGTTAGTCATTGCCCATACATCTTGGGGGAAGCAGGGCTCTCTAAAGTTATTGTTAGCATTAGGCATCTGGTTTATGTTTATAATGATTTATTCAGCAATGGGAGACAGGTAAGGAACTATCGTGAAAGACAAACTAAAAAAGATTGAGTTTTTCAAAGCTCTGCAGCCATTGTTAAATCAAAGTTGTCTGACTTCAAAAGGAATATATAACTTGATTAGATTCTTTAAACAATGTACAACGCTCACAAAGTTGGCAGCTATTTTTAGAGGCAGAGTTGGTAGCACAGCCTGCTCTGGAGGTTCATGTCCCTTCTAAGATCCTGTTCTTATGTCATAACTCTGGCTTTTGGGTTTTTTTAGGAAAAATATTTCAGCCAAGTACTTCAACGGCCTGCAAGAGCCAGGGAAGAATACATTAGTTTTTTCAGTGTTAGAATAATTCAGGAAATCCTCTCTTTGGAAAGATCTAATGCTTCCATAGTTTGAAAGGGGGACTTGAAATCCAGTGTGGGAAGACAGGCTTTGTGCTAAAGAGGGTGTGTTGCCATTGCCATAAGGGTCTGGCCACAGGTTTTTCAGTTTTATGAGACTCTGAAGAAGTCGACTTTGTGTCTGTGCAGTAGGGCTTTGCAAGGGCTTAGCTAAGATTAGAGAAGAGTCTCTGCTCGTGTCTCCTCGTGCCTGGCCCTCACTGGCCTGTGCCACTGGTGGAATTGGTCTTACCCAGCACCAGCTCCTGTGCAGCAGGACTTGGGGAGGGACAAGGGGAAGCCCATCCCCTGCAGTGCTGACATGCTGGAGCAGGGATAGGGACAGTACCTGGAAGATGGAGCCAGTGGGACAGGGCAGGTTGGGAAGGATGGGCTGAGAGTTTATTGTTCCTTGCCTGTTTGATCCCCTCTCCCAGCCTGGTGGATATTCCCTTCCTCTCCTGCCAGAAAAGACACTCACAAGCCATGCTCCTCATTCCCTCCAGGCATGGATCAGGCAGGGAACACTCCACTGGCTGCAGCTGCCCCAGGTTGTGGAGCTCCCACCTCAAGGGCAGCAGGGCAGCACAGGCCCTCTTGGGATATAGGTGAAAGCTGTGTCTGGAGATCCCCAACGCCTTGCTGAACACATGGTTGTTCACCTCACCCACTTTTTGGATAGAAGATGCTGTTCTGCCTTGCAGCTGATGCGCTCAGCAGGTTCAGTCTCCACAGTGGCAATCCCCAGCTGCCTGACAGGGGCTTCTCAATTTTCTGTGACACAGAATGGATGAATCCTTGTCATCTCTCTGTTCTCTGCCTTGTTCCAGACTAACCTGCCTTCCTGCTGAGGAGCCACAGTGAAGGGACACACGGGGCTGGCAGCCAGAGGTGCCAGAGCAGGCTGGAGATTTTCAGTGCCTACTCTTTGCCTACAGGATGAAAATCAGGTCTATGCAAGTATAACTGCATGCAGGCATTGGATTTACTTACCTTGCTTTTTCCATTCTCCAAAACGCCCCTTGACCCAAGGGATTACCCCACCTTGGGTTTGCCGCCCTGCCGAGGAAAAATACAATATGATGTTATGGATTTGGGGGGAAAACACTGCTCTTGGAGAACTTACCAGGGCTCTGCTATAAACTCAACATGCCTGTGCCACCAGGTTCAGCCAGTCCTGGGCAGAATCACCTGTCAGACCTGCAGCCATCCCACAATGGAAATAAACAACCCATGTTTTGCATGGTTGCCCTTCACCTGAGGTGAACTCTACACACACCATCCATCTCATTGCTCTTGGTCCTGGCCAGGGACCTCACAGATGTCCCTGCTCCGGGGGAGAGCACAGCACACCCTGAGTGCCTCTGAGTGACATCCCACTGCGGAACACACATGGTGTGAGGACCAAACCAACACTCAGCGTGGGGAGTTCGTGGAGCTGCTGGAAGAAAGTCAACATCCCTCTCCTGCTCAGGTTAGAAAAATGTCCTAGCACTGGATCCACCCAGCTCAGCTAGAGCAGGGCTGCTTGGCCAGACGACAGGCCTGGCTCTCTCTCCAAAGTGGATGAGTGCCAAAGGGGATTTTTAATTTCCAGATGCTTTTAAAATAAAAATAAAGCCTCTGCTGTAAACTGGCTTTGAATGGAGGCCTCCCCTTCAGCCAAATAGCTGACTGATATGGGTGAGCTGACTGGGCAATAAAACCTTTCACTGCAATCTAGTGCATGGCGAGCCCTGGCCAGCCCTGTACCGAGGTCTGCAGCTGGACAGGGCTCCCTACAGAGCTGGGGGTCCCTTGGAGCCTGCCCTCCCCATGGAGCCAACCCTTCCCATGGAGCCAGTCCTCCCCACCACCAGTCAGGCAGACACACTCCCAGAGCCCTCTGGCTCCAGATAAAAATCTTTATTCACTCTTGATTTCTGTTTCGTTCTTTTGAGGGGAGGGGGAAATACTTCATGAGAAGAAAGTTGGCAATAGCAGAATGGAAATGAAAATATTTTAGGAGAGTGTTGTCCTGAGAACTCAAAAGGCATGTGGATGTGGCACTTGGGGATGTGTTTTAGCAGGGAACACAATGGTGCTGGGTTAATGGCTGGACTGGGTGGTCTAAGAGGGTTTTCCATCCTAAACCACTCTGTGATTCTACCCTGGGGGGCTGGAGTGGTGGCACAGTGACATTGCAGGACCCTGCTCACCTTGCTGGGGATCAGGACACAGATGTTTCTAAGACAGCCCTGGGTGAATCCCTCCACAAACAACCTAAACCTGGTAGTTGCCAATCAGCATAATGAGAATGGTGAATTAATTTCCAGTGTCCCTAGGCAGCCACCAAGCTGTGCTCCAGGGGCCTGGGGGCTGGGGCAATTCCTCCACAGTCCCCACAACCCAATTTTACCTGTCCACTAGAGATTTGGGCATCCCCAGCCTGCATGGAGATGGCTGTTTCACGTGATCTTATATCTCCAGGGCAGCTGGGGGGTGCTTTGTGAACCCAGCCTGAGACATGCACTGTGGCTGTTGAAATGTAAGGGAGCTGGCTCCCACATCTGTGTCAATGCCAGCCAGGAAGGGCCATGGCAAGGACAGGGACACTTGAGGCTCTGCAGCTCATCACCTGCCCACTCACCTCCTGCTGCCCATCATCCAGGGTTTCAGAGCCATCTTTTCACTCGTGGGTGAGGCAGGGGTTGAGGGCAGCACACGTGGGGTGCTCTCCCCTCCTGTGTGAAGGTGATCCGGGTGTGCAGAGGCTCTGCCTGGCACCACCTCCTCTGCCAGGCACTCTGTGACCCACACGGGGCGGGGGGGACGTGTCTAATCCTTGTTCCTGTTTCAAATGTCACTCGATTCCCCATGGCACCTCACAAAAGACTGAATGGACAACTAGCATAAAGGCAAAATAATCCTGATGCTGGGAGTGCCTTTGAACAGCCCTGGCCTGCCTCCAGAGGCATTGGCTGGCATGGGGGGATGCCACATGGTTCTTGTGTGTCTGAAGTTTTGAAGGTGGGAGACAGGATCCTGACTACAGTATTTGCATCTGGATTAGATGCAAATGCCAGAACCTACATCTGTGTTGCTCCATGTTAGTAATTTCTTCTTGACATGATATTCCTGATCATTGAGTAAGAGTCATTAAAAATTTTGCTTTTTTACCCTGCTCTTGTTTGGTTTATTAATTACATCTCCTGTGACACTGCACTCTGGCCTCAACATATTCATTTGTGATTCTCCTGTGATATGCATTCTGTAGCAGCAGATAGTAGCACATAATCATTTAACATATGAATGCCGTCAGAGAGTTTAATCAAACCCAAAATTGCCGCCTTTGTGCCTCGAGCTAACTCGTTGTGACTGCACAAAGTGAGCCCAGCTCCCCAACACAAAGAGCAATTGCAGCCTGGCTCTTTGTCTACTCTCTTTGTATAATTTCCTGAACCCTGCCCTGTTCCACCTGCTCACTAATGTTAAGCTTATTTATGGATAATTTATATGCAGCCCGCTCCACAAATGCACAAAATACACGGATTTTTCCCGGGGAGCTGTGGGAACGAGCCTCTCACCACACATGTTCCCCTCCAGTCTGTAAGTCCCGAAGTCCAAACGCTTTATCAGCGTTTTCTGAGGAGCCTTCCCTGAAACACCAATGTGATCTGGTTCCCGCACCGGGAGTTCAAACGCTCTTTTGGGGTATGGAGGATAAATCGCAAATTTTTTTTTCTATTTTTTTTTTTTTTTACCCAAAGCACTGGCAGGATGGCTGGGCGGGCTGCTCCCCGCTCCGCAGCCGGCGCAGAGCGTTTCTGACCCCGGGGCTCCCGGAGGAAGTGCGGGGTTCCTGGAAAGCATTGTTCCCTCGTTTGTTTGTTCCCAGCCGGGAAGGAGCAGAATAAAGGGCAGCGGACGGGAGCAGCTCCCGCAGAGGGGACCCTGCAAACAGGACAGTGCCCTGGCTGAGCCTTGCCGGCCCCGAGCAGCCCTGCCCGCACACAGCCGGCACCACCGGTCCCAAAGGCTCCTCTGCAAGGAGAACAGGCAGAGCTTTGCCGCTGGAGCCTCTCAGGTACCATCCCGTGCAGCGTTCAGAGGAGGGCTGCGTCTCTCCCAGACTGTTTCTCCAGATCCATCACCCCTTGAAATGTGAATGCATCCTCAGGGACAGGCAGGCTGATGCTGGTGGTGTTTCAGGAAAGCTCTGCCCCTGCTCTTCCCTTGAAGTTAGTCTTTACGGCAGCCATCACTCTCCTGGTCGCTCCGGATATATCCCTGTGACTATCCCTGGGATTTCAACACAGTCCTGCACCAGCTTTGCCAATGCTGCACCTCCTGGGATACTCACTCCAGGCAGACAGAGCCAAAAGGAAAAAAAAAAACAAAAAAACGAAAAACCAAACCAGCCTGTCTGCTGTGCAAAAGGTCCAGGAGGAGGAAAAATAAACACAGGAAAAGCCACAACACTCAAGAACTGGACATATCACTGGATACTTAAACGATGACTAGGTCCCTAAGAGCTGTGTTTGTAGAAATGCTGCAGAAATGGCATATTGTTTACATGAAATAAAATAATAACAAGGCAACGATGTCACAGATAGCGTCTGTGTCTGGCACTTGAAACAGCTGATGTGGTGACCTCCAGCCTGACAGAGCTGCCAGGCTCTCAAAGAGCACACTGATATCCCCTCAGAGATGAGGAAGCTGAGGCATGAGTGTATGTCCCAGCTTTTCCCACCAAACTGCCCCTGGATGCTGGCCTGGCACCCCATTGTGCCCCCTCCTACCCCAACCTGATCCCCATCCCAGCCCACCCCCAGCCCACTCAACCTCATGTCATGTCATGTTCTCTCATCTCCTCCCACCCTGTCCCAACCCTTCCCACGGCTCTCCTTGTCCTGGTAGGACTGCACAACTCACCATGCTGGGGATCCTCAGGGATGTCCTGCTCCCACTCAGGTACTGCACCAGTGCCAAGGGAAGGACCCATAGCAGCTTTTGTGTGCTGGGGAGTTCTGAAGGGAAAGCTTGGATTTCACCCTCTGCCACCCAGCTCCTGTTAAGTATGGATCAAAAACTTCTGTTTTCCAATGCAAAAAGTTTCTTTGTGTTTTTTTTTGTTTGTTTTTTCCTTGGTGTGTGTGTGTAGGGCATGAATGGGAGTATGAGAAAACTGTGATTGACTCTTATTCCCAGGAGTTTTTGGCCTGACATGGACAAATGATTCCTTAAATATTGCAAAGACTATTAAAACTAGTGCTGATAAAAGACAAGAAGCTGGGAAAACAGACTAGACTCGACTATTTTTAGAAGCAGTGGCATCTGGACAGCATGAGAAATGCTTTGTACAAATTTAGTACCGCTGATGTTTGAACAAGAAGTTTGCTGGCGAAGCTGAAATTCCCCAACACAGGCACTGTGACCAGCACAAACCAGCAGCTCCAATGCCCTCCAGGGACACCCATGGCCAGGTGTGACTCAGGACCACCTACAACAGGGACTCAGCCAGCACCTGGGGGGGCTATGAACAAGGATTTACTGTGATGATGTGTCCCTGGGCAGATGTGTCACACCATGGAACCACCACAGCAGCATCTGTGCCAGCTGGTATGGGGGAGTTGGAGTGGGAGACTGGGCAAAGTTTGTGGTCAAACAAGCCAACAAACACTGTCAGCATTTAAAATAGCCAAACTATGTAAAAACTAAGGGCTGGTGGACAATTTTGCCTGCCTGTATTTCTGCAGCAGTTGGACTTGAGACAGGGAGAAGACCTGCAAGTACAGTGTGGTGCTCCCCAGTAAGGGGACAAATTCATCTTACATCCAGAGAGCCATTTAAATTGCTGATAGAAAAAAGACATTGCCTGGCATGCATTTTCTCTCCACCCATGCCAGGAATTAATCTCTCTCATGTTGTTACTGATACATCCCTCTTGGTTTTATCTAACAATTATTTGGGTTGGGAGTCAGGGTCCAACTGACTCCAGGTGTGACTGAGGGGACACTGGCCTGGGCCAGTGAGGTTTGAATAGTGAGTGGCACAGCTCCCCACTGCAGACTTGTCCTGCACAGGATGAGGATGTGGAGTGATCCAGCCAGGCATGGCCAAGGGATAGGCAGCTCCAGGAACTGCAACTCCCCAGTTTGCAGGACAATGGGATGGCCACTGTTATCCCCTGCAGCATGTGGGACTGGACACTGTGAGTGCTGCACAAGGCCCGGGATCCTTTATTGCCCACCCTAAACCCAGACACCAGTCTGGAGTGGGGCTTTTGTGCAATCTGGCAGCAAAGTCCTTCAATACACCTGTGCAGTCAGTGCTGATGCCAGCGGTCTGGGGAATGGCAGATTTGCTGCCATGATCTGGTCACAGATGCTGGGCCCTGGACTGATTTTTCTTCATCCCCACCAGCTCCACCACCTCCCTCCCTGCATCCCTCACTACCTAGCCTGACCTAGCTCCTTCCTCATCCCTGTAGGACACTGCTCTTACCCTGAAGACTGGATCCCCTGCTCTCCCCTCCTCTTTGAACACAGCATGCCTTGCATCACTACACCCAGTATGGCTGTGTACGCAGAGACTGGCTCCAGTCCTGGCAGGGAGAATCAGGTCTGCCCCCAGACCCCAGCAAGGGCACAGGGTGCCACCGAGCTGGGGTTGAGAGGGGGTCCAGCCCTTCAGTAGCAGCAAGGGCAGCAGAGACACTCCTGATGGCTGTGTCATGATAGAAGTAATGAAAAAGTGCCCAAGTTAAACCCTGGCCATCTGTCTCTGTTTTGCTAACCTGCTTCTCTGGTTGGAGCTGGCAGCTGGGCTGGCTATGGACCTTTTCCAAAGGTTATTGGAGGGAGTGTGAACCATCTTGCCATGGCCTTGGGCTCCCAGACCAATTTCTTCCAGGGAAAAATCTCTGGGTGAGTTCTAGACACAGCACTTGGGCACAGATGGGGAAGTGGTGTGTGGCTGGGAGCCCCTCAGAGCCAGCACACCCAGGTTTGCAGCCCACCAGCAGCAGAAGAGGCAGGCACAGGGAAAGGGTACCAGGAACTGGGGAGGGAATCTGGGCACAAAACCTCCTTTGTGTGGCCCAGACACACAGAAGCCACAGCACCCCTGAGATACCTGACAAGTCCCTGTCCCCTGGCCCAGTGACAGAACAAAGCTGTCATTCCCCTTCCCCGCACTGCGTTTGCTGTGGTTGCTCATTGTTTGTACTTGGACATCCTCTGGGTACTGGTGAAAGCACTGAGAGCCCAGACTCACAGAGTTTCATGTATTTCAACACCAGTGATTATTCATCCAGTAATCTCACATTGGAGTGTGGTTTTTATTATTTGCTACTCTTCAGTGTCCTGTTTAAAATGCTTCCAGTCCAGGCACAGGAAGAGCTGCCCTGTGCCCAATCAGACACACATGCACACACAGCAGAGCTCACTGGCACAAAGCACTTCCCAAACATCTTGGTGAGCACACAGCATGTGGAAACAACCCAGCTCATCTCAGCAACCCTTATCTTTCCCCAAAGGAGACTCTGTTTGCTATGGTGATGACCTCTGTCTCCATAACCAATCATTAAAATGGAGTATTTATTCCCTATCTTCTTCTGTTTCTCCTGGAGGATACAATCATGTCCCAGAGTCAGCAGCTCAATAATTCCTGCCCCTGCACATTGTGATCCCACAGGTCACAATGAGGAGAGACATTGTCCCAAGGAGATATTTCCAGCTGATGGGGAAAGATCCTGAGGAGGGCAAGGGATACTGGGCTGGCTAGGAGGCAAAAACAAAGCTGGTTTGGAGTTGGGGGTGCTCTTCTGAGCAGGAGGTCAAAGTATTTCCCAGAACTTCCCTGCCTGCAGGTGGAGGAAGAGCCTGGAAAGAGTTGATGCAGATTGATGGGGTGCTGGTTTTAGATCTTGTTTTTTCCTATCTACCCTCTGCAATGCCTAAGCTGCATAAAGGCAGCTGTGACATGAGCTGACAGAATAGAGAGATGCATCTGAGAGCAGCCAAACCTCCATGTCACTTGCAGCCCTCCGGCATCCTTGTGCACATCCTGCTCTGCACACTCAGCTGGTTCTGCAGGTACAGTGCAAAGGACTCACAGCCCAGGAGTTTAACAGAGCTGAGCAGATGAAGAAGGGCAGTGGATACCTGTCCTGTGCTGTGAGTTATCAGCCCAGACCTCAGCAGAGGAGGCCCTGAAGAGCTCTTTGCAGGTAAGGCTGCTGGGTCTGCCACCTGCCCTGATTTTTGGGCTGCCCAGCATGCAGGGAAGAGCTGTGCCACCCTCCTGCCTCAGGCCACTCACAATAGTCAGTGCCTGAGAGAACATTTGGGCTCTGAGCAGAAGGAACAGCAACTCAGTTGAAGTGCTGCACTAAAAATAGCCCCATGTCTGAGTGTAAGCACTGTGGTTGGCTGGGGTTTCACATCCCTGAGAAAGCCTGAGCCCAGCAGGGACCCTGCACTCCCTTTATTGTCCACCTTCCCCCTCTCCCTCTAGAGACACCCTGGGGACTAACTAGCAAATAAATGGCTTTCCACAGGACAACAATAGCTTCTTAGCAATCAATCTCCATGAGATATGGTTTGGTAGCTTTGCAAGAATCAAGCCAGCTGCCAGTATGGCCCAGAATAAATGAGAGGCTGAAACAGGGTTGTGGAGATGGAGAGGTGAAACCCCAGGGCCAAAGAATACAGCCCCAGACCACCTCAGGAGCACTGCAGAGATGGGACTGACTGGGAGGGATGATGGGGAAGGGTGACCCTGGGGAGCTGAAGTGCTGCCCTGCTTTGTGGATGCTGCAGAGGGAAGAAAATAAAGACAAGTTTAGGAAAGAGCTGATGAGAGAAGTGCATGTCAGGGCATTTAATTTTACCAGAGTCAGGCTACCAAGGGTGTGGGTGTTTGTTCATTTGACTTGGCTGGTTTGGGTTTTCATGAAGTGCCTCCTAGAGCCACAAAAGCCGAACTCCAGATTAACCGAAATTTGCTGCCAAAGTCATGTTACAGCAATCAGGATCGCAACTGAAGTTTGAGTCCAGACCTCCTCATCCATGTGGCTTCTCCACACAGAAATCCCCAGCTTTTCACTGTCCAAAGGGAAAGACAGATCAAGGTGGATGCTAGCAACCACAACAGCCTCTGCCTCTGTACCCACTAGCCCATACCTGAGGTCCCCCCTGCCTCACCAGTGCCTGGTGTTGGACCAGCCCCATCTGTCTGTCCCTCCTGACACCCCAACCAGCATTCCTGCAAAGCCCTCATTATGAGGGCTTATGCAATGAAACATGAGGGAGGTGGATTAAGATTTCAGTGGCAATTCAGGTGTTGTTCACCTTTCCAACACCTGTCTTGGACATCTCACCCAGTGCAAAGCGGGGGTTTCTGCACGCTACCAAATGCTGGGCACTTACCTAACACTGTGCTTGCAGTTTCAGTATCTGTTGGGTTAGGGACTACTGGGATCCTAGGGATGGTGCCTCACTGTCACAAAATATTATTGCTGATGGAAAAAGAAGTTTGTTGCTCACTCAAGAAAAATAAATCCTTGACCCTTTACGAGACCTGTGCAGTAGTGGCGCCGTTGACTCCTTGTGAAAGTGTGTGGGTGGGAAAATAATCTGTGCTGACTTTTCTGCTGGCTCTGTGAGCTGTGTCAGACATCCACCCTCTCAATAGATGCCTGATAATGCTCAGCTACTCCTCTGCTCACAGCCTGCAAGCCCCTACAGAAACACTGACTATGAACCTGGAATTAGAGTCTCCCACTCATTATTTGAGAAGGACGTGCCTTTCACAGCCAAGTGGCCTCTATTTGCTTGGGGGGAAACATGTGCTTATCTCTTATTTATGTGATTTATTTCTTGAGATTAATGCATCAAATTGGCTTGCTCCCAAGCTCTCAGTAAAGTCTTGGTTTTTGTGGGATTGTCCTGAACCACACAAAGTTTCACTGCCTGTTTTCTGAAACTGAGAGGAGGATTTTTATCTCAATCATAAAGCAGAAATTGGGGGTTTTTCAAATGTAAGGCAGTCAGCATTGTTTTGATCTGCAGGCAAATGATAGCCTTCTCTGAGTTCAAGGAGGGCTATTAAATCAGCCCTGTGGAGATAGAGCAAACAAAACCAGAGAGAGCGAAGGAGAGAGGGGGAATGTTCCTATTCACATAGGCACGAAAGCAGGGGAGGCAAGTTAATGATCAGCTCATCTGGGGTGTTTACTTTTGCATGCCACTGGGGTAAACAGAGCCATGTCATCCCTCCAGCCTGCTCTTGTTTATAAATATATAATAACATTTACAGCCGAGCTGGCTGGACTGCTGTGTCCTGGCTGGAGAAGCCCGAGGGGTCTCAGCACCCCCTCCTGCATGGGACAAACCCTACTTTTAGGGCTCTGCTGCAAATCCACCTTCCAGCTCTTATTTGTATCTCCTTTTGCTGGGAAGAAACAAGCTCACCTGCCAGTCCCTTGGAGATGCCCTTCTGGAGATCCTCCAGCAATGTCATTCTCACCCAGTTCCTGTGGATCCTTGAAGCTGCCCCTTTGCATTGCTGGGTTCAGAGCAGCAGCAGGTCCCAGAACTCCTGTTGGTGCTTTACAAACATACATACTTACATATATATTTACTGAGCACATACAGAGACCAACAGCCTCATCATCCTGTTAGCCAACCCACCACAATGGCAGAGTGAGGATTGAAGTCATTGGTGTTATTGACTGCATTTCATAGTTATCTTTCAAAGAAATCACATCTCACCTAAAACACAAAGTTCTTACAAATGCTATAAAGCTCCTGTGGGTGCTACTATTCAGTGAGCCCCAGCAGAAGTAGAACAGCAAATACTGGGTGATGAATTCACTGCAGCTGATGACTTAGTGCATATTTTTTGTCCTGGATTCATTGATTACAACAGAAAAAAATAATGATCTCCCATTTTTTAAAGTTCCTGCCCTAGCTCTCAGTGCTGACCTGTCAGCCCTAAAGGTACAGTGTGCCGAGAGACTGGAATGTGCCTCCACAAGGACATGTCACACAGGGTTTGTCTGCAGGCAGATTTGCACCAGCTAAAAGACACTGATGCAACTTCCTGTACAGACAGGACTGATGGTTTAAAGCAAAATTCTCTGTGGCATCCTTAAAACCCACTTCCAAACAACTAAAATTGGAGATATTCTGGCTTAAGACTAAGACATTGTGCTAGTCACATGGGTTTTTCCCACCTTAAGTGTCACATTTGTAGTTGAATCAGTGCAATTCCATGTGTGTCCTTATATCCATATCACATGTAAAAGTACGGACTGATTTACATTATATTTCTATGAATAATGACTGATAATTACTATTATTTTGTAAAGTAAATCTGTTAGCCTATTTCTGCCAGAAATTGTATAGAAGGCAAGACATTCTTCTTCTGCAAATTGTCAGTGTAGTTATCAGGGACTACTCATCCTCATTTTTATTACTAAAACCATAATCCCATAATGATGGAAAAGTAAACTGGATAAACTGTGGAATAAATTGGTTTTCATGAGAATGCATGTTTACAGAAAATTTTTGTTCACAGCATGCACAGGCCTGACAAATGCATCTCCCCATTTGCATCTGTCTCCCCAAGGGGACTTGCAGAGCCCTTAATCAAATTTAAAATAGCCAAATGAGTATCAGTATGTTGTATGTTTCTGAGGGAGAAGCAGTTCTGAGTTGCTTGATGTCCCTGACCTATAACAAACAAGTAATGCCCGAGCTGGCATGGATGTTTGTATAGATGTTGGCACGGGTGCTGTCTCTTGTCATTGCACTGCTGGCATTTCAGGCTAATATCAAGATCAACACAGGATAAAAACTGGAAAAAATGTAATCACCAATTATTATGCAATGAATGCGAAAATGCCAAACTTTGCACAGAACCTTATTCACAACAAATTATTCAACCAGCTGTAATCAAGGTCATTTTAATCTGAAAGCATTTTCTATTGAAATCCATGACAATATTCAGGCCCACCATTCAGTGTTCATTGCCCAACAGCAAGAAAGCCACAATTGCTCTTGTGTGTCTGGATGCCCCAGGGTGGTGGGGCTGGGCCCCGTGAGGATGCACCCACCAGAGCCTTGTCACTCACCAAGGAAGACAGCACAGCCTCTTTTTTGGGAATGTCAGACCCAAGCGTGACTCACACATTCCCGCTGGGGTTTGCTTGGTCCCTTTCCTCTATGGTGGCTTCAGGAGGATGTGCTCTTTGCTCTGCAGCTTGAGCCCTTGGGTCCTGAGGTCACTGTGGCTTCATGGACTCATGTGTGGTGGCACCTGTGCCCACAGCACAGGGACCAGCCCCTGGGGTTTGGAGCTGGGCATCAGTGCCGGGACAAGCCAGAACTGTCTCTGCTCTGCCAGAGCTTGGCTGGTCTCTAGGAAATTTGGCTGGGGCTCAAGTTTTTGTGACAAAGGTTTATCCATGCTGCTGCCTAAGCTGGAGAGAGTGGCTGAGGGACAGAGGGACAGCCTGCAGCAAGTACAGGGAAGCTGCTGACAAAAGGTCATGAGTATAGAGGGGGATGCTCTGAAATGCTTTGCTCGTCACGTGGAGGACTGTGCAAGATGGTATTTTAGTTAAAGCTCAGGCCAAGGCCCCCAGAGACTTGAGCTCAGAGCCTCCAAGCAGAGCTCTGCATCCTTGTGCTCACATTTCCCATCCACACAATGGGACAATGACCCTCCCTCAGAGCCTGGATGCCAGCAGGACAGTCCCACAGCAGCTGCGACACGGACACACTGCTCTGCTGTGAAAGACAGACAAAGATGTAAAAAAATTCTGGCTATGCTTCCCTAAAAAACTGCCGAAGCTTTGCTAGACAAGACCTAAGGTTTCTCCTTGCAGCAGCACCAGAAGTAACTGTGCAAACTGCCCGGTGCAATTTAATTCCTTTTCTGGAGTTACTAACAACTCTATTATTCCCATCTGACCACTGCAGACATCCTGCCACACAATTGTGTTAAACTCTGTGGCGAGAAAGATAACCCAGCCTAAAATTAAATCATCCAGCACGTTTTTAATATCACAGGCAAGGAGTGAATTCCTCCCTGGTGGAATTCACCTCTTCTTTGAAAAACCAGCCCTTGGCACCTCACCACCAGCAGCGATGTTCTGTGAATTGTCATTTTAGTTTGTGATCTCCTGGCCTGGGTAGAGCCTATTCAGTACAGAGACCTGCCCTGCTGCCCCTGCCCATCACAAGATGCTGAAGGAGGCCCCAGATGGGTCATTGCATTGCTCATACAGCTGGACATTTATTCAATGAGGACAAGCAGGCTGTGGACACTAAATGTGTGAGCAGATACCCCATGTGAATAACCTGGTTATAACCAGAGTCTCATGGCATTTTTACCTCTGGATGAAAAGACAGCAAGAAAAGCAGCACCGAGCTGCAGCAGGGATATCACAGCCTCCTTTGGCTGCAACAGGATGGCTGCTCTGTTTTCTTTCAAATATAGTTTTCTGCCAAAAATAACCCTCCAGGGTTTGTCACGGTGTCTTTTTCACAGTGAACTCCAAAAGCAAGTCAGGTTTGGAGGTGCTGAGAGTTCCTTTGCAGGGCCTGGCAGGCAGCCTGGCACTTTGGGGCACTGCTGGCACCCGCTATCCTGCCCTTTGGCCCCAGCCAGGGGTTTGCTCACCCCAGCAGCGTGAGGAGAAGGACTCAGTTTCAGGGGATGGAGAAATATGAATTGAAATGTGACCTGATGAGCCCCCAGAGTGACTGCAGAACTCCAGCCATGCAGAGAGATGCGGACTGTCCTCGCAGGCTGTGTTCTGAATGAAGGACCTGTTATCTTGGCATCTCTCACCAGATAAAGCGGCTCGGGGGCTGCTGACGGAGAGCCAGGGCAACGAAGACTGCCTGGACATCCGGACCCTTCCTCACAGGTCCCTGCAGGGATCCCTGAGGCTCTGCGATGGGGCAGCAGGGTCTCATCCACAAGGTAGAGCAGCCGTGGGACTGAATTGCAGCAGCTCACATTAGAGCACACCAGGGCACACCAGAGCACACCAAAGCACACCAGGGCACACCAGGGCAGCCGAAGCCCTGGTCCCCCCGGCTTCCCGGTGGGATTTTTGCACTCTTGCGCTCCCTCTGCTGGTCCTCCGCCCGCCGCCGCTCCCGCACCATTCCCGCACCGCTCCCGCACGGATTCCGCTGTGCGCCGCACTCCGAGCTCTTCTGTTTCCCCCTGTGCTCCCCAGCACCAGCAGCACCCTCAGCGTGTCTCCGAGCCAGCCGGCAGCGAAGGAGAGGTCCCAGTGCCGGCCGGACATACGGTGCTGCTGGGACTGCTCCAAGCAGGGCATGCCAGCATCCAGACGGGATCCGCATGTCCCAAATAAAAACTTTAAAACATGCTCTCGGGACTGATACTGTAAGACATGGCTACAGAGAAGACGGCAAAGACTGGGCTGGGGCTGAGATCACAGTATTAAATTAAAGTTACACAGAGAGGACTCCATTTATCAGCCCAGCTTTGTACGAACACACTGGGTAGCTTTTTGCACCAGCACCTCCACAGCTTGCAGTGTTGGTGTCACCACTGTCAGAGGTGACGTGCCCCACTGTGACATTGCACAGGTACAGCTGGCCACCAACCTGCCACCAGCAGAGATGGAGGAACCAGCACGGAGCAGAGGCTGCACCTCGGCACAGTGGCCACCAGACCTCAGCCTGCTGAAGGGGACAAGAACACACCAAATCGGGCCAGGACATTGTGCTGCAAGGTCTGGTTTGCAGGCTGTGCTTCAGGACTGCATGGGGCTCTCCTGTGCTTTCTGTCTCAGCATTACTTGCCAGCTTTATTAGAAAGCTGGTTGTTGTTTTAAGGCTGCTTTCTAGCAGTTATTGCCAACGAGGGACAGAGGTGGGGGAGCTACTCTCTCTGCACAGCTCAAATGGCAGCTGCCAAGACACCTTCTCCAAGGCCCCATAATAACTCGGTTATGGCTCAGGCTGCATCATCTCAGCCAGACATCTCAGACAGTGACGAGGCACGGGAGGCTGCTGCACAGCCAGCCCTCCCAGGTCAAAGTGCTGTGTCTGCATCCCCATCCCTGTCCATGCAGTGATGTCCAGCTGCCCCACTCACTGCCATGGTATGGTCATATTCCTGATGTTCTTGGGACTCAGATAGGAGTTACTGCTTAGCAAAGAAGGAAATACCTGCCCCAAGCAAGCTAAAACTCACTGTGCCCCGGGAGCAGCCCAGTATGAAAGGGAGCTCCAAAGCAAGGGGGAAGGAAGAGTATATAAATTGAACAACAACTAAAAGAATGCTAGTGACATACTGTGTATCACTGACTGAGGAGGCTGTGCTGGGCACGTGCTTCACTCTGACCTCTGCCACCAGCACCCCAAAATCCAGGCAAGTTGATGCATTGTCCAAGTTCAGCCTTCTCTGTGGGCAACAGGCAGCCCAGCAGCTCCCAACAGTGCACATTGCTGTTCAGGGGGTGCAGACTTGGTATTTTAGAGTTGCTTTCCAGAGCAAACAATAAATCTTTAAAATAAGTGTAGGGTTCTCTGAAAGTCACTGAATTCAATGGCTGAGCCCTGCAACAAAGGCTCTTCCTGAGCATGGTGGCTCGCTGCCCACCGCCCTCCCGGGGGGACAGCAGAGAGGAGGTGAGTGCTGGCTCCGGTTTGTAAACTGTGACTGCTGGAGAAAACAAAACCTGTACAGAAGTTTCAGTGGGTCTCAGTGTCTTTCAGTGACGCAGCTGGTTCCCAGGGGTGACCAGCACCCTGAGCTGCTGCTTTTCCCCAGCCCCAAGGCACCTGTCTGCCCACGGGGCACCCTGTTGAAGCCCTTTTAGGGGGAGCTGCTGGTGCTTCTGCCAACACCAGCTGCAAGTGCTGGCTGATGCCCTGCAGACACTTCTCCTGGTACAGAGCTCACAGTTGGTTTCTACACATCACAGGGATACTCTAACCACCACTTCACACCCCAAGCCCCTCTAGGGTGTCCTGCTCTGCCTTGGCACCACTGGCAGGGAACAGACAACCGTCAGTGCAAGCACCCACCGTGACCCCGAGCAGTGCTGCTGAAAGGAACCTTTTATGCAGCTGCTTCTGCACTTTGCAGGTTGCTTCTTGCCCGAGAGGTGAAACTCCACGCCCGACTGACTGCTGAAGAGCCATAGAGGACCAGAGAGGCACAACCGGTGTTCTACAGCACAGGACACTCTCCAGATGAAGCATCATCATTGACCCTTTCATTTTGTACAGACCTTTAAGCAAAGTATTTTCCGTAGAAAAATCCCTTATATTTCAAAACTGATCCTTCTGCTTCCTGGGAGCATTTTTCTGGATGCAAACAAACAGTTAAACACATGTAGCTGTCTCCTATGTTAATTCTCCTTGGTATCATGGACAGCTGATATCCTTTCAGTGCATGAAACCACAAAGGCAAAGAAAGTGAAAGTATAGAAGAATCAATGCTCTGATGGTGAAACCTTCCCAACCAGAGGCTACTAAAATGAAAGAGTAAAAGTTTTCCTATGGTTGAGAATAGCCCTGTTATCTCTCAGGGAGGCAGTAAACATTCCTCTCCGAGGAATAGGTAAGTAGGTAACACTAAGTAAGGCAATCTGGTACAAATGCGCTCGAGGAGAAACTCCACAATATATTGCCATATGCTGAGAGACACACATAAGCTCCATTATTCTTGTTAATTCTGCAGCAAAATTGTTTTTCCAAATCTTCCCCAAACCAGATGTGGAAATATTTAGCTACCTTTGCACTCCTCCAGGCTCAAGACTGAACTAAGTGTTTTGAAGCAGATGGGAGGCAGAGGGAGATGGAAACCGTGACTGGTTTCAGTGAAACTCACAGATTTCCCAATTCATAGTATCGTTTACTGACATCATGAAACTAATTTGGGCTTTTTCTTCTGTGTCTTTACAGTTAGGTATTTTCACCAAGAGGATGAAATTTCTCTTTCTTGCAAACAAAATTGGATTCCTTTCCTACAAGGTGTACAGTAATGTAGATTTTTTTTTTCCCCAGATGCAAAATTGAGAAATAATATTTTTTTATTAGAATACTTTGTTAGGTGTAGTCAGTGTAAAATACTAAACTAAAAGGCAGCAGCTTCAATAGCCTGTCTCACCACTGACTCCCAAATCACAGATCAGTCTGCAAAACTAAAGGGAGGTCACCTTGCTTTCCTCCTCAGCTTCCCCCTGTGGGTTACACAGCCCTTCTCTGCTGGGTTTCCGTGTCTCCTGCCCCCTTGGTGTGCTCCCATGAAACTGGGACACTCAGGACCATGCATTACATATGTCTGCCAGGGTGATGGGCTTCCTGGGAAGGGCTGAGCTGATCCTGGAAGCTGATGACTGCCATGCAGCTGTGGGTCTCTCACCGCTCTCCTGGGCTGCAGTCAGGGCACAGCAACAGGAGCTGCCCCACAAGACACCCTCTATCCCCCCTCCATTCACTAATTATTTTCTGCAGTTTTCAGCACCCACTGAAATAAATAATGTTGAGCAAACATTACTGCACACACTTTTCAAGCTGTGCAGACCTCAGGGTGGATGGGGATTCTGCTGTGCACAGTGTTTGGATGTACATGTGCATTTCTGCAGGGAGCTCTGCTCCGTCCCTTCACAGCTGGTTGAGTTACCCCACCAGCACCATTCCCAGCAGGGCAGGCTTTGGGGCTGGCATGGGGCCTGATCCTGCACCCCATCCCAAGGGCAGCCTGGAGCACTGCCCACTCACTGCCTGCACATCCTCCCCTGTTCCCCACGAGAGTTTTATTGCACCCACCAGACTTGACATTTCATGAAGGAAAAAAAATAATGAAAGACAAGCAGAGAGAAGCACTAATTCAGGAAAAATACTAATTAGACATATTCTGGGTGGTCTCATTTTGGTGTTCTGCCTTTTGGGCTAGACTGGTTTTGCTGCCACTTCCCTTTCTCACACTTTTTCTCCTCTTCCACCTTTCCCAGAACCTACAGCCATGCCTGCAGGGGATTTCTGTGGTGTTGGGCCCTGGTGTCTGGGGGTCACAAGGCACTGCTGGCTGCCCCTTGACTGGGTGAGGGCAGGACTTTGCTTCACCTTCCCAGGCTGTTGCATCCTTCCCCAGCTCACAGTGCTCAGGACACCCCCACTGTCACACCAGCCAGGATGAGTCACAGGTACAGACACAGCAAGTCATGGGAAGCCCCAGGCATGACTGCACCTTTCAAGTGACAATGTCCAGTGACGATGTGAAACATACAGACACATACACACATACATGCATAAAAACACTACTGCTTTCTCTACAAATGATGCTACTGTTTGCATTTTCAGTGGCAAGGATAAAGCTTTTAACAGGTTTCACTGGAATTGGGCCAGATGTGGCAGCTAAATGCCCAATATTCTGTTCCAAAAGACACAATTGTATGTGAATTTGCAAAGCAGTGTGTGGTGCAGTCACTCTCCATGCAGGCATTGGCCTCCTGCTCATGCAATATCTCTTTGCACTCAGGACAATATGAGAAATACAACTTGAAGCCTGTTTTGATGTTGCTTCTGCACTTTGAGTTGCTGAATTAATTCACGGTGCAAACCTGCAGTTTTACACAGTAAGTCAGATCCTGCATGACTTTGAATTCCAGATTCATCCCCCAAGTTCCCATGTTAGTTGGAGGCATCATGAGATAAAAAGCATTTAAAAGAAAGGAAGATGTGAACAAAGTGCCTCCCTGTGAGCTCTGCCAGCATTGATGGCAGGCTATGAGCAACAATTCTTCATCCTGCTCCTCAGAGTGAAAAGCACTCTGTTGTACAGCAGGTGCAAGTCAAGGTAATTGAGTAATTAAAAAAACCTGAGCAATTTAGGGTAAAAAGCTTGTGTAAAGGTATATTGTGCCCTGGCCATATAGAAACTTAATTAATGTATATCCCCGGGAGCAATGCTTGTCTTCCTGTTAAAACTCTGCTAAAAGGACGACTGGAGCATAGCCAACCTGCACACCCAGTGCCATGATTTCCTTCCCCCCCTGGAACACAGCACAAGCAGCTGGGATCAGCACAAAACTGTTATCCCAGCTAAAAAACACCTTATTAGAAAGCAACCCTTATCTTCAGAAAAATGTCAGTTTCCAGGAGTGTCATCAACAAAACCCAGGATTTTCAAAAGCATCCAAAATCTCTGTGGGATCTGGGTCCCTCAAAAGCCCCCTGAGATAAACCTTCCCTAGGTGGAGGTACAAGAGACACCAGAGTAAGTGGTCTTGTGCTGGAGAGCCACAGTGCTCCGTGACACTTCCCAAAGTCTTTCCATTCCATCCCAAGATGGGAAACCAGGGAAACACCAGTAGTCAGAGAGCTTGGGACTGGTGTGCTGGGATCTCTCCAGCATTTGGACTCTTGCTCCTGTCCTGCCCAGCCCATCTCTCTGAAATGCACGGCTTCACAGCTTGGGTTTTCTTTGGACTATTCTAGGAGCTAGTCTTTAGGAATTAATACATCTTTCAGGTAAAAAGCCAGGAGCCAGACCTTTCCTAGGAGGAGAGCCAAGGGCATCTAAAGACAGCCACTAACCTACCATTTCAGACTTCTTGCATGTCTAAGGGGCTCCTCCTGGGGCTATTGCCTTAAATTCTACAAAATGGCTCTTGGACAGTATAATTTAAGACTATGTGTGGTATGGCAGAGGTCCATGGGATGGTCACGGAGCACAATGCATAAAATGTTCAGATAGAAATATCAGTTTTCCTACAGTATCAGCATAACAATAACTTTTGCAACCATCTGATGTTGGGACTGGTTTGTATTGCAAATGTCCTTGTCTAATCTACAGCTCTGTATTAAATAACACATTATCCTATCATGACATTTGGCTTTGCCAAGAGAGCACAATATTTATATGTACATGCTCACAGCATTGCATTTCTGACAGAATACTGTATCAATGACAAATTGCAGGTTTGGTAACACAAGTTAGAAAAACTTCCAGGCATGCTGGCTTTGGGGAAATCAGAGGAGCATGTTTAGATACAGAACAATTGCAGGAACAGACAAAATTATTGTATGCTGATAAATATTGATCTCCAAAATTATAAACACTTTTGCATGCAGAAGCTGGAGAGTTGCTGTAACAGATAATTTGTCAATGGTATTTCAAATCAAAATGCAAAAATTGCTTTCAAGATGTGAGCAGCTCTTCACTCATGAGTTGGGACATCTGCTGATGGCATTTGCTCAAGGACAGAGTCAGCAGACATCTCCACAGCCAACAGGCTGGCGGTCATCTCACAAAGACAACACTTCTGCCAGAGACAAAAAAAGTGGTTAGTGCTTCATCCCTTTCTGGAGTGACCTTGATGTGCAACTTCCCTCCCAACCCTCTGATCTCTGATTTTTGTACCCTGCCTCTGTCCCCTCTCAGACTTCATGGGAAAACCTGTGCAGTGATTTTGGGATGTGATCCTGCAGCAGCATCTTCTCCCCTGCCCTCCTTTCCATGCTTGCTGTAGTTGATGCATCCATGGGGAGAGCTCACAAAAGGGCCAGAAATATACAGGGAAATGGGTCTGAGCTGACCTCAGGCTCTGAACAGCCAGGTCACAGTAGTAGTGCCAAGGGCTTGCCTGGGACAGGCTTGAGTATCTCAGTCTTCCCCACCCTGAACTTACTTAGAATGTTTTACAGGCAGTTTTCTATCTAGATGTCAGCCGTGCTATCAACCCGCCCCCTCCCCTGCACATAATCAAAATATTTTGATAACCGAAAAATGTCAGGCAATACAGCAAATTTTGCAGTAAATAAATACAGCAAATAACTGCAAAGGCAAGGAGGAGAGCACTGGGGAGCTCTGGTGCCTCTGCTGAAAGTTTCCATCTCCGAAAATCAGAAAGATCCATTAAAATTAATATTTCAATAAAAAACAGGCATTCTCTACGAAAGTACCCCCGCTCTAGTGAAAGAAAAGAGGATGATGGGAATGTTATGCTGATGTTTCATGCCTTGAGAGCAGAGCACAGGCCCCGGCACAGCCACGAGTGGGCCCGGCAAGGCCCTGGCACAGCTGGGCATGGGCCCGGCAAGGCCCTGGCACAGCCGGGCATGGGCCTGGCAAGGCACAGCCGCTCCTCGCTCTAGACAAGGAGCGATTCTATGAACGGCCCAGCAAACGGGCCCTCAGCGAGATCCTCGACACACACCAGATACATGTGACAAATCGCAATGACAAGGCTGTGCTTGCAGGCTGGATGGCGGGCAGTAAAGTCCTTGTCCAGACAGTGCTACACGCCGGGAGCTCTTTGAATCAAGGGGGGGGCAGAAGATGCTGCCAGAAACCCATCGGCATGGCCACCACACCCATTTTGCACACTGCAAAGTGGCTGAGGTGGCTGCAAGCATTGAGGGTGCCTGGGACATCAAGGCTGGGACTGTCACACCACACACAGAGCTGGGGGAATTGTGAAATGCCAGGGCTGGTGCACAAGGGCAGATGAAGAAGACATGGAACGAAATCAAGCACTAACCCACTGCTCAGTCTGGTCACAAGGGACTGAAAGGCTAGGGGACAGGTTGGTGCAGAAGTCGGAGCTCAAGATGGGCAGTTTACTGTGCTGGAGGGGTAATGCAGCAAATAAAAGACTCTGGTACCCATTCTGCACACCAGGAACCCCGTTCTGTTCGTTAGGAAGCACAAGGTGCCGTGGCCATGCATATGCACACCTAGTCCCTTCCACTGTCTCAGGCATCCCAGGCTGCCTACCTGCACTCCCTGTGCCCTACACAGCCTCCACAGACACAGAGACCCCCCTTTCCCATGCTAAGCCCAGTGTTAGGATGAAGTTAGGGGCTGGCCAGACACTCCTCCAGGAGCAGCACAATTTATTAGCCCAGTAGCAGTGGAAAGTTTCCAGGCTGGGCAGGATGCTCCGGCAGCGAGTCAGGCGGGGACTGGGCACTGCACAGGACTCTTGCTGCAACAGGAAAGCAAGGGCAGCATGGACAGAACAGCTCTCAGACCCCAGGGGCTGCTTTTGAAGAGTTGTTTCTCTTCAGCTGTTTATACCCTCCAGTATCACTTGTCCCACCAACAGCCGTCCTCAAAGGGCATGTAACCTCCAAGCTTTTTTCTTTATTCTCCTTGCACTCGCAGCAGCAGATGCAAGCCCAGCATTGGGGCTGCTGCTGGGCAAACAGAATTGGTCTCCTCAAAGAGTGTCCTGCCTTTACCACCAGCCTGCAGAATGGAAGGAGTGGCCACAGCTCACCCCTGTGACAGGGACCAGAAGCATCTCAGTAGGCCACATATCAGATGTGTGGTGTGGGATGTTTACTTTTTAACCAGTTCCATGGTTGCCACCTCTGCAAGGGCACAAAATTCTGAGTGTTTGACAAGCCCCAGCCTGGCTGGGTGTCTGTATCCTGAGGCAAGGGAAAGCCAGGGGGCCTGAGAGTATCTCCACATTCCCTGGAATGTGACAGCGATGCCCTGAGAGCCAGGGGACAGCGACAAACAGGACCCGGGCAGGGCCCTCACAGCTGTGCCCGTGGGAGGGCAAGCAGCAAACAGTTCCACTGGGGTATTTTGGGCTTTTTGCTTTCAGCCCCAGTGATCCGTGGGGTGCATCTCTGCTTGGCGGCAGCAACCATACAGCATCCATCTGCAAAAATACCCCAGCAAACAGAATCCCTCGCCCTCCCCCCAGTCTCTGTGAGCAGCATTCATTCCTTGCTCTCGCTGCAGATCCGGCATGCCGAGTCCTTTCTCCCCAAGAGTATTCTCCCTTTACAAAGCAAGATCATAAAGCAGTGACATAATCCAAGCTTGGCAAACACTTTTGCTGATGTTAAGCCAGTGCCTTTCGTGGTTCTCACTGCAGCTTTTGAGGCCATGATATACATGGCGCAACCAGCTGATTAAATGTGCAGGAGCCTCCCAAGATACCATTCCATCCGAAACACTGACATTTATATTTGACTTCCAATAAGTGTGGGGCGCTTTTTTTTAATTTTTAATTAGTTCTCACAAGGGTGGGAGTCAGACACAGCTACACAATGAAGCTCTCCATAGAATAGGTATGATTCAACCAGATGACTCCTGGCCAGACTTCCTAACCCATCTACCTTGCAGCGGAGCCTTGAAGCCAAATTAATTAGAGGCCACCCACAAGTAGATGTGATTCTATGTAGGTAAATGTAGGTGAATCCCTTTGCCCATTCATTCCCTACCACATCTGCTGAAATCTCAGCATTCATGCTCAGAGTGAGTGGGAGGACTCTGGTGCTAAATAAATGCCTTGATTCGTTTCGTTTTGGCACCAAGACTTAGCCAGCCAGTGAGTCTGAGTAGTAAACAATAGTAATGTGGAAAAAAAGTAAAAAAAAAAAAAAAAGCAGCATATAAGATGCCTCAATGAAGAGGTGTGATTGTTGGCAAAAAGTGTCCCATTTGAGTTTATGGGATGTACAGAGTCTTTTTATTAGGGATACATTTTGCTATTAGTGTAATAAAAAAGGACCAATTGTTTCTGCCATCTGAGAAAACTCTTGGTGGAACAGGCAGAAATCCAGGAATAATTAAGAAAATAATAGTGCACACCCAACAAGAAAAACATTATTTGTTTAAAGATGAAGTCCCTCTAGAATACTTGGTAGTGATTATGTTTCTTTCAAAAGAGGGGGAAAAACCCTTCAAATGAAAAGCAGCAGCCATCAGCTCATCTCTTAAGATCTCGAGTGGAAAAAGTGTGGGGCTGTAATCCCCCTCAGTGGTGAGGCTTTTCCGTTTTCATTGCTCTTATCAGCCTTCGCAAGTTGCAAAATAAAAGTGTTTTGCCCCTACATGTTTCCATCAGAGGATCAGAAGCACTTCACAAAGCAGAATTAATTGAGCTTCGCTGCTCACCTGTGAGAACAGAGCAATTATTTAGCAACACGTTTTGGGGGGTTTTTGCTGTTTGGGGTGGTGGTAGAAATAAAAACTGCAGGAAGAATTCAAACCCACCAGGCCAACAAGAGACTTGGCAGCTTTAACCACTTCCAATGATGAATGTGACAAACCTGCAAGTTTCTGACCACCAGATCTGGGTTCTCCTTTTGGAAGGGAACATTTTGCCTCAGCATCACTTTTCCCAGGCCTCAGCTTGCCAGGTTCCCCACCGGCATGAACCACCATTCTCCCAAGTTCTGACTCTTCACATTTAAAAGTCTCTGGACAACCGTGTCTCCGAACAGCCCATTCTCCCTGCCAGCGTGTCATGGTGCTATCAACACCCCCGGGATGTGCACTGTGGGCTCGGAAATCCTGCTCCCATTGCTCCTGTGTGACTCCGGACAGGTCATAAGGCTGTGCCGGCTGGACGTGGGAAAGTCTGCCGGTCGGAGAAACGCAGACTGAGATTTAGTGTTTGTGGAGAACTTAGTATCACAGTAATGGGGAAAAAAAAGACTACGCTTTTAAGTCTCACTCTGATGTCGTGTGAGTGCATGGACAGAGCCACACACTGAGTAACAAGACATCGACTTTTACCCAAGCAGGGCTGGAAAAGCATCATCCCTTTTTTCCGTCTGGGTTATACGAGGTCATAAACCCCCGACGAAGAGGCAGCGGAACCAAGCGGTTCACACGAAGGGCGAAGCCGAGCGTCCCCACGGCTGCCGCGCAGCTCTCGCGTTTTACATACATCTGTTTACTTCTCCCCTCATCGAGGTTTCTACTCTGCACGCGGCTTTCGGCGGCTGCGGGGGCGCGCCGGCCCCGGCTCACGGCGCCGGACCGAGGGCAGGTGAATCCTCCCCGCGTTGCCGCCGGCGGCCGCTGCCCGGCGAGCCCGCATCCTGCATCCCGCATCCCGGGCCGGGCCGCGGCCGGAACCGCGCATCGGCCGCCGGGCGGTCCCGCAGCCCCGCGCTCCCCGCCCCGCCCCGGCGGGCGGTGCTGCGGCCGCCCCCGCTCCCAGCAGCCTTTGCAGCCGCCTACAATGAAATTTGCGAAGTTTTTTCGGTTTCGGCGCCATTTTCGAGTGGACTCGGAGGTGAGGAGGGAGGGCGGGCAGGGCGGTGGGGCCGGGGCGCGGCGGGGGCCGGCCGGCACCCCCGGTGTCCCGTCCCCGCTGCGGGCGGCACGGCCCGGCCCGGCCCGGCCCCACGGGGAGGGACACGCGCGGGACGGGGCGCGATGGCGCGGGGGGCTCGGCGGGACCCCCTTCGCCGCTGCCCCGTGGGCGGGGTCCCGCCGCTCCCCGCGGGGCACGGCCGGACACGGGCCCGGCCGAAACTTTGCCGGGGGTGGGGGCAAATAATATAAAAAAAATCCTCCCTAAACAACCCCCTCCAAAAACTGTTAAAAAAACTTTTTTGGGGCGGGGGGGGGTGGGGAGCGCGGCGGCACCGGCAGCCCCCCCGGAGGAGCCGTCCCGCGGCGCACAAAGGCGGCCCCGGGTGCTCGGGGGCCGTGACGCAGCGGGCGGTGGCAGCGGGGGGGACCGGGGGCCGGGCGGGGCCCCCCGGGGCCGTTGGTGCGGGAGCGGAGCGCGGGGCCGGTTCCCACGTGGGTGCGGGGCGCCCCGCCGAACCCCCGGGTGCGTTTTCCTTACGGCTTTTCTTTTTTCTTTTTCTTTTTTTTTTTTTCTTCTTCCTCCTCCCCACTATTAGTAATTTTTAATTTTTTTTTTTTCTTTTGAGCCGCGCCCGCCCCCCGCAGGTGGGGCTCGGGGTTGATTTTTTTTTTTTTCCTTCCCTTTCTTTTCTCCCCGTTTCCCTCTTTTTTTTAAAGCGAACGCGGGGAACCCGCGGGCTGCCGGCTCGGCGCGGAGTCTGCGCGCCCCCCGCACGTAGAAAACAGTTTTATACATTTAAAAAATAAGTGTTAGTGTAACCAAAGTGTAATTCGCCGAAATAATTTAAAATATTAAAGAAAGTCCAATTGGCAGCCAGCTTTTGCTTTTTTTTTTTTTTTTTTTTTTTTTTCCTTTTCCCCTTGCTGGTTGCTCGCTTTGTACAGGAAATTTGAATATCCTGGCAAGGCCAAGCTTCCCAGGGCAGCCTCGCAGCGCTTTGGGAGCGGCACTGATGGAGCAACATGCACAGCGCAGGGACTTTTCCCTCTGTAATTGAGCCTACATACAATATTTTTCCCATATGTGCATCAGGTATATAAAGACAATTTTTTTACATTTGGACAGTGAATTTTCCGAGATTAAATCATTAATTGCTCCCCCCAAAAACCAGAAATTCTGCTTGTGTGTTGTATGTGTGTTAAGTGTAGGTGAGGGACCATCTGCCAAGTTTCATCATCTTCTGTTCTGAAGAAATCCAAAGAACTCACCGGCAACTGCGAAAGTCTGTATTTGGTTAATCGACTTTGGTGGGAAATACAGTAAAGCTGAGCTCCTAATGTAGTAAACGTTTATTAAATATAAGGGGGAAACTTTAAGCAATGCTTCAGGCGCACTGACCCAAATCTAAGAAGGAAAAAACAAAAGTCAGTGTGCTTGTTATATTTTGAATTATTGTTCATCTGACCAGAAAAGAAATAGATTTTTTGTTTATTTTTTTCCTGTTCTTAACAAATAAACTTTATAGGAATCAGGCTTCCAGATCTCACCCTTGTTTAGAAGTGAATGAGATGGCAATGCTAAATCTTGGAAGTAACAGAAAGCATCATACTTTTCTTCTCCTCAGCAGTGTTGAGAAAAAAACTGTGGATCCTGGAATTTTACTGTGGATTTTACTGGTTTTCTGGAGTGCTGTAAGTTGAAGTCTTGTCCCGCAGGCCTTTCCGAGCACCAGTAGCTCCCGGTCCCACTAACACCCCCGCCTCGGTAAACACAGCTGATCCTGCTGGTAACAATGTTGGGCTCGAGTTTCACTCCGAGTGAAGTTAACGAATTCATTTTTTGCATTATTTGAATCTGCCCTTTGTAGCTGCAGTTTGGTTTCGGGTGCTCTGCCCCACCTAAGAGCGCGTTGATGCCGTGTGGTTTAGCGTGGGGAAAGTGTGCCGTGCTGGAAGGAAAACGTGCTGGGGTTCATATGAACTGTGTGCTGCCTCCCTGACCCTTTTATGGGCAAATTAGTGAGGAAAAAAAATATTTTTGATGAGGCGAGTGAGGAGCAACCCGTTTCTCACAGGGCTTTGACAAGAATGGGGAGGAAATACATTTTCTGCATTTATTTTATGCCCCCAGAAGCTAGTCCTGGCTTGGCAGAGCAGTGATTTTTGAGTGATGGGGAGATGCGCTGTGGGTGCCGTGCAAATGAAATGAAAGTTCCCACTGCTCGGGCTCCTTCACAGCCACTTCTCCTGCACTCTGCGAGGCAATTCCTGCCGGGAACGGCAGACTGGAGCCATGTGGTGGCTGTCGATCAAGCACCGGCTCTGATCCCAGCTGTTGGCCACATCTGTAAATATTCGGACGTGACTTTGGTTTAAACCTCGTTGTTCAAAAGGAGGAAGCAACAAAAGTGTTGGGATTTTTCAGAGCCAGGCAGATATGAAGTGTTCTGGTGGTGTTACTCACACCCTTATTTTTGTTTTGTCATCGTAATTTTGCCTCACTAATGAGTGCCTGAGACCTTCAGCTGTAATGAGATGATTTACTTTAGTCTTTTTGTAAAATAAGAAATGCCTTTTTTTCCCCCCAGTTGTTTCAAATGAGAGCAATAACTTCAGGATTTGTTTGTGCATGTCTCCTAGAAAACTGTTGGATAGCAAAGCTGGGGTTTTTGTTCCTCTTTTTTTTTTTTTCTTTCTATATATAGGAAATGCTTAATATTTACTTGTCTTTGAGTTCACCTAGCTCTGAAGTGTGTGGGTCGGTAAAGGCTCTGTCTGCAGATCTGTCCTGTCATGGGCTCCTGTATTTATTTCCATTCCCATGGCAGTCCTTCTTACATTTTTTCCCCTTCTCTTTTTTTTTTTTTTTTTTTTTTTCCCCTGGTTAGTGTGTCAATGAGGAGGGATGAGGTTGTATTTTAAGGGAATCCAGTATTCAGAGGGAATTTGTTTTGGTTTCGTGTGTGTTTGGGATTGGAGGCAGGGGGATCCCTGTTTTTTACTTAATTACTCAATATACTTTGGCAAGCCAAAGTTGCATTGTTTTGTGAATTGCATTAATGGTTTTCTGCATGTTCAAATTCCCCAGTTATTTGGGGGATTTAATTAAACCTCTGTAGGTGGCTGGCTTACGTAGATGACAGGTAGAAGTTTTTATTTCTAGAAAGAGCTGGTGCACACACTGGGCGTGGAGCTCTTGGCAGCAGAAGGGCTGTTGCAGTGCTCTTGCAGTGAGGTGGAGCTTTTGGGGCAGTTCTCGTGTTTGGGGTTGCCAGTAAGCAGGAGCCCCTGTTCATGGCTCTAGTAGGGTGCTGCTTGGAAATTGAAGGTTCTCCTGGGATGCTGCCTCTACCTGACAGTGAGAGAGGGCACTTGTGGTGCCACCACAAAAGCATCAACCCCCAAACAGCCTCTCTGCATCTTCCCTCCTCTGCTAGAGCTGGTTTATAATCTAAACCAGCATAATGAAGGTGTTTCATTTGCTTCTGATTTGCCAGAAACAGTAGATTTGTTCTTGCTGCTGTTTCAGGAAGGAAGGTGCTGGTTGTGCTCAAAGGCCTTCCCACCTGTCCAGAGCTGCCCCTCTTTTTCTGGCTCATCCCTCCTTGCTGTGCAGCACCTGGATTATGATTTGGGGTTACCAATGTGCCTTGGGGTGCCACTGCCCGGTCACACTGAGCCAATGGTGCCAGTAGCCCCAGCTGCAGGCATGGAAAGAGGAGGGATGTAGTTGCTTTACTGCATAGTCTGCCCTAGCTGGAGCTGAAAATTTGATTTATTTGGTTTTTTTTCTTCTCTAATTTTAAAAATACTTGCACCTGTCTGTGTGTGCCTTGGAAGGGGACCTGCCCAACATCCCTGGTCCCTCCTCCTGGAGTTGTCCCTCTCTGCCAGTGCTTCTCAAACCCTTTCTGTTGTTGCTCTGCAGCTCCCACTGAAGCAGCAGTCTGATTGTGTCCAGAGAGTCTGTGCAGGAGCTGATGTGCCTGTGTTCAGAGGTGAGTTGGGAAGGTAAGCTCATGTCCCACCTGCTCCAAAATACTTGCAGCATCTGCATGTCTCTGGGTAAATGCAGGTCCCTCTGACACATATATCCCTTCTTGAGTACTGCAGGTAATACCTTGGAGACACTCAGGTGGACTCAAATTACCTTCTTCAGCTGCCAATTTCTGATTTAAAGTTGAGTTTCCAAAGCACAAACTGAGTTTGAAAGAAACTGAAGTGGGAGATGGGATAATTCAAACATGAAACTTTCTGTTGCATGAAATATTGATGCTGTCATGTCATAAACGTGCATATTTTCTCAGATACATATTTCACTGCCTATCCCAGATTTCCAGTTGCCCTATATTTGGTGTGACTGTTGATTTTCTCTCTGTGCTAGAGGCTGGTGGTGGTGCATTGAACCCTTGCTTTGAAAAGTCCTCCTTACTGAAGAGAGTTCTTGCCCTTTTTGTTAAACTAGGCAAAAGTCTGGTTTATATAAATATAAAAACATTAATTAAAATGTGAACCTCAAACACCATCAAAATGGTTTCTAAAGCTGAACCTGTTTGCTGTTGCTTTTTTCTTTTGGATTCATTTGAAGAGATGAAAGAAATAAGATTGCACAGGTACAGTCAAGTAAAACATTGTTACAGAAGTAATTAATGGTAATATGATGTGGGGGGCATGATTTAGCTCGTACAGGCTTAGCACTGGGTACGTGTTTGCTTTGCAGCAAGTAGCAGCTGCTCATTGGGGAGTTGGCCCTGGTGCTGTCAGTGTTGAGGACACTGAAGTGGTGAAAATATACGGCTTTTTTGTTGGCAAATATTTGATTTCAAATTTGAAATCACTTGGCATGGGTCACAAGAGCTTTTGAAATTCCTATTTTTAAGTTTGCTAAAGAGGCAGGGACCTGGTGACACGTTGGGCATAAGGAGATGGCACAAGAATTTGAACCCAAGGCGTCATTTCTGACATTGTTCAGGTTTTTTTATGATGCTGCTTTTTAAGAAAATGAATTGAAGGAAGTTGTCACATAACTGGGGTGGGGGGGGGGGGGAGGGTAGGTTGAAAGGAAATAAAAAAAATATCAGTCTGTTTGCACGGCTCCTGTGCAGCCCAGGCAGGCTGATGTGTAAGTGCCACTGGCCTTCTGCAGGGCTGCAGCCCCTCCCTGCCCTGCTCTGGTGCTTTCTGCTCTGGTACAGCCAGGGAATCTGATGAAGTTCCAGGCAGCTTTAATTTCTGATCATATAAGGTTTGTCCATTCACGTGGTAAATAAGCATAATTTAATCTTTTTTAAAATAGGCTTTTTTTTAAACTCAAAAGTCAAAAAGAGCTGAATAAAAGTATTTTTTAAAAATTTAAAAGGTTTCAGCTGTTGGAATGTGGATTTATTTATCTAAAATATTAACATTGTGACTTCTGAAAAATCCTTGATGTTCAGCATCACCTAAAACAAAAGTACAAGGTAGTATTTCCCCACAGACCAGTTGGAAGGATTAGGAAGTTCTTGCAACAGATTTGCTGGATGTGAAATGTGTTATTTGCTGGGACCCAATACTAAGCGTGGTTTGGGGCTGGGGGGAGCAGTTAATTTCTGACCTTGTTTCTGAAACTGTTTGCAATATATAACTGTTTGTTCTCTTATAGTTACAGACTGTCTGATAGCATCTGTGAAGAAAAAAATCCCCTGTCCTGTGGTGGTAATGCATGCATGTTAAGTGTCTTCATTTTAGAGTGTTCTTCCGTTCTTTATATCATAATTTTTAAAAAATTACATATATATATTCAAAATACCATTTGGAATGTCAACATTCAGTGGGCTTTGAGGAGATGTAGCAGCACATCATGGTTTGTAGGGACAAGGAGATACAGACCATTCTGGGCTGCCTCATTACCTCAAGGATAAGACAAGAAAGTGAGCTTCTGGTTATCATAGATGTGGAAGCTAACACATTCCCATGTATCTCATTAGTTCAGGTATGTGTAGACACGTTCTCTTGGTGCTTGTACTGTGCACATCCTTTGCAGCTACAGATCCATCCCCTGTGAGCCCGTGTGTCTGACCCTGCAGGCAGGAAGGACTTGTAGCTCCTTTTTGTTCTCCAACGTGGGCATGACCACATCCTATTCTTTATCTGCCCCTCAGCTATTGCTCCTCGGACCCTTCCCTGTGTTTGGGGCAGGGAGGGGGGTCTGGAGGCCGTGCAGAGCTGTCAGCAGTGCTCTAGCAGCACGTAAATACTGGAGTTTGGGATTGCCTGTTGCTCTCCAGTATTGCATTGCTGCTTTAGTGAGGCTGGAAATCGGTCCCTGCCGCAGGAGCCGGGCTCTGGCTCTTGGGGTCCCTCCGTGGCACCCCCACGGTGCTTCCCGCACTGCCGGGGGCTCCTGGCTCCCACCCCAATAAACCACTGTGGAGGCAGCAGCCAACGAGGCCTTGGTGTCGTGAATGGGGAAGGGGTGGGGGCTGCACCCCAACACTGCTGCTGGGTGCCCCAGCCCAGGAGTGCAGGGGGAGGGAGCACTGCCTGCTGGCCCTGGTGGTGATGAGCCCTTCCCTGGGCTCCGGGGGGAGAGAGGACGGGGGGCTGCACAGGGGCAGTGCTGGCCCCTGGGTGTACCCTAGCTCAGAACCTGGGGAGGGGGTGCAAGGGCTGGTGGGGACCAGAGCTTCAACTGGCTGAGAGGGAGAGCCTGGGGTGCTCCTGGGGAGCATTGTCTTTCCCCAGATTTCTGCAGCTGCCCCAGCCTCTGTTAGGATACCCCAGCTCAGGTACAGCTGGCAGAGGGGGGCTACCACTGGCCAGCAGCATCTGGCACCACTTGAGCTATGGTGGAAAGAGTTTGGACCACCTGAGACATTTCCTGCAGCCTCACCACTACAGCAGCGAGCTCCTCCAGAGCCCCGTGGTGGAAGGGTTTTCCTTAACACTGCACCACTTAAAGCTTCCAAACCCGGCTGGAATAGGCCCAAGGGCCACTACGGAGTCAGGGTTCCTCTGGGGCAGGGCTGGGGTGGTGCCTGCCTGGTCAGGATTCATCTGCTAAAGTCTGTCCTGCCAGTGATGGTGCATTGTTAGCAGCCTCCTGGTGGTTGTGAGTTCGAGAATATTTGTTTTTTCAGCTATTTTTCAGAAATTACTAAATGACAGCCAGGAGTTGTAGGGCAGGAGAAAATCGTCTTGCTGATCTGCTTGCAGCCTCAATCCCCACTCCTGCTCCGTGCAGGGAGCGTCAGCACAAAGCACCCACCCCTGGAACACAAATGTCTCTGGCACGGGGAGGTGCAAGGGGGGTGTGGGTGGGGAGGAGCAGCTTTTAAAGGTTTCTGCCCTCAAAGGGGCCAGCTCACAATGTTTGGGTGTACAGCTGATGCATTTTAAACTGGACATTGATATTCTTCCACTTGTATCTGTAAAATAGTTCGTTCCCCCTCTCAGCAAGTCAAACCATTAATTGCTATGTACCATACTGCTTTCCCTTGGGAAAATAACTTAATGAGTGACTTGGTTAATGGAGGAATTGGTTAATAAAGTTGGTAATTGTCTATACATTTATATTAATTTTGCTTTTTTTTTTATGTTTCTACTGCTATTTATAGGTGGAGTGTAGGGTGTAAAATTTCTTTTACCTTTTTTTGGCCATTTCTGTTGTGGTCAGCTTGATTTTACTCGGCCAGAAAAATATATTTTTACTGTGTTCACAAACTGAAGACTCCTGCTAAAGCTGCTTTCAGCTGTTGGCCTCCTGAAGGATCAAAATGGGAGAATAAAAAGCACCACAGAGTTTGTGGAGCAGTGGGCACAAATAAAATATAGAGGCTAAATGAAGGCAATGGGATCCCAGGGGACAGAGAAACGCACCCCTGGAGGTGGCTGTGCAGGGTGGCAGCAGCACAGGCTGTGGCAGTGCTGGGTGTGCCACAGGCGAGGCACGGGGATGTTGGCAGCAGGGGCTGAGGCTGCTGGATGGGGCTCTGCAGCTGCCTGGCTCCCAGCACCTTTTGTGTCCCCACGCTGCTTCAGGTACTTCAGGATATTGCCAGTTGTTAATGGAGAAAGTCCAGGGGGAGACGTCCATCTGTGCTTTTCTCTCTGAGAAGTAGGGAAGCTAGTGTCATTTATTTTCTTGAGATGTAGAAGTTTGCCTTTGGCACAAGTGGAGGTTGACTTCCCTGCTGCATTTGAGCACAAACCACTTGGGGAAAAAAAGCATTGAATGCCTTTGCAGAGCATCCCTGGGCTGACAGTTTTCCACAGACCCACACTGCAACTCTTCGAGGTATCTGCAGAGGGCCAGCAGCACAGGCAAAGGAGACTGGATAAACTCTGTGTAGGATAAAACGAGATGTGGGGGGTTTTTGTTTAAATGTGAAATTTGCTGCATCAGGAATGCATGCGATCACTGTAGAAGAAAGGTCTTTGAGTTCCCTCAGTAGTTTTTGCTGTGGTTTAATAAACAAGCTGGAAGGCAGAAGTTCCCTATAGTAGGTGAATACGTGCAGCACATCATCACACCACTGCATGGCTGCTGGGCTTAGAAGATTGTCATTAAGTCTTTAGTTCAAATGTTTCTACACCAACCTTCATGTTTTTTTAAATTTCCCCCAGACCAAAACTGTCCCACGTACTAATACTGAGGTTATGTTCTGCTCACAGTACCAGGTACCTCCATTAGAGGTGGTGTGGGAGTCAAAGGAGGTGTTGCAGATTCCTGTAAACACTGGAAAAGCAACCCAAAAAGCCACCTTCTCTACCTTCAGCGTTTTTCTGTTCACCTCCTTTGACGCTGAAGGAATTTTTGGCAAAGGTTGGCAGCTCATTGTGGTATCCAGCACTGTCTTGCTTTTCTTGCACGTCTTGCCACCCACCTCATCTGCTTTTCCTCAGCTCACGTCCGGCGTGTTGGGAGCCAGGACTGGCTTTGGCAGGTGTCTGTGCAGTGCCTTGCACAACAGCAACTACCAGTGCCTGATGTTAATGACTTCAGGTCTTGCTCTTTGCACTACAGACTCCTTTCATGTGTCTCGCTCTCTCTTTGTGGGGTAAGAGACCCTGGCTGGGTACCCAGCTCTGTAGCTGCCCCCAGCAAAAAGCTGCATAAAGAAAAAAAGTCTTAGGTTAAATTAGGTGTGGCAGGTATCAGCTACATGGCAAAACCGAAGCCGGCTCGCCTCTCCTGTGAGGGTTTGCAAAGTGACAGTGATGACCAATGCAAATGATAGCTTCGACACCCTGGTGACACAGTGGTTCCTGGAAACAAACTCGCCGAATGGAAGAAAAACACAAATTCAAGTATTTTATTTTCTGAAGCAAAGTGTAAGACCTTGTTATCTGCAATTTCTCGTGTAAACCCATCCTTGTGGCTGCTGAATTACAGGATACTGAAGGTTACTCAAGCTGTGATTCAAGCAGAGCATATATTAATTTATAAACTGTCCAGGGTGAGTTGTCATACCATATAGTCTGTGAGAGAAAATAACTTCCCCCTCATACTGAAAAGGAATTGTTTGAGTGTGCTTGACTGCCAGGTAAGGTCTGATGGCCAGGAGGGGACTGGAGGTGTGGGAAGACGCAGCTGGGCAAGAAGGGAGTTGTGATTATGCTGTACTAGAAAGCACAGGGTGGTTTTCTAATTTCAAGTTAAAACACCACAGACAATATTTCTACCCCGTATTTTGTATTCTCTGATTGCTGCCGGGTATTTTGCGTTTTGTGAATGGAGGAGAAAAATTTGTCATGAAAAGAAACGGGAGAGGAAAAACCTGATAAAGGCACGTCAGTGAACATTGAGAAGCTCACACACACAAACACCATTACCCTGCTCCTCCACGCCTTAGGGCTGGCTTAGTCACATCCCAGTTCCTCGGATGGGAAACAGGCAAGTGAAGCATCAGCATCGCTGCTCTGGCGCTTCCCGGAAAGGGAGCGCGTTCCGTCGATACCCGGGCGGTCTGCTCTGTTCGGGGAGAAGGATTTTATCCCGCTCCAGCCTGCGGGACAGCCAAGCCAACTCCTTGTGCTTCTGGCAGCCCCGTGCTGGCCGAGCTCCCAGCGGCTCAGACGGAATTCTCTGCGGCTCCGGGGGCAAACCCAGCCCCACATCTCCATCCACACCCCTTCCCCCAGGCAGAATCCCTGGGGAAACACGGCGCTTTCCGCGGCAGGGCTGGAACAGGCGAACTCGAACTAAACAGGGTTATTTCACTGCCACGGGTAGCAGAATATTGTGGGAGAGCTACGTTTTGCCTAAGTCTCTTCGAGAAACAATCCCCTGGCATTCCCGGTGCTGCTGAGATTTCAGGACTGTAAATCGGGCACGGACGAGCTACAAAGAAACCACCTAAGAGCTGGGGCTGGAGCTGGAAATAGCTGATTCCTTATGTACACAGACAGACAGTATCTCCTGGGGTGTTTTCCTGACTGTGAAGGGCTGGGGTGGGGAATCACAACTTGTGAGAGGGCACAGACTGTCTGGGAATCTCCACACATCCCTAATGCCCAAAGCTGTGTCTTGCAGGTACCATGGCTTGCTACAGTTCACCTGGAGATATGCAGGAGACACACGAGGGTTGGTTCCCTTTCTGGTTACAGTGGAGACAAAATGAAGATGCCACTAATAATGATTGTTAGATGAACACCAGCCTCTTCCTGGAACAGGTTAATCTACCTGCACCTTGATTTATTCACCATCACTGGCCTGTCTCTCCTACCTGGTTCCACAAGGATTTCCACCTTCCAAGATGAAGTTTCAGACCATCACTTGGCGTTCTACTGGAGCAGAAGGGCACACACAGAAGGGCATTTGCAGTCACTCAAACGTGTCCCCAACACACACCCTGCCTTTCACCACCAGCGCGATCTCTCTCTCAGCTTCTCTAGGGATGAAAACACCCGCAGCCAGTTCTTAGACTGTGCTGAACCTTTGTGCTTTTCTAGCCCTACCCTCTTCATCTTTACAGAGCTGGGAAGTGTTTTCCCCATCAGAATATTCATCAAACTACATCTGCTTGGTTAATTAAATACTATAACAATTAAAAAAAATAGAAAGAAAAACCAGACCACAGTGATGTCTCAGCTTATAAAGGCGCTTGCCAAGAGTGGAGATCTGATCTTGCAAGGTGCAACCTGCACAGGAATTAAAGGCAGTTGGGCAGGGCAGTCCTTTAATGACTCACTGGCAACCAGCTCCCTGTAAGCACTGTCAGCTCCTCACTGCTGGATTAGTGCGTGCTTGACAGGATTGTCACAGCATAATAGACAATGAAACACCACCATTTAATCAGTCATGATATACAATTACAAGGCAGCTCAAAGATTCTTATTTGCCTCAGTTTTCAAACCAGGATTGCCAAAAAAAAAAAAAATAGCCCCAAGTGAAGTGCCAGCTCAGTTCACAGAGAGACTTTTCATCGCATTTCTGTCTCAGCTACCAAAATGTACAGAAATGCCAGATGTCACAGGGAGAGACAGTGCAGCAAAGCCTATAAATATTCGAAATTATTTTTCCAGCATAATTTTGTGATTCATAAAATGTGGAACTATAATGAATTTCAAATGCCACATAAATGTTCAAATACAAGATATTCCTCTGTGCTTTTATAATGCATTAACAATTTATGTCTGGGTAGCATAAAGCTGCTGTTTAATTTGAAAGATGTGACTAAACTCCCAGTCTTTTAACCAAAATTACCAAATAAAAAGTAACAACTGCAGTTTCAACGTTTTTCAAGTGAGGATTTATCTTCCTGTTGTGCACACACAGATGCTGTGAAAGGCTGCAGTAGACAGAAGTATTCTAGCAAGGGTGAGGGAGTGGGTAACCTTTTATCTAAATGATTTTCAGGCCAACAAAAGCTTTTGAATAAGAAATCTCTCAGTGGTGATGAACTTGATCTGACAAGCACCTATGTGAAGTGAAAAAACCTCCATGTCTTCCACAGTACCTGAATTGTGGGAACATTCAGTAAGATTTCAGGTACAGACCTTTTCCATCAGACACAGGTGGTGTGGTAGAAGGCAGACCTGCACTGCTGCAGCATCTCTCCTCAACAGCATCTTCCCAAAGCCCTCCTGTGACCACGCAGTCCGTGCAATTCCAATCCCTGCCCCTAACAGACCAGGAATTCCCTGCTCCAGCTACAGTTTAAAAGATAAACCCCTTGTTATGACTAACTCAACTCCTCCTCTCTTTCCCAAGTCACATCATGTGAGTAATTGTCTTCACCACGACTGGAAGAACCTTTCAGGAGACAGAGTACTTCCTCTTCTTGGAGATGCACTGCATGTTTTTGAACAGGCAGATACACAAAGGTGATTTAGGACAAATCCAGAAATACAATCAGACTTGGCAGTGTATTGGAAGAAAAGCTCTTTGAAAGAATTCCTACAGTGTAACTATAATCAGTGTTCTAATATTTGTTGAAGAGAATTCCGATTTACAAATAGATCTCCCAGAAATGTGGTCATTTGATGTGAATTACATTGTGTGAATCCATATTTTAGGTCTGCTATTAACATCATTTATATTAGGTCAGCTGTAACTGAGCAGGCCATGGATAGGCCAGTAGTGTGCAGTTCTTGGAAGAGTACAGATTCAAATTTCAAAACCACAGAAAAATCTTTCAAAACAGAATCTTTCCAAAACTCCATTGTGTATTAGGCACTGAGCAGCATTAAATCCAAGGATGTGGTGGGAGAATCCACATGCAGAAGCAGAAGAACCAAAAAGCACAGCACAAACACAGGTGTGAGCTGGGCTTCCATGTTCAGAACTGGACTCCACACGAACAGAAGTGCTAATGAAACAAACCAAAATTATTACTTACAAAATGGTTGTGCTTTTTGTGGCTTTTTTCCCACATGGATATGTTTAATGGACATAGAACCTCCACTCTACATTTTTGCCAAGACAGAACAAAGGACTGTTGCTTCAACTGTTCTCTCTGGAATCTGGTTTGGTTAGAGAATATGCAGTTGTTCCAATATCTTCCCAGATCACTTTTATCATCTCTCTCTCTTAGACAGGATTACATTAACCAAAAGCTCTACAAAGGTAACAAATGTAGAGTCTGCCTTCAGTGTCACAAGCATTTATGAAAAATATAATTGAGAAGAAAACTTCAAGAGCACTTCAAAATACAGAATGAGTGGGATAGACGTGTGGTGCTATTTTAAAGAGACAGCCTTTATTTAAAGTACTTTGCTTTGTAGATCTTATAAAGTAAACATTACTACTTTTTTTTCCCCCCACAAATATATTAAAATTGTTTAAATTTAAAAGGCAATTCCACAGACTGATGGATTTTTTTAAAGAAAAAAATCTAACAGAAATAGGCAGCTCAACTAAAACTAGATTTTAAACATTCTGTTTTGTCATTCCATCTTTAAAAAAAAAAAAAAAGAAAAAGAAAAAGAAAAAACACACTTTTCATCCAGACTTCCTTTACAGCAATAAGGCAACTCCAGGAGATTTGGATGAGCCCCTTGGAGATTACAGATACTGTAACTGGCTGCTCCTCATGCTTTACAACACCCAAAGGTGCAACTATCCATTAATCACAATCACATCTGTGCATTAAAATATAAAACTTAAATTACAGATTTTAAAAATATTACTAATAGACTTCCCTATCATAAAGTGTTTTACATTTACAGTACTTGAACTATTTCAGTTCTGGGTTGATGAGTTTTAAGCAATTTACCACTGCAAGAGTTAGACTCTGGAGCTCACAAACAGCACAACCCAACCAGGGGCAGCAATAGTCGGTAGAGTCATAGTGCAAATCAAAATAAGGAGTGCAGAACTGCACTAATGGTTTACATTTCTAAAATATAAATGAACAAGACAAGCTCTTATATTGTACATGCAATAAATTACAGTAAGCATATGGCAATGGGGCTGGGGCATTCTACAAGTGTAGCTGGTGTACCAGAGCTGAAGCCTGTGAAAGATTGGACTCAGTAAACAAAACATTTCAAAGCTCTGTTGTCACTTGAACTCTGCTTTCATGCTTTGTACTTCTGCTTTCCCGTCTCGCTGATCACACAGATATGCTGAAACAAAATAAAATAAAAAGCTCCTGTTAGGAAAGTAACCTAAGAGACCAAGGTTTGACATCAATAACAAGCTTCTGAAAACAACACAAGTGTGCTGTACACACTTCAGGAGGAAGAATCTTCTGACACTGTTTATGTAGAAAAACTTAGGCCTTTTTTTGGTCCAAAAAATCTCCACATTACCTTCTTTTCTCCTCTCCTAATTGTCCCACCCAGTGTCTGCTGAATCTGGTGAGACCCAGATGAAGAGTTAATGAGTGTGAGCCCTTCTTAACTTCTTCCCAGGTCTCTCTTCTTTAATTCTGACCTAACTAAGCAAATGTACTTATTTGTTGCAGACATCTGGTGAGACAAGAAACTTCACACAAACTTCACATTACTTCCAAGCTAACAGTTGAGCAGCCTCCACTCTGCATGCAGCAAAAATATTTTTTTTTTGTTTCATTAAAGCTCCACACACTGCCCTGCTGCTCTCAGGCTTGTTCTCATCACTGGAACATGAGGCATGATTTACAGAGCAGGGAGAATGATGTAAGGAGATTTCCCTTCCTTCCTCCTAGCCAGTTTTAAATGGAGAAAAACATACTGGAAAAATTACTTACATTCAAATCTCTAAAGTATTCATTGTAATCTAGGGCGTATCCCACAACAAATTTGTCTGGCACTTCAAATCCAACAACTGAAAAAGACCATAAGTCACCAGTGTGTTAGAAAAAGAATTTCCTAGAGTTCACTAGACCTTTTTACAGAGACAATATGGAATTTTATAGATACAGATTGTAACTAATTTTATTGCTTCCACTCAAGTACCCTCAGATTAATATTACAGCTATTTTACAATTTTAACTTACTCTATTGATGTATCAACTAAAGGAAATTAAATAGATGCATTTATTGTTTCCCACACAGCTGCCTGGTGCTAGTCTGCAAGAAATTAATGGAAGCTCCTAAATTTATTGACAGGATATTATAATGAGAATGTAAAATTCCTTGAAAATGTCCTCTGACTTTGCAAATATGTACAAAAGTGCCAGTCCTTCCTGGCACTTCCTAGATGCCTGACATGGCAGCGCAGCAGCAGGGGACTCATGAGCACAAGTTCCCCTCTCAGCAGGATTCCAGAGGCAGCACCTCTGGGAGCTGGACCTGCACTCCAGAGAGGGCTGCAGGAAGGGTCATTTGCAGGTTTCAGAAACAGGTGTGGGTTGGCTGCTTCTTGTTTGCTTTTGGCTTTGGTTTGTTGGTGGGTTTGGTTTTTTTTTGTGTGTGTGTTTGGTTGTGATTTTTATCTCACAAAAAATCTGCCTAAAAAAAGAGGCACCCATCATTCCAGATTGTCTGAACAGCTGCAGCAGGACACTTTGTCAGGCAGCAAGTCCACCCTGTCTACACATAAAATAACCAAAAAATTTAATTATCCAAAATATAAAATTTCCAAAGGGCTTTTCCCCCTTGTGCTGAAATGAAAGACTTCTGAGCAGGAAAGCTGTGTCTTTTTTCTCTCCCTGGTTACAATGGAGAAAACAGGGAGGTAAACTGCACACTTGAAATATAAGGCTTTGGGCACTTTTGGAAAAACTGAGGTGATGTTTAGCACTTACTGGGCCTCACAGTACAGGGATAAAATGGAGACCCAGCCATTGCTGCCTTGTAGTCTCCTTCAGAGCTCACATGTCCTGTTCTGGACAGGTTGGGGACAGATGGCAAAACAAGTCATCTGCTGCAAGATGCTCCAAAGGCACCATTAGCCCAGCTAAGCCTATAATGAGATCCCAGGAATGAGGAGCATCCTTGAATGAGGGGAGCACCTCAATGAAGCCTTGAGGTATCAAAAAGCTTCACTTACAGAGCACTGTTTAACCTTGGAAAGGGGAAGGAACAGGATGTGATTCTGCTGCTCAGTTCACTTCACTTCCATACTGAAAGTAACAGGAATTTAGCCTCTGGAACATGGTAAAACACACAGCCCTGCCCAAGGCAGGAGGAGCTGTCACTCTCTTAGAACTGTCTGCTGTGGATGCTGCTCCTTCACTTACAGTCTTAGGACAGACAGGACAGGACAAGAAGGGAGTAATTCAGATACCCAGATAGAACCAGTGCCAATTTAGGCATTTTATCACTGTAAACTTTTATCAGACCTGCTACCCCATGTGGTCCTCCTACATTCTTGGGGACAGCCAAATGGCAGAAGGTGGCTAGGCTAAGGCACACAAATAATTTCCAAAAGTGTCAAAAGGTGAGTCCAGCAGATTCCACTGACTGAAGCATTTGACTACATGCAAGCTGAGAGAATTTGCACATGACAAAGGTGTAACCTAGACCAAAATATCAAAGTTTGATTTTCAATATAACAAAATGTTGCAGATGTTACAAATCCTGATAATTTAAATATTTGGAATGTATTTTGAGGCAGTTTATCTAAATAAGAGCAGACTTTATCAAGAATAATTAGTGAAAACCTATTTGGAACACCCTTGGACTTTGAGCAAAGGGTACACAATACACAGACATACTTTTAATAACAAAAAGTGGTTGTCAAAAGTCACTTACAGTCCGGCCGATATCCCACACTTCGGGGAGTTCTTTTCACCAACAAACTGTCAAATCAAATTAATGCACAACTGAAACATGGAAAAGCACCATGTACAAATATATGAGACTGTTTTGATGACAGAGAAGCTGAGTTAGGACTAAGTGTGCATAACTGACAGCATAATTACACATATTTTAAACCATTACTTGCAGGTACAAAAGATCATAATGACAAAATCAAAACCTCCTGGAATCATGAGTGGTTCACAGCCTAAAGGCTAACTAACAGATCAGCAAGGAAAAGGCTGGGAGACACTGATCTGGATGGATTTTCTTGATGAAAATTCACTTATAGGGATTATATGTATGTTAGGAACTTCAGGTGCAATTTACCTTGTAAGTAAGCAATCTGGGATGTGGCCCAAGAAAAAAGCCCAACAAAAGCCTAAGTTTTATGAAGCAAAAGTTCAGCTGCTTGAATGTAACCTCAATTCCACTTGCACAACTTGTCCATAACTGGTTTTTACTGAAAGTACTAATTACCCCCATAAAGAAAATGTAATTGGTTCTGATGATCAGGGGATACTAGAGTTAATGTTCAGAGGGGTAAAAAGCATGGAGATACAGAGCTGGGGGTACTGTGGTAGAGAGAAATGCCCTGCTAGCTTAGTTTGATTTGCTTATTATTCAGTTGAGCACTTCTATGTCTTATAAGACAATCCCACAGGCTGACATTTGTTTGTCTAGGAAACAGAGACTTAGGGAGGAAAAGAGAAGGTGGTAATGGCTGAATGCAAACAGGATCAGCATAACTCTGTGCACTAAGCACAGACCCCCTTCCCTCCTGGATCACCCCTGAAGATGAAGCTTCATTTGCAACAGTCACAGATTGGATTTTAGTTTCTGAAACTTCTAATTGGGAGACTAAATTTTTGAGAATTGGTGTAGGGTTTGATCAAAGAAATCCCAAAATAGTACTAGCATTAGTTCACATTTCCCTACAACTACTTAATTGTCTGAAGGAAAATAAATAGAAAAAAAAAATGCAAACCAAACAAAAACCTTAAAAACCCCAACCCAATCAACAACCGCAACAAAAAACAACCAAAAAAAATTATCAGAGAAAGAAAGAAATAGAAGGGAGAGAAGTGAAGGAACTAAGAACATAAGACCATCTAGAATGATCATGTTTCCCTGGTCAAGTCTTTCCCTGGGCAGACCCAAATTGCTGCAACAGGTTTAAAATACAGGAAATTGGTCTTTCCACAGATATATTATGTTATGTTACGTTGTACTGTATTGTAGATTTACACTGCAGTGTTACAACACTTTTCAGTGACACATATTTAAAAACTGGCCAGGGAGAAATCCACAAGGGCCTCACCTTCAGCAGGTCACCCCCAGATTGTCAGCAAGAGCTGTTCTGGTAAGTCTAACAACTGCTCTGACATTGTTATGGCAACACAAGTGATTAGATATTACACCCAGCTCTGCTTTATCTCTAATCCCCAGTAATCATTATGCTTTTATTAAAAAATAGACAACTACAGCATAGCAGTGCAACAGATGCAATTTAAAAAGAAGCAGGAGGAATGTTGATATTGGTTAATGATACAATATCATCCTCAACATTTCCTGTTGGTTGCAAGTTACTTAGTTTTGAAATGTTTTGAAGAAAATTGATTAAAGGTGTAACTAAGTAGAAAAGCCTGGAAGAGCATATGGCTGGGTGACTCTCACAGAATGACCTCTAAAGCTCAGCTGCACTATGCACAATATACACTCACTCATGTTAGTGTGCAAACTAATTAAATTCCACAATTAAAGAAGGAAAAATAGGAAAAAAAGTCTCCATTGCAATATAGTGAAGCTGCAGACAGTGCCAGCAGAAACAAACATCTTTGCAGAGACACTACATACAGGTAAGTGACAACTACTCCTATTTCTTATTCCCCCTTCTAGTTAAAGTCTACATTTATGAACTAAATTTGTGTTGCAAATACGTCTATTAACTTGAGATGGTATTTATTTTAAGACCGAAAGATTTAAATTCTTCTAGATACTTCTAAAATTTTACTTCAGTGCAAAAGCCCACAAACCTTGCCATAATACGATAGGCAAAAGGTATTCCAGGCATGAACAAGTTATGTCCTTCTGAAGCACAGGAATTCTTCCAGCAATAAGACTGGAAAGAACAGTGTTTCCAAAATCATTAACATATACATGTGCTTATAACATGCAAAAGTGCTTTATGAGTTTAAACAACTAGTGACTTCAACAGATCACATCACATATGACTCCTTCAGAAATGTTCCCTCCTGTTTCTCTTCCATGGAAATGTGTTTTATGTTTGTTTTTACTTGTTGGTTTGGGGGTTTTTTTTAAACCTTCTTAAGGTGAAAACCAGGATAAATAATCATCAAACATTTACCTGGCTACTTTCACCATCTTTGGATTGTACTGTTTAAGTAGAGACAGCAGCGTTTTCATTGTTTTACCAGTGTCAATTATATCCTGAAAATAAAAACACGTAAGACAGGATATTAAACATGTCAGAGTAGCACTTTCAAGTTTCTACCACTGAAATTGCTCAGCCACAGCAGCATGAAAACATGGCAAACTACAACCTGTAAAAATGCTCACAACCAAATCCAGGTGGCATAAAACACAGCGCTGGGCTTATCCAACCACACTGGGTAAAGTGATCACACACATTAACAAGAGTGCTTAATTGTTGTGGATAACCAGGACTTTGGAAGCAGTTGCTGAACAAGCAGTTACTGCAATGACCTTCTTGGCTCCTTCTGGATATTTTATGGCTTGTGCTCCTTGCAGCAATGAGATAAATGTTTAATTCAGGTATGATAAGAGTAGTGTTAGTCTCGCTGTTGAGCTCAGCTACAGACTATTCAATGGGAAGAAAAGCAAGAAGGGAAAACAGGCAGAACAACCCATTACTACAATTAAAGGAAAAAGAGTACCATTTACTTTACAGAGCCAAGAAATACCTGAAGAAATGGCACAGGAAGTCTGAGTGCAGCTCTGAAGTCCAAAACACACTAAAATATATTTTGACCTGGCATTTTAATCCCATTCACTGCACATATAAACAGAAAATAAAAGAGAATATACGTCTTGAAACTGAAGCATCAGAAATGGCCTCCTCATTTCGACTCAATCACATCATCTTTAGAGGGACAGTCCTTGCCCTGGCCTAAAATCAAATCTATTTGAAATGAAGGAGGCAAACAGCAAAGAAGCAGAATAATCTGCTTTCAGGTGATTTTCCCATGAAATAAAAATCAAACAACAAACTCAACAGAACACCTGTCACCATTGCCATTAACACTCAATGCTTTTAATCATTAAACTCCAGAGAAGGTGAAGATGTATACAGATAAAAAAAAAAAATCAAAGTTGGCAAATAAACAGCTACTTCCATGCTCTAAGAGAAAAGCAGAACCTATTACTGACTTTCTGTTATGTGATAAGGTGTTTACTGGAGATGAATCTCCATTCTGTACAGAACTTTTTTGGACATTAAAGGGATGCAGTAAAGAAAAGCCTACTGCTCAAGACATTAAACTTACAATAGATGTGCATTTTATCATTTGACAGTTAAAATGGTGATCAGTAAGTGTTCATATCTGAGTGTAAGATGAGTCACTGGACAGATGATTCACTGAACAAATAAGAAAATAACCTAATCTGGAGATTACATTCATCTGAAATGGAGCAGATACATAATTAGACACATCTGCCTATCGGAAGCAAAATATACTTCAAAGGACATCACTGTTCACACAATGACTGCTGTATACATACTATTTTGGTAGGAGTTTTGGAACTGCATGTGCTTCCTGTGGAATAATATAACCTTCTCAAATTAGGAAAATAATACATAGAAACACATTTTATGAGAGGAAACATCCTTTCCTTTGGCTGATGAAACAGTTGCCATAGTTGTTTCTTTGCTTACAAACACGCCATTTCCATTATTTGGAGCCTTAACACATTATTAGATTGCACATCTGCTTTTCCTGTCTACTGCTGCTGCTTCCCTACCCTGAAATTGTCAATTGTACTCAAAGAAAGTGATATTGGCTGCACATTAGCAATGGTGTTCATCAAGACAGAGGTATGAAAGCAAGAATTAAGCAACAGCACCTACCAGGCAATCAAACTGAGCTGTACTGAATCTGGTATCACTCAGAAATCCATGACAAGACAGAGGAATGGGAATTTAGTAATTACAAAATGCCAGTTAAGACTGGCATTCACTATGCCACTACTCTCTAAAGAAACTACACACAGGGACACTGGGCTTAGATCTATTTTTCAGATGTTTTAGGATACTCATACCAGTAATCTCTTTCTACCTCTGCTGTTTAGTTTCCTAGCTTGCTATGATGAACTCAGAACAATAACATGCTTAGTACCACTTTTTTTTCAGGTTACTTTTTCAAACTTAAAAAAAAAAAAAAAGAGAGAGAGAGAGAAATAGACATTTCAGAATTGACAAAATCTCAGAAAACTGAAAGAAAATGCAGACCGTTTTAGATGGCCATTTTCCTGGTTAAATATAGCAATTGAATGTAATTTAAGAATTCAAAACACAGCCTAGTTCAAATTTGGAGACCACTTGCAAAATTCAGGCCTGAATTCAGAATCTGAAAACAGAAACTGTAGGTTTTCTGGCTTAGGAACAGCTTCTATTAGAACTCTTTTGCTTGTCACACATTAGAACTTCCAAGTGAAATACAGTACTTACTTCTACGATCAAAACATTCTGGTAAGAAGAAAAAGAAAAACAAATCCATTAGTAACTAGACAACATAAAATTTCTTATTAATCTTTATAACTTATTTTCAGTGCAGTTAAATATTTGTATCACCATTTATGCATGTGTACATGTGTAACAGCAACTGCTTTGTAGTTTAACATTTCTGATGCTCTAATAACAATTAGCTGAGACCCTTCTCAACAGCTCATGTTAAGTACAGTCCGAATTATTCAGACTTTGAAAATTCTAGACATATGCAACAGAGATCAAAACAGAGTCTGTACAATTCCTATTCTTCTAGAGAAGCATGTCCTACTGCAGAGACATGTACAATTCTGTTATACCTACACCCTTTACATTGGCATACATGTCTTAAAAATCACCTGTGTGTGAGAAGAAGCAGAAAGTGATGTGTTCTGACAGAGCAGGAGCAGTGGTGCTTTAACCCCTGACACCTGGCTCAATGATCTCCACAGAATCACTGGAGAAAAGCAGATTCCCAATTTACATTCTTCTATTTCCTCCTCTTGTCACTGCCTGTCACGGATATGTGTGTTCCTGATGTGGGCTGACTTTTCACATCTCAACAGTATGAATTCCCAAAATTCCTTCACTGGAACACCAACACAGACACACAGAGGGCTGTACCTTTCCAGTCAAGGTTGAGAGGTCATCTCCCCCAATGACTTTGATATCTCCAGTTGACTGATCATTCTAAGAAAGAGGAGGGTGAACATTAGCATGAGAAGAATTAAACTGAGTTTCTTCTTGCAGCAAATATGAAAACTGTGAAGTACACAACTAGTAAATATTAAAGCTTTCAGAAGCACAGCACCAGCATCATCTCTCTATGAACAAAGAAATTACAACTTCAAAGACAGTATTTCAGATTAAAGCTGTTTGACAAGAGATTTACATCAACATAGGCATCAACTCTCATCTGTGACCATTATATACACATATGTATCTAAAAAGCAAGGACTTACTATGCAGACTCTACAGATATAAAAACAGGACAAAAAGCACTTCTGGTTTCCAAACTACAGGATGCTACATATCTGGTAATTTACATTTTAAACTTTATTGCTTTGGAAAGTCTTACTCTGAATAAGAATAGGCAATCATAACAAGAATAGCCAGCAAACAAGGCACTGATTGCTATTTAGAACAATAAGCTACAAAAATAGCCAGAAAAGCTTATGCTTAGTTTAGAGCCAATATTGGTAACAAATAAAATTAGTTATTATACAGCTGAACAGCAACACAGGTACACCATCACTGCATTGCAGTTTGCTTCAGTAAATCTAAACTGTGATAAAAACATAAATGAACTGCTATACAGAAAAGTTAAAAACAGCTGCTAGGAGTGCCTCACAAATCTTTGCAGTTTATTAAACTCACTCAACTGACTTTAAACCTCACAGTTCATATTAGATGTCATATGCAGGTGCTAAGTTCCTGAGCAATGAAAGGGTGGAAAAACAGTTAAAGATTTCTGACATTGGTTGTAACCAGATTTCCACTGGCAAGAACTTAGTTTAATCATTAAGCAATGTTTTAATTATCTTCAGGAGCCTTATTTCTGAGTTCAGTACTGGTAAGACTTTAATGCTTCATGGTTTAACACATAAGAGTTTTACTGTTTTTACTGCCTCCCTGTTGCCACTGCTAGAAAACAATAATGTTTTACAAGACTGTAACTCCTGACTCAAGTGACTCCAAGATCACCTTTTAAAGTGGCATTTTAAGTTCCTTACAGTATCTGTTGTAAGGTTTGGTTAGCAGAGACCTTTCAGAATACTGCTGTGACCAGCTTAACCAAAGTTTAGCACATACTCCACCAAAAATCCCCATATTCACCAATGACAGTGCAACACATCTGTCTTTTGGCTGCCCTTCATGATCACACAAGCAACATTTGCTCATTTCCATGCTTAAATGCAGGAGACTGGTGAAAAGCCATTCTTCTTGTAACACAAACAGAATAAACTGTCAAGAATACTGAGAGCTGGATCTAATCACAAACACTATCTTTCAATTTCTTAAGAGCTTGCCAGATCATTAAAATTCATCTGTAAGGATTCAGAAAATTGGAGTTACAAGTAAAGTTTAATCATAGCTGATCATGTCAGTATTCTTGGAGAATTATTTTGGGTGCAGTACAGTATGAACTTTGCACTGCAACACAAAAAAACCCCCATATGCTTGTAAATATTAAATGATCAGTTTGAAACAAGAACATAACTTCAATTATATCAATTACAGAACCATTACATAAGTTCATCTGCTTCATTTATGTGACCAGGATATTTTTAACATCTTTTATCTAGTCTGTAAAGGCAGGCAGCATGATCCAGTAATCACATCCAGAGACAGTGACAAGAGAGTTGAAAGCTTCACTTTCAACTGTCCATTACAGTTTGTGATGATTTTCACACCACTGAACACAGATCCCCTCCTGCAGCAAAGCACAGATCAAAACTACAGAGCAGATTTAGCACTCTCACACTATTACTGGCAGAAGACCCAGTCAAGCTGTTACATACATGTCCACGATAGGATAATCTTTTCCAGTCTATCAAATTATGCAATCTAAAGGACCTAAATTTGGATATTAATGACCACCTAAGAGATAACCACCTACAAAGAAGAAATGCTCATTAACAGAGTAGTGGAGGCATCACATAGCAGCTCCTCACTCATCCAAAGCAAGAAAACATTCCTTTATAGAACTGGCTGGCAAAATCAAAAACCCTCAAGCCAACACCTCAAGGAAAACATTTGGCTTCAACAGTTTTCTGTCTACATTTCTCTGCTTTTCTCCTTATCCACTTGCTTCTGTAATAAAAACAGGGTTACAGGATTGTAATCTCCATAAAACTTACTTTGCTGCTCCCTCCCCTACTACTATCAAGGCACTGTAGTTCTGAGGGGGAATAAACAAAAACAGCTGTAGTAAAGAAATTAACCAAAACACACCTGGGACATCAGTAAAAAGTCAGCCTTGCTTTTTAGCAGAGACTTTTTTCAGGTGTTTCAAACTACTTCTCCAGTATTCTTTTCTGAGTTAGAAAGTAGAGAGTGATGTAGTCTTTGTACTGATTTTTTAAACAAGGTAAGCAAGTTATTGGAAGTGTTCCTAAGTGGAGAAAGCAGAAGATACACAATTTCCTCTCCAAGAAAAGACAAGTGGAAGTCATAATTCTCTATTATTTAACCTACTATTCTGTAATAGAGATATTCAGTTTTCTGCAGCTTTTACAGGTGGAATATATGAGCATGTGGGGGCCTTGGGGTGAAGTGGACTGGAGGCAGGAGCCTCCCCTTTTGGAAGGCACAGAAGAAAAGAGGCTCAGACTGCTCTCCCTCACTGATTTTAACACAGTGAACAAGCACAAAGCCTTGTGAGATACAACCAAAGGCTGGCACGAGCCCTTCTGCCCAGCCTTGCACTCTCATTACAGCACATAACTAAATTAGTGCCTCATGCTCTGCAGACCTGAGTGTGGTCTCCAGGTAACCCCTGGAGCTGTGTGTGCCTCAGGCAGCCAGGGCTGCTCATCTTGCAAAAGGACTGGGCCAAAAGCCCTGTGCAGCTCTTGGCTTTGTCATGACACATCAATGGAGAGCTTGATAAGAATAATAGATTTATCAAGTTCTGCAACAGTCCAGATTAAGTCTGTAAATATTCCATCTCAGGTTTCACAGTTCAATGAAACAAAGGATGAGAGTGATTTTTTCAGTTGAGTTATATGTGTTTTTCTGCTGGAATAGGGACTGGTCTACAGCTGTGATAAGTAACCCTGACCTCAATGCAAAGCTGCTGAATCAGAACAAACAGCATAACATTCTGAAACAATGTATTCAAACACTTTAAACTGAACCAAAACAGTCATTATTTCCATCTTATACATGGTCTTAGGGAAAAAAATAATAAATTTCTGAAATCCCAAAAGCATGGGACTTGGCTGTCAGTAATCTGGAAATTATACAGTGCTGACAAACACCTGCTTCTTCCTCTGACCTGCACAACATAATGCTATGCTTCCTTCTGTAAAACCTAAAAGTTACTTGTGTTACAGAATGTTGTTTCCCAACAAAGTTGAATACTTTTGTTCAGAATCAAAAGAAATTCTTTCCCTAAAAATCTAAACCCAAGGCAACCTATGCATTGTCTTGAAAAGGCAATGCCGTATTCACAGACTATTAATCACAAATCTAGGTTTATGTATCCAGTGTTTCCTCATGGTCAAATACAACTAATTTTCTTCATTGTTTGGTTCATTAAAAAAAAAAAAAAAGGAACCATTTTTGCTGCTTTCAAGTCATCCTGTCCAAGAATGATGTCTGGGCCATATAAAAACTCCCACAATTAAATTTTTGTAATAACAGTTGCAGGAGAATTATCTGTACCAGTCTAGAGCCACAGCTTTAGAGATGGGGTAGAGAGCAGAGAGGAAATTGTTGAACAAGTACAAGTAAAGGACATGTAAAGGGTCTCTCTCCTCAGCATAACGATTTTACTGGGGTGAGGAGATATCAAGGTCTGAAAGAAAACATATTATGCAATAAGGTAGAGAAAGAGTAAATTGGCTTGTGGCTCTTAATTCCCTTAATTATTTGTTTAATACTAGCATATTAGGGCAGTAACAATATTAAACCACCTTTGTTAATAATTTGTAGTCAACTTAGCTAAAAATTGCACAGTACTGCATAGATACTTACACAATAACTCTTCAACCTAATGAAGTCGACTGTCATGGGGATTGATCTGTCACTGTTTCTGTTCAGGGCTTTGATGTAGTCTAATAAATCAGCAAAAAATTTATAGCCACCCTTAAGTACACAGAGTGCCACAATGTGGTGTCCTCCCATGCCCTTCATAATTTCTCGTGCCAGTCTCTCCGTCCTAAACAAAACCAAGGAAGAGTGAGTTGTCACAACATTTCATTTGCTCATGACAGCAGCAGCAAACACACAGCAAACTTGGAAACACATTTTGCTTGGAAATATTTGCCCACCACTTTGGTCACTTTTTTATGTTACCAGTCAACAAAGTTTTGCTCTTCAAGGTTAATCCAACAGTAGCGCTGCCAAATGCGCTTGTTTCCCTACATCACAGGCAGCCAAAGCAAACCTTAACACCCTGAAACTGTTCCCCTGTCAGATATGAGACATGAAGGTGTGTTTTCTCCTTCCAAAGGCAGGTTCAGCTTCCATGCAGAGTAATGTAAGCTAACACAACCCCAAAAGCAGTAGCCCTCACCAGCTGACGAGCAGGAAAACTGTCAAATTGTAAATTGAATAGTTTATGTTTATTTGCCAAATCAGAATGCCAGAAATTTGTCCTGAAAGCAGAATATAATACCAGCAAGGCAGAGCAAGAGAACACTGCAGCGTTTTTCTGCAATAATAGTTTCTAAATTTATTTTGCCATTTATTTTAGAAAGCATGGTCTGCATTTATTGTGTGCCAGCTGATAGCAGGTTTCTCATAGAAAGCTAACCCTTATAAACTTTACATCGATTCCCTAATGACATATACTTGGTCCAATTTTTTTCCTTCTCTATGGACTTCCAGTGTAAAGTATTAATATTTAAAAAGAAACTTTTTTAACAGGGATGTTCATTGTGTCTAGTTAAACAGAACCACACAAAATCTAAATGCATTCCTAGTCACAAGATCCCCTGGAAGACCCATCCAACATCACTCATAATAGGCTTAAATTCACTGAATTTGTTGCTCATTCTCATAAAGGAAATTAGCAACTTTCAAATGCAAAGTAAAACAAAAATGTCTTGTAGGCTTATGAACACATTTCTGATCACACAAGATACAACTTGCACAGCACATCACAGATTTCAGCAACCACAGAAGTGACAGATTGATATTTGCAGAGGATAATGTCTTTCTCAGAAGGCAGGAGAAAGTTGGACGTTATTTATCTACCACATCCACATTAGAGAGTCTAAAATTATGTGATTCATAGTTTACTTTTATTAATACCTTATGGAAATTCAAGAGACTATATTTTCAGACTGAACTGACACAACAAAATGTCTAGTAGTTAGATTTTAAGATGGTAAAATGTCAAAGAAACACTGGAAAGAAAGTCCTAAGTTGCTACATACTACAAATCTCAAAAATTTCACTTGAGAATTATGACCAATTCTTAAAGAATTGCATGACTGCAAATGTACAAAAGAAGAAGACAAAAAAAAAGAGATTAAATGTAAATTTAATGTAATTAAATTCGAGTCTCTAATTAAACATAATATTTTAGACAGTCTCCAAGCAGCAAAATTATCACTGAAAGATGTTTAGTCCAGTTTCATGTAATCAGTGTCTGAAGTCAAACAAACCTGTCCATGATGAGCCCATGAGGAATATAGACTTTTTCCAAATCATCTGCATAATGTTTAGGTATGCAGAACAAATCCAGGTCGTAACCTTGCTCATCATCGCCAATCTGAAAAGGAAATAAGGTGAGATTTCTACAAAGCCTTATAGAAAGTCTGTACTGAGAAACTTCAAGTCCTTTGCTTTCTTCAGTAAAAACTATCAAACCCATGAGTAAAACCTATCAAATCCACAACGCTCATCAGAACCACCTTAGTTTCCCCCTCTCTATAAACACCAGTCACACTGAACACAGAGTAAAGTGTAATCTAAGAGTTCACAAGGGTTACTTGAAATATTGTGAATTGTTATGCAATGCAATGTGTGAAAGAAAAGTCCTACAACGTTCTCCTCCAGTGGAGAGCAGAAAAGTGAAGTTACTACACCTCAGTGAAGCTCTATATTCCATTACAAAAATAATCAAGCTTTTTAACCCCTTTGATTTTCCCAGTGTAATGCAAAACCTGCATCTGCAATTAAGCAAGCAGAGATTCTGACATGGACACCTTCCAAATCTCCACAACACTCAATCACAATAAAACTCATGAGCCAGTTTACAGCACAAGACAAGGGAGCTGCATGAGCATGACAAGTTATGCTGCTGTGAAGCAACTCCTCTCTGACCAACGTTTCAAAAATGGGGAGGTTCAAGATCATTCAGAATCTGAAATTAAAGTTTTCAGCAACCTGTTCCACATGGGCAAATTCCCTGTATGAAACAGCCTGCAACACTGGTAAGTGCATATTAATTAGGACAAGGGATTAGCATACGTACATAATGACAGCAAGCATTGCTGAGGTTTGGGGCACACTGTCACATCAGAGTCTTCCTTGAACCCTAACCCTGCTGCAGCTTGAAAATTATACGATTTTTTAACTACCTCCCTCTCTGGTTATGTAGCTGAACACTACCATGTGAAAAAGAATTTCAGAGGAAAACCAGAAGCTTAGTGCTGACAGTTCACCAGGGCAGGCATTTTAAGTATCCATTTTGGCTACAGTACCCTTCCAGGACTCAAATCTTATTTCAGTGCCTGTGGAAATACTTACCTGGCCAGTGGTCAGCCAAATGTTTACATAGGGTTTCTGCTGATTAATCTTTACTGAGAATATATTTTATCTGAGGAATTTCATTATCATTTCAGCCTCCCATCCAAAACTGACCCTGTGTGAGCTACACACACAACTCGAGCTCACGGTCCCTGCAGTCCACAGGGAATTATTTTAAGAAACAAGCCAGGTCCTTCCCAAAAGTCATGGTTTTTTAATTCGGTCAGACCCATTGTTATATCCAACGTGTCTACAAAACCTTCCGTTCTGCATCTGGCAGGGAATGGGCCCTTCCTACAGGTTTTATCAGGTTTTTTATGGACTGCAGGGATTTACTGTCGCAACCTCGCGGCCGCCACAGCTCTCGGCCATCAGGCACCGCACGCACTTCATCAGCGTCGGCACTTGCTTTAAAACGATAAATAAAAATGAGCATTAAGCGCCTTAGCAGATGCGGCAATAACGCAAAAATATAAAGGATGCTGCTCCTGCAGAAGCAGACCCAGCTCACACACGTGGGGTTCTCCCGACCAGAGCCTCCCGCACGCCGCGAACAGCAACAGGAATAGGAAGTTGTGCCGTGCTGCGGGAAGTTCTTCCACCTTCGCTCCGGAGGCGCCAACGCCGGCTTTGCCCGCTGCCCTCGGGCTCCGGATCCCCCCGGATCCCATCCCGAGGGAGCCGCGGCCGCTCCGGGCAGGGACGCGCCCGGCCGGGGGCACGGAGGGCACGGAGGGCAGGGAGGGCAGGGACGGGCCCGGCGCCGGGAGGCCGGGGCTGCACTCAAGGTGACTCCGCGGGGCGGCGGCTCCATGCTCCCAGGACGCGATACGACACGACACACGATAAGACACACGATACGACACGCCACGCCACCCCCCGCGCTCCCTCACAGATCACCGCATTCCGGAGGGCAGGCGGGGGACAGCGGCCCCAGCGCTCAGCATCCCCCGTCCCGCGAGCGGCTGCCCCCGCACTCACCACGATGCAGGGGCTGGGGGTCGCCATGGAGCGCGGCCCCGCCGGCGGCGGCTGCGGGCAGCTCGGAGCGGCGGGAGAGGCGCTGGGAGCGACAGGAGCGGCGCTGGGAGCGACAGGAGCGGCGCTGGGAGCAGGAGGCGCCGCGCCCGCAGCGGCCCCGGCGCCGCCTCCGCGCCCTCCGCGCTCCCCGCCCTCAACATGGCCGCGGCGGAGCCGCCCTCAGTCCAGGACGCTGGGAACAGTCCGAGGGACGGGGAGAGGGGACACATCCGCGGAGCTGTTCCCTCGGCGGGGATGTCCCCATCCCAGCAGGATGCAGGTGGCCCCGCGCTGTCCCACGTCCCCGCTCCTGGTCTCCAGAGTTGACCCTCCCCTCCCACAGCGCGACGTGCGTTCCTCGTCCCCTCAAGAAGACACGGGAAGGTGACATTGCCGTGTCCAGTTCTGGGCCCCTCAGCTCAGGGAGGACACTGAGGTGCTGGACCAGGTCCAGAGAAGAACAGCAGAAATGCGTGAGGCACAGTTCTGATGAGGAGCTCTCGAGGGAGCTGGGGGTGTTTGGCCCGGAGAAAGGAAGGACGCTCAGGGGGGACCGTGTCGCTCTGTACAGCTCCCGGACAGGAGGCTGTAGCCAGGCGGGTGTCGGGCTCTTCTCCCGGGGAACCAGCGACGGGACAAGGGGACACAGACTTAAGAACAGGTTTTGGTTGGACATTAGGAGGAATTTTTTCACAGAATGGGTGATTAGACATTGGAAGGGGCTGCCCAGGGACGTGGTGGAGTCACCATCCCTGGAGTTGTTTAAAGAAAGGCTGAACGTGGCACTCGGTTGGCAGGCTGGTGTTGGGCCATAGGTTGAACTCGATGATCTCAGAGGTTTTTCCCAACCTAATTGATTCTGTGCTTCTGTGACTCCTGTGTCCAGGGGGAACAGGGTGGGTAACTGCTGTCATTCCAGAACCAGGCACAGGGATACACATCCATCAGGTGTTCACATAAATGGATGGGCTCCACAGACAGAGGTAAAATAATAAGAAAGCATGGATGGTTCCAGTGGTCTCAAATGAGAGATAGGGGAAAAAAAAGTGTCAACTTTTCCTGTAGGTGTGGACAATAAGGTCAATTAAGGGCAATACAACAGTGCAAATGGAAATCCATTATTTCTTATATTATATAGCAGCTGAAGACTTTCCCCCTCTTTCTCTAAGGGATGGAAACCAAGTTTTATGCTGCATAAAATCTTGATGTCAAGAAAAGGATAATGATTCTTAAAAATAACTTTACTCATACAGAACTGTAGCAATTGCCCTCTGATATGCATCTAGCATTATTACTGTTGGCTCAGAACACAATGAAATCAAATTAAGTGTTCTTTTGTATGAAACAACCAATTTAAGCAAATTTTAACTAAGCAAAGGGGCATGATCCCTCGAACCCTTGTGAGTGCTGTATTGTTTCAGTCTGGGCGGGTTAACTGGAGTGGGTGGAAGGAGCCTTTATCGAGTTGCCTGGAGCAGCAGAATGAAACGCCCTGCAGCTAAGGGATATCAGGAACCTGTCATAGCTGCACTGTTCCCAGAAGGCCAGGAAGAACAGCTGCACTGTCAAGTTCAGGGAGAGCCTGACATTAGTGGGCAGCATCTATGGACAGACTCTGCAACCTCCGAAGAATTGCAGGATCTGATTGTATTAGTTACTGAAGACATTTCTCATTAATGACTAAAATCAAAGTCTGCCATTAAAAGTAGCATCCAACAGCACCTTTCTGATGACATGCAGGAGTTGTTGGCTTGACTTCCATGCCATTTCTCCCCAGCAAACAAAACCATTCATCCTGTTTTGCCCTTCTGGATGAGCAATTTCTTTGTTCTGCCTGCCAAACAGCATATTCCTGGATCCAAAGCATTTCTGGTCCTGCTGGGACCCCATTATGGAGGGAAAAACAGATTTACAAAAGCAAAAGTATTTGCTGATATTACAGGAAGTTGGTTAGCTGAGAACAGCACCAGATTTAGTAGATGACCAGTTCTGCTCTTGCCAGTTAGAAGGCCACGGAAGCTTGCAGAGGCTCAGTGGGGAGGGTGAGGGAGGGGGTTCAGAGGTACCTGGGAGCTGCACGTCTTCTGTCTAGATGATGCATAAGGTGGGAAAGCCAGAGTTCTGATTTCTCTGGTATGCACAGCTTTTTACCAGGCAAAACAATATAGTTAAGCGTGCAGAGTGTTTTGTCCCTGAGTAAACTCTTAATTTCGTAATTATTTTGTCCTTTTGCCAGCCAGGCATATCTCTGTGCTCAGGCCCAGTGAACCATGGCCTGTGTGAACACCAGTTGTAAATAATTTTGTTAACAGTCTTTTAAAAACCTTCCTTGATAACCACATGTCCCAAGTGGGCAGTGGCCCCCCTACCTCCCCTGGAGGTAGCAACTGAGTATTCATCTTTTGGAAGCACCTGAAATGTTGTGTGCTGGGTCAGATCTTTATGTCAGTGCCCATTCACCAATCCCCCATTCTTCCTACCACTTTTCCCTCCCAGCTTTGCCATTGCTGCTGGGTGACTCACAGGGAATCAGCAGAATTTATCTGCTGGTTTTGTTTCAGGAAACAATTCTCCTAAAAAAGCAGAGTACAACCAGTTTTCAGCAGATTAACCAGAGCAGCAGGACTCCCTTGTGACCAGAAATTTGTCTGCAGACAGAATGGGGAGAAATGGAGAATTATGGGGATATTAACCCAGTCCTGAGAGGAGCACCATCATTTTTAATCAGGAGGAAAACCAAAAAGAAATATCTGATTAAATTACATAGAGAGCATTCACTAGAATGTGAATTTAGCACACAAGCATCCCATCTTCTTCATGGCTGCAAAGAAATCCTTCCACTCTGACTAAAAGTTTAAATAGTATATAATTATTTTTCTAGCCAAATGTTTCAAGTGGGAGAGGAAGCCAGATGTACCAAAACATCACTTAAAAAGAGACACACCCTTCCTAAGAAATAGGGAATAGATGTAGTTCATTGCGAAATACCTTTTAAAATCGTGTTCTTGTTCTCTGTCTTGTTGATTCCTGTGGAAATTTGTCATGACAGGATTCTCAGTGGTGACGATCTCTATGGATTTTGGAAAGTGATGCCTGTCTAATTATTGGTTTCAAGACTGGGATATCCTGGATGGTGAGAGTTAATCAAGTTTTCTCTCCCTGCCCAGATAAGCAAAACCTCTGAACGATGTACTTCTCTGGAGCTGTAGATAACATCCGTTTTTCACTAAAAAGGTTTTCACACGCCAGGATGGAGGTTGGGGGGAACTACAGACATTTAATCTTTATTCAGTAGTACAAGGACTGGTCAGTGACACAAAAATTACACAATTGCTACAAAACACTCAGCAGTGGCTGATCAAAAACGTGAACCATCCTGAGAAACGCAGCCTGGATTGCTGCACTCCAAGGCGCTGTTTGGGCTGGTATTTATGGCATTTATCAGCTTTGGTTTGCAAACATCCGTTCAGAATGATCCCAGCAGCCGTGGCTCAGCAGGAGCAGACAGGCGACAGGTCTGTCACAGCAGAGCCCGGGGGCCGGCGCTCGGCACTGCGCTCAGCCCGGCCCCGCAGCCCTGCCCGACGGGACGGGACAGGACGGGACGGGCACGGCTGGGGCCCGCAGAAACTCAAACGAGGGTTATCGAGAACGGCACAAAACAGGCAAAGGCAGATCCTGTCATGTTGGATCCCAGAAACATGGGGTTTTTCGAGCTTTCTGTGCTTTCTCCCACTGAACCCCTGGAGAACGCTGCTTTCGACCTTAGGCCTTGTGGAGAAGGCTTCCAAATTTGAGTGATGGACTTAAAATCATGAGTGTATAGTGAAATAGAAGTGTGTGCTTTCACGTGGTAAAGGGTTTTAAATTTGAAGTTTTTATAGTATAGTAATGGGTATGGGACAAGATGGAGGATTTTGGGAGGTGTTATAAATTACTCACCAAAATCGGGTAGGTCAATCAATAAGGCAATTTATTAGTTCGTTGATAAGGAACAGGCAAGCAGCACTGGGGACGCGGGGAGCCTGCGCTCCACCAACACGTCCACCTCACCTTTGGTCAGTGCCCCTTTTACAGGCAGTCTCTGGTGCCCACCGTGCTGGGGTACAAGTCTGAACAAGCCCGAACATGCTGGCTAGCACTCAAGCAGCAGTGGCTACGAGCCCTCACCAGGTTTGGACAGGGCTCGAACATGTTCTCAGGTTACATTTCTAGCAAGCAGGTAACAGCAGTGACAAGCCTGCTCATGCCCAAACAAGATCACATTTTCCTTATACATAAAAGTGGATACAATTAATGATTATAGTAATAATAATAGAAGTTTATGAATTACAACAAAGTGATTTAAACTAATATTAAACAAATGAAATTATTAGACTTTCCGCTGTCTTATGTCCATGCTTTGGAATCAATATTCTTGTTTATATTGATCCCATTGTGTATTTCCACAATGACATGAATCACTATGTAACATCTCACAGAGGTGTCTTGGTGCTCATCCTCCTTCTTCATGGTTTCAGGTAGTGGTTTCTGGTTGGTCAGTGAGTGTCACACTAAGGGTCATGGGAAGTTAGTTATTGGGTTAAAAGGATAAATAACATAGGTGTTAATTCTCTACTGGTATGTTGAGCTTTAAGAGACTTTGTAGCAGCTGGATCTTTCTCCATTTTCCTCGCTTCTAGCAGGTAGCTGGAAATGCTGCTGAACGCTTTGTACTTTTTGATAAGATTTAATAAACAACCAAGCCCAAAAATGAGAAAATCTATTTCCTTCGTGTATTTGTTAATCCTGGCTCTGAGTGAAGGCAGAAGAGACTGAGACAAACCACTAATGAAGTGGTGCAAAAGTCCCACCACTGTTACAGTCACTGAGGCAGGGCATGGGTTCAGCACTGCCAGACCTGAAGCACAGCCCTGTGCTGTGGGGCCTTGTATCCATAGAAGCACCCAAGACTTTGGTAGTCCAAGCTCCAGGGCTGTGACTGAGCACATGTGTGGTGAACCTTCCCCCAACAGCTCTGGGGGCTGGGCTTGCTCCTCTCCCTGCTCTCCAGAGACTTTGTTCCCTGGCACAGGAGAGCTGTGAGAAGTGGCTTGGATGGAGAGGAAGGCACACCTGAAATCCAGAGACCTGCCCAAAGGACACTGTATTTGTTCGAACCTGTCCTGACACAAGGGTTAAAGCCTGAGCAGTGAAACTACCAGGAAGGTATTTCTCTTTTTTCTTGTTGGAGATGGCTGTTTTCCGACCTCAGCTTGACTCTCTGGATGGTGCGTCCCGATGAGGTTGCTGCATAGGAAAATAAAAAACTTCTTAAATACAACTACAGCTCAGCACCAGCTGCAGAGCCACTTTCAGAGCTGCAGCTCCAACCCGTTGCTGTATGAGCACCATCCCTGATGCCACACGAGGGGGACACCAGTGTTTATCAGCCACTGCCACGTGGTGCTGCAAACCCGTGACAGGACACGGTAAAGCCCAGGCTGACCTCCTTCCACTCCTCCCACACCTCCACTGACTGCAGCACAGCCCCTGCCACCCCCAAGGAGTCACCTGAAGTCCCCAGCGATTCCTCTGAACACCAGAACAGAACAAAGAGCAGGGCCATGCAAGTTACAACAATCAGATGCTTTTCTTTGTTCTACAGCAAGGAATAATGAGAGCTACATTTTCTCCAAGGGAATCTTTTCTGCTCCCCTCATTCAGCAGCACATACGTCAACAAGATACCCGGGTGACCCAAAAGATTCTATGTGGCACATTTCAGTGCAAACTCTACCTAAATTAGAGTGACTGATGGCAGCCACGTTACCCTGCTGGTTTTCTCAAAATTAAATGGTCTCTGGGAGCACAGGAGAGGACAGATGTCCACACTGCAACATGCATGTGCAGCAAACTTCCAGGGCTACACAGGAGCAAAACGACTTCTGGGAGATGGGCTGTGCATAGGAAGTGGTCTTGCACTTAGTCCAGCAGCTTATTTTAGCCAACAACTCAGTTAACACAGCCTCAGTTTTTTCAGTCACTCCTTAGACTGAGGCATGAAGCAAGAAACCAGGGGAACCCTGCAGCAGGAATTCAGCCTGGGATATCTGCACTGGAAGCTCGTTTACACACACCTTCCACTGAAGCCTGAGGGGAGGCTGGACTACTCTGAATGCAGGTGGTTGGTGTTGGCAGGTCCTCCCACTAGGGAAGGGCGATTGAGGGAGGAGAGTTGTGGGGTTCTTCCCTTTGCTCAGTTGTTTTCAGAGGAGTGAAGAGGTTAATCTGCTTCCACCAGGCACCTGAGTGCAGGAGCTGCCTGCAAACCACAGGAGCATTTCCAAAAAGCTGTAGAACACTTGCTGTGAGTCGTGCGTCTGAGAAGAGGTGTCTGTACAGCCACACACAGGTGAGCCAGGTGTGAGGATTGCTTAAAAAAACCCCAAACCTGTAGCCTGTTGAGACCAGCATGGACAAAGGGGCCAACAGGCAAGAGGACAGAAACTGGAGAGAAGGCAGGAGGCAGCGGCAAGGCTGTTTGAGTAGCAGGGGAGAAGGAAGAGGAAGAGCAGCACAGAGCACAGCCAGCAGCCTGATCAGGTAACTCGCTGAGGAGACAGAAGGGCTGCACTCGCCAGCGCCGGCGGATCCAGCTGGCACTGCCTCAGTGCACACCAAGCATCAGGTGTCAGGGCTCACATGCCAAGGCCCCTGCCTCCCATGCAGATCCTGGCAGCTGTTCAAGTATCTCAGAAATCTCCTCTGGGCAGATTACAAGGGAAGCAGAGATGAGACACAAACACCAGGCCAGGAGGGAGCTGCGCTTCAGGACTCCTTTCTCCTTTTCAAGTCTTGAGTTGTGTGATATGAGCTGGCAAGACTGTAATTCAGATCCTTAAATGTGAAATGCTGTTCTAGGAGTAAAGCCTGATCTGAATCTGGATTTCTGTTAAGGGTGCAAGACTGGATGAGGTGTCTGGCAAGGACAGAGGCCAATAGTTCCGTTGAAGTGCTTTTCGAACTCAGTTTTTATTTAAAAGGGAAAATAAATGAATTCTTAGGGTCGTAAGCTAAATGACCAGGCACCAGGAGCTAGAATTCCTGCTGTCTGTTACCCATCCAGAACCTGCCTGAGACAGTGGAAAGCACCTTCAGAAATCTATCCTCAAAAAGTCCCATGAAACAGGGGTGGGAAGCGGGAGAACTGCTCTCACAGGACTGCCAGACCCCATAGCACTTTTTTCTGGGACAGAGAAAACAGGACCTCACCTGGTCCCTCCTTCCAGACAACTAGAAAGCTGAAGGTCCCAGAAAAAGAAATAGGCTTGATGCTTTTTAAGGCTTTCTGGCTGCAGACACTGACCCAACTTAATGAACAGTATGTTCACATGCTTGCAGAACAGAGCACCTGTACTTGTGGCTGCAGAAATGTAAGATATCATGAAGTGCTCAACAGAGATGACAATAGGAGAATTTTGCTCCAAATAACACTTGTTTTGCCAAACCTCTGTTCTTATCTCTTAACTGAAATCCATTCCTCAAATTGTAAATCTGTGATATCTGATGGGCTAATACAAGTTTCACAGTGATATCATCAAGAGTTTTTAAATTTACCAAGGCTTATCGAAGTCTCAAGTTGCTTGGTTTCTTCAGAACCTGGAAAAGTTTTCCAAAACTCAGATCCCTGCTGGTGTAAATATTGTTTGGCAGCATCAGAAAGGTTTTCCAAGGGGAAGTAAGACAGACTGGAGCTCCTGTCTCTTTGAACTCCAGCCAAATGCATCTTAAATTATCAACTTAAGACTAGTGTGGTCCCGCTCTTGATGAGAGTTTAAAGAGTATGTAAAACCCAATGACACTGATCTTCTGTTTAATTGCCACACAAACCAGATAACTGGATACAGAGGATTAAAATAAAAACCGAGCATTTGATAATACAAAATTGAGAGGGGGAAAAAAACAGCTATGCAAAATCACTGTGCTATCAGTGATTCTTGATAATTTTCATAGCTGAAAATGACCCAGAGATTTAATTAGTCTTGGAAAATGTTCTTCCTATAAAATCGTGATAAAGGAAAAGGTGAATATTGCTGTATCTAAACAATCAGTAACTATTGAAATGAAGGAAGATTGATACTGAAACTGAAACATCAGTATTCACAGTCAAAATGTACAGAAGAAAGTGATATGATTTATTATAGGGCAAAATATTGGCACTAATAAGCAGTAAAACCACTGGAAAAAATGGCAGACTCAGATAGCTCATAGGCTTCAATGGCTGAATGAATCACTGCTGTCAGTCAATTCAATTGCCCAGAGTCTTGTGTTTATTCTTTTTAAAGCAGTCTTATTTAAGGAACCAACTTTCCAATTTCCAACCACCACAGTGGGATTTAAGGATTTTTAGTTAACAACAACTTGGAGAATTTTAAAACCTTTTTCAGCCCAGCTACTGCACTTCTCACTCCGCAGGAAAGCACTTTTTGGATGCATCACCTTAGCATTTCAGTTTTAGATCAGAGGCCTCCTCCGTGCTTTGAACTTTGCAGACTCCAGGGATTGACAGCGCCAGTGTCAACCATGGTTCAGGTTAAAAAAACTCCAGACCTTAGATCCTGAATAAGCTACCTGCACAGTGGAAGAAGCTGAAATTGAGACAACACAGCAGGGAATAGTAAGATTAAAAGCATTTCTAACTGTGCTTAACATCAGTGACTTTCTGTTTTGGAGAGGTATTTGGGCTTAAAACTCTCAGGCAGCTGCATGGCTGCCTGCCAGAAGGAAGTTCACTGCAAAGCTGTTTGCACAGCATCAGCCTATTTTTAGTGTATGGCTTGGGAGGGAGTTTCTTCCTCTCCCTGTCCCAAGCCTCTGAAATGCTCTTCACTGGCAGGCAGAGCCTGATGGGAGTCTTTGCACAGGAATATGGAATTTCTTTTGGCCAGCAGAGTAAAACTGGGTCTTGCATGTGTGCCAAGCAACCTGCACGTCTGCCCAGGCTATGAAAAGCTGGGCAGCACCAGCCCCGGTTGCTTTCTTCTCAGCTGGAATGTTGTTTCAGGAAAAATAAAAACAGAGAACCCAGTTTAAACAAAGTAAGATACCATCACTGGCAAAAATTCAGATAAAGGTTTAGGATTCCTGCCACAGCAATTAGGTAAGTGAGCAGCCACTCCAAACTGTGGATCATCCCAATGCACATACACACAATTAAGAAGTGGTTTGTTTCGTATGAACTGCTGCTGTTGCTTTGCTTATTCTTGCACAACAGAAATGTACATTTAAGGTGTGGGATGCATTCACTGTGAAAGCTGAAGTACTCCAAAAACTTTGAAATGGAAGTATGGAGAGTGCCTTGCACTGGGTGGTGTTGGAAAGTTTGTGCTAACTGCAGACGTGGGCCACACTGCCAGTGTGCCCACAGATGTTTTTACCACTAGTGCTATTTTAAAAGGGATGAGAAAGGAAACACATGGCCGTGAGCCCTGGGGCTGTGCTCCAGAGCTTTGCCAGTGCAGTGTTTTCTCCAGAGCAGCTCTGGCTCCCTCGCAGGCCTGGGTGCAAGAGGAGTTAGCTCCCACTAACTGGGGGAGCTCTGCACTGCCCTTATCCCCTGCACCTCCAACCCTCATCTGTGCCAGCCTTGTACCGTGCCCATAGACTCCTCCTTTAAAATCTCAAATTCCAGAGATACCACAGCCTACCCAGGAAAGGTATTCCAGAGCTTTGCTGTTCCTGCTGTCAAGGTCAACTGCCCATTTGGATGTCTCAGCTCAGAATCTCCTGCTGTAATAGAATCTCTTTTCCTTGTCCTACCCAAACAGTAGTGGGAGAATTTCCTTATTTGCACCTGTCTCTAGCTGATTTGAAAACATCTCTCCCATTGCCTTGAAACCAGCCCAGCCATCCATCCTGTCACCCCCTCTCATTGCTTTTCTCCAGTCACCTCCAGCTGATACCCATTTTCCAGGAAATGCAGTGCCCACAGCTTGATACCATATTCCAAGAAAGGCTTTCCACTGCCACGTGAGGAAGAGGGACCATGCCATGTTATGTTACAGATTACATTCCCGTTCATCCATTCCATAACATTGGGGGTTTTTTTCAGGAACAGGATGCTGTTGAATCATGTTCAGCTGGTGACTGGCTATAACCCCAGGAGAACTCTTCTGCACAACTGCTACCATGGCAGCCTGTCCTGTCCCATCCTGTATTTGTTCAGCTGATCGTGGCTTCTGCTGAAGTCTACAAACACGCATTTGTCAAATCCATTGCTGGACTTACTGCATCACATGCTAACTCTTTTGAATTTGTCAAGTTCATTTTCAGTGGTATTTATCTTCTGCTCAGACAGTAGTTAGCTCAAGTCTGGTGCTCGCTACAATTTAAAAGCATATGCCATCCAAGTTAATGAAAATACCAAATAATCTCAAATCAGAGAACTGCAGAGAATCCCCCTCAATGTATCCCTGCAGTGTGAATTTTTAATAATTACTCTGAGCAGGGTTTTCCAAACAGTTTTTATCACCTCACTTTTAAATTGGTGTCAGACCACATTTCCCTGCTATCTTATGTAAAGTCATTAGAGTCACTTAAAATAAAGCTGTGTTCACTGCTTCTCCTCTGCTCAATCAGGAGACTTGTTAACTTGGTGCAGATTAACAAAAATTGATCTTTCTTTTAGACACTCACTGATAAGTTTCTCTTTTCTGTTAATTTTCCAGTTGAAACTATTGACCCTGAGTTCTGAGCAGGCAGAAGGAAGCAGAGACAAGCTGAACCTTCAGAGGTTGCAGCAACCCCTTTGTCTCTAATGCTGGGAAGTAATTTACCATATGGGGTGTCTGCCTTAGGCAAAAGGACAGCTACAGTTGTGCTTGTGCTGCAATCCCTTACACAGGGCAGAGTAAGCAGAGCTTGTCCAAGTGAAGACCTGACAGCCCTCAAAGCATTCACTGCTCTGCTCTGACATCACACAACACAAATGAAAGCCTTTTCCTCCTGTGCCTATGGGTGCCCCCTCCACTGCTAGAAGTGTCCAGCTGTTCCAGTGAGAAATCACATCCATGAAACAGAGAAGGCTATTCCACAATATCCTGCACTTGCCTCAAAGATTGCCGCTGACCAGATTAAACTTCAAAAAAAATCCAGCAAATAAAGTGAACATGCATCCAGTATTCATTTCCATGGCATCAAAAGCCATGTGATGAAAGTACTCCCAACATCAGCTTTGGTAATAGAAGTCTTGAATAGCCTTTTCAAGAAACCTTTGCAAAAATGGCTGTGGATCACAGCATCAATAATTAGACTCTGGGGTTGTCCTGTGCAGGGCCAGGAGCTGGACTTGATGATCCTTGTGGGTCCTTCCAACTCAGGATATTCTATGATTCTATGGCTTCATCAACAAGATCTGATCATTTGGCAACTCTTAACCGGATGCCCAACAATTTTTTCCCGACACCTAAGTCTATGCAGACAGGATAAGATTGTTCTCAGGCCCCAGTAATTACCTATGCTCATTAAATCAACTCCTTGTTTTAAGGTGATGACATAATAATAAAATCATCATCAACAGGGCAGTAGTGCTCTTTCTCCTATGGAGTTTTCCCAGCACATTTTCTTGATACTTTAAAATCCCTGACAGGTATCGCTGTCTTATTCTAGGCAGTTACATATTTGGACAAATCCAGTGATTTCCAAGTGATCCTTTGCTTTGTTCATTTCTTATGCTACATTTCTATGGTTCCAAAGTGCATCCTGGATGCAGCTGCACGTGTTCAGTGTGCATAACTTGCACTGTGGTGGAACCCCAGCTGGCAACTCAGCCCCACACAGCTGCTCACTCACTGCTCTTCCTGGTGGGAGAGAGAACTGGAAGAGTTAAAGGGAGAAAACACATGGGTTGAGATAAGGACAGTTTAATGGTGCAGAAAAAGATGAAAATAATAATGGTGGTGATGATGATGATAAAGCAATTAGAATATACGAACCAGGTGATGCACAATCCAACTCTCTCCACTTGCTGACAGATGCTTGGCCAGTTTCTGAGCAGCAGCCTCAGCCAGCTTTCCCCCCAATTTATGACACCATATGGTAGGGAATATCCCTTTGGGCCAGCTGTCCTGGCTCTGTGCCTTCCCAACTTCTTGTGTCCTTTAGCCATGAGAAGCTGGAAAGTCCTTGACTTAGTATAAACACTACTTAGCAACAATGAAGCCATCAGTGTATTATCAACCCTATTCTTACATCAAATCCAAAACACAGCACTGTGCCAGGTACTAGAAGAAAATGAACTCTATCCCACCTGAAACCAAGACATACTCTGCATTCCCTTGGTCTCTTAGTCTAAAATAATTTACTCTTGTGAAAAAAAAAAACAAAACAAAAGTTCTTGAAAGGTGAGAAAGGGAACCTCTAGCAAGTCAGTCACTTTGCATTAAGCAGTGGTAAATCCAAAGCAGCTTACCCAGTGCAGAGTTAGGAACAGAGACATGCAGTTACCATCAAGTGCCACACTGGATGCCTTCTCACCTCCTTCCTGGTAATGTTTCCCTGGGCCTGTAACCTCAATAGGAAATACTGCATTTATGCATTAAAATGACAGTTTCAAAAGTTGTAAGTTTGGAAAAAGGACAGATATGCAAACATGAAATTCGTAACTCATTTATTGAATATATATATGCAAGGATACCAATAAAAAGAAACTAATACTGCAAACTACAACTTTGGAAGTAAAGCCAATATAACAGGAACAAAATATACATAACATTGTAGATAGGAATGCATTTACCCTCTTCCATACATTCCTGTCTTTACACCTAATGTAAATATATGCTAGAGCAAAAGCTGCAAACATTGGCCTAACCTGAGTGCTTTCTGACAAGCAACAGCTCTCCAGAATTTGTTAAGGGCTGAGATGTCACTGCTGACTAATGGCTGTGCATACATATGTATGTATAGGAACTGCTTCACCAAGTATATAAATCAAGGGCTGTGTTGTTTTTTCACCTTCATCACTAATATAGTGGAATCTGACTCTGGTGACATGGAAGAAGAGTTACTAATTGCTATCATGCACTTTCAGTTCTCTTCAGATTAATTTAATCTAATGAGGATTAATTTTCTTGTCAATCTGATCCAGCGTATTAATATTTTTGGAATGCACTGATTATCACCTGCCAGATAAGTCTGATATTTCAAACAGATATCACCTCTTAATTTTTCACTCCATTTTAGCATGAAGTTCTTTTTCCTATAGGCAGGAGTAAGAGTCAAACTCTTTTCTGTGACACTACATTTTAGAGCCAGATTTGGCAGACTCAAACCACTGTAGATCAGTACAGCTCTTTGTACCTAAAGCTGAGACTTTGTGGAGTGTAGGTGTGACTTCTACTAGAGCCTTATCACAGAAGCTCCTGTGGATCAACCCCTCCTGGAGGAGCAGATCCTCTGCTCACCTCATGCTTGGGAGCTGCCCTGACACTGCACCATCCCCTTCCTTTTGCCCCTGCCCTGGACACACAGCCCACTGCTACAGGGTTCGACCTTGGGACTCTGGCATTGCACCAGCTGCATCCTCAAGAGATTTGAACAGGATCCTTGTGATGCCTGTTCTTCCTTGGCACAGTCCTTTCTGGGAATAGCACAACCACAGATCTGTGAGACCACAGTGAGTTGGGGAGATCTCTTAATGGAGGGGAGCAGGGAGCTGGGGAGAAACCTCCCTTCTCAGAGGGTTCCAGGCATCTTAAACAGCACACAATCCTCTTGTGAGCAAAAGAAATGCCCAAAGGCAAAAAGTAACAATAATAAAAAAATTAAAAAATTAAAGTGAAACCAGTTTTTTAAGACAAGTTTTGTTGAATTCATTATGTTGAATTCTGATTGTGAGATGAAAGCAGAAGGTGCCTAGTAAAAAAAAAATCTCAGTAATGAACTGACTGTATTAATTTAACTAGCTAATTTAAACATACCTAGTTCACCTATAGCACACTTTCATTACTTCTAACATTTCTGGGAAGGCAGTAGATGCTCTGGAATAATCTTCAGTATATGCTTGCAAAGATTACATTGTTTTACCAAAAAAACAAACAAAAACAAAACAAAACAAACCAAACAAACAAACCAACCAACAAAAAAACCCCAACAAAACCTGCAAACCAAAACAAACCCCAAAAAATTCAGACAGACTGTCTGAAATTCCAAGCTAAAATACACATAAAAAACCAGTAATGGCAGTATTTTGTTTTTTAGAAAAATGATGCAAATGTTGTATACTATGATACATTGTCATGCTTTTTAAAACTACAATTAAGGACGAAAGAGATGTACAGTAAATACACTGCTGAGGTACATTTCTTCTAAATATTAACACCACGACAGAATTACTCCCCAGCAGGTGATGCTACTTGGGAACATATAAATACAATTTGTACATTGTAAGGCACTTTTACCCAGCATACATGAGTTGAAGTCAGTTATGACAAATCTGAGGCTTGTAAGAAAAGGTCTTTGCTTTTGACTTTGCTTCCATGAATTCTGAATTGATGACAGTTTCACCAGGCCATTTCAGCACACAGGGGTAACAGGGAAACCAGCCACTTGCTTTTCTGCTACCCGAAGGTGAAGTGCTGTTCTGGTTCTTTGAGGCATGGAATGGGGTCATTTATCCATAACAAGTGAGTTATTGGACTGAATATTATACTAAGCCACTGACACAATGAATTAGAGCTCAGTCTCAAATACAGTCAGTATGCTGGCAGATCTACCCCATGCAAACTTAGTTAAATACAGTAGCTGCAAACAAAGTGCCTTTTTTCCATGGGAGGGCCATGTCCCAGGCACAGACTGAAGTAATTTCAATATTGAAGGATGCTATTTTGCATTCTAAAACTGCTCTGAGTGGCTGAAAAATGTTCATGTTCTAGGAGAAACAAAACACCTTGATAGACAATTTCAATAATCGATCTGTCATTGCAATTCAAGTCACACTTTTAATTTTGAAAGTTACAAATACAAAATAAAAATGATCAATGGCATCATGTTTAGAGCAGTAACTGAATATTTTCTGTACACAGCAATATTTCTTTCCAAACAGGATTATTCTCCAGGAAAGCAAACAGAATTGTTTGAATTCTAACAGGTAAAATGTTAGAAACTCCAATATACAGTAATTGAGTCCCTCAAGACATTAAGGGAATGCATAAGAAGACAAATGACACACGTTAAATCTTAAAAATACAAGTAAAAAATGCTACAGAAACTCATGTTACAAATGAACCGGTTTTGCAATACCAATCACAGAAGAACTGTAGCAGTTTATAGTCAAATCAGTGTCTTTTGCTTGTTTCCTTCCTTCAAATGCAGAAGTTTTTTTTGGGAGTTCAGAGTGAAACAAGTCAAAACCCTAAACAAACAATAAGGTGATGCGGTAGCAACAGACAAACATGTGGACTAGATTCAGCTTTTTGGTTTTATTTAAATAAGTCTGAGGATGTGCTTTAACAGACCAATTGAAGAAGCCAGTAATCATTAGAAATGACAAGGTGTTTTGAAAGCAGTCAGAGGACTGTTCTGTTAGGTTTGGTATAGCCCAGATCTGATTGTTCCCTCAAGGAACATCAAATTCCAGCAAGTAGAATTCCATTATGTGATTGTTGACTTGACAGAGAGAAGAAAAAAAAATCGCTAAAACAATAAGGATGATACACGAAGTTTCCCATATAGTGGTCATATGATTAAAAAATAAATACCAATCTAGCAAAAAAGGTTGTTTCCTCATTCTTCTTACAGAATATGGGACCTTTATGCACATTCTTGACAAAACATGAAGTGTTCCACACAACAGAGAACACCTGAGGTATGGATGTCAGATATGGTGGCTGAATTCCATAGTGAGTTAAGAGTTGTAACTCTCTGAAGTAAAAGAGATTGGGCTGCGAAGTCCAAACATTTGTACAGTTGGGTTTTAATCACACTTGGTGAGGTGTTCTTTGTATATCAGGACACAGAAAGAGGTGGGTTTTTGGGGAAAGAATGAACTACAGCCCTTTGGCATGAGTTCTAAAGCTCACAGCTCAGAACCAACAGCTGCTCAAGTAAACCTCCTGCAAACAATGCCAGGCGGGATGAGCAATCCCAACAGGAACAACCTGAAATGTTCAAGCGTGCTTCGTGTACACCGAGTCCTTTCCTACTGGGAGCTTCCCAAGCAAAAGCAGCTCTGCCATGTACAGCCTCCGAAGTTGTGCAGGAAGAAAATGCAAAATTCACAAAGTACCAGCTCGTTGCCACCACGGACTTGTCCATGCTGTTAATTAAACTAGCTAAGACCTTCCCTCATTGCGTGAATCCACTAAACAACTTACACATTCCAAATCTTTAAGTTTTTATTCAGTCCAGAAATATAGATCTTACTTCATTTCAATGTCTGCCTTAACTTTTGACACTGTACATATTACATATCATTTATATAGTGTTTCATTTTTTTTCCAGACACTGCAGACTACAAACTACATAATATTGACATGTAAAACTCTGCCACTTACTGAAGGCTCACACACATGAACGTTTCAGGCAGTTCAATGAAATTTCTAACAGAGTTGGGTAGTAAAAAGTTACTAACCCTTTTCTGATTTTTAGAAAACAATTTAAAAGAATTAGTAGTTATGATGTCTTAGCCATTCCCAGTTCTATAACTCTGTCCCTTGAACCTGTTTAAAAAATGATGAAAACAATAGTAAATTTTAGATCATACAGAAAAGCATTTCACAGCTCTGACATTACATCTACATTTAGCAATAGAAATCAGGATCTCCCTTCTTACACTGTAACAAAGTCAGCCGGGTTTAAAAACCAACAAATCCTCCCCATTCTACAGTATGCCAATAAAAAGTACTCTGCATACACTAGATTTAAATACTTGACTGCAGTAAACTACATTAATTGTATATTGTGTTTCAGTCTTGGTAACAGATCTGTCAGGAGTAACTTCCATACCTAGTTTCCATTGAGCTGCTGCTGAGGAATGTCATTGTGGTCAGTGCCTGATTTGCCACGGCTTTTGCTTTCTCTTTCTTCATCCTCTTCATCTCTTTCATCATTTCCACTATGATTTTTACAATAGAGTCTGGCACAATAAAAGGAACAGTGAGGATTTACAGTGAAAATATCCATCAAAACATGACTTATCTCTCAAACTGTTTTGAGATGTGCTCAAGTCAGTAACAAACTCTTAAGTCATTCACAGTTTTCAGTCAAGCATCAGTTAAACTGAGAAGGAAAACAAGGTTCAAGATCAGCCAACAAAACTGTGACCAAACCCAGTTTTGCAGAACTGCCACTGCACTGCTCAGTGAATGCCCTCTCGTGGGCACAGCAAGGCAGCTCAGCTGCAGCCGAGCCACAGCTCTTCAGGAAGGATGGAAATTTGTGGGGTCCAAAAAGTCCCAGAAGGACACTATGAACACATCAATATGGAGGAATCATGATATCAGTTTTTTTGATCTAAATTACAGATTACTGGAGAAGGAAAATATAATACAAGTAAAGTAATTTTCTCATTTCTCCTATTTATAACATTACAGAAATTTTAATTCAGCAGAAGAACTGAAATGTTTCGTAAAGTCAACAGCTACTTAAAAATACCATTTTAATTTAAATAATATCCTCTTTTTAAAGAACATATTGACTAGCCAAGTTAAGCAGAAAAAGTGTCATGAAATATCTTTACTTTCATCATAGATTCAACAATTACATAGGTTCTTACTTATAAATTCCTCGTGACATATTCTCAATGTATTTAGCTTTGTCTTCTACTCCACAGTGGTAATGGTATGTTTTTATGCAGGCTTTGATTTCACACCCAATAGTAGCACCAGGCTGGCTGCAGAGTGTGCACTTCTGTCAGGGGGAAAGAAGAGAACAGCAACATTCAGCATCTCAGTCTTTTCTCTTAGTATTCAGTTTAGTGTTCCTCATATTTATGGCTAACATTCAGGAACAGAGTAATTCCTCTGGCAGATCATCCTTCCAATGACAAGTTAATCAAAGACAAGGTAAACCAGAAACTGTAAGATACCAACCCACTAAAACACAAACACTAGGACTTACCTGTCTGTTGCACAGAAAATTGCTACGTGATTGCAAAACAGGTTAGTGCATTTCCAAGGCCGTTTTATTGCTGCTCAAGTTAGTATACTAATATATAAAGAGTCTTAAATTACTTTTTTCAAGGAACAATATTGCTAGTTTTTTTTACTCTCCCTCTAATTCCCACATAAATTTCTTAGCACTTTAAAAACATCCTGAGTTTTAATAAAATACTGTGTGATGTATTACCAGCTCCCCACCTCTGAGATCTTAATATGTTTTCCTACTAAAATACCAAAAGAGTTGGAAACACTGGTTTGTTTCCAATGTTAGAAAATATATTCACTGCAAGAATTGCATATTCTCTAATTTTATGTGCAGCTTCACCCAGTGTGTTTTTAGTAACACAAGTCCAAAGCTGTTACTCTCTTATAGTTACAGCATGGCTAATATGAATCATATGATTCTGTGATAATAACAATTATGTATATTGTCATAAAGAATCCCAAATACAACATGCACAAACACAACTAATATTCCTATCTGGCTGCCCTTCCCACAAGTAACAATCTATTTTAATTTTGTGTTTAGAAAGAGATGGAAAAGATTGCTCCATAAAAGGAAGGAGGCAGAGCTATACAGACCTCAGCAGAATGACTAATACATTCACCACATTCTGCAGGTACATACCATTCTTTTTCCTCTCTTGATTTCTTGAAGTACAGTTTTGATATCAAAATCACCAAATTCTGCCCTTGAAGTTGTTGTTAGCTGGACAGTGCCAGAAGAGAACAACTGTAAAACAAGCAAGTCGAAGTAATGTCAGGTCACCAACATGATTGAAAATTTTTTCTTTACAGGAATAACTGAGCACTGAACATCCTGTTTTGTGATCTCAGACAGCATGTGCTTCACCAACAAACTAGGAAAAACCCTATGCTGAGCAACTGAAGTACTCCATCTGATCCCCACCTGACTGCTTTAATTAGAGTTATGTTGCCTTGGAGAAATATATTTTAAAATACAGAACAGTAGACAAGAAATAATGAAAGGATGAAAGCATAAAGTAGCAAATGGGCAATATTATCAATTACACTACTCAGTGTTTCAGGAATATTCCATTTCTTTCCCTGTGACATATATGTAAATTCAGGTTCAACCCTGATGTCAATATAGCTGTGAAATCCTGAGGGATGAAAATGAAGGACAGAAGTACCATCCCTTCCATCATCATCCTGGTATATCCAGCTTTAAGAGCCTTAAACTGAAGTTCAGGTAGACAAAGTAACAAAGAGCTTTGCTAGAGTAAGACTGGAAGCTGCTGGCACACACCAAGTCTCTGTATAGTGAGGCTGGGTACAGAAAGTCAATGAGTAACTCCACAGATTGCCTGGACTGTTCATTCATTTTGAGGTACAACATGAACCAGTGAAGTTTGTTGCCTAAAGTTTGTTTGTTAAAGCCCTACCTCACCCATAGAACAAGTGATATGAAAGGTGGCCCTGTCTGCTCCCATTCATTGCAATTAGATCCTGTTCAGGCTGACAGTTCTGTAAATGTCATCATCTAAAGGCAAGAGCTTCTAGAACTTCCTTATCCCACACTCTGCTTCAGTCACACAGCCTCAATCCACACGTCAGAAAATTAACAAAGTTCATGGATTCTTCTCAGATTGTGCCTGAATGCCTGTGAAGCTGTTTTATTCTTGGGAAGGATTCTTTTACTTAGAACTGTTTTCTGTTTTCCTTTCTAAATACTTCATATGCATTTAGACACTAAGGGAGCATTTTAAATAAGCTAAAGAGTCTCCCTGAGCTAATTCCATCTCTTAGCGTGAAGCCAACTTTTATTCATATTGCCTGCAGTGAAAATAAATGAATTGCTCACTTTGCAACACTTCAGTGCTTAAGGAGATCATCAGCATACAGACAATACTCAGCATAATTACATGTGAGGGTACTGTATTAAAATCCAAAACAGCAATTCAGACAAAATCCACAGAATAAACTGGTTAACAGTACTGTTACTCACCATGCACTTATAGTGTGCTGCAGCCTTTTTGGCATTAAATATATGAAGCTTTCCTCTAGCTTCATTTTCTTCTTCACCTGCATGACAGAATCCACATTTAGGTTTTGTATCACTGGGGCTGCTTCTGTGGGGAGACCTGTCTCTCTGAAAGAAAAACATTTTACTAAAATATACTGCTGGGATACAAATAAGGTTGCAATTTTAAAAGCCTGCGGCCACCAGCTGGAGGCTCAGACAAATGCAAATTTTAAGAAAAATTATATTTCAGAGAAGAAATATGCAATTCTGTCTTCTAAGAAGTTTAACATATTTACTGCTTACATAGGAACTGCTTTCTATTTCATCTGTGCCATGTGAGGACGTAGATCTAGTGTCTTCTGATTGCCCTTTTAAATTTGTTTTTCTTGGCTTTCCCTTACGACCCCTCCTTTTTCCTTTGGGAGGTGAAGGCTCCAATTCGTGTTCATTGATATTTTCTTCTAAATCTGCTTTAGAAGTCAGAAAATATCATTAAATAAGATTCTCCACAATTTTATAAAAAGCACACTAAGAAAAAAACCCAAACCAAACAAAAAAATCCCACAACCCACTGATACCAGACAAGAAAAACAACAACTTGTATTTTCTGAATTTTGGTCAGAAATAAAAATAACAGCTTTTCCCCATTTATTACAAACATGCAACTGCAGATCCTGAAAACATTACTTTTTATATGTCACACAGCTTTGCATCTTTATAACATAACAAGTTTTAGTGTTTCTTACAACTTCTACTTTCAGACCTAAAATGTGTCCTCACATACACATCTTCATCTTCACTGAAAATAACATTCATTTAAACTACACTGAAACTGGAAAGTGTTTTCACCCATGAAATATGATAATAATTTAAGATGCATTTTAAACTCCAATGTAAATTGCCCTTCATAGTATGCCAGTGTATCCAAATACCTCTCTCCTTGCTTTATTAATTGATTGATGCCTGTTGACTTAAGAAAAAAATTAATCCATTGGGTTATAACATTAACATCAAGCTTTAAAACTGGTAAGTATTTTGCCTTCAGTGAAACAAATCTACAATTTTATGTCATTACAGAATATTTTTAGATCTGCAGCTAAAGCAGCCTCCAGTTTAGAGGAAATCATCCCCACTGACAACATCCCACATCAAGTATTAACAGACCATTAAGAAGATAAGAACACATTTTTTAGTACAGACATACCATGCTACACAGAGCTGAGCCCAACCTTTGGGCACACTGTCCTTTGCACAAGATCCACAGACCAATTCTGCAAGATTAAGATTAGTTCCAATATGACCTAGTTAAATTGTATCTGATAACTACATCTAACAACCAGCTCTATTCGGTCACTAACAACTTTCCTACTCACAGGAGCATCCTCCTTTTTTTCTTCTAATATGTAGCACCCACCCCTGGTCAAACCACAAACATATTCCAGCAGACTTGTTTAAAGAACACACACAGACACTGCTGAAGGACTTTTCTTCTCAAAATCCAAACCACAAACATCAGTGAGAGCCCCCAAACAGAAGGAAATGGTAATCAGAAGACTTGGAACACTCACTTGATGGATATTGCCACATTGTTTTAGTTTCCAGATAGGACATCTTAGTTGGAGACTAAATGCTGCCTTGCCAGCACCCTTTCTTACCTATGATCACATAAAAATCAGACCACATTTCTATCTCATGATAACAGTGACTCAACTGCACAAAACTTAAAGTCAAAGTGCCAAATGTATTCCACAGCTGCCAAGTGGGAGAAGACAACTGAAGCCCTGGCCCAGCCTGGAACACAAGTACATCCTGTTCAGCTCCATCTATTGTATCTGTCACTAATCCCCAAGAAAGCTACAGTTTCTGCTCAGTTATTCAGGAGAGACAGAAAACTAATTTCCAGGCATCACATCCAAATGCATCGCAACAGGTTAGACTAAAATTTACACAGATCTGCAAATTATTCTGGTTTAAACTTACAGATTATTCAGTATATACAGATTTGCCCAAGTTGCTACTAAGACACAGCAATCTGTCTACAACATCCCTGTAATATATAAACTACCCTTTTAAAACTACATGTCAAAAGCAGTATTTATTTTACTCTGAAAAAACTAAATACAGGATGACACAGATTGTGTAATGACCCAATACATTTTACATTTTCTTCTCAGTATTTACTACCTAACATTATTTTTCATTTGTCACCACTTGCTAAATTCCCCAAGCAAAATTATGCAATTTAGATATTGACCTCCTAGACTGCATATAGCAAATTTTATTACACTCCGAAAACCTCTTTCAAGAAGAATTCTCTTATCTTGTTTATCATATGAACTCTCCACTGATTATTCAAAGAAATTTGTAAATATTTTTCTCTGTTTTTACATTTACGGAAATCATAGATGGTTATTCTAGAAAAACTTTCCCACAAAAATGTGACTGTTAAACCCATGACCCTTTAAATGGCATCAACAAGTTAAAAATATTCCTTCCACAGTAATTCAATGGACTTCCCTACTGGATTTGATGAAGCAAAACACAGTCCATTCACTGCCGTTCCTTATTTTTTCCAAAGCTCCTTTTAAATTTTGTCAGCCAAAATGCTTTCCACCTCTCAGTCCACCCTTATTTTCAACAATAACAGTAAAGCATGTTCTGAACTCTTTACAGGCCCACTTACAAAAGCAGAAGTGAGCTGTAATTGCTAAAAACCAAGCACACCTTATAAAAACCAACTTCTTATAAGAAATGTCAGCCTCCTAACAGACTAAGTTCTTAAGTGCTATTTTTTAGTCTATAATTATTAGTAGATTTAGGATATGAAAAGTAAAAATGCTGCAGTTTTAAAAGATAGTTTCAGTGTAAGATAAAAACCCATGAAGAATGCACAGCTTTCCTCAAAGGAGAAAGCCTCTTCTGTGCTTAAAACTATGACTTTGAGAGAAGTTCAGACACCATTACAATCCAGATGCTACATGACCCCCCCTTCACTAAAATACAACAACTCCTTGAAGATCTACATCTCCTACACCAAGTGAAGTGGACCTATAGAGTAACAGCACCAAGATGTGAGGATCTGCTCTAGCACGTCTGTCCTTCAAGGTGGATACCGCAAAAATTACAGCTCCTCGTTTTTACAGCACCTTGGACTCGCAGAATAGAACAGGGAGGCTGTAACCAGCTCTCAAACACATCTACTCTGGATAGTCTTCATGTTTCATTTAAAGCTTGGTGGGTGCCCTATCCCTCCCCTCAAGCCCACTGCCAGCTTACCCTGTGTCCCTGGCATCTGATGGTTGAGTGTTTCCAACTTCTCATGTCAGCTTGAACTAAGGAAAACACAAAAAGTTGTTCAACTCCTCCCTGACCAGGTGATGTTTTATCATGGATATCATCCATCCTCTGAATCCCCTGAGATTCCCTAGAATCCCTAGAATTCCCTCTTCAAGTACCCCCCATCCCATATCCCATAACTGCATTGGATTTTAAAATCATGACAATTTTCCCAATATAACTTTACCTAAAATGTTCCAAGGGGGTTTCTACGAGCTTCCCTCAGAAGTCCCTAAATGCTAGATCTGAAAAGAGCCCAATACACAACATGGCCTGAGAAGGAGGGGGGGATAAGGGTAGAAATCAAGAGGAAACAATCTACATTTTAAAAAGCACCAAGGAATATGATATTGTAAATTCAGATGAGTACCAACAAGTCCCTAATCTGCACTTAGGAAATCCGTGAGCAGTACCAACTACCACAGAAGTAAGGCCAACAAAATGCTGTATTACATCAACTGTTAACAGGGAGATTCAGCTTCAGAGAGAAATCTAAAAATTCTCCTTTGATCATGACTAGAAGGAAAAAGGATCAAGATGTTTTGCTGTTTAAAATAAGGCTTGGCAGAGAAGAGGTTGAGATATCATTGATCCATACTGCATCAGCTTGAAATACACATGGAATCACCCCTTTCCAAAAGCCAGGTTAAAGCAAAGTAAAAAAGAATTAAGTGATTCAAAGGTTGTGAAAAAACAAGTAAAAAGAGGATATGTACAATAAATACTGTTCTATTGACATCTTACATTACCTGAAGCAACAGAGTAAGAGAGCCAGAAACAAAGGAGGCTGATTTTGCATGAGGAAGATAAAAGCCAAGATTACTGGCAAAATATATTTGCAAGTAGGACTGGACATACAAAGAAGCCAAGGCACAGAATGCTGAGGTGGCTGAGACATGCTGCTATATAAATCTGAAATCACACATATGCAGGCAAAGTTTTACAGTGCATTTGGGATAAAAGAGAAACTAAAAATTCAAGGAACAAAATCAATTTTATTAGATTTTTAGAAGAGAAACGGAATATAACAGAGAAAGAAAAGAGTACTTCAGCATTCTAGATAAAATCTCCTTAAACTATGACTGAAACCCAATAAACCATATAAGCCAACATCATTATTTTAAATTGAAAAGAAACATCAAAAAAAAAAACCAAAAAGAGTTTTATTGGCCCAGTAGTTAATACTAAAATACTAGTAAATACTAGTATTTTACTATATACTAGTAAAATAGTAGTTAATACTAAAAATGTGGATACATCTATAAGCAATAATAAGAACCAGGGATTTGCATAAAACCCCTTGCAAGCAAATACAAAATCAAGCAAACTAATAATGAAATAATAGTAGTTTTTATCCGCAGGTGATGTGAAATTAACAACCAAAATACTGAATATAATTTTGGGTTATCTTTTTCAATGGGGAAAAAAACTTACACGAAATATATCTAAACCAAAGTAAGAGTGGAGAGGAAAAAATTAAATTACCCCTTAGGCCCTGCCACTAATATGTTTTCCAAAATCTCCAGATAATTCAAGGAACTGATGATTTTTATCCAAAAGTTATTTGTTATGATGTACTTGAGATGATTTCTTTAATTAAGTACATTTAACATAGAAAATTAATAAAACAGTCCTTACTAACCACACAATTTAAATGCATCTTCAAGCAAAGAAACACTGGCAAAGACTGAAGACAGATGATGCACTTGGCTTATTTGCACAATCACAAAGCTTATGACCCCTGGTCTGATGAACTTGAGTAGCTCAAGCCTCTGTGTAGCACCCAGCCTAGATGGGAGGGAGAATTAGAACACCACAGGACAGCTCCCAGCTCCTCAGACAGCAGGAGCCATTCACCACATGACTTTCACATTTTTCCTTTTCCATTAGCCTGTGGTTTTCCATAAGAAAAGCTTAGTTGGATGCTTCTGCACAAACCCTCATTAGTCTACAATGGGACACTGCTCATTCCTGCCTGGACCAACTGTTTCTGTGGGAACACCTGGACACATCTGATGCCACACCTAGAGCATTCTGCAGGAGAAAGCACCAGGCAGGCTGAGTTAGCAGAACCCGGGAAAATTTTATCACTGTCAAAATCAAAACGACCCCAAACTGCAACATTACAGAAATATTTATACCTGACTATTACTGCAAACATCCCGAGCCAAACCTGTGCTTGGGAGCAGTGCTACAGAAAATGCAACAGGGAACAAACATTGCTTGAAGAATCCAAAGATTAGTCAAATGTTACCTAACTAGAATACCAAAAAGTTGCAGATGTTTTTCCTGCCAGTCTCAGGTTTTCACACCACTTTGGGAAAGTACTCAGTGCACTACAGATTGACGTGTCTCTAAATAGGTCTCAGAAAAATACCATCCTGACTCAACTTACTGAGCAGTGTGAGCAGCACAGATTCCAGGCCTGATCTTTAGAACGACATGAAAAGGATGCTAAGGCAGAGAATGTCCTTGTTTCCACTGTGGAAACATAATTCCCTGAGGCTCTGAGCACAGCTACAACAGAAATTACAGGCATTTCATTTTCTGAACCCATAGCTCTCAAGCATCTGCTTTGAACATGAGCAAGAGAAGTCACACAGCTCTTCGTTAGTCTTTGTCTTACCACTGTGTAACAGATGAAATTACATTCTTATCTTAGTTTATATTAAACTGTTCCTCATCAGCTGAATTTGTTTTAAATTCAATACATGAGCCAGGGCAGCCCCACCTGCAGGAACTGAGAGAGGCCAGTTTCTTCATTTTTCAACAATTATTTCCAGTACATTGGAATAAATTCCAACAAACAGTTCCAAAACATTAGTTCAACAATACTTCATTCTTCAAAAAGAATAAATGCAATTGTATCAAACTGAACAGTAATTCAACTAATGGCTAGCTGTGATAATTAAAAAAAACCTGGCACTAATTCCTGTAACCTATTAGGTACTGAAAATTTAGACAGTTTCCCTAAAATTATGAATGAAGGTGTTACCTTAGGTTCAGTTATTTTGTTAAATTTGTAGCAAGCAAGGAAAAAACCTAGATGTTAATTTTCCATTTAATGGGAACAAAGCACAGGAAAACCACTCTGAATTACACAAAGGAAATATAGGAGAAATACAGTTTTCTTATTCTATGTCACCTAAATGCCAGACCATACAGATAAATCAGACAAACCCAACAATCTGTTGAAACAGATAATGAATTCAAGAGCACAGTACTCTGCTGCCTTGTTTCACATTTTTATATTCAAGGAAAGCAGAAGGTAGTTCATCAAGTCCTGTCAAGTGAAGAAAAAATTAATTCCCATTACTCATTAATTTTGCCTTGATGAGTCTGATGAATCCTCACACCACCTGAATTTCATAACAGCAATAAAAAACACCTATGAGGTCCTTTTTATTAAGTCTTAGCAGGTAACTTAATTCCAACATTGGTCCTTCAAGAACATTTCCATGCAGCCTCAAGAGACTCTCTTTAACTGTTGTTAAGTGTTTAATAGACAAGTCTTTTTAAACTAGAACTTCTAACCAAAGTACATGAGCCAGATCTCAGACTCAGCCAAGTATGTCCCCAGAAACATCAATTTTCTAAGGAAGGGAAGGAAAAATCTCAAGTGCTGCCTGCAAAAAGAAACTGTTCTGGATAAACCAAACACTCCTAAAAACTCTTTTAACATCTACTAACATAAGTGACAGAATAAAAATACTTGGACTGGAACATTAAATCTGGATACAAAGAACCAAGTATAAGAACTCACAGATGTTCTTAACTGACCAAGACAAAAAACTGCAATAAATTATTATTATTATTATCATTATCATCATTATTATTATTATTATTATTAATAATAATAATAATAATAATAATAATAATAATAATAATAATAATAATAATAATAATATCTCAACAAAAAAAAACAACCCAGAGAAGGAGCAGTTAAGTTTCCATTAAAAAGGGCTGATGGTTCCAGCACTGGGTGACAGAACCACAACTGTTCTATTAGGAAAACACTGCTAAGCAAAGATTAATGAAAATGAAACTAAAACAAGATTAAAAAAAAAAGCACCACTATGTTAACATCTAGTTTCCCTGCCTAGACTAGTCACTCTTCTCTGCCAAGTCCTTTATCTGGTTTCACACACCACCATTCTTTCACATTTAAATGCCTCCTTGACATTCACATTTTCATCAAGAAACAAACAAAGTACATATATAAAGCTTAATCTCACCATTCAACACCTTCCAGTCATTTCACTGAGCAAACTTCAGCATTTAAGTATTAAGGAAAAAAAACCTCCCAAGTCCATTCTGAAACTCTGAAAACCACCCAGTAATTTCTGTCTACTAAAGTTAATTAGTGTTCAATGTAGCAAAATACCACTGCTATGGAAATTGCTTGGAGCATTGTATCAGGTATTTGCAATATGTGTTTCTACTTTATTTAATCTAAAGGAGGTATATCACAAAAGAGCTCCAGCTTTTTTTTTTTTTTAATACAACTGCAATTAATAATTATTTTATAGCTAAAGTTTCCAAAACTGTATGAACTAAAAAGAAAACATATTCTTTGGGAAGGAGCACCAGGTGGAATTTCAGTGAAATATTCAATAAAGAACTGAAAACAGGAATGTGAAGTACAGACACGCATGACTCTAGAAGTGCAAAGCTATTTCCAGAAGTATAAAGCATGACAGAAGTAAATATTTTAAACAAAAAAATGTGTGCAAAGTGTTAAATAATATCCTGTGGGGTTCTCTGGCCTCAGCTGTTCTGAGTGACTTTGTATATTTCTTCTCTCCTACCCTTAATCCACGAGGCTCTTCATATGAGTCTAGATTAATGTTTTAACAAACTACCATCATCAATATTTAATTTAAAAGCCCATTAGTTTTTCCCAATATATCTATATAAAATTTAAAAGCCTTTGCTGTTAGAAAATGACACTGCAAAATTGGAGATAATGGTTTCTGAAAACTCTTAAAGAAAAGCACAAGTTCAGATCCTGCAAGGAATCCAAGCAGGAAAAGTAATCCATGCAGAATTGGAGGCATTTTTAAACACATGTCAAACACTGAGACATTTGTGAGTAAGTACTGTGCTGGTTTTAAAATATTATTTTAAAATATCAATTAAAGAGATTAATCTCTCTGGACTCAAAAATGTCTTTCATATTCTGTGTCTGCTAACACACAAAGCAACCCCCAAAACAAAGTGCCAAACTACAAGACAACGTGGCCCCTTCTCTTTGGAGAACAAATTACACATATTATTTTTCTTGTTTAAACCCAGCAAAATTAAGAGCTTTATATACAGGCACACAACAATAATTACATAAGTAGACTAAAAAAAATTTCATTTTCTTTGATATTTTCTGCTACCTTCACCATGTTTCTGAACATAGAAATAACATCCAAAACTCTACCATTAATAAGTCTACTACTCGTAGCATAAAAAGCAATATATTATCTTAAAAATATATTTGGCATGGAGACTGAAGTAATTTATGAAGTTTAATCTTCACTAAACAGTTGTATACTCCTAATTAGTTAAATCTGATGAATTTCAGTTGAAAGCAATACAAGAAATAAACTATTAACTGTTTGCTTACCCAAATACAGATACAGCAGAAAAAAAGCAAAATACTTTAATAAATACCCAATAGTACAACTAGTTTGGAATTTTAATAGACCACCCAATATATCTACATTTGTGGCATTTCACTATTCTTTTCTACAAAGCTACACAGCTTTCATGAATGGATCCATAAAACTCTTTTTTAAAATCAGTATGATTCAGAAACTTATCTGCAAGTGAATTCATCATAACCCTCTTCCTCTACTATTGGGTGTTTCTTTTTTCAAAAGTTAAATTCTATTTACTAGTAAAAAAAAAAATTCATATTTAGGAACACTAGCAATAGTAAAAATCAGCTGTTACCTGACAAAATATTTCAGATGTTAATATTGTGAATACTTAACTACAAATATAAGCCAGCTTCTTCCAAGAAGGGAATGCATAACTTCTACCCAAATTTTGGTTTTATGGAACATCATATCTTTTGAACATCCTAAAATTTATGGCTGGGGTTTTTCTCTGCCTCAGTCAATAATTTTTAGAGAAAATACAGAAGTAAGATGGGCTTCTAAAGTCATTGTTTCTCCAAAAAAATGTAGTTCTAATTTTTACTGAAAACATTTATATTCTCCAGAAAAATTAAATTTAACCAAGTATCTTTCTACAATGGGAAAAATTTATATGGAATAATTTTACCTTCAGAGTTATGCGTAGTTTTCTTGTGTTTTCGACATAAAATCCTATAAACAAAGTAGTTGAAAACTGTCAAGTCAGTCACGAATTACAGATTATTTACTCATCTTTTAAATTTAAATGCCAGTACATTTTTTCTCCCACTTATAAGTCTCACTGATACACAAATCTTGCAGTGAAAATATGCTTTTCTAGCACATCACTACTTTGAATGCCACAATCTTAATTAGAATTTTTTGCAACAGTTTTGTTTAGATTCCAAAGTGGGGTTTTGTTTAGCTCTGTTGTTTGTTTTTTAAACAAAGAATGTAAAATACAAATTAAAAACCAAACATAACAAATAAATAATAGTTACATGTAAATGCCTTGTGAAGGTTTCTCTCTTATCTGAGCTTTATCATGCAAAGCACAGTAGTAGTGATATGTCTTGTGACACGTTTTCACATCACAGCCAATGGTCGCTCCAGGACAGTGGCATAAAGAGCACATCTGGAAAGGAAAAGAAAGCACAGTTCAGGGTACTTTTTGTTTAATACCCCTGAGCTCAAAAAGAATATATTTACCACTCCTGGTGAAAAACAAATGGATTCATGCACTTGGTATTACTCTTCCTGCTCTCACGTGTTTTGCATAATTTATTTTAAAATTAAGTAATTTGATGCACGTGTGCAACAGTGCAATAACCATCAGATGCATTATCAACTCAACCACCATTATCAACTCAAAGAAAATAAGTAATTTGTTTTTGTGGACTGTATCTGATGAAAGTGACACAGCTATTCACCTGAATATCCCTCTCACAATGACAGTCTGTACCAACCATTTTGGAAAAGTTAAAATTATAATTGTACCTGTTTAGTTCTGAATTACGTTATAAAGGCAAGAAGGAAAAAAAAAACATGACACCCATTTGAGAATGAATCCTGCAGTCTGAAATACTAATGATCTGCAAATTTACCTCAGCATCAGCAGCTAACTTTACTTTTTTTTCTACAGTTCGGTCCCTGAGTCCTTTCCAAAACACTGAATTTAGTGAAATATTTGGTAAATGCAATGGATTTATTTCAACTAAACTAAATTTTGCTCTTTATACTTATATTGCAAAATGGATTAAAAGTGAGGCTGTTGCTTTACTCCTCTTTCCCATTAATTCTTCTTGTATCAAATACATAGTTAACAGCAGCTATCTGCCTTCTAACTTGCTCATGGTCCTTCTATATGTGGTAGGAAAAGAAGTACTTGACAGTATCACCAAATGTTTCTCTTCATTCTTCCCTACTGACTTAATATTCCCCCAAATCTCAGGATTTCCCATTAAACTCACCTCTGAAGACAACTGGAGCTTTTTCTTTGTATTGTGCATATTGCCCACACCCCCAAAAGATTACAATAAATTCCAAATGTAAGTATGCAATGTAGGGTACTTCCTACATATATATATATATATATATATATATATATATATATCTGTGGATACATTTTTTTTCTCCACTGCACTAGTTTAGTCAAGTTCTCCTTGCTACTCTCAAATATGCCAAAAAAATATACCACCAAATTACCAAATATACCACCAGCCTGTTTTTCAATTTTAATGAAGTCAACTGAACAGTAAAAATGTCAAGCCTTGGATCATCTCCATGTACTCCTCTGCAAGCTCCGAAATGGTAAAGTTATATACTGTTCCCTAGTTGTTATCTAATTTGTATGGGCATTTTATCTCATAAATCTGTTATACAGTATGGTTTTATACATAATGATTGCTGATCAAAGTCCTTTAGAAAAGCCTAGGCTTTTATATCCAGCCAATCAAGTTCAGTTGGAACCTCATTTTTTTTAAAAGCCAGAAATGACTAAATGAAAATTTTATTTTTATGAGCACCATGAAGTATCTGTGAAACAGAGCACACACATTTTATCCATGTTTCTAATAAAATACTTACTCCACTGGCTTGTGTCTGCTGTCCAAATGGTCACTAAGTCACGGTATATTGGGCATATAAGAAATTTGATAAGTTGCAAATTAGGTATCTTATTAAAAAAAAAAAACCCCAAACCTTTCCATTCACAGATACTAGGATTAATACAGATAGTTAAAAATATTAAGATACCAGTGACATGTATTTCTAAATATTTAGCCCTCATAAGAGACTGGCCTACCACCAGAACATACCACTTTTTCTCAGACAGGTCTATTACCATCAGCAAGTCTCTCCATCCTGTCACTGTCATTCTGGTAATGAGGTCCCCACTGTCAGTGCCCACCTGGCGAGCAGCACTTCCTGAGGGAGCACAGACTGAGCCCACACCATCAATATATTCACCTCACTCAGTGCACTGAGGTTTTTGCTGAATGTGTTCTCCCAGAATGGACCAGGCTAGACCAGCAAGAGACCTGAGAGAAGGGACTGGGCTAATGATAAACCTTTACCTTTAAACTTGCTACATGCCAATGGAGAAAGACAAGTTCCTCCATAGAGTGATTCTGCAGCTTTCTGTCAGCTACAGAGACACAGCACCTAAGTCAAGATCTAAGATTATCTTGTACGTTTTTTCCAAAGAGGAAACAACTCAGGACTATGAATCCATTAGATTGACCAGAACCAGGTTTTCTACAAAAACCTGAACGAAGTGCCTGGTACACACAGCTGGTGAGCTACAAGAATGGAGCCATTACAATAGAAGGAACATAAAGAGATTCAGAAGCAGAAAGAGAAACCACCTGAGAGATAAAAAGAAAAAAACTTTAAAACCCTTTAAGAGACACAGCAATCAAGAAGTTTCTTTATGATCAGTAGTTTAATTTAGTACTATGTTCTTTGGAAAGTCCTAATCACAACATGAATGACTTGTGAACAGTTATTTCTTTATGCTTCAGCTTATTAGAGTAAATTGAATTCCCTGGATTGGAAAAGATTCAAATGAAAGAGTAGATGAAATAGTAGACTATTATTATGAAATTGTAGTTCTACAATAATACTTTGGACTTCTGTTAGTGATCCAAGAACTGGTAAATACATAGAGTGCTTTAAATAACTAAGCTGGAAGGTCTTAATGTGAGGAGTGAACTGATCATCTGCTAAAATTATTTTAAAAAGAGCCTTACTCCAGTCCCCAAATGGAAAACAACTAGCTCTAAATAAAGGAATAATTTTTTTAAAAATCCTCATGAATTAGCTTCTTAGGAACTAAAAAAGTCATTACTGCTTAAACTTTTTAATTTGGTGGAGTTACAATGACAACTGTACCCACATACCTCATAAGCCCTGTATATTCACAGCACTATTTTTTAAATCAATATAAAAGGAACAAAAAGTGTATTTGGTAGTTAAAACTAGACTTTGGCAGCAAACCCAAAGACTGGTAAGGCACAATAACACACTTTCTAGGACCCTAGAAGGCAGGTTTCTTCCTGAAACCTAACAGAAAATATTAGATTAAATACACTGAACAACTCTTTGCAAACTTCATGGAAAGTATGAAAATACTGTCTTCCATTTTCAAAAGCCAAAATAGAGACTTACCAGTTTTGTGCCTCTCTTTATTTCTTTCTGAATATCTTCAATAGAGAATCCACCAAGACTCTCATTATCAGTGTGTGAAGACACCAGCGCGGACGAGAACAACTGAAATTGCAAAGACAAAACCTGTATTTTAATTTTTAAGGGTACAGGCGATAGAGAAATTCACAGATACGAAACCCACCGAACTGCAGTGGTTAATCGTGTGTGCCAGTTTCAACCTGGCTGGCTTTACCACGTGTTTGCAGCGTTTTCCCGGCTCCATCCCATTCCCGGCCACTCACCATACACTTGTGATGTGCCGCCACCTTCTGGTTCTCCGACATCAGCAACTGCCCACATTCGTTATCTTTATTCGACCGACAGAACCCACACTTCCTTTGTCTGGAGGAGACTTTCTTCTGTCCGACTGAGCTTGTCATGATTTTAAATGACCTTAGAATGCCACTGCAATCCTCTCAATGCTACAGGGAAAAAAAACCTGCTATCAGCGTGTTAGCATCAACAAAAGGCAAATTAACACAGCTTTATAAATACTGGATTGGATGCTTGGAAGTGATTTGTCCCTTTTCTTTATGCTGCTTCAATATAGCCAAATAAACAAGCAATTGGCAGACGCGGTATTTTGCCAAATTTTAATGAAATTTTTTCAGCAAGAAAATGCAGTTTCTTTACGCTAAAGGAAAGTTTGAGAATTAAAATAAAACTTTGGATGCTAATACAAAGGCAGAAAATAGAAAAGAAGTGGGAAATACAAGAGAATCATCGGGGGAAAAAAGTTACCACAACTCATTTTTATAGTTATTTATTACAGGAAAGAAATTTGTAGAAAAGGAATAAATAAATAAATAAGTACACGCAATGAAATTCATGCTACTAAACTTCTTCAAAAACAGAAGCAAAGGAAAACCCAGAGTCCAGCACAGCCTCTAGCACAGGTATTGGCTGTAAAGGCCCACAAAGTCTCCAGGCAGAAGAGCAAAGAGATGAGGTGATAAAATGTTACCATTTTTGGTATCAGAGGTGTCTTGTGGCTACTCAAACAGCATTAGGAATAAAATTTTACACACCTCTGTGACTAAGGTGCTGCAGTAGAAACCTCTCGGTGACCCACAGTTAGTTTGGCAGTACAACACCAGGTTTCAGTAAGTGTATGAGAGCTGCTGTTCTCAGCTCAGAAAAGTAACTTAAAATTAAACTCATGAATCACAAACTTTTCGTGTGCTACCAGCAACACATTTTAAAATGTAACACTGAGGTCACAGTGCCCAACTCAGACACAGCTCATGCAAAACTGAAAATATCCAATGAGTGTATTAATTTCTTGGCCCAGTATTGAGAAGTCTATGTTCATTTGCTTCTACATCTACCAAGAAATTTTAAAAACATCTTCTTCAAACAGACTTACTTAGAGCTTTTTACCTGGGAGATTTGAGCCTTCCTACCAGAATTTGCCACAACTGCAACAAAATTCTCCTCAGCTTTTCTCTTAAGAGACTACTCGGCTATGTAAGAAAAGCCACCGTAGAGTTTGATATTTGTGTTGGAAAAAAGTACAAAATCCAGCCATAAATAAGACAGCAGAGTTGCAAAACATCTGGACTGGGCTACAATGGCACAGATCTGCATGAAAATGCACGGCTGGTCTCTGGAACTCTCATGGGCAGAGCCGGTGCTCCCCAGCGCTGTCAGAAGCCCATAATGCTGGGATCACTCACTCCTTCCCTAACCGAAAGCAAAGGAACTCCTCCTGCTGACAGACACTCCTGCTGCCTCCTGCTCCTACAGGTTTTCACAGATTGTCACTGCTGGCCTTGCACTGCTCACTGCAAAACTCCTGCCTCAAAAGGTGCCTGTCCTGTCCCCCTCGCCTTTGCTCTCCCAACAGCTTCATTTGCTTTCTCTTCTGACTGCAACGCCGCTGATGCACGCTCAGAACAAGAATGCAAAGATTTTGGATCTTGCTGATTTGCACAAAAAATGTGCCAATCTGGATAAACTAGTCACACCCTTTTGCAGAGGCAATAGGGAGTCCTTAAGCGTTAAGCACAAAATAATTATTAAACTGTATTCTTCTAAATGAAAAATAAAATGAGACTATTCTGTAATCGCTTCTGAGGAGAAAGAATGGTTCCTGAAGAGACACGTAGATAGGCAGATACATACATATATATATCTATATGTATGTATGTATATTAAAAAAATAAAAACCTGAGCCATTTTTAAAACTTAAATGATATTTGGGAGCAGAAAAAGACCTACAAAAGACAAGCAGGAAGTAATATCAAAGATTTACTTGCTTACATCTCACATTCAATAGACCAACATAAATCACACAGGGTTGTTTAGAAATATACTAACAAAATAATGTAAAATGCAAAAAGTTCTGGTTTTGTATAAACAGTGTGGTATATACACACACAATCACTTGGGTCTACCGGTTTCATTTTATATTCAGATTATATTATTAAAATATGACACCAATGATACCAGTTATTAAAAGTAAGATCAGGAATTTCCTTGTACACATGTAAAGGTCCTATTGACTCTCAGGAACAAGAATTACTATTAAAACAAGAGCTACCCTTCAATTTAAGCAGCAAGTTTATATTTTAGAAAGTGAAAGTAATTTATAACACACATTAAAAAATTTTGAAGTGGTTCTAATCATATTTAATTTATAGAAAAAAAAAACTTTCCAGGACACAAGATTATAAAGAACCTTCTCACAGCTTGCTGCTTTCCACCTCTCAGTGCACATCACTGCAGCAGCACCAGAACCTGACACAGCCTGACTTCCTCAAGTACTTCTGCATAATTAGATTTTTTAAGCCTCACAGTGAAGTTAAAAATAATGCCAGTCTTTACTCGATACATGGATGCTGATGTTAAAAAAAAAAAAGCAAATATATGTTTTTTAAATACTTCACCATTACAAATAATTTAACACTTGAAAAATTATTCAAAACTCAAACAGGCCAAAAATGAAATTCACATTCTTTTCACTATCAGATTAAATTACTCTGAAAGCATTTTACAAGGGTATCTAAAAGTTTTCTTTTCAACTCTGCATTCGTTTTAATCCTTTTGTCTTTTGGTTGGTTTTGTTTTTTTTGTTTGTTTCTTTGGGCATTTTCCCTATTTATACATTTTTAAAGACTGTAGAAAAAAACCCCTGAGCTTGAGAAACATCTATAGACCTCTCCATAAATTATATTTCCTTTCTCATAAATGTGAGAATACACTGCTCTTGGATCACTTTTCTTTGTGTCAAAATGCACTTAGCCTGTCCATTAAAAAAAGAAACAAAACACATTTTCTGAGAAAGTTGAACTAAGTTATGCAGCTACAGCTCCACAATTCTGAATGCAAGTACTCAGAATTCTGTTTTCATCTCTCAAGTTAAATCATCCAGAGCAACTAATCTAGTTTGCCAAGTATAAGCTACATTTCATTGGAATGAGAAAAAAAAAAGTGCAACTTAAAAAGAGCTGAATATGTTGGTTTTCCACATTTAAAAAGCTAGCTAATGAGTAAGAATTACAAGAAATAGTGATTACATCTATGGTTGACAGAATCTTGCTTGTCAGCTTTGTCAAAGTCTCACAGACTGGATCACAAGGAGTGACGTACTTTGGAATCACTGGCTGGGAGATTTTCTCTGTCTCCACCAAAATGGAACACACATGCTATAAACACAAAGATTATTCCATACAGATCAATTTTCCACGGGCTTGATCTAAGAAATGACAAGTTACACATTCCCTAGAATCACACAAGCAGAAATTCGCTCAACCACTCTTCACCAAAAAATTCGGGTTCATTTGCATTCACATTTCTTATGTGCACTAAGGTATTAAATATGGTGCTTTCCCTCACAGCATCTTTATTTTATCTTTAAGGCAGCAGGTTACACACCCTCCTGTAGCTTCCGTGCTACTTTACTGAGCTCTAGACAAGATCTCCCAATATAAAAGTGCAAGCTGAATGATGGTCACAGGATGCGCTCAGTGCATGAGACATTGTTCAGCATAAAAGAATGGAAAGTAACCTGGACTCTTAATTTCTATTTATTGCCCAAACATGTTTCAGAAGCCTGATTACAGGAGTTAAAATCTCACTTGTATTTCCTTCAAACAACGGTAACCTACACGCTGCACTTGTAAAGTTTGTTTTGCTATGTGAACTGTACAATTCCCAAACTACATTTCAAAAAATTAGAATTTATATTTGTGAAGAAAATTTAGGCCACCTAGGGAAAATCTGTGAGAAGTAAACAAGCTTCAGAAAATGCCACTACAGATGCTGAAGTGGTTTGGTCTCTCAGGAAAAGCTACAGAAAATATTTGTGCTGATTTTTCCAAGATGCTCAGTGCAGGAGATACCAGTCACAAGCTTACAACTGCCTCGCAGTTTCTCGGGTTGGTCACCCATTGCTGGGAGGTTTATTTTGGAGAAGGGGGAATGGGAAAGTATCCTATAGGGTTCTGTGGATGAGAACCCAAATAACAGGTCCCATAGAAATTTTTATCTAAGACTTACATTCACACAGCATCCTACAGTCACTATAAAAAGTAGGATGGGAATTTATCCATTCAACTTCCTTAAAAAAACCCCAAAAAGACACCGAAGAGGGGGCAGATGTGAGGGGAAAAGGGCAAACCCTCGAAAGCCTGAACAATGAGAGCAGAGCAGGTGACTAAATATGACACAGAGAGAGCCCGCGGTCAGGGAGATCTGGCAGACGGCGCTGAGGGATCTCCAGGAAAGTTTACATCCTCCCACGGGGAGCGGGAGATGGGCCGATAGCGGCACCTCTGCCACCGCCTCCCCGGGCGATCGACGGGGCAGGACGGCATCTCCCGGGCAGGATCCGCCCGACTTCCCCGCGGGGCCCGGCCGGCACCGCCGGGGCCCGACCCCTCCCCAGCCGGGGGCTGCTGGGGGGAGCGCGGGGGGACGCGGGAAGGGCGACCCCCTCCCGATTCCATGAAATTTCTGGGGAAACGGGACCGGGAGACAAGGGGGGGGGGGGGGGGGGGGGGGCGGATCCTCCCTGCAAGGAGGGCGCGGGCCGGGGCGGGCGGAGCGAGCAGCACCGCCGGCCCGGGGAGAGGGCAGGGGGGCGGTACCGTCAGCCGGGGCACCCCTGAGGGGATACTGCGGGGTGCCGCGACCCTCGCGGGGCTGCAGGGGCCGGCTGAAGCCCCGGGACCGGCGGCGGCTGAGGGCGGGCGGGCCCCGGGCCGGGGGCTGCGGGCGGGCCGGGGGCGCCGCGCCTGCCCCTGGCGCGCAGCGCAGCGGCGGCGGGGCGGGCAGCGGGCGCTCGGCGGGTCGGTCGTCGGTCACTCACCCGTGCGGCGGGCGGGGTGCGGGCGGAGGAGCCGCTCGGCACGGCCCGTCCCCGCTCGCGGGTCGCTCAGGGCCGCTCGCCCGCCGGGACCGGCGCGTTCATTCGGGGCTCGGGACGCGCCGCGGCCGCCGCCGAGCGCACGCACGCACGCACGAGCGGACGCACGCACGCACGCACGCACGGCGCGCCTGGGCCGCGGCGGCGCTGCGGGGCGGTGCCCGATTGGCGGGAGCCCGGCGGGGGCCGCTCGCAGCCTCCTTTGCGCACGCGCGCCTTTCCCGCTGCGGCCGCTGCGCTTCTCCGCGCGGTCGGGAAACGGAAGACGGGGGTGTGTGGGGAGCGGCTGCTCTGCGCATGCGCACCCGCCGCCGCTACTTCCCCGTGAGGTCTCGGTGCGAGCGAGCGGGGCTGGCGAGAGGCAGACACACAAGGAGCGGCGCGCATGCGCAGCGCTCACCCGCAACCGTTGTTGGGGGCACGCGGGACTCGCGCTGCTGCGGCCGCGCAGCCGCAGTGCCGCGCGCGTGCGCAGAGCGGGCGGCGAAGGGCGGCGCTGCGGCACCGCGCGCGCGCTCCTCGGGGGGGGGGGGGGGGGGAGCGGCCCCACGCGCGCGCGCGCGCTCCCTCACGGTGGCCGCTCCTGTTCCGCCCCCTCCCCCGTCGTGCTTCACAGCGCGCTGGGCCCGGAGGAACGGAACGGTCCAGGTTTTAAGAAGTCCTTCGCGATCATGAAGTCCAGCCGCTCATCCAGCACTACTACTACTACAACCCCTAAATCTCACCACTCAGCACCAGATCTGATGCGTCTTTAGCAGGCCTTTGGTTCAGGAGGTGCAGTGGCAGGGCTGGGTAATGTGGTTTTGGGGTTGCACGGCAGCGCTGAGTGGATGGCTGGACTTGATGATCTTGAAGGTCTCTTCCAGCCTTGACGGTTCTGTGATCCTAAACCACATCACTCAGCGCCAGATCCAGACACCTCTTAAACCCCACCAGGGATGGTGACTCCACCGCCTCCCTGGGCAGCCTATTCCCCTTCCATGACCACCCTAACACTGAAACTTTTTTTTCTAATACCGAATCTGAATCTCTGCTGCGGCAGCTTAAGGCCGTTTTCTCTGGTCCTCTCCCGGCACACAAGGCAGAAGAGACCGGCCCCACCTCACTGCACCCTCCTGTCACGGAGTCATGAGGCTCCCCCGAGTCCACCGGCTCCCCCGCCGGGCTCGTTCCCCAGTCCCTGCGGGGGCCCTGCTGCCCTTTGCTCCAGCACCTCCACGTCCTTGTAAAAGAACTGAACACAGCGCTTGAGGTATGGCCTCACAATAAGTAATAAAAATTACACTTCTGTTTTACAGAAGTTGTCATCATATTGCACGTGTTGAATGAATTACAATATAGTGAGAAACCCAAATGCTGATACACATTTAAATTTTCAAGCTGCTGCCATTTTGCATCACAATACGTGGATGATTTACACACTTATCCCTGCAGAAATTATTCTGCCATCTTGTTATTTTGTTCATTATAATTAATCAATTATTAACTTTATTAATAAAATTTTTCTTCATTTAGTTCCAGAAACTACTGCATATCTTGAGGAAAACCTCTCCTTTCTCTTTGGTATTCTTTGGTGTTTACTTATCAGTGAATGTTTATTGAATATTAGCTGTAGGGGTGGCAAATAAAGCCATAAAACAATTGCTTCGGGTTTTGCTTGAAAAAATTTTTCCAGTGGTTGTGCTTCCTTCTGAAGACAATTATATTTTCCCCTCTGGCAATATTTTTGTCCTTCTTTGGCACAAGGAGCTTTAGAGGGTAGCATTTGAAAATACAGCAGTGAAGATGTGGTGATGGTTGTTTAATTTGGCTGTGGTTGAAGTCAGTGCAGTGCCCGGTGCTGCCATATAGTCCCAGCACCTGTGGAGGTGGCAGGAAAAGCTTTCTGGAGAGAATCCTACGGGTTTCGCGTTCAGGTACGAGGCTGAGAACCAAAGGTGTGAAGCGCGGGCTAGAGGTGGAGGCTACATTTTGTGTGCTTCATCAGAAAGTGATATTTAGTCCTATTTTATTCCTGATTTTTCCAAGCACAAGTGTATTTTCCTTTCTTTCTAAAGGAACTTAAAATGAACATAGCCAGTAGCTTTACTTCTTACAGCACAGCATCTAAGAGCACTCTAGGGATGCTGCACCTCACAGGAATACCTACTTCTTACACACTCATTTTCAACTAGAGGCTCAACAAAGCAGAAGAATTAATGAGTTTTAGAAACAGCACATCCAGCTGACTTCATGTTCTGTTATCATGATGTTTTACACCAAAGATCCCAGGAATAATGGTCATGTGCAGCACCATCACAGATTTAGTTTGAATTCCTAATACCGGGTTATGATGAGCCAATTGGTTTCACGGGGGAAAATAACAACACAAGGAGATCCAAACTTTGTGGTAAACTATTTTGATCATGTTGGCAAGGAGCCCGCAGGCATTAAAGACTGCAGGAGCTTTCAGAACTTCTCAGTGCCTTGGGTTTGGCAAGCTTGTTACCTCCAAACTCGATTATTTACTTTCATCCATCTCAAGAGAACAAGAAATGTCATAACAAAGAATCTAAAAAGACTGAAATGACAAAGTGGAGGTTGTCATTTAGTCACAGACTCAGCCTTAACCCCATTACTTTATGGACCTCAGACTTATATAGAAACCATTTATCTCTCATCAGAGACATGATCAGCTTTGTTGATTTTCTGTAGCCCAGCTGTAGTGTGGTCCTGTTTACAGTGACTTCAGTGTGTGCAGCTAATTATTTTAGTTAAAATACTGGGGAATAAAAACTCATTTAATAAAATGTCCAATGATGACTGAAACCCTAATTACTATTACTGATTATTTTAGCATTAAGACGTCTATAAGGTACAGTGTTCCCAGTCCTGAAGCAGCTCTTTCAACTTCCACAATTACAAAAATACAGAGGTTCCTCACTCACTCACTCACTCACTCACTCACTCAGATTTGTATTAATTGAGCTTGAAGTGCATGAGAACACATGGGCTGGGAGAGGTATCACATGTGCACTGTATCCATAAGGACACTGGTTTAGTGTTCTGTCACCCCAATAACTGCATCGTGCCACATGCTGCTCTCTGTTGTTCTGGGGTGAATGCTTTGTTAAAGCATGAACAGATGCTTTTTCCAACCTAAGCCCGAGGTTTGTCTCTCAGTTTTTTTGATGTTTCACATCATATGTGTTGTATTTACAGTTAGAGTCTCATGTCACTCCATCTCACTGCTTTTTTCTCTCTGTCTTATCCACATAGGTTGCAAAGGTTACAAGTAAAAGTTTATATCTACAGGCTTATACTGCAGCCAGCATACTGCTATTTCCTAGGCCTCTAGCTGCTATGTCATACAAGTATTTAAGAGATGATACTATATGTATGGACAGAGGTCTAGGCCTCAGTTACTTGATTCTTTACCTGTACTATGGTATCTTGCAGAGTTAAACGCAACCAACCAACTCAGTCCTGCTCTTGCTCCTACAATTCACAAACTAATCCTTAAAAGGAGATCAGCATTACAGATCATCAGGATATTATAAGTACAAAGATAAAATGGCAACAAGAAGGAGGAATTTCCCGCCATTTATGAGGTGGGAAATGTAAACCATTGTTCAGATTCTTCTTTTGGAAAAGGCGAGAACTAAGATAAATGTGAATGCTGTGTGTAGACTTAATCAGGTGGACTTCACTGCTAATATCAAGAACATTAGATTTTTTATCCTTTTATTTCCAAAAGTAATGGAACAATTCCAAACAAATCTCAAAAGGATTAATTCAAGTTGTACTTGTTTTGATTTAAGATGTAATTAATACAGATTCTGCCCTTATTTTAAATACACAACAGATGTTTTTGGTTTTAGTCAGTAACTGGAACATGCAAAACCATTGAGGCTAGAGGTATAAAGAAGATAAATATCAGTGAAGGACATTAGAACCATTTGAGTTCTAGTATTTTTAAAGGATTTCTTTTCTGCTAAAATATAAATAGCTGACGCTAATCTCATTTAAATAGCCATCCTTAAGTTTTTGAATTAAACAAGTCAGGAGCACTGGATGGTTCTGGGAGCCATTGCCAGAGCTATTGTTTCAAGCCATCTGTTGCTTATGGCAAACATCTTCTCCTCATTTGAATTCAATATATTTTTAAAACCATCAGCACTTCCTTAAAAATAGACCAATTTCAGTTGTACACCTCAGTTTTCCTTCTAGGAGAGGATTTCACAGCTATGGATTTAACACATCCTTGTGTTTTTTGATACAGAATATCTTCTTTATAGACAGACAATAAAGATATCTTAGACCAGCAGTTCCCAAATTTTCTGGATGAACAAATACTGTTCACTTCTTTCTGAGTTAGGGATCACTGTCAGATGTATCTGAAAACATTGGTTTGTGAGTACTGGCAGGGGCATTGCAGGCTGTCTTCTGGGAATACCTACATGAGATAGGTAAAGCTGCAAAGTGTGTGTAAGACATGGGTGTTAGAATGACATTCAGAGTGAAGACATTCAGACCACAGCCCATAGTTTTGGTAAGGCTCCCTCAGAAGAGGTGGATAATCTGTGTATGTGATTTGGGGTTTGACTTTTGGCTATGTGGAGTTTATACCCTTTATCACAAGGAATATAGATCCTTCTGACTCCCAGCGAAGGTGCGAATTATCACCTGTATCTTTATTTTTATAACCAGCTCAGCAACCTGTTTGGACTGATTTTAAGCCAGCAGCTCTGCCTGAGCCTAGGAGTGACAATGTGAGGTTGGGGAGGGAACCCAGTTCCATTGTCAACACAGTCCCAGCTGGGACTGATGAAACTTTGGGAAGGCATTTTGGTCAGGCTGTTTTTCAAAGCACAGTAAGACAATTTTGGTGTGTGGCCCAGGACAGTCTGTCATCTGGAAACCCACCTGGCCCCACAAGGTAACTTTGTGAGAGCTCCAAGCTCTCCCTATGAGAGAGGAGAAATGACTAATTATTCATTAAATATCAGCCATCAGCGTGTTACTACCTCTCACACAACACCCACACACGACTGACTTGTTGCCAGATCTTGTCCCAGAGCTGCTGGCTTTGAGCTCAGCTGATACAAACCACCCTGCAGAGCTCTCATTACTTCACACTTCAGCAACATTGTCTGGTTGAATGGTGTGGAACAGCCGGGCAGAAAAGCTATAAACAAAACACACACACTGCCATTGTATTTTATTGCAACTTCCACAGTTTTCTGAATTGAAATTTTGGACTTTCCAGCAAATTACATTCATGCTGCTGCAAAGTCATTGTGTATTAATATTTGTTACCTGACCAGCAGCACAGAGGCATCTTAGTGTTATCCAAAGTGCTTTCCTATTTCCAGTACTTTTGGCAATGTGTGTTGCCTTCATACTCTCTTCTTGTCTCTTCTTGTCATGTCTCTTCATACTCTCATCTTGGCGAGGATGAAATTTAGTTATCACAAGAACTACTGCCTGGCAGGAAACCAGCCTTCTGACAGGTATAGCAAAGGCTTGTAACAATAAAAGTGTCCCTGTGTGGGCTAAAACTCACCAGGATTTTACATACCCCATCAAACTGTTCTTGCCAGTTTTCAGCTCACCACTTCATAGAAATGCACTGCAGTTATCAGCAACCTATTACACTAAGATTAAAATACAAAAAGCAATTCTCAGTGCAAATAGGCTGTGAAATGTATTTGAAAAGCAATGTAACAATGGCAAATTATATTTTAAGAGCTTTCTTCTAACAGTAACTATCACACTAACAGTACAACATTGGGACACTGGGAATACTTAAACTTGATAGTCTAGCCCAAGGACTGCAGTGAGCTTCAATAAGACTATAAAGTCATTACCTGAAGTACCATTTACCATGGTATCACTTGTCAGGGGTCAGGAGATAGACAGTATTTTAAAGACCTATGGCTCAGATTCTGCCAGTGTTCACTGCCATGTTTCCATAGTCTGAACTTGAGCATTAATTCTCAGAAATATCCCAGGAGTATGAAAAAAATGTGCTAATCAGATTAAGTACAATGTTGGACTTTTCACTTTAAAATAGTAAGCCTTACCTTAAACACATGGAAAATCTAGCAGCTGCTATAGTGCTGAATTTATGTTTATCTCCCCTTCTTTCTGTAGCTCATTTGGTGACATGGTCTGTATAACAAAATTGTGGGAATAAAGCCCCAAAAGCATTTAGATCCAGGAAAGGCACCAAACCAGTAACTCCAATGAGATTTTAAATTAAATTACATAATAAATGTCCAGATTCCCCTTCCAAGACAGACATGATGGAAGAAGGTGCAGTGCTGGGCAACATTCTGCTTGTGAGAGCAAGGACTCCAAGGACTAAAATCAGCAAATAGCAAGTAAGGGAGTTTTACTGCAGGAGAGGAGAGAATTAGGGACAGTTCACCATGGGAGTCAGGCAGGAGATTAGTTTTCATTTGGTTTAGCTTCAAGTCAAATGTGTTTCTAAATCATCGAAGAGAGGGATGAATGCAGTTGTGATTGTGGGTCTGGGAGACAGAGGAAGAGCGAGAAGATTGGCAGCAAGATTGCCCTTGGCCACAAACGCTGTTTTTCCTTTACAAAAGCAGGGATGAATACTGAGCTGAGCAGGCTCAGCCCTATGCAGAGCAGCCTGAAGAAGACAAGCCTCAAACACAGGACAGGACAAAGGCCACAGAAAGCGGCTTCAGTCTGTCATCCCTGAACTGGATGCTTCTGCTTAAAATATCCCAAACAATTCTGAAGTCTCTCCCTTCCTCCACTTACCGACTCAACTATAGTACAGCTGTAATAAAAAGAAATGAACATACCAACAAAAGTTTGAATCAATGCAATTAATTTTACTTTTTTGCATCCATTTTTGTTTCTTTCAAATTGCCTCTACCCAGTTACTTTTCCCTTCTGAATATCCCATCCCCTGTCCCCCTCCCATAAAATGCAGCCTCTAATTATAGGGTAATTTCATCCTATAGTTTTTTATAACTTGATTTTTTTAAGCTAGCTATTGTTTAATTACTACTTTGAAGTCAATTTACCAGAAGAAAAATCCCTAGTTTAAGGTGGCTTTTTGCATCCCTACCAAGCTATTCAACAGGGCATTCATCCAGGATACAAAACTAGGCTAAAGCTTTAGGAGTTGAATGGATCACTCCAGTAGAGATTTAATTTCCATGAAATTCCTCCATGAAAATCCACTCACTCTTCTTAGATCTGACAGACAGGCAAAGACCAGCCACCACCTTTGAACTGGGTAATTTTTAAATGCATCCCACCCCTCTTTGCCCCCCATGTAAATATGAATTGCTGAGGCTCAGAGCGCCCTGGTAGACTTTAAACCACTCACAGAGAGCGGGCAGGAGGGGAAGCAAAGGCGGGCACATGACTCAGTGATGGCTGAACTCAGGATGGTTTGGTGCGTGACCCCCAAACCGCTGTGCTGCCGGCTCTGTCCCGCTGCGGCTGAACCCAGCGCTGCTCCCGCAGGGACCGCGGCTGCGGCACCGGGCCCGGCTCGCGGAAACCTGCGGGCAGCCACGGCCCCGGGCAGAGCCGGCCCCGGTTCTCTGGCTCTGTGTGACGGCGCCCGGAGATGCACAACCCGCCTGATGCACCGTGTCGCTGCCGGGGTCTCTGCGTTTATAAACCGAACTACCCCCGTGGGCGCGGCGAGCCCGGCCGGGTCCGCATCGGCTCCCGAGGGTAACACGGGAGAAGCCGCCGGGAGCTCGGTGTGCGACCCGAGAGCTGCGGGCATCACGGCGCTGTGCGAGCTCTTCCAGTTCCCTTCGCAGCGGGAATCATCCCCGTCCCCATCCCCATCCTCATCCCCATCCCCGTCCCCATTCCCATCCCCGTCCCCATCCCCATCCCCGTCCCCATCCCCATCCTCATCCCCATCCCCATCCCCATCCCCGTCCCCATTCCCGTCCCCGTCCCCATCCCCATCCCCATCCCCGTCCCCATCCCCATCCCCATCCCCGTCCCCATCCCCATCCTCATCCCCATCCCCATCCCCGTCCCCATTCCCGTCCCCATCCCCATCCCCATCCCCATCCCCATCCCCATCCCCGTCCCCGGCCGTGTGCGGTGCGGAGCCCGGCCCTCTGTGGATCCCGCACCTCTCCCCTCTCCTCCTTCCGGCCCCTGAAACTTCCTTCAATTCGTGTGTTTTAGAAAACGCTCACCCCCAAGTCACCACGTGCGTCACTTAGTGGCTGGAACAAAACATGGGCAGTTATCTATTTATAAAGCTTTAATATACCACGCAAGCAGGATTTTTCTACATTTATTCACTTCACTTTTCTTCACTTAGCAGCTGCCAACTCACTCCTTATTTTCCCGAGCGATGCTGCATTCCCACCTTTCTTTGCAAACTTATTCCCGAGTCCTGCCTGCTGTTTTAACTTTGCTCGGACGCACACTTGACTGTTCAAATTTCAGTCCACAGCTAAGCGCTGCTTTTCTTGCCTAAAGCAACTCTTCAGTTCATCTCCTGAAGTTCGCTGTTTTTTTCCTTTAAGCCCTGTTTTAAACCCTGATCTTTCCTGAACCTTGCCCGTTGACTCTGTAAGAAGGGGTGTCCGCAGTGAACCCCATTTTTCCATTTTCCCTCCTCCCATTCCTGCTCCCCCTCCCCGGAGTTCCAGGCGCGGCTCTGAGCGGGCTCCGGCTGCTCCCGGGCATTTCTCGCCGCAAAGCTGCGGATGCCTTTGCATTCCAGGCACAATGACCCTCTGTTCCCTCGGAGCTTTCTTCAGCTCCAACATCTAAATCACCAGCCCCACAGCAGGCAGAATCCCTTGCTCTTTCCTCCTTTGAAATGTTTATCTTTGCACCTCCTAACTCAGGTTCATATGCTCCAACAAGGAATTTGGGAACCTCTTATTTTCCTTTTGAATTATTTTCCTCTAGAGTTTTTGTAGTTGCTGTATTGAAGAGGGTTTTTTTTTTGTTGTTTGTTTGTTTGCTTGTTTGTTTTCACTCTTTTTTTCTCCCTCTCAATCCATTTTTTAAACATCAGTGATTCAGGTTAGCTTGACTAAAAAAGTCCTGAGCACTGAAATTAGGAGACGATAGTCTCCTCCCAGTATTTTCTCTCCATTTCTAAAAGTTTGTTTGCTATTACAAGGAAAAAATGCTGGAACGATATAATTTCACTTTGATGTGAATGCTGACTGGTTTTATTCTAGAAAGGCTTCAAACTTTTAATACCTTTTCTTAGCAGACCTGACATAAGGAAACCCACACACCGAAGTGGTTTCATTCAGGTGAGAAGGAGTCTGAAAATGCACCAACTAAACACACAGGAGCTCAGCTGTGGTTTAGTTGTTGGTGTGATATTAAAGCTGCTGGTATGATATTAGTTTGTTGGAGGAAATACACACTTTTAAAAACCAAAGAAATGTTACAGTTCATGAAATAAGCAAAACTTATTTTTGAAATTCAGTCAATTTTATAGGACTTATGTTTGAAATGTTTACATTTATGGATTACAAACCATATTTGTTGTAAACTCACTTAATTTAATTGCATCACCACTCAAACTCCTCAGAGGTTCTTGCTTTGTTTTAACATTTGCATTGGGATCTGAATACATGAAACACGGCTGTGGTTTAGGCACTAAATGTTATTTAAGAACTGTGGAGGTGTCAGACCTCATTACACCGAATTACTAGAAAGCTCTGCAGAGTATAGACAGGCAATATAGGCTGCCTCTGGTAACCCTGACAATTGCCCTTTAATCCTGACCTACAGGATTCCTGATATTCCAGCCACAGCCCATTCCTTGTGTACAAACTGAGCAGAGACACATTTATACAGAAACACATTTCTGGAGGAACTTCAAGGCTCTCTCCAAATCCCCATCAATGGAAACTAAATTAGGATATGAATCAAAACTTCCAGGAGCGAAAAATTTGGAATATGTTATTATCATGTTTACTCAGAGTTATCTGTTCAGGTATGTTTTATTGGACCATAGTCACTGAACTGAGGAAATGAAAAAGAGCTGTTGTTAAAAACAGAAAAACAACAAATTTTACCTGGATTTACATCAAAATCCCGTATGAAAAAACTATAATAAGTGAAATATATTGCAGAAGGATTATGGTAAATGTTTGTTTGCTCTCAGAATTGGATCGTCTAAAATAATAAAAAAATTATAATAGTGATAAGGAATATAAAAAAGACACAAACAAGATTTCTGACACAGACTTTATATTTGTGGATGAGGAAAGTATTAACTAAAACCAGAGTAATATTTCACTTAGCGAAAATTAAATAATTGGACAGTAGTGAGTTCAGAGATGCTTTATTAGGTATTGAGGTACCCCTATGTGGTATGACTATGAGCAAATTGAAATACAAATGCTGCAGAAAGGATGTCTTCTACTTCAGTTTCCATTTAAACTTCTCACTGACATTTGAGGAGGTTCAGTGTAAAGTGGAGGCAGTCTGAAGTCCTGAATTTCTGTCTCAGTTGACTGAGGAATGATAATCATAGAATCTGTCTTCCTGTTCTGTGGGATTTTGATCCTCCTGATCCAGCAGTGATCAGACAGTAGCACAGTTGTTTCAGGCCAGATTCAAACAATCAGGTACCTCTGTCTCAGAGGTCAGCACCATGCTGGGCTCAGAGACTAAATTAATCTGGAGAGGAGTCTGAAGTCACACAGGAAGTATCTTATTGATCATAAGAGAATGGAAACTTCCCCTGAAGTCATCTTACAACACGAGTGATGTGCACTAAGAGTGCAGATGACAGAAATCTGCAGCCTGTTCTGCAGTGAGCAGCCTTGCAGGGCTTCTGTAGGGCAATTTGCCAGTGGTGCTTTTATGGAACATGTTAGGAACTAACCCAGAACTAGATAAAGAACAAAGGGAAAAGAAAGAAAAGCAGGACAGAATGAAAGAGAAAGAAAAGACAGGAAGAGAGGGAAGGGAGAGAGGGAGGGAAGGAGGGAAGGAGGGAAGGAAGGAAGGAAGGAAGGAAGGAAGGAAGGAAGGAAGGAAGGAAGGAAGGAAGGAAGGAAGGAAGGAAGGAAGGAGGGAAGGAAGGAAGGAGGGAAGGAGGGAAGGAGGGAAGGAGGGAAGGAGGGAAGGAGGGAAGGAGGGAAGGAAGGAAGGAAGGAAGGAAGGAAGGAAGGAAGGAAGGAAGGAAGGAGGGAAGGAAGGAAGGAGGGAAGGAAGGAAGGAAGGAAGGAAGGAAGGAAGGAAGGAAGGAAGGAAGGAAGGAAGGAAGGAAGGAAGGAAGGAAGGAAGGAAGGAAGGAAGGAAAAGGAGTATGTAAATACTGTTGTTTATCCACTGTAGTGCTAACCTTTGACTCATTCCAACTGCATATCCCAAAACTCAGCTCCAAACTTTGGAAACAGGATTTCTGACCAGATTACTAATGAACACAATTAGCCATGACACATTTGCTTCATGATAAGAGTAGGCCGAGTTCCAGTGCAGCAAACGAACAAGTAAAACCAAACAACAAATACACATTTAGTCAGACACTGAAAGTTTGAATTTTCAAACACACCAAAGGACTTGGTTTTGTGTAAGCAAAAGAAGCACTTCTAATTCGCTCCCACCATCCTCAGCTGAACTTTTCTGCATCCTTGTTCAGACTCCAGCCTTTGCTTCATGCTGCAATCAGCCAGTTTAGCTCAGTGAAGAGAAACTGAAGGAAAGCCCCTTTTGTACCTCTGTCCTGCTTCAACACCAACCTGGGCGCACAGGGAACTGCCCCAAGCACCCCCCCAGCTCTGCCAAGCTGGTTTGCCACAGAAACCTCAGCAGGACAGTAACAGTGGATCTCAAAATTTTAGATACCCATAATATAAATCGATTTTATGCATCTATGTGAGACAGTGTACAACACGACCTACAAAAATAATTTATGCTGGTGTAATTGCCTGATAAATCAATTAAAGATTAAATAGTAAATCAAGCAGTTACCAAAACACTACTCCCAAAGAGATACAGGTACTGTGGACAGCTTACTCTTCTTCTATTACAGAGGTAAATTATACCAATTCTAAGCAACTGCCTTTGGATCTTCCCACATACAAGCAGCAGTTCTACGGCCATGTGCTGATGAAAAGCTCTGGAAATGCAACAATTCTGGTTCAAAATCTTTGGGAGTGGAAGCTTATCCTCTCAGTCTTGCCCTAAAAATGGACTTCCTTACAATATGTATTAGACCTCTGAGCCAAACTGATAGCTAAGGGGCACAGGAGAGGAGGGAAAGAGAAATTCATCAAATTTCCTGCTGCAGCCAGATCTCAGAGGAAGTTGTCGCTTCCTGCAGCTTGGGTAGGGGAGCCTAAAAGCCAGATGAAGATTCACTTCAAGAAATATCTATTTAGGTAAGTCAAGAGCTGAGCAGGAGCAAATGGAGAGAAGTGCCAAACAAGGCTGGAAAGAACACCACCAGTGACAGAATCACAGAATGGTCTGTGCTGCAAGGGACCTTAATGATCAGCTAGTTCCAACCTCCCTGCCGTGGAAATGGACAGTTCTAACAAAAAAACCAAACAACAACAACAACAACAACAACAACAACAACAAAATATTAAAAGAAAAAAATCAGAAGACACCAGATGTTATGCTCTGAGGATTGATAATCCCATCATTATGTTACAGGAACATGGTGCATCCACAGTCAAGCCCTGTGTGACAAGGACATTGTGGAGGGGAATGCAGAGATATTGCTGCCTCCAGCTGGTTACTTCAGTCCTCTGCCAAAGATTGCTGAGCCCATTGATCTAGGGACAGAGTGACTGGTACTGCACATCTTTCTAATTTTTTTTTAAATGGAAGTCAGTTGGAGAAACAGCTTTGGTTTGGAAAGTATCCCTTATCTGACCCTCTTACATCTGACTTGTGAACAGCTGTGTTGCTCTGTAGGTTCCCAGGTTTTCCTGGAGGTTCAGCACTGTATATTTTCTTTGCCTCCTTTTAATAAAGATTTCTCCCCCTGCAGGCAGATCTGTGTCCCCTAAGAAGAGTGGAAGGGTTTGGAGATACCTCTACCTGACATTTGTGATTTCTGTGGGTTGTACTTGTTGTTGGACACAAAAGTCCAAGGGAGTGTTGGAAATAACTGTTTCCTATCCTGCACTCCATCCTTCTGCAGAACAGCCCTGAGTGAAGCTCTGACAGGGTTGTGGAGGTGGGGGAGCCTCCTGTTGCCCTTTCACAGCTGAAAGGGCACAATAGAACAATTACAGCTCTTCATACTTCCTTAAAGGTATTTTGCTTTTAATCAAAACAACAAACATAAAATATATTCCCAAGACTTGCAATAAAGGATGATGATTTTTGTAGTATGTAACTTAACACATGAAATTATAAAAATAATATTTAAAATGTAATTATATGGTTTCAAGTGAACTTTATATGTGACTTTCTTGTACATGGTGCAAGTTCATCTATATAACATGTCATGGAAATGTGTGACATATATATTATGTGCTTCAGCCTCAACATTTACTTAACCAAGGATGTAATTAACACTTTGATAGAATGAAGTACATCCAGTTTGTGTAAGTAGCGAGTGTTTGGTCTATACTGAGCAAGAGCTCAATACATGAACATTTATTGGAAATAAGCCTTCCCACTCAGTTCTTTCAGCTCCTGTCCTTGTCTTAAATGGAAGCACTGAACAAAACAGAAACAAACCATTCTTAGCCCTAAAATTCATATTTTTGTCTGATATTACTTTCTTCATGTTTTAGGAAATCCTATTTTAAATTACCCTTCAGGCTGCTGGAGGTACCAGGCTGAGATGAGCACGTGGAAACGGCAAAAGATGAGTTTAGAAAAACTGGATCATCAAAAAAGACAGGACAATTTGGAGCAGCCCAAAACTGCTGCTTCATTATGAATTAAACCTTTACTCACTAAAAGTCAGAGCCACCACCTGCAAAGGAAATCATCTTCTTATGGCATAAATGAGTATGATCTATACATTCAACCAGAAAAAACATATCCAGTATTAAATATCAGTGATTCAAGGCTGCTAATCTGGAAGTGGGTCTCCAGACTGGATTAGACACAGACAATATTTGAGCATTCCAGTGGCTGATAGATAAAATGGTTTAATGCAATTCTGGTAAACTAGAAATATCTTCCATTTCCAAAGAAACAAGTTATCTGAACAACACAAGTGAAAAAATCTTCTGGATGTGGCTACTTGGTCTTTTCTTCCAGTTTCCAGGTGCCCTCCATCTACTCTTAGGAAAATCAGCATTGTATCTTAAGGGTTGAATTCTTGGGAAGAGGAGGGGCTGCAGGGGATCCAGAAAATAGATCCTCTTTAAATAGATTCTCTTATCTTGTTTTTCAGGGGAGATTTGGGAGGCTTTGGTATACATTTCAGTGCAAAACCCATTAATTTACAAACTGCAGTGTTTATGTTGGGAAATGCATCCTGCTCTTCTGTAAGCAAAACAAAGTGTCCTTATCTTGATGGATTCATAAAAAAAAAAAAAAAAGGAATAGGGAAAAAAAAGAAAAAAATTAATGGATCACAGAAGCTTCTGCTTCCCTCGTGGGAATTAGGCTGAAAAGGGAAGATGAGAACATGTGGCAAGTGCCATGAATCTTTTTGGAATTAACTGTTCCAGGTTTTGCACACACCTTTTGTTTTTTATTTATTAGGAAACTAAACAGAGCAACACTTGCTCCGAGGTAACACACTGTCCATGGAACACTTTGCCTTGGGAAATAACTCATTTTCCATCTTTAAAGGATGGGATCAGCCTGACTCCTGAAGCACAGAGGAGCCTGACACGGCACCGCAGGCTGCAACCCTCGGAGTCAAGAAATAAATCAGGAGCCTTATCTCAGCCCCAGTGCCAGGGAATGACTCTCCTGGCCCCCAGATCTCCCTCCAGGATACCTCGTGTTGATCATTCCCCATCCCTTGCAGCCCTGCTCCAGCTCTTACCCAGCCTTTTCTCTACCCTTCTTCTCCTGCTCCTGCTCCTGCTCCTGCTGGGATCTTGGGAGCTGCCTCAGAGGATGTGGATGTGCACCAGGGAGGGGGAGTGACCAGAATCCTTCTCCTTCTGGGGTCACTTTACCCAGGACACGACACTTCCAGCCCCCAATTCCAACAATTAAATGCTGGACTGCACCTCCCCTTAAAGAGCCAACTTGTGTCAGAAACATAAAAGCTGAAACAGGAACAGGGGTGTGCTGTGAGGATGTCAAAGAGATGGACTGTTGCAAATAACAATGTTTATTTAGTATGATTAATCTTGTTTTAAGGATGAAATGCACATAGTTAAGAAATGTGCTTATTTCTTTCCTGACAAATTTCAAAGGTGGGCTGCAAATTTCCTGTCTGAAATTTAGTTTTCATTATTATTTTTAAAAGTGTAAGAGGTCCTTAAGAACCATGATTTAACTGGAAGAGATAATAAGATAATATAGAAAATAATTTGTTAGTGCTTCACAATGAAGTTACAAATCCATAGTAAAGTCCTTTTAAAAAGACATTACAAAATTAATTAACCAATTCAATTACAACTAGATATTAAAATAATACTGAATTTTTGTTGCTTGTCAATCATTACTTGAATCCTAGGAAACACTCCAGGATTAATTATGTGACTTTATGAATAGATATTTATTAAACTTTGGATATTGAACTGTGTGTTTTAATGAAATCTTTTCTCTTGAACTGCAATCTTAACTATAATTCAACAGATCCTGCAGCTATATGAAATACCCTCTATGCCTTCACCAAATTTAAAGTCCTTTAACTGCCTTTTTATACAGGTTTTAGGCTAGGAGGAACAAAAGGATGCACTTTTCACGACCCTGAAACCCTGTGACCACTGGGAAATCAAAAGGGTGGTGACACGAAGGAAAACTATTGTCCACAAAAATAAGCTCTTCAAGGGGCACCAGGAATGCACAATAAAATCCCAGTTTCCTTTGTGTAGCTGTTTATGCCTATGGCTTGCATCATCCAGAGCTCAAGAATAGATCTAAACTAAAAAAGAATTCAGGTTTCTAAGAAAAATCTATATTCTTAAAAAGAAAAATCCAAAAACTATGCAAATTTTTTTTTCAAGAATTCATCATTTCTTTCCAAATAAAATATCTAAGTCTGAAGTAACAGAAATCCTGCTGTCCTCTCTCTGGGAATTAGAAAGGTAGATTTAAAAAGTGATTCCAGCAAGTAGGAGCAGATGGGAAAATAACCTGATTTGTCAGAACTGGAGGATTTAGTGAATTTGTTGCCTTCTTTCGTTACTAGAATGTAGCAGCATGTAAGAGCTTAATTGGAGAATGAGCTCTACTTTGACCTGAAAACATTTCAAGAAAAAAGAAAAAAAAAAAAGACCAGTCTTAAATTCTTAATTAAGCAAAGCTGCAATTTAACCTAGTAGCCTCTTTTTCCCCCAGAAGACTGAAAAATATAGAAAACTAGCAAATAAAAAAATATAGATAAATAAAATTATGCGTGAGCCTCATGTTGCACTCCCTGAAAATAATTTATTGTGTCATATTTTGTTAGAATTTTTTTTAAAGTTATTGTTGTTTAAGTCTTATTCAAAGACTTTTTCTAATTCAACTTGAAATCAGTGAAGAGAAAAAATTCCATTGACTTTAGTAAGCTTTGTCAGGGAACTGCCTGGTAATTTATGCAGAACATTATAAATACATTTTCTTTTTATAGAATTGTTCTATCAAAATGTGCAAAATTTGCAGTTACCACACTTTTGTTTGTGTTCAAATGTTACTCCGGTGTTTGCAGAGCAAAGTGAAAGCTGTGTGAGTGGAGCAAGTTTAGGCAATGAAAATGTTCAGATGATACTTGTAAGAGAAAATGAAATCAACAGATTTTTCTCATTTCACCTTAGAGACTTTCCAAAAAAGTAAGCAACAGCAGATTTAGAGAAAAAACCGATACAAACAAAACCACAGTTCAAAAAGCTGTACCTTTAACAGTTTGCTTTTATATAAGGAAAGTGAAGAATTTTTTTTTTTTTTAATAAAGATCGTTTTAAAATTGCATACTTTTAGAATTAAACCAATTGTGAGAATTTATTCATAGGGAACGATGCTAAAAGCAGACACATTTTATGTCGCAGCTGTTGTCCATCACTTAAGAAACATGTAAAACCACCACTTTTGGAAAAGACAAACTGTCCTGAAGGCGGTAACTTTTAAGCTGCTAATGCACACGATCTTTTTTTTTTTTTTTTTTTTTTTTTTTTAGCAGTCATTTTTGGCCGTGGGTTTTGCAGGGAGAGCGGAGGACACGACGCTGCTGGAGCTGGGTGCGCACAAGAAGGAGAAGCTGCGGGACAAATCCTCGGGAAGCCCAAGGGCAGCAGTGACCCCTGGAGCCCCGGGGCACCTCCGGCTGCTCCCCGAGCACAGACTGCACCCACCGCCAGCCCTGCTGCAAGCCCTCTGTGGAGCCAGCCACCACATCTGCTACACAACAGAGAATGCGTGTACCTGGAGTTCTGGGTGATCTTCTAACAGAAATTAAAGAATTGATGCGCTCCTAAAAGGCTGATGCTTCCCCCCCCCCCCCCCCATGTTTAATCAAAACTTGCTGTGACAGAGGTTGAAAAGAGATTGAAAACAGGCAAATCTCGAGGGGGAGGAATCGTGTTAGAATTCATATTATTACTGAGCCTTCAGTCTTCATAAAGTTTTGTGCTTTCTGGTGGGTAAAAAGAGGAACTATTTCCCTTCTGGGCAAGGCAAAGCGCTGTCAGAAACTACAGTGATGCCACAAGCCATGGCAGTCATCAGCATTTTTTAATGCAGCACTCATCAGGAGGAATTTAAGAGAAGAGGATCTGCCTAAATGAGTAATGTAGAAAGGAAAATTCAAGCTAAATCAAAATAAACAAAGCAGAAAGGTATACTTTCTTAATACTTTACATTACACTCTGTAAGGTACAAAATCTCTTATGCACTGAATGCTTAAATTATACAGAGGTTCGTGTGGAAAATCCTGATGTAGAATCTGCATTTTGGTTTTCCATGTAAATTAAAAAATATATTTACATTGAGTGTACTCTTGTATTTTGATTTCAAACCTTTGATGTTCTTAACAAATTGCACAGAGTTTTTAAAAGAAGAACAGCGAAAATCTAGCACAGAGGTACATGGCAGAAAATATACTTTAAATCACTAAACAGATATAATTTTTTCTGCCTTTTAATACAAAATTCTGTGTCCATTATAACAAAAGGATGCACTTTGCACGACCTTGAGAGCCTGTGACCATTGGGAAATCAAAAGGGTAGTGACACTAAGGAAAACTATTGTCCAGAAAAATAAGCCTCTCCAAGGGGCACCAGGAATCCACAATAAAATCCCTGTTTCCAAGAAAATTCAGGCATTTCCATCAAAAAAGACTGGTAAGATAAATAGAATGTCCTCATAAGCCACAGATTCTTAATAATACAAAATGTCTAAGTCCATGGTAAACAAAGCCCCAAGGAAAACTAACATCTCCTAACTCAGGCTTCTCAAGACCTGGGTCATGACCCAGTGCCTTGTCACAAGGTACCTCAAAAACATTTCTGAGCTGAAATTGCAGGGAATTTGTTTTGCATAACATATATTTCAGTGAGAGTTTCGCTCCTTGCAGAGCTCATGGAAGTCCTACAACTGTCTCCTTGCTCATAGATGTGATTTCAGGGTTAACAAGGATTGCTGCCATTATGGTTTAAGGATTTTAGTTTCCATATGAACACTCATCTGAAGGAAACCCCAGCACGTTAGTTGCTTTTTTGTTTTCTGCCCTAAAATTTTGTGCAATTTTTGGTTTTCATCCCCAAGTTTTTCAATAAATCCGTTTGGAGACTTTAAAAAACCAATAGTAAATGAATTTTGCTATACATTTTGGATTTTGCTTTATAATTTGCTATTAAGACTCTTTTCCATTGCTTTTTTTTTTTTTACTTGATTCTTTTCAGTTTCAATGATTTCATGGGAGAATAAAATATTTGTGATAGATTCAAATCTCAGAATGTACTATTTTGTGACAAATGAGTGCAGCTGTGGTGATAAAGTTGTTTGCAGAACATCTGGGTTTAGGTTGAGTCCTGCCTGTAAGCTCACCTTATTCAACCCTAATCCTGAAGAAGGCAGAAGCCAACAAATCTTTCATCATTTTTTGCTGTTCAAAGGCATTCATGCTATCGAATGCCACGGTTTTGCTAGTCAGCACTAGCAAGAATTAATTGAACAAGGGAAGTTATACATATCAATATCTTTAGTTGACTTATACTTTTGAAGGGCTCATTCTGCAAATATTTAGACACATGAGTAAATCTGCTCACATAAATAAAATTGTTTGCATGTTTAGGTGTTTGCAGAATTGATCTGTAATTTCCATAAAAATCTAAAGAGCTAATAAAAGAGCATATGTAATGGGAGGATGTGAGAACTAGATGATTTATTTATTAACTCAGTTTAATACAAATCCTTAAGAATTACTGCCTTCAAGAATTTCTACACTTTGGCTTTAATTTTAACTTTCTATTCCTGCAAAAGACTTGTGGGGAGCATTATTAAAGGTAGAATAGAATGAGTTTCAAGGACTGAATCACAATAATCTGTGTGTTTTCACTAAATTTTGCAAAGCTGACAACTCTGTGATGCAAACTGCAAATCTGCCATAGCTGATTGCATATGGCTCATGTTTATCCAGAAAATAATTTCATGTAAGGAGCTGCACAGTAAACAGATCTTAAAAACTGACAGGACCCGGTGTCTTGAGATTCATGACTTGCATGGGAAAATACCTTTTGTCCACATCGGTTTTGTGCTCTTTGTGGGTTAATGAAATTACAGCACAGAAGTTGCTTCCTAATAGGCTACAGAGCAGGAGTCAATTTATGCAAACAGGGAGAGGGATGTCTTTCCCGAACTCACAACCCTAATTTCTAGTTAAAGACTATGCCAGGACGGATGAGTTTTTGCATCAGAGGAGGCAGGAGTTGTGTCCTGGCTGGAAGGCGGCGGGAGGCGGCAGGACGGACGGACGGACGGACGGACGGACGGACGGACGGACAGGCGGAAGGCGCTGTGTCCGCCCGCGGATCGCCGGGGCTGCGAGCCAACCTCGTGAGCTCTGCAGAGCAGCTTTTCCTGCGGTGCCGGATCCTGGGCTCCCATCGGATCCTGGGCTCCATCACGTCCTGGACTTCCATCGCATCCCGGGCTGCCACCGCAGAGATGCTGCTGCGCGTCCCGGCTGCCAGCGGTGTCCACCTCCAGCCGCTTTCCCGGCGCCTCTGCCATCGCCCCAGATGTCCCCGTCCCTCCCTGTTATTAAAGCGAGTGGATATTCATTATTCCGTCTTTGGAATACTTTTCTTTCCTAGCGCTGTACTTCAGCCTGTTTGCAGCCTGGGGGCAGAGCCACACCGGCTGGTGCCGGCAGCCGGGGGAAGCCGCTTCCCGGAGGGTTTTGCAGCTGGAACAGGTTCTGGACGAGGAAGACATTTAGTTACCTGATAGACATTTAGTTACCTCATTCTGAGGCAGAAAGGTGCTTCCCTCCTAACAGGATTTTTTTTTTTTTTTTAAACTCCGTCTTTGCATGTTTTTATGTGAACTCCAGCCTGTATCCATCTTCAGCCTAATTCCTTGTCTGGGCTGGATCTGTCGACTTTGTTACTCCAAGCAAGCACATCTTCCCACTATGCTGAGGTCAATTATACATTCTATCTCGTGGTAAGGTTTGTTTACCTCCTGTCATGCTGTACATTTCCAACAGAACATTCTGAGCTCAGGATAACAGGATCATCCTTTTAGTATGCACATCCCAAAATGTGTTAAACTACTGTTAATATATTTTATCTTTTTAGCAGAGATCTGGAGCATGCACAACACATGTACTGGAAAAAGCGTTGCCTTGGGATGAGAGGTGAGATCCTGTTTTATGCCTGTAGCCATAGAACTGGGAATATATAGCAGATATTAGATGGTTTTATGCCCTTCTAATCCCGAGCTGCTCAGCAGGCTGGGGTCTGCATCCTAGTGCTTAGTCAGCCTGAATCTCAGTGTGTTTTAGCCAGCGTGTGAACTCAGCTGTTCCCTGAATTTACAAAATGCTCCTGTGAGAGGCAACAACCTCTGCAATGCACCTTCCAGTGCCCAGCTCCTGCACAAGTGATGGGAAATGAAATCACTGAAGGGGAACTTTGACAAGCTACATAATGAAATACCTCCCCCAAATGGATGTAAAAACTACTTCACACTGTCCTGCTCCAAGGAGCTCATCCTAACTGGCAGGATTTAGAATTTAATGAACACATACAGAGATTTCTGTATTGGACATCTGCTTCAATCAGTGCACTTGAATCACAATCAGATGTTGCACAGAGAAAAGGGCCTGAGGGATGCTCTGGGTGCTGGGTGAAGGACAAGAATCCTGACACTTGCCGGTGGTTTATAGAGCCTACCCTGCACCTGCACAAGGTTTGTACATTTAACAGGCAACCCGAGAGCTTCTGTCTGCAACTTGCTCACGTTTCTGCTGAAAAAAAAGAGAGGAATCCTTGCATTTCCTATTGCGCGCAACTGTCAGAATTTGGGAGTGGAAAAAAGTGCCAGCTGGCTTTTTTTGCAATGCGTGAAGATCACGTGTGTGTGTGTGTAAACTCCCAGATTTCTTACATGTACAATATCCAAACCTCTGCCTCCTCTTAGAGGCTGCCTGACAGAAAGAACTCTCAAATTCTAATTCCTGCTGGACTCTCCTAAGCGCACACAATCTGATCAACAGGGGAGAGGTACATGTCTTCCAAGGGATCAACATGCAAACCACAGGACACGCTGGAAACATGAAGACAAGGTCTGGTCCCTGGATCTTCTCATCAGGTCCTTACATCAAATATTGGTAATACACTTGGATTTCAGAGAAAAATGCAGGCAATGCTGTACATCACCCTGCAGTAACAGTTAATGAACCCAACAACGTAACAATTTATGTATAAGCTGGAGTCAAACAGGAATTTATTGACTAATTTCTAAAACGCCACGTGATGTAAGGGAAGTATATTTTGGAGGGAGATGTCTTGTCTAGAAATGACTAGAGCATATTTTTAATTTTAGGCACAGAGAAAAAAAAGGTTAAACCAGTCCTGTTTATTTCCCCTGCCCTGAAGGAGGGGTTCAGAGAGTGCACAGAGGTGTGTGCAGGGCTGGGGCAAATTCTGGACTTATGGATGGGCTGAAGCATTAGGAGGAGCACTCATGTCCAAATTACCCACCACGTGTATAAAACCTGTAGGATCACATCCATGGTGCAGCCTGCCTTTGCAGCTTGTTTTGATGGAAAGAACACCGCTTCTCAAGACACAGCTTTCATGGTTTGCAAACTTAAATGCTCCTCATTTAAGATATGTACATAGTTTTAAGGGCTTAAGCACATATTTGGATTATATGGATCATCCAAATATTAAGATTTACACAAAATCTAGAGAGTTCACAACATATTCTGATTGCCAGCTGGTGAGAAATAAAATCTATCAAGCAATTTTACAAAAGGGGAAGTTGTGTACTGTTACAAAATAGAAACTGTACTTTGGAATTAATATACAGGGACATATGCATGAATTAAAATGCTGTTGTTATACACACAAATTATCGAAAATCAAAAATCGAAATACCGGTAATATTTAATTGGAAACCTGTGTGTGAGAGAAAGTCACCCATCTGGAGTGAAATGAAACAGAGAAGTTGTTACACAACGAAAACCATCTGATGAGAAAGGCAAATCTCAAACCACAGAGACCTTAATGCAAGAGTATGGGCAGGTATAATCCAGGTTCAATCAAAATGGCAGGAGGATGTGTGGGACGCCTGAAAAGGTGTTTAACAAGACAGACTACCACCCAGAGAATCTGAAACAGAAAATAGATGGCCAGCATTCAAAACACTGTGTTCCAAGAATTGATTTTGACATAAAAAAATAGAAACCCTGTTCCTCAGCAAATTCATGTAGGAAACATTTTTAATTTCAGCATTACACATGGCCCTATCCTGTACCATGAAAAGGTTTATTTAGTCATGCAAGCAGCTGCCTTTTGATTTGACAACTCATATTCAGTTTTCAGGATTTAACCCACCTGAAACTGGAAAGAAACATGAAGAACTGAGTGCCAGAAAAGGATGAGTTCATTTAACTTCCCATGGTGTTATGAAGGTGGAGGCAACTCACAGAATCAAACCTTATAGAAATTGCATAAAATAGCTTCACAGAAATGTAATTTCAGCCTGCTACAAAGTAATACAGATACATAAGAAATTAAAAGATTAGAAAGCTAAATGCAGACTTTAATATACTTAGCTACCAAACTGTGAAGATAAATGAGGCAGAGATCATTCTATACATTTAGATTTTGTTATAATAAACATGTTTATAATAAATTGTCAAAGAGCTCCTAAAAGGACAGGTTTGAGACATTAGTATGCAGCAGTCCTTTACAGCATGTCAGAGATACAGCAAATGTTACATTATTTATTACAGCAATCAATACATTAAAAAAAAAATAGACACGAAGTCTATGCCACTACTGTACCCTTGTTCCTTATTTTATATGCAGATTTGTCTTATTTAGGAGAGGGCTTAGTGTTTTTATAAGCATATTTCACTTAGCTAAAATGCAAGGTAACACAGCTTATTCGTACCCCGTTTTCCCCTATTAAATAGTTTTACAAATGAATCAAATAGAAATTAAAAGGTGAATGCCAGTTTCAAATGTCTTACTAATACAATTGCAAAAGTGTGAAATATTTTTAATAAAACCTCTATAATCAGTAATTTTTCATGACAAGAGCAAGCACATAGAATCATCTCAGAAAACTAATACTGAATTAAATTTTTCATTGACATTGAGGAAAATCTCAAAGTATGTCTTTTTATTCTGTCCTTACAAGAGGAAAATTTTCATTCTACACCTTTTCAGCTGAATGATTTTAAATAAAGACAGTTCAGCAGCACATGACAGGTAATGGAGAGTTGCACAAAAAACCCAAAGTGTACAGAAGACAAATGAAGACAGACCTTTAAGGAACTCCACTGCTGCAAAGATTTACCAGAGTTGTGACTCTGTGAGAATTCACAGAAAGAGCTTGCAGCATCCCTCTTATCAGGGGAATAACTCTGTAGCTAATGATTAAAGTGTCTTCTCTTAAATATTCCTTTGGGTTTTTTGTTCCTTTTTAAGATGACCTGATCTCTCCAAACATTTTCTCCCAAAAAGACTCCAGAGCTGGCTATAAAATAGGGGTTTGGACACTGATTTCATGCTGGTGTTCTGGAAGTTTAGGAGAAGATCTTCAGGCTTTCAACTACCTACAAAGTTTTGAGAAATAAGTTAGATTTTATTGGAAAAAATCTAGCAGAAATCTTTCCATACAGGACCTGATCTTTGTTTTGAAAATAAATTTGTTGTTTCATGAAGATTCATCCCTCTTACTCGTTTCTGATTCCTTTTATGCATTTGGATAGTTCAGCACAATTCACTGTGCCTTCTCCAGTATGAAAAAGTTTAGAACAATTATTCTGATTTTGGTAGGGAACAGAAGTGGAGGAGAAAGTCCAAGGCAAGCCTTGATCATAGTTGTTAAAAGTATGAATGAATAAGTAACCAAGAAGAGAGAACACAATAATCTGCAGCACTGAGAAGAAAAGTGCAGTGAGGGAAACAAAAATATCATCTCATCATACATGTGGCTCCATTACAGGAAAGAAAATAATCCAAATTTCAGTATATTTGTTGTAAAGCTGAGGTATAGAATTTCAGAATAAACTCTGAAAGTTATTTTCAGTAATTTAATTTTTTTTTCTCTCATCTTTGTATATGGATTGCACCTATTTTAGTTTTGCTAACAGACCTCCAAAACCTCCCCACAGTAACGTGTTTTACAAAGCGCCACCTTGCAAGCTATAAATCACCATGTGCTTGAAAAGGCCATCAGAACTCTGCCCAGCTGACATGGCAGAGAGCTGCTCTCACTACACAATACCCTTTAAATATTAAGAAAAGTTCTGGCACTTTTTTTCTTTGACCATTACTTTTTTTAGCAACTGATGTATTTGCAGACCCCAGGACTCCCTTCCAAGATACACAAAAACACAAGTCAAAGGTCAGCAAGAGGATGTAAAAATACCATTTAATCTTATCTGTGCAACACTTCATGTAGACTTATTTCACCATTTTCAGGTTCTCTTTGTTGAAAGACTAATTTATTTCTGTACTGACAAAAAGAGATAATAATTTTCCAGCATGAATTGAGGAAAAACTCCTACATGTAACTTTAGTCTTATATAAAAGATTTGAATATACTTATGATACAAATGTTTATATTAAAGAATTAAAAATCAGTGCACAGCATATAAAACGTTTTTATACAAAGAAGGAAGTTTTCTACTACTGTGTCATGTTCATTTACTGCCAGTTTAAAAAAGTTTTGTTTCACAGAGTTAGACATGAAGTATCTTTTCTCTGGGATTGTTTTCCTTGTTATGCACATATGAGTTACTGGGATACTTCTGCATTTTCCATCGCTGTGTCAACTCACTATTCTGTTTCTACAGGGGTGTTGATAGCAAATTCACACACCCATGCTAAATTGCTGACTTCAGTGCCGGGCATTTTGCTCTCTTTCAGCATTTGTGGGTCGGGACCTCAGAAAGGCACTTTGCCTAATCCGGAGAAAATTTGAATTTCGAATTTGCGTCCTCCATTACACGTGATCTTCCTGCAGCTCCGAACCGGCATATTCCCTATCAAATCCCTGGCACTACGACACAAAAGTTTTCAGAGAGAAGCCCGGCAGAGGATTTCCACTGATGACGAAGACACAAATTGCAGCTGGCGTAAGAAAAGCGGGAGCAGCAGCCCGGGCTGGGTCAGCCTGCGCCGAGCCCGCCCGTCCTGCCCCGGCCGCTTTGTCTGAGGCCTCCCGGGCGCAGCACCAGGCTCGGCCTCCAACCTGCGCCAGCGGGGCCGAGCTCTGACCGGGAAATTAAACGCTAATAAATACGGGGGGACGACGACGACGACACAAAAGCCCTTTACTCGTTGTGTGCGAACGCGGTCCCGGTAGATACTGCCCGGTTTCCATGGGGACATTTTGTTCTGACTTCAGATCCCCATGATCGGGGTGAGATGAAGAGGAACTTTTGGGGCTTTTTCGCCGAACTGAGCAGAGTCGTCCGTCCCCGTACCCCCCCCGCCCCCCCCCCCCGAGGGAAGCGGGGCGAAACTGTTCGTTATCGATCGATTTTATGTAATTTATTCTTTTTTAAAAGATGACTACTCTTAATCCCTGAGGAACCGGGGCCGCTGGCTGGGTACAATTAGCACATTTTTAGCATTCCTGCGAGAGCTGCCCGCCGGGGCAGGACAGACACCCCGAGCTGGGGTCCCCAGCACAGGCCGGGCGAGGGGGACCCTCGGGGTACGCCGGGGGGCTCCAGGTGCAGCGGGGACCCCTCGGGCTGCACCTCTGGGGTGCCCAGGTGCTGGAAGGCCATGGTGGGTGGACGGCGAGAGCCGCCAGCAGCACCGTGCGAGCCCAGCTCGGCCGGGACAGGACCGGCCACGTCATTTCGTGGCTTTTCACCCCAAAACAGCGCAAATTTTCTACCATCACCGCGCTGGTGGGCGACCGCGGCCACGCCCGGCCGTGGCGGCTGCGGTGGCTCGTTTTCCACGAGGGACGGGAGCAGCCCCCCGCGCCCCGAAGTCCCCCCAGAACCCCTCACTGCCCATCCCCGCCGAACCCCGCGGCCGGCCCGCCCCGTCCCGGGGTCTCCTCCATCGCCGTCCCCCCGCGGGAGGAAGGGGCGGCCGGGGGCGGCGGCTGCCATTGGCCGGGCAGCGGCGGCCGCAGCTGCAGGACACAATTAATTATGCTAATGGCGCGGGGAGCGGATGTGCTCGCTTCCCCCCGATCCCTCTCCCCGTTTTTGGCTGGCCGGGCGGGAGGAGCCGCCCTGGCCCGATCACATGATATTGTCTTCGCGCCACTTTCGTAAAACCCTTTTTATTCCAGGGCTCAGCTCGGCTCTAAGGTATCGTGTTTATCTTCCCCTTTCCCCGCTCTCTCCTTCGCGCTCCTTTTTTTTGTTTCGCCTTCCCAAAGCCGGCGCGAGCCCAAGGGCACTCCCCGCTTTGCACCTCTTCTATTATTTTATTTATTTTATCGCTTTTCTCTTTTTTTCCCTTCTTTCTTTCTCTCTGTGCCCCGCACCCTTCCCATGCCCCGCCGCAATCAGTGCCGGCCGGCGCGGGCTGCCCGGGGCGGGGGACGCGCACCGGGACGGGCGGCCCCGACCCCGGGCTCGGTGTGGGGGCGCGGGGGCGGCAGCGCTGTACGGGGCGCGGGCGGCCGCCACCCACCTGTAGGAGTGCGCGGGGCTCGCCTCGCGTCCCGCCTGGGCCCGCGGCTCCCCCGCACCGCGGGGCCCCTCACGCCCACCCCGTCCACGGCCGGCGACTCCCGCGGCACCAACAATGGACCGGGGAGGCGGCGGCGGGAGAGACCGAAACTCGGGGCGGTGCGGGGAGGGGGTGCCGGGGATGGGGGCTCGGGGCTGTTTTTTGGTGGGGGTGGTCCCCGCGTGTCCGTTCCCCCCCCGGGCCGTGAGGGGTGTGTGTGTGTGGGGGGGGGGGGGTGGGTGTCTCGCGCCGCCCCCGCGTGGCCGGTGCGCGTGGGGCGGGGGGGAGGGGGCGCGCGCGCGGCGAGCACATGGCGGCGGCGGCGGGGGGGGGGGTGCTCAGTGATGCGCATGCGCGGCGAGCGCGGGGCGCGCTGGGGGATGTAGTGCGGAGGGGGGCGGGCCGGCGGCGCGCGCGCGCGCGGGCGGAGGGGGCGGTCGGGCGCGAGCCGCACCACGCGCTCGGCGGAGCCGCCGCCGCCGCCGTCGGGGCTCCGCGAGATTCCCCGCGCGCGCTCCCGCGGTGACCCCGCGCAGGCAGGACCGGGCGGGGGCCGGGACGGCGGGACCGGGCGGGGCGGGAGCCGCGGGGAGCCGGAGCGGCGCGGGCACGGCGGCGAGAGGCGGCCGCGCTGCCCCGTCGGGCCGGGACAAAGGGGCCGCCCGGGGCCGTGCGGAGCCGCCCTCGGTGCAACTTCGCGCTGCGCTCGCGGCTCCCCCTTGCCCCGGGGCCGCGGGGCGGGCCGGGGTCCCTCGCGGTGGCGGCGGGTGCGGAGGGGGGGCGGGCGGGCGGCTTGGCGCGTTTTTGGGGCTTTGAATGGAGGACTGCATTTCCCACCGTGCTTTGTTCCGCCGCGGCGGCCGCGCGCGGCCCCGGACGGGGCGGGCAGCACGTGGCGGGGCGCCCCGAGACCCTTCCCGGGACGGGGCCGCCGCTCGCCCTCTGCAAGTGCGGAGGCCGGCGCCGAGCGGTACCCCAAGGGATGCTCCGGCTGCATCGGGCGTGGGGGACGCCGTGCACGTGGCGAGCGGGGCCGAGTAATCCCGGTGCCCGCCCCCCCGAGCAGATGGTCGGTGCTGGGAGATAACGGCGGCCCCGGGGCAGATAAATCCCCGCGGGGTTGGGGGCTCTCCCAGGCACAGCCACCGGCACCCGGAGCGGCTCCGCTTCGGGGAGAGCCCCTCGGGGGCGGCCCCCGCCGCCCCGGGGCATTCCCAGCCTGAGCCTGCCCACCCCCGCAGGTTTGTAAGGCCGGGTTCTGGCAGTGTAGCTCCAGAGGGAAATGGAAATTTGTTAAGAGAAAATTTTACCCCCTCCCCTCCTATATGGAGGCTCCGTTGCTTTTGTGCTGCGCTGCAGCTCACGAATCATCTGAAGTACAGATACTCCATTATCTGATGTGAAGCGTGCGGGATCACGTGTCAGAACTTTTCTTGCACTGCTGGGGGGGAAAATGTTCGGTTGTTGGGTGATGCAAGACCCTCCAGGAGAAAGGTCAACTAAAATGTCTCTTGTGCTGTAAGTAACACATAAGAGCAGGAAACCGGGATGTTTTGATGCCTCTTCGGGCACTTTTCAGCTGCTACTAAAATCTGGAAGAAGCCATTTTTACCTTAGTTCAAGTAAAAAACTAGCTGTAGACCTTTCCTCATTTGGTGTGCCCTCACTTAAACTGCCTTCTCAAAACTCTTGAACCTATTTCTGCTCTATGCTTTAATAAGAAAAAAATCTCTCCTAAATTGAGTAGCAAATCCATATCTGTGTTATGCAACATTAATATTGGTTTTCTCTCTTGGCAGGTACTGTTGGCTCCCGTGCTTCAGTCAAGATGCTTCTGTGATGCTTTAGCTGCGCTGAAACAACACTTTGAAATAGAAGAATTTGTGTCTGGTGATTGGCCTCGAGTTGTGCAAAAGTGCTTACAGTGCAGGTAGAGTTTAGGATCTACTGCAGTTTAAGCACTTCTGGCATTACTGTGGCGATTCCGTGATGATGGCAGGGGCACGGATGGAACCAGGATTGTAGTGCTGCCTTAGAGCTACGCTGCAAATGGTCCTTGTGTTAAGGTGCATCTAGTGCAGTTAGTGAAGTAGCGTAGAATCTACTGCCCTAAATGCTCCTTCTGGCACAAGCTGCTGCCTGCGCATCCAGAAAAACTGAGTCCATCTGGCTTTGGCTCAGCAATTACCGTTTTTAGTTAAAGGTGTTTTTTTTTGGTTTTTTTTTTTTTTTTTTTTTTTTTTGGTTCCATTGAAGGCAATTGCTCGGGAAGTAGTTTTGTCCTAGCAGTATCAAAGTGCTCATAGTGCAGGTAGCTTGGAATTGGACCTACTGTAATGTGGGCACTTACAGTACTGCTAGATAAAGTGCATCCTAGCCAGTGCCAGTTGCTGGAGAAGATGGTGCTGATTACAGTCAGTTTTGCAGGTTTGCATCCCAGCTTACTAAAATTGCTGTGCAAATCCATGCAAAACTGACTGTGGTGGTGGTGTATCTGTGTTGAATAATGGGTTTTCAAGCTTCTTTCTTTTTTCCTTCTGCCCTCTCCCCACTCCCTTTTTCTTTTTTTTTTTTTTTTTCTCCTCTTTCCTGGAAGATTTGAAGATGCTTTGCGCTGATTTCTCCATGGGTGGGGATTTGTTGCATTACTTGTAGCTGTATGTAGAGTATTGCACTTGTCCCGGCCTGTGGAGGAAAGGAGGACTTGTCGTCAGGCTGAACTGCCCTAAATTTGCCATTTTGGTAAAGCTCTTGTTTTGCTGTTGTCGGGTGGATCACGATGCAATTTTGATTAGTTTAGTAGGAGAAAAATTGCACGGTATCCATCTGTAAACCGCAAGACCTTCATCGCTGACAGTGTGCTTTGTGTCAGTAGTCACTGCTCACAGGACTGTCCTTGCTGGTGGCTCCACAGCTTCAAGGGACACAAAGAAAGAAAACATTGATACTAAGGTTTGTCCACCATTTAAAAAGACCAAAAAAGCCCAAAACACAACCTGAAAAGGAAACCCCATGAGTACTTGTGGTGGTCCAGGAAAGCACATTTTGGGGGTTTGTTCCTGTAATGTGTAAATGACTATGGCGGACTTACCAATAAAAACATTTTAAAATAAAACTTGTGTTTAATGGATTTCACTAAATGTGGTTCCAGTGGACAAGTAAGACATAAAGGAGCTTTTTTTTTTCTGACTGTGAGTTACAGCCTCCCAACAACTTCTTACATTTTGATTTTAAAGAAGGTGCATCTTGCTGCTGCTAATTCAGGGACAATCTTAGCTGGGAAGGGGGGGATGTTTCTCTCCAGGCCAGAAGGATGTCCACTCAGTGCTCATCCTTAAGCCATGGTCCTCATGGTCATGCTTTTTTATTTTTTATTTTTTTTTTTAATTTTTTTTTTTTTAGCTCTTTGACTCTCAGCCTTGAAGTTGAGAGTGGAGCTGCATCCTGTCTGGAATTGTTGCTCTGGAAGTGGGGATCCCTTGGTTTGTCCCAGCTTCAGAGACTGGCAGAATGGCGTGACTAGAAATGGAGCTGGAGTTGAGGCTGAATGTAAGAGCTGGGAGAGTGTGCTGATTGAATGATGGGATCTGGGTGCTTTGGCAAGGGAAGGAGCTGAGCCTGAGCTGTGGGTGTGCAAGGGTTGATGGACATGGTGTTGAGACTGCTGCTGCATTGCTGTCCTGTACTAAATGCTGGGTTGGCTTTGGCCTTTTTTGAATGGTTTATCTCACTATGGGGAACCTCTTGAGAAGGTTGCTTGGATTCTTGAGTTTCTGGGTGTTTTTTCTAGCCTGCTCTTCTAAAACTGTATGGTTTCATGTGCATTGTATGGCCAAACTTGTGGATGTGCCCCAGCACCACAGTGTGGGGTTGCTGCAGTTGCCTCGGCACGAGCAGATGTGGTCTGTGAAGTGGGTGGGCAGCACCAGTGAGTTTTCAACACCCTTTCCCTCCGCCAGCTAAAATAATCTTAAGATCCAGAAGAGTCTTATTGCTGGTCTGGCTTACTGTGGCCAGCTGGGCTGATACCACTGTGGGTCCCTGATGGAAGCCTATCCCCAGTGTCCCATGCACAGATGTGGTCAGGGGTTGGTTGTGAGCACCAGAGAAGGCAGCAAGCCAAGCACAGCAATACTTTCTGGTTGAAGCACAACTGCAGACCTCCTATAAGGCTGCAGCTGGTGGCTCTGGATGATTTTCTACCCCAGAATTTAATCTGAGGCTGAGTTGTAATCTTCCTTGTGCCTGGAGAGCTGTGATCTGGTCTTCAAACCCCTGTGCAAACAAGAGGAGAAAGATGTTCCCTAAGTGTGAGCCCTTCTGGCTGCACCACTTAGTGACAGTGAGGAACAATGGGTTGGAGTGTATGCTAATTGTGATTTACTGTAGTGTAGCATACCCCAGCTGGGTGGAAGGCATTGGGATGTGTCTGTGCTGGGAATGAAGCTCAAGTTTGCTACGGTGTTAGTGCACTCTTGGGAGATGCTCCAAGCCTGGCTTTGTATTGCTAATACCGGAGCTGCACCCAGCTCCTGTGTGGGATCTTGCTGGTGGTTTTGGGGTGATGCATTGGTGGGGTGAGTGCTGGAGGGAGTTCAGTGCCACTAGTGTGTGCATTCAGCACACGGTTTGGTGCGAGGGGCTGGTGTGGTCATCCCAGGATGTGTCAAATGGTGAGGGCTTCTGAGCACTGTGTGTGGGCCAGAGCCTGAAAAGGACACCCCAAAACCACCCCAGCCAGGCTGAGCTCTTGGCAAATCGCTGATGGCTTCAGCAGCGAGGGGTGGTGTTGAAGCTGCTGAGTGAGGGAGATTGTTGTCTGTTCCCGTGGGTGAAAGCTCCATTAGCAGTGGAGGTGTTGTGCTGTACTGGTGAGTATCCACACAATCTATTCTGAGTGACAAGCCTGCGGTGTGCATTTGGGGTGGTTTGTGTGGATTTCACCGACTCAGCTCAAAGTGCTGAAATATGGAAGCCAGCTGAATGTTCCTGCAGTTGTAAACCAGCTCAGGCATCGGGGGAAGTGAGATCTGTTCGCTGGGAGCAGCTTCTTGCAAAGTGGTGCCCTGTGTGTGCTTATGCTCGGTAGTAAGTTGGTTTTATTGTCAGCCTCTGGTACTTGAGAGCACAGCAGGGCAGGTGCTCCAGGGCTGAATGCTGGGGAGAGGTTAACCCACAGGGGTATTGGCATTGCAGGATTTGGAAGTCAAAGATGCTCCTACTATCACCTGAGCACATCTCAGGAGTGAAATGGTGTGAAAAGAGGCTCCGTGTGACAGCAGTGTTTGCTGGTTCTGAGCTATCTCACCACTGCATCTCCCATCGAGGCGTCTGTTTTGTCAATTAGTTTCTCTGTCCTTTCCTCTTACTGAGGATAAACTATTACCTGAGGATAAGCCACTGGCTTTCACACATTGCAGAACCCCCTTTCTGAGGAGATCTCCCAGCCTTGCTCACACCTGTGCCCAGCCTACAGCCTGCTCTACACTGCCCCAGTCTCTGTGTCAAGACTTAGGTTTGCAAAGGTTTAGAAATGCTGAACCTGCTGTTTTGAAGTAACAAATGATCCATTTCTATACTTAATTGCTTTATCTTAAGCCCAGAGCATTGCTTTGGGAGCTTTTTCAGGAGATGCCCTTGATTCTGAGGTTTTTGGGTGTTCTGTATGATCGGGTGGAGCCCAAGAAGGACAGAAGAAGCTCAGGAAAACCCCTCAAACAAGCTCTGCTCCAAAGCAAACTGGCTGGAGAATGGTGGGTTTGGATATTTTGGATATCTGAACTCTGAGAGAGGATGCAGAGATGGGATGTACAGAGCTGTGCAGTGAGGTATCCACTCTGTTTCTGGAGCTGTGGAGTTTTATCTCCAGGTTCCCTGCAGGGAGGGAATCCGCAGAATCTTGGGATTTTCTGATGTACTTTTTGGTTTGCCCTGACCCTTTGGAAAAGCGAAGCCAGGGGTTCCCCTATCTTTTTGGGATGCTCTGTGCAGCCCCTTGTCCCATGGGAAGCCCTGTAGGGTGCAGGGATGGGTATTCCAGTGCTCCAGCAGAGGAGGAACGGGATGGAATCCCCCTGGCTGTGCGTGCAGTGTGTCTGTCACTGTGCCAGTACAGGGGTGGCTGGAGTGCTTTTTAAATGGGGTTTTTTAACCCATAAGAAGTTGTTGGACATTGATGCTGAGGTGCTGGGGCTGTTCCAGGAGCTGCTGAAGCAGCTATTCCTGGGAGTGGGACGCCAGAGGAGTCGGCACTGGTAATTTTTTACTGCGAGTATATAAATAGGTACAAGCACACTGAGACGTGAGGGCTGATCGTGGAAAGAGACAACTCTTGTTCTGGAAACTCCAGAGGGCTTCTAACAGCAGAGTGCCTGGGCTATTTTTATAGAGTGGGAATATTTCATATTATTTCAGTCTCCTTCCTGTCACACAACACTTTGTTGTTTAATCTGTGTGTGGTTATTCCCAGCTTTAATCAGTGGTTATCCTGCGGAGCACCCAGTGGGTGCTTTGTTTTTCTCTTAAAGGGAGCTTGTTAAGATAATTCTTAATACTTCTGAATTATCTTGTTTTTAAAAAAATATATTCTTCTCTTCTGCTGTTGATGGTGTTCAGAGTAGTTTTTAAATAGCATGTTCATATCTAAATCAGTGCATTGCACCCAGGTAAGCATTTCCAGCTGGTGAGTTTTTCACATGGTCTCTGTGCTTGCTGCCTGTCGCCTTTGCTCCAAGTTACTTTTTTCAAAGTAATCACAGTCATGTAAAAAAAAAGAAAACAAAAAAAACCTTGTTAGTTTTGTTGTTTTTTTTTGTTAGTTTCCACCTGTTATAAGGTTTAAACCATAGCTGACAGAGAGGAGTAAGTACTGTAAGTATTTCTAATTTGCTTATATTGGCCACTGGACCAAGTCTTGTACAGATCTGAAACAGCTCTTGACCAGGACCTGCTGGCTGAGAAAGTGATTATGTGCTGCACCTGCCCTTGTCTCCTCCTGGCTTTTCTATCAAATCCCTGTGATAATACACCACAATGACATGCCTCGTTCTTTTTGCCTTTTTACATCTACCTGGGGATTTAAGTTGCTGTACTTCTGCAGTCGGTGTGCTGGCTGCTGCAGTCAGGTCATAACTCACCAGTTATTTGGCTAATTATCTTTCCCACTAGAAGTGTTGCTTTGTAAAGGTTAAGTTTCACTTGCCAAAGAATTTTATAAAATGCCAAGAATTGCTCTACTGAATCAAAGGGGAAACTATCAATGCTTTTCTATATATATATATATATATATATATATATATATATATATATATAATAGAGAAGAGGAAATTGGAAATTACCATTTTGTTCTGGTGATGGAGACCTGAAGTGATTTTTTAAATTTTTTTTTAATGGAAATGGTTTCTTTGGTGCTAAGTACCATCCTTGTGCTGTTCTCTGCTGGAGGAATCACCCAAGCTGGTTCCTGGGTAGGTACCCTGCAACAGCAGCAAATGGCTGGCAGGACAGATTGAAAGCTTCAAAGAAGTAACAAATCTCTTGGGACTTTAAAGGCCACTCTTTGCCTGCCTGCCTGCCTGCTTGCCCAGAGCTTCACTGCAGAATGAAAAGAAAATTTAAGATCTTCCTGCCCTGAACCCACAGCCCCCTTCCTCCAGGGCCAGACCACTACTCCGTGTACACTCCCTTGTCCCTCCCCATACCCAGCAATGCTGCAGGTGCCCATTGCTGCAGCTTTTGAAGAAGCACTGGCTCCAAGAACATTCACTTGTATTAATTTTTAGTGCTCAGAGATTGTTGTTTAAACCCCTGCAAGTGGCTTGGAAATCCCAGCCCAGATCTCTGTGCTGAGGTTGTCTGCTGGAGGTGTTGATGGACCAGCTGCAAACTGGTGCTGCCTGTAGCTGAGTTTTCAGCTTTACAGCTGGGATGTGGGAGGAATTGGGGACTGATGGGGAAGCACCATCCCAGGTTTGCCCTGCCCATCTACTCCAGACATTGCTCTTCTCTCAGAGAGGCTGCAGGGCTGGCCTCTTACGTGGCTTCTCACTTTTTAATTTTCCTCTTACTTCCCTACTAAAAAGAGTCTTTTGTATCAAGAGAAATTTACCGGATTCATGGGTAAAAAATGCAGTTTTGCATTGATACGGAGTAAAAAGGATGCAGAAAGATGGGAAAAGAATTTAGTCTTTGCTTTCTTTCTGAGTTTATGCAAACCTCCAAATAGTTCTTTCCTCAAAGGACCAATTTCTACTGAAACAAAATGGTGATGATGATGGTGATGAAAACCTTATAAATCAACCCTATAACCAAAAAATGTTAAGCCTTATCCTTCAACCTAAAAGTAGCATATGACAGAGCTTGATTCACAAAAAAAGTTTTAGTTCTCTTTATCATGAGGTAAGAAAGAAGAATGAGATGGCTGCTCACTCTCTGTTTTGGGGAGGCTTCATGGTTAAGTGTTTCATCTGCAGTAAAAGCAGTGGTTAGCTTTGAAGAAAAATTTAAAACTAACAGAATTAGGGCTGCATCAGCAGAGTGTGGCTCTTCCACTACCAATCCCATGTGTGAGCAGTGGGGATGGAAGGAGCATTGCTTGTCGTTCATTGCTCCTTCTTGTGCAATTCTATTAGTGCAGTAAATATAGCAAAATACCCTGGTGTTAACCCTGATTGCTGCCTTGCCTTGGCTCTGCTGTTGGGCCATTCCCAAGGCAGCCCTGTCGTAAACAGACCTGCTCAGAATTATTTTTATGTACCAAAAATCTCTTTTTACCCAGTTACGCCTCACTCTCCAACTAAAACACGGGCCTGGCTTGTTTTAGGAGGTGATGACAAGCAGATAAAATGGAATTAGAGCCTCTGCTCGCTGCGGGCAGTGCTGCTTTCATAGTTCCTCGCTCGGGCAGTTTGTGTTGCAGTGCTGGTGCTCCAGCTGCTGGAAGAACACTGGGATTAGCAGGTCTCAGAACTCGGATGTGGATCTGTGTGAGTGTCCTGCTCTGTGGACTTAGACCTCCTTGTGCAGCTGCTCTGCCTGCAGAGCAGTGCCTGAAGGACCTGCTGCTGTGAGAAACTCATGTGAAATGTGGATGTTGAGGTAGACCTGCAGCTGCTGCTTGTCTAGGCTGTAAAAAAACCCACGACCACCATCCAGACTGATGCCTTTCCTTGCCTTTCTCCTTATTTTCTCTCGGCTGTCATCAGTCAGTGCTTCTGGGGAGGCCTTGAAGCTGCACAGGTGAGATGGGGACAGGACAGGTCCTTGGTGCTTGGACTGCAGTCAAGGAGTTTTGCAAACAGGAACATTAGATTCAGGTGTTTGGAAGAAGTGGGAAAGTGCCTTCCATGTGGCTGCACATCAGCCTGTGGTGCTCAGCTGGGAACCAGCTGTGTCCCAGCTTGTCTTGGAGTGATGGCACAAGACCTCAGGGACTCTCCTGATCCTGGGGTTAGAAACTGCATCTGTGTTGGGCAGGATTTGCTTCACTTCAACTTCCTTCCTACTGTGGGATTCTGTTCTGCTTTTCTCATGCTGTTCAGTGAGAATCAGCTCTGCTTGGCCAGTGTCCCATCAGAGGCTGGGGCTGCACTCTGGACATGCTGGCTCTCAGGGTGATATGCAGGCACATTCTCTTGTTTTCTCCCCGGGTTTTGGGATCCTGCAAGCCCCAAACAGGAGTCGCTGTGCCACTGAGCCATGAGCTGCAGCCTCATACCAGAGCTCTCACTGGGGCTGGCTACTGGGCAGTTTTGGCTCCTGGCCCACTGCTCCTGAGTTACTGTCCCAGCTGCTGCTTGGTGAGCCTGGTCTTGCAACACAGCTGGTTTTTCAGTGCTGGTTTGGAAGACTTGTACATATCACTAATGTAAGGAAAGGTCGATTGGGTGGGCAAAATACAGCTTTCTGGACTCTTGTTCAGCTTGGTTTTATTTATTCTGGTTAATGTTGATTCTGGGTAGAGCTTTTATTCCCTGTCACGATAAAGCTGTGGCTGCCCAGAAATCACCTTATGTGATGTGAGTGCAATTGCCTTTCTGAGCTAGGGCTGCACCCTCATGGAAAGTGTCACTGGAGCCGTTCAAAAAAATCTACTTACTGTTCTGCCCATGAACCGACAGGAGGTGGGGCTTTTCCTCATTTCAGCTGCTGTGGCCCCGGTGCTCTGCCTCCATGGAGGGCTTTCCTTGGCTTTGTGGAGCCCCTCATGCCCGTGCTGTGGGACCAGCTCGGCCATGGGAGTGGGTGCTACAGCCCTGGTGCTGTGCTGGGCACACAGGGACTCTGCCAGGGCACTTGCCTGTGGCTGGCTGGGAATCACCAGGCCAGCAGAAGTGGCTGCTGTGCAGATGGGATGGGAAGTAAGCACAAAAATGACTGAGGAAAAGCTGTGTGTGACTTAGCTGTGAGAGATTTTCTCCCTGCCTGGCTCCTGGCCCCTGCCCTGACACATTGCTGGACAGTTTTAGTCCAAAATCTTCAGCCTCCTGGTTTTTCATTCACCACATGAGGGCAGGCTGTTTCTAAATAAAATACAGCAAGAAAATTTCAGCTCATTGAATATGTTCTCCAGCTCCAGGCTTCCTCTGGCTCGGGGAGGGCTGGCTGCTGCAGACCTCTCCAGGTTTTGTCCCCAAAAAGCCAAGGGGGATGCGGTGAATGAGGATGGATGTGCAGAGTCCATGCTAGCACCATCATCCCCTCTGCCCAGGAGAACCCTCCGGCATCTCCTGTAGCTATCTCACTGCTTTGTTATTCCTCTGGGCAAACTCTGTTTACTCTAATGGCATTATTAGCTCTGCATAATAAATGTCTTTTCCCATTTGTGGTGTTTGCTTGCCCTGGTACCCACATCCCCCTGAGTGCAGGGATGCTCTTGGCAGCATCGTGGTGCTGTCAACCAGCTCTGTGGGGATTTACCACCATGGTCTCACCTGACTTCACAGCTTCTGTCTTCTGGCTGCTGTGCAAGTTAACACAGCTTCCAGTGGTTTAAAAAATTGTCAGAGTTAACTGGAGTTTGTCAGATAGTTGTTAATGCTGCTGCCGCTGACTTGAGTTTATGCCTCTCCTTGATTTTTTTTTTGTTTTGTTTTTATATGGACATGTAGCAGCAAATACCCAGTGGGAATATATGACTTGAAGAACAAAGCAATATGGATTTGTCAGTGTAGCAAATAATACCCAAGGGTTTATGACCCGTGGACTTCAAAGTAAAGCAAGGACACTTGAGGTGTCAAAGGAGGATGTTGAAGGCTTTGTGGTTGGTGCCCTGGGCAGGAGCACAGGGGGTGAGAGTGGGGCAGGGGCAGCCCTAGGAGTGGCTCCAAAGAAACTCCTCTGAGATGTTCCTCTCAAAGCCCTCTTGAGCTGCACTGACAAAAATGCTTTGCTCTCACCAATAGCGCCAGCTGGAATTTGTTTTTCTGAGGGAATTCTTGTGCCCACAGTCCACTGTGAGCTGATCAGAGCAGCTCTCTGTTAGCTCATCATTGGAAGTGACAGAACAGCCAGGGATGAGGAGAAAGCCCAAGCCTCTCAGTGAAGCAATGTGATTGCTGGTGGGCAAAAGCCTACTGGATGTTATTAATCTCCAAGAGTCAGACACACCACAGTGACTGCAATAAACCCCTAGTCTCTCTCAGTTATCTTGAGAATGATACAGTTGGGAGATGTGCTGGGAAACTCTCAGTGTGGTTCTGTCCTGCTTGCTCCTGCTCTGGTGCTTTTTCCAGGTTTTTCAAAGCTTCACTTGGGAAATAAAAAAAACAAAATCCCACAGAAGAACAACAGAAAGCAAACCCTCAAAACCCCAGAGGTGGCTGCTAGGGGAAGTGTCCAATGTTGGTGTTTGGAGCCCTGGCTATCTTTCACTATGAGTGAGTTTGTGCTCTCCTGCTGCTTGAAACCTGATTTCTGCCCAACCCCTGCCTGCCCTCAGGGCTGTGCCTGCAGAGCTGCAGGCACCAGTGGATTTAAATCAATGTAGATTGTTCCAGTCAACTCCTCCTAGAAATGCTTCTGCTTTGCTTGCTCTCTCAAATAATTTTTCATGTCCTCCTGTGTAAAGCATTTGGGAGGACACCTTGGCTCAATTTAAAGTTTTTATTAGTGTCTTCAATCTGGTGGAGCTCTTGCAGCTCTGTGGGAGAAACATGTCCTATGCCACAGATATATCCTGGGCAGAGGATGGGCCAGGAAAACACAACCTGCACTTTTGGCAACTCCTGCGCTTGCTCATCCTCACTCTCCACAGTTATGCCACTGTAACTGCTGATGTAAGCCAAGTAAATCCTGGGCTTGGGGCTGCCAGAGCCAGAGGAAGTGCTGGTCCCTTGCCCTGACCAGTGACAAATTTATTCTCTCTTTCTGCATTTTTTGAAAATAATTTTTTTTTCCATCTAGAGGGACATAAATAATTGGTGCTGAATTGTTGGTCTTTTTCCAGATGGGAAGAGGTGTTTTCCTCAGCTGATTTTTTCTCTCTGCTATATGATGAAGTTCAAAATGCATCCAGGGAGGGAGATGGCCAGGTGGGCAATTGTTGCCTCCTGGATGTGGCCCCTTGGCCCCAATGGGGACAGAAATTATCTTTGGAAGTGGTGGTTCTCCTCTGCTATCACTCTCCTGTGGATTTACAGGAGTAAATAGCAAACAGGTCATGATGGAGTTTTAAGGGTTGAATTTGGAAAACCACTCCCTCCATGACTGTTGTTAATCTGCTTATGATGAGGGGGGAAGAAAAGTCAGTGCTCTGTGGGTGTTATCAGCTGAAGAGATAAAGCCTTGACTCCAGGTCACCTCTCAGTGTGTTCCTTGGCAGTCCCAGCACCTGGACCAGGACCTGCCCAGTGGTGTGTGGTTGATTTGCTATCAGTGTCTGCTGGCAGGACTGGAGCTGGCTGAGTTCCAAATTCCTCACCCTTTCTGGCTGTTAATGGGTTAAAGCAGCTTTTCAGAGGAAGGCTCCCTCTGTCCCCAAATCCTGTCCATCCCACCACCTAAAAAGCATGGAGCACTAAAATGAAAAACTGTTTTCATGGTGAATAGACTCTTCTGCTAAATATGTGGTAATGTACCAGCAGGCACAGGAATGAGCTGTCTGGATGAACAAAACCCAGGATTGGTGGGTATTAGCCCCTGGCTTGCAGTTGGCATTGTACTGGTCCCAGAGTTTTTGGGATAACAGCAACATTTCTACTGTTTCTTGGTACTGGCCCTGTGAGCTGTGTTCCTGCAGTTCTTTTATGCCACTGTGTCAGGGTCTCTGACCTGGTGCCAAGCTCAAATCCAAGGAAATCCAGAGCAAATCTCTTTGCAGAGCTGTGTGATATTTGTAGAAATGAAGGAAAGCTTTCCAGCTGCTCTGCAGGGAAATCCAACCCTCTGCAAAATCCAGGGGCTGAATGTCAACAAGAAAATTCCCATCAACTTCAGCTGGGCCAGGATTTGGGTTGGCATTAAAAGCTCAAAGTGCTGGTGCTGAGCCCAGCTCCACTGCTCCATTTCCAGCACTGTAACCTGAGGACTAACCTCTGTTTTAGCAGAGTTCAGCCTTCTGGATTTGTTGCTGATCAGTTCTGCCGTGGTTGCTGCAGGAGCTGAAGTGCCATCACAAGCTGCACAGGGTGTTTGAGCCCCTCTCTGGCACAGACTGTCCCTGCTCACAGCCACTTCCCCTTTCCCTTGGCTGGTAACTAACAGGTAACAAGCTGGATTTCCCACTCCAGCTCCCTGCACAACCAAGAACCTAGGTATGGGAGGGAACAAACCAGCATTTCTTTTTCCCAGTTTGGGATCACTGGTGTCCTCTCTGGGATTTTCTTTGTGGCTCTGGCACCAGCCTGACTGTGGGCTCAGGATGCTCAGCCTGATGCCAAGGATCTGCTGTGCTGCTTGCAATATTCTCCTGCATTCAGTTCACCCTTAAAATACCCACAACTAAATGCTAAGACTTAGGACTTCTCTGGATCTGACCCTGGAAAAACAAAAGGCTCCTGCTTTTGTGAGTGGTGTAAAATGTCCAAGGAGACAAACCACCTGACCTAAGCTGTTTTTTTTTTTTTTAAATCCATAGATGCATGACCATTGGGAGGGGAAACAAGGCCAGTTTTTGTATTTATTGCTTTCCAAATAGGCCAGGATTGCTAACGTGCTGTCCATTGCTGTCTGGCTTTAGTGACCATTTTTTAACATCACCCCATGATGGTTAAATACAGTAACTTCCCTTCAGATCAAAAAATCTATGGCACTGATGTCCTTGAGTCCTTTGGGATTTGGGACTGTGTTCAGACCAATTCATGAAATGCTGCTCAGTAGCTCACTCAGTGCCAAGTCTGTGGGGCTTCAGCTTGTCTGTGATTCTGTTTTAGCCACCATGGGCAGAAGTGATTTGACAAATTCTTGCAATGCCATGTAGCTCAGACGAGCTGCTGCCTGGGCTGGTGCCTCTCAGGGTTCTGGGGGGCACAGGGAGCCACAGGTTCTTCTTGGACAAAATCCTGCAGGCTAGGTGAGCTGCTCAGCTCTGCTCCTGGCTGGGACAGAGTGGTGCAGAGGGGTTTGGATGTCTTGCCCAAAATGCACTGTTATTTGTTTTTTTCCCAGGCTGTTTCTGGCTGCTGCACTCACTGCCTGCCTGTGGCTGCTGTCTGGTGTAGAGAAGCTGCGAGTGGCACAGCTCCTGCTGGGATCCCCATCTGTGTGCTGAGCCTTGGAAGGCTTCTTCTTTCTAGCTCTGTCAGCTTCTGTGGGGTCTCACACTGTCTCCACCATCACACCCCTGTGACGTGGGGAGATGTTTCACTTGGAAGACATCAAACCAAGATCACAACAGTTTTGAGGCTTGGACATCAGCCTGGTCCATAATCAGAGGAAGCAAAAGGTGAAATCCATGAATAAACCTTTGTAAAAGTCTTTAAATTTGTAATTAAATACTGAGCAGGCTTTGGTATGTTCTGCTGTATCCCAGAGAGGCTTTTGGGATGGTCTGAGGTCTCCACAGTAGTTGCAGACTCTCTCTCTAAGGGCTGTGGGTGATGCATTTAGGGGCTGGAACGATCCAGTGATCTGGATATGGCAGTCTCAGAGCTGGCAGGCTGGAGTGGTGGGGGTCTCCATCCTTGAAATACATCTGCCCAGAGCAGGGCCTGGTTCTGTTCTGCTCCAGTCTGGACAGTTGCTCTCTGTAACTTAAACCATAAAAACTCAATATAGCTTTGTCCAAGCAGATCCCAGTGTGGTGTTAACACCACCACATCCTTAAAAAATGCAAGTGGTGTCAATTTAATAATTATACTGTATTTCCACAGCAGATGTTGACATTTCACTATTGTCCCAGAATTAAATGTCAAGTTATTCCTGTTCAAAGCTAGAACTGGAATGTTCAGGGATTCCATCTGCAGCTGTATTTAGAGCCTGCCCGCCTGCTAAGCCAGCATTTCCAAGCAGGTTTTACATGGGCTGTGGTGAGTTCATATGTGTACCAGAGAGCTGCCTGGGTTAATTAATTCCCTTTCCACACATTATAATCTAGAGAAGCAGGACAGCTGGAAAGAGAGGCTTTTTTTGAAGAAATCAGTAATTTTGCACATTGTGGGACCAACTTTTGGATTTCTGCTGTTGTTGCAACCTGGAAAACAGAAGTACCATTCAAGAATGAGCTGAAGGTGGATGTGAATGCTCCAAGCACCACAGATACATGATTAATCTGTAGCAATCCCTAATCCAAAATCCAGTGCAGAAGCACTGACACAGCTTTTAATTTTGCATTTCTCACTCTTTATGAGAAATCTCTAGATCTGCCTTTGAAGCCACTTTCTGTGCCCTTGGCAGCTACTGAAACACTTTGCCTTCATTTGAGTGGTCAGGTAAATATCTCTGTGCATCGCCGAGCCCTTACGGGTGCCACGTGCTCTGCGTCTGCTGCTGAGTCCCTCAAACCATCTCATCAGAGGCAAACTCTTCTTTGCTCAGCTGTGGAATGTTGTTTCTGAGCATCTTGCCCTGCCTGGTTCAGGGGTAAGTGCCACTGAAGGATTTGGGGGAGGGATGGAGGAGGTTTCTTTTGTACAGCCCCAGATCTGCTCAGCTCCTGGCATTGTGCCGGTGACAGAGGAACTACACGGGGTGGCTTCAGCTGGCCCCAGAAATGGCAAAGCTGGAGATTTAGGGGGACCTAAAATGCAGGTGATGTTAATGTCATGCTTGGCAGCTTTAGCTGCTGTTGGTGTGCATAGCCTGTGGTTTTACAGCCTAAAAGACATAGGCACTTTCTGCCAGGTCTATCAGCTCTGTGTGTCCTGTCCTGTTCCTCTCTGGAGAGAAACCCTGGGGGTAGAGGGGCAGCAGAGATGTGGCTGGAGCCATTTGCAGGACATGGGTAGCAGAGGAAGGAGGGTTGTGTGTGGGAAGGAAGGAAGGGAAGGAAAGGAAGGAAGCCCCCAGGTCTCCATCCTGTAGCATTTCCAGATTGAATCTGGATGCCTCCAGACCAACACAGATGGGTGAGGGGCAGGTGCAACAAGAGGCAGTTTGAAACCGTGGTGATGGGAGGGCAGATTATCCACCCAGTGCTTCTGATCCGGTTGATTATGGATTAATGTCTCTTCAGACAGAGGCCTCAGGTGACTGCAAATATTTCCAGAAAAGAGACAGATCAACAGAGCCTTGAAATTGCAGCTTGGGCAGGTCACACCAGCCATGGTCTGAGCCTCACGGCCACCTTTTATGTGACAAAGCAGAAAATGTCCCTTTGTTTTTTTTTGGGTGGCAGCTTGCAGGGAGTATGCCATTTTCAGGTCTCTGAGGGGTTTTTGAGATTATCAGTCAGAAGCTCAGAGAGTCCCTGTTTCTGGAGAGTCTGAAAATGAACAAAGAAGGGTGATAAGAAATAATTTGAGGAGGTTTTATTATTATTACATTTAGTGGTAGGGTTGTTTCTTTAATGCTCTATATGTTTTTCCCACAATAGATAGGTGAGCTTATATTACATAGAAAAAAGCTATTAGTTTTCTCAAATGATTGTCAATTTTCTTTCCAAATTGCTAAATTAAATTTTCTATTCTATGGGAATTCTCATTCATTTGTGCAAAATCCTGTGCTCAGATAGTTAGGCCAATCTCATCATGCAAGACCATTAGATGAACTAATTGGATCTGTCTTACTTGTGCATTTCTATCAGGAATATCTAATAAATGTGGAAATCCATTTGGAAATGAAGATGGCATCTTCATCTTCTTGGAACCGTGGAGATTTCTGGTGTTGCAGTTGCAGCCTGAGCGCAGCCAGTGGGAATTGGCTGCTTTGTCAAAGCCTTTTTCCAGGGTAGGAACCTGACCCTCTTCATGATCCTCACAAGCTGCTAAAGGATGCAGTTTCTGCAGGGTATTTAATTGATGCTAATCCCAGGAACTCACAGGGGCATCTGTCCCTTTGGGCTGTCACTGAGGAAGGTGTGAGGGTGACCTCTGGGTGGTTGCTGCTGATCCTCTTCAGTGTACTCATGGATTCATCTCCTCACTGTCCCACTAAAGCAGAGTGAAACTATTACCCCGTGTTGCAAATGGAGAGGTGTGGGAGCCAGGCAGTGAAGCAGCTGCCAAGGTTGTCTGGTCTGGAGGCATCTGAGTGGAGCTTCTGCACTCTAAATCCCAGCACTTCAAAGTTCACCTCTGCTTGGTCTTCCCTCCTGTTGATGCTTAAGAAGCTGGCACAAGACTAACAGTGACTCCTTTTGTACTCAAGTTTTTATCTTCTAAAGCTCCTGGCTGGATTCAGCCAGGGGTTTGCAGGCAGAGCTGCTTTTAATGGCATTGCTTTGTAGTTTGGAGTTGTAATTTTGTGGCTAGGGGTCCCAAAGGGTTGGATGCTGCTGGCCCATGTGCAGGGTGTTAGGGCTGTGCTGGCAGCGGGAGCTCTCTGTGGCAGGATTCCTGTCCTGTGAGTGAGGATAGGTTCCCTTGGCAATGCCTGGTCTGGCAGAAACTCTGCAGACTGAACTTTTTGTGCATTTGCAAGGTGCTTGGACTGACAGAATGTGCTTGCATTGGCCCACTGCTTTGTATCACACAAAAATGAGGTATTTTGCTATTAAACTGAATATACTTTTTTGCTGAATCAGAGTCTTGGTTTCCAGTGGAAGCTAAACCAAAGCCACCCACACTTACTTCGTGAGTGCTCAACACTGCTGACTGACAGCAATTCTCATTTGTGAGAGCAGCCTCTAATAGAGCCAGACCTCTTTCTCCCTAAGATCTTCCTTCTTACTCTTTCCCAGGTCACTGATGGTGAAAAATCCCTAAAGGCCATGGGTAAGACCTGGATGCTGCTTGCTCCACACTGCCAAAATCAGCAGGACATTTACTGCTGACTTCAGAGAAGGTGCAGCAAGAGGAAGGGGGGCAAGAGGAGGCAAAGTCACTCAGCTCTAAACATGTATTGTTTAAATTATTCACTCTCTCCTAAAACGTTGAATAATACATTGTGGTCACTTTTATTTCTAAATACTTGCACTTTGGCTGAGGTTAAAATGATGTCCTAAAATGCCTAAACTTGCACTCGGGTTCCTCTGGAGATGGCCCCCAGGCAGGGCCTTAGTCCCTGCTCTTCTCACCTCTGTTTTATGGCTCTGGGTCCTGTGTTGGGCAGAGTCAGCTCCAAGTCCTGCCCAGTTAGGTCCCCCACACCTCCAGTACCAGGAGACTAATTTCAACAAGCCCAAAGCACTAAAAATAACAAGCTTGGGCTTGTTTCTATTTACTTTTTCCAGGGCTGGCCAAGCTCTCTTGAGTCATTTGTAAACAGCTTTGTTCCTTCTTCATTAATGAGAAGTTTTGACCTAATTGCACTAATCTCTGAGTTTACTGAAAACCTTTGAATTGCCCTACACCAGTCACAACATGGAGCAGTGGATGGAGCACAGTAACTTGCTCTCCATTTCTTTCCTATCCTGTTTCTGTAACATGCTCACACACTGATTTCTGTATTTGGAGACATTTTCTATTTGAGACACTCGTAGTTCAGGTGGGTTTTACAGTCTTATTTAAAGGACAGGGGGAGTCAGATGAAAATACCTCTGCATCATACTTACCTGCTTTTCAGTTTCTGATTCATGTTTAATAGTAATAATATAAACCAAATTCCCAAAGAACTGTTTGAGAGCTCTGACATTTATGCATTGTATGCAGGAATGATTTAGCATTTAAAAACAAAATAAATCTCTCTGTCTAAGGTGGTTCATTATTCCAACTGATTGGAAATGAGACAAATATGAACATTTAGTGAGGCTCCTTTTAAAACAAAACTTCCCTTCTGTTGATAAGCTGTCCTCCTCCACAGAGCAGTGAAACCTGAATGAGTGTCCACCAGGATAATTAGTTCTTCTTTGGGAAATGCGTTCAGATGCACCAGTGTTAAATCTTACTGGGTTCTTTTATTAAATTAATATTTGGCTTGTGCAGGAAGGATGCAATCTTAATAGCCAGGCTCTCTGAGATCTATTAATATCCTCACAGATGCAAGTGAGGATGCTGATTCTGAAAAGCTCAAGGTGTGCTGAGCTCAGAGCCTGGCCATCCAGGAGAACTTGGGTGGCTTCTTGGGCAGCTGCCACTGGCATCACCCCTGGAAAAGTCAGGCCGTGAACACAGCTGACAAAAAATAGTGCAAGGGGTTATGACCCTCCCAAGGGGATGGGTTGGAGCAGGGACAAATGATGAGAGAGCTGCTGATGGCAAGGGACAACTCTGCACACCTTGTGGAACTCTCACCTCCCAGGCAGAGAAGGGTTCTGGGACACAGCCGTGCTCAGCACGGACATCACATCTGTCATGGGAGACCTGAGCAGGAAAAACCTCAAGCAGAGGCTCTGGGAGCAGGAGGATTCTGCAGCAGAGGGGTAGAACAGTGCAGTGCCCCATTGTGAGCAGAACGTGCACCTGGGGACATCAGGCATTTCTCTTCTGGAGGACGAGGCTCACAAAAACCCCAGGAGCCTGGTGGGTACCCGGAGAAAGTGGCTGTAAAAACAGAAATTCCTTTGGTTTGCAATTTTTTCTCCTTGCCATGGAGTGCAGTGACCTTTCCTTAATGAGAGAGAAGCCTGAGAGGGAGGGAGGGGGAGGAAGGAGATGCTTCGGGGGAAATGTCAGCCAGCAGAGGTGGTGCCTGTCCTGCTGCACGGTGGCTGAGCACCTCTGTAGCCCGCTGGCAGCCCCAGAGCCACCCTGCCTGAGATGGACACTCTTCATGCTTCTTCACATTCCTTTGTCCCAGGGTCTCCTCCCTTGCCGGGGCTTGGTGTTCGCTGGGGCTGCTCCAAATCCACTGGCTCCAGCAATGACTCCTGATCTGTGTTGGTGAGGGAGAGGAACTCTCTATCCCTACAGTTTATTGAATTATTGGGTATAAAAGCTGACACTGGGTCACCCATTGCTCTTTTACCCACAAAATGGTGTTTGAGGAGCAGTCTAACACTTCTGATACCTTTGGAAGTGCCTCATTACCATGCGACTGGAGACAGCTTCTGCATGAGCCCAGCAGAAATAGTTCTCTATTATGTCTTTTCACAGGTTTTTGCATATAATATTAAGCATTAAAATAATTTAATAAGGCATAAATCAAGTTTTACTGTAGTGCTACTGCAGGGGGAAAAAAGCACTCCTGGAATTGCACCTGAACACATCGTGGCCTCCTTTGGAGTGGGAACAATTTATATATTCAATATAACTTCCATTGGTTCTGCTGTAAATCCCATCTCAGAGCTGTGTGCTCTCCTCTTTGTGCAATGGGACTTTGTCAGCGTGTGCAGCCCCACAGCTCTTACTGGGGCTGCCTGGTCTGCCTGGACTGCAAGGATCCAGTGTGGCTCTGCCCTCTGATCCTGCACTATGTGTGTGTGTGTGCACCACATCTCCTCTGCTCCAGCAGCTCCAGAGCTTGTGTTGTGCTGTTGAGGCTGTGCAGGGGATTGGGAGTGCTGCATCAACCTGAAGTTATATTCAGAGTGCCCCCTGTGCCTCCTCTGAAGCTGCCAGGCTGCTCCCACTGTGTGGAGCTGATCCACAGCTCTGTGATTTTACATCCCAGCTTTCTGTGCGAGGGGGGTGCCCGTGGTGTGGCAGCCCTGGGCTGGTAATTGTCGGCAGGGCTTTATTTCCAAAGGTGAATGCTCTGGGCTGATCCCTTCTGGGCTGGCTCCTAGCGATGTCTCTTCTGTTGATTAATCACCAGGAGATGATGAATGAAAATATCAGCTTGAGAAATGCCTGCCCTGTGCTCCCAGCAGAGGCAGCAGTGCATGGTGAATAGTTTTCTCCCATCTCTTCTGTTTGATTCCCTCTGCAGATCTGTCTGAAGTGATGCTTGTGTACTGCCAGTGTTCAGCCCCACTTGCTGGGTGCTGGAGAAGAGAGGGGTGCTGCAGCTTGGGCAGTGGTGAGGAGTGCTATGAGCATCCTTCCTCCCTGAAGGCTGCATCCCACAACCAGTGTGACCCTGACTCCAGCCCACTGCCTGTCTCATCCTTTTATGCTCTGCTTTGGGTTCTCCAGAGATGGAGGGTGTGTGGAGGAGCTTTTGAGCCACACTGACTGTGTCTGTGCACTTTTAATTCTCCAAAAGATGCAAAATCCTTCAGGTGGTTGCATGTTTAGCTGTACAGCCAGCTGCCCCCTGCAAAACCTGTGCCTCATCTACAGTAAAGACCTTGTTTGGAAAAATTTGGATCTGGATGGAATTTTATCCCATGAAATATTCTGCTGTTTTGTGTCCTTTAACAGGAGAGAAGACTTCAAACCCTTTGTAAAAAAGGGGAGATGTCTAGGACCGGAGCACAGAGATTTTCCAAGGCTCTGGAAGACATTTCTGATGTGTGACTGAAACCAGTACATACTTGGAAAAAAGTTCTAGGTCTGAAGTATCTAATTTTGGAGAGGGAAAGTGATTTGTCTGTGCATTCTTGATGTGCAGCACTACTGGCATCTGCAGTGTCTTTAAGTGATGTATCTCTCTGAAGGCTTCACTGCTTCTGCTGTGTGATCTGCTCCCAACAAACTCCAGAGAGCGAGTGATTTATCAGCCACTGCTTTTTAGGGTGAGGAAAAGGCTAATGCTTTATGGATCTATCAGCATTCCTGTATGGCACACAGAATACAATATCCTGCCAAAGTGGGGAGGGATGTCTGCTACCTGGCAATCCATCATTTCTCCCAATGCCCCATGGCAAATGCACTTTTCTTTTTTCCATCAGGCTATGTGCGAGTGCTGTTATATAGTGAAGATCTTCTCCCTTCTCCTCCTCCACAAATGGTTATGAAAACCTGAAAGTGCAACTTCTGCAGGGTGCAGAATAAGATGGGAAGGATAATTTTGACAGGGAGAAGACGTCATTGCCTGCAGCTCCTGGTTCCAGCAGGACCTACGAGATCTCAAGTGATGCAGCTGTGCCACAGACAGCACAACAGGAGCACAGCAGGGATGAGAAATCCACGCCAAACATGCCCATGAAGACTGCCAGGTATGTGCCCAAACCACGCAGATGTGTCAACAGATGCTCCAGGATTTTCTTTTCTCCCTTGCCCCATGGAGATTTCCTCTGTTATAGGCATGGCTCAGCTGACCTTGTCCCCATGGAGTTCATCCATCCTATCCACAGAGTAAGTGAAATGTGTTCATGACCTGGTGAACATCTAGTGGGGATATGAATCCCTCTCCTACATCTCTCCTTGGTGTTTTAATTGATTCAGGGTTTTCCCAGTGGAGAACTTCATAAGAGCATTTGATAAAATCAGCTACACACGATCCTGCCTCTCATTACTCACAGGCTTGAGGCAGGTAGATGATTAAGTGAATTTTTTACGGTGTGAGCAGTTGTAACAAGGGAAATTATCATCCTGCATATGAGACAATGACTTGGCTCTTACTACATGTGCTGGCAGACAACTAACCCAGTGACTTTGCCTCTGATCTTGGAGCAAATCTACTGCTTTCTCCTCCAGGACAAACCTGCATTTGCTACCCTCAGATTAAAAGGACAAACCATATGAATGTGCCTGTGCTCAGGAAAATAGCTTCAGATTTTCATGGGGCTGATGTTGCAGTCCTGATGGAAGTCAGAGAGTCTGCAATTGTCACCTTGGGAATGCTTCTGCAGACACTGTGGGGGAAGAGCATCCTTTGGGCTTGGGGCTGGAGGTGCTACAGAACGTGACACTGGTGATTACTGGTCCATGGATGGGATAGTATTCACCCCTTATTTCCATTTAACTGCATCCTAGACTTCATTACCCCAAGAAAAGTCAGTCATGCTGGAGTGAAAATGGGGGGAAATGAATTTCCATTAAGGAAAATTTCCAGTTAAAATGGGAATTCTTTTTGTTCCTGCCAGCAGGCTTTGGGTACAACTCAGAAGAACAACTAAAAGAAAGTGCTGCCACTTGATTTTGTTGCTTGTTTCTAGAAGCGTTAACTTGCTTTTGATACATCTCCTTGTTAATAAATATACTTTATTTTTGCAGGGAGTCATTGTCAAGATAATGTCAGATCCCACTGCGAAGCCAGATCCAGTAAAAAGCAGTAATGTTGTTTTCTAATTTGTTTGAAATCCTAAAGCACTCCCTCATCTGAGCAGAGATACCTAAATGGCACCTATTTGGCACTGGGTGTAATTCTTTGCTCTAATGGCATGCTTGACAATATCTGTGTACTTACCTGGAGCAGCACAAGGCTCCTGTATTTAAATGAAATACACACAGCAGGTTTGAAGATGAACACGGGAGATGCTTGAATGCCTTTTAGACAACTGTAATTCAGGCCATAAACATAATATAGGTTGCAATATTGTATATAAAGGAGTGCTTCAAATACCAGCCTTTGTGTTCTGCAATTCAGTCCAATTGATTCCTGACTTAACACAATGCTGTACCTGAAACTGTTGCATAAACATAACAGATCCATCACCAGATCAATGAAGGAGATGCAGAAGAGGTGTGGTAGCTATCTGGTGAGATGTGGCTCACATCAGCCACAGCCTGTGTGCTGGCATTCCGTGTAAGGCACCAGGAGAAATGAAAATGGGTAAAGGATGGCTCCTCATCCATATCACTGAGCACATGCTGCCCTTCGCTCTGCTGAAATCAGGCACACTTTGCATTGCGGAGCACCTGCACCTCTGAACAAAATGAAATTTCTGGATTTCTCTCAATTCCTGCAAAGTGGGACTTTTTGCTGCCTGGTTAATGAAATTTTGTCAGTCATGCCTACTAGAAACAATAAAGGGATAATAAATAGTGCAGTCTGCGGACAGCAACAGGCTCCGACAATCCATTAAGCAACGAGACATGTTGCACATTCCAGCTTATTAGACGCATATCCATAATATATTTTAACAATCTCTCCCTGGCAGGCATTTTCCTAGAACAAATACACAGTTTGGACTTCCATTTTTCACCCCTGTGCAAAATTTCAGAGTGGAAAAGAGCTGGTAGTGAGCCATTAGCAATAATTTGATCCTGCATTTGCACTGGAAATTTTAAATAGATTTTTCTTCTGTTCTGCTTGTACTTGCTCCGTCATTGTTTTTCTGTGCATGGTGAAGGCTGGGGGCGAGCAGTGAGGAGACTGCCTGGGCAAACACTATTTTGGCAGTTTTTCATACACGACCCTTGCTGTTTTAAATAGAGCCTTTCCTCACCCCACCTTCTTGCTTCCCACTTTGTACAGCTGCTTGCTGAGTGATGAGGAGCGTGGGCCCCTTCCAGCTGAGGGTGCAATGCTGGTATTTAGGGTCTTTTGCTGGTGAGATGGAGCTGGAAGGTCCTTCCAGCTGGGGGACACAGGATCTGACCAGGCCTGTGAGACCCTGGGGAACCTTCAGCTCAGTGAGCGAGGCGTTCCCAACAACTCCATCTGGAAACTGGCACAGAAACGTTCTTGCTGGAGGAATACAACCTGCTCATGTAAAGCTGCCTGTTTCTAGGCTAGCTCCTCAGGTGATTTGAGCTGTGCACACCCAACAGAGCCCCAGACCGGAGACTGGGTCATGCAGCCTTCAGTGCTGCCCAGGGGGGCTCAGTGATGCTTACGGCCCTGCGCTCAGCACCCCTCCTCCCTCATAGCAGAGTTGCCAGGTGAGTCCTACTGTGTCCCTCAGCCTTACGGGAAGGGTCTAGTGCAGCGTGTGGAACTTCGCTCTCCCCTGCAGCCCCAGCTGGGGCTGGCGAGGGTTTAAGAGACGCTCTATTCCCTCACGGTGCAGCACTGTGAGCTCATGCAACGCGTGCAAACCAGGGACCGCGTATCCCATGCCAGCTGCACGCGTGGGGCTACGCAGGGCCGGCAGTGAGCGAGGGGGCACCGGGATCGGCGCTCAGAGCGGTGTGAGCCCGCGGCTGTGCCGGTGCCGGGATAGGTGTCGGTGTCAGTGCCGGGATCGGGATCGGGATCGGGATCGGGGTCGGGGTCGGGGTCGGGCGGGAGGGCGCACACAGGTGCGGCGCGGGGCGTGGCGCGGGCGGGGCGGGGCAGCCCCGCGGGGCCCAATGAGCGCCGGGGCGGTGCCGCGCGCGGGGCGAGCTTCCCGCGGGCGTGGGGCGAGCACCAATCGGGGCCGGGGCGTGGCGCGGGCGGGGCGGGAACCAATCGGGGCCGGGGCGTGGCCGGGACCGGCGCCCCGGGAGCGCCGCGCGAGGCGCGGGGCCGAGCTCGGCTCCGCTGCTCCCGGTGCCGGCGCGTCCCGGCACGGCACGGCACGGCACGGCGGGCATGCCCGCTAGCAGCTCCTAGAGGAGCGCCCCGGTGACCCGGGAGGATGCCGGGGGGCGGCGGAGTGCTGCTGCTTTTGCCGCTGCTGGCGGCCCCGCTGCTCGGTGTCCCGGGGATCGCGCAACCGGCGGGGGAAGCCGCCTGCCGCCCGGTCCGCGCCGCCTTCCAGGTGCTGCAGCCCGGAGCCAAGTGGGTGCCCGAGAGCCCCGTGCCAGGTGAGACCGCCCTCCCCGTGGTGTCCGGCCGGCCGTCATCGTCTCCCCGGGGGTCGCCCGGTGCCGTTCGGGTGCGGACGGGGGTCGCGGCGCGGCTGCGGGACGCAGCGGAGTCGGGTGCGGGCTGCCCGCTCTCTGCCGGTCGCTCGGTGCCGGTGGCCGCCGGGCTCGGCGCCTCGGATGTGGGGATAACTCGGAGCCTGTGATTACATCGCGGTAAGGGGAGCCCGCTGGAGAGCGGGTCTTTATTGCGCTCGGTTTACTCAGGGGGTTTTGTCACCCCGGATGACCGAGGTGAGCTCGAGCTGTCGGGTAGAGCCGCGGCGCTGCCGGAGGGACCGGCGGCCCCGTCCTTGCGCGCCGCTGTCGGGGGTCCGGTGCGAGGTCCCCGGGAGCTCGCGGTGTCCCCGCCGGCGAGCGGAGGCTCCGCGCACCCCTCACGTCTCTGCAGGTCCCGGGTCCTCCAGAGCCGCTTTCCTCAGCGCGAGGTTTGCCAGGGTCCGAGGCAATCCCGCTCGGTGGGGCTGCTCCGAGAGCATCCAAGCCCTCATCCCAGCCCGAGCCCGGGGGCTGCCGCAGCTCCCGAGGATGGGGCTGGAAGGAGGCAGCGCGGCATTCCCCGGGCTGTGCGGGTGCTGTGCGGTGCTGTGCGGGGTGCGAGGGCGCAGCGGCAGTGTGCCATAGGTCTGGGAGAGCTGTTACTCTGCTCTGCGGTTCCCATTACAGGTGGCTGCTGCCAAATCTCACCACCTACGCTCTGCAAGGCTGCTTCTTGTATATATGCCTCATTCCCGTTTTAAAATGTGAAATACTTGAATCCCTTGCCTTTTAAAGATTCTTTTGCAGCTTTTTGGGAGCTAGGGAATGTCGGCTGCTCCAGGTGGGTGGCTGTGTGCTGGGAATGTGTGTACACAACCGGATCAGTTTTGATGGCTGCGTTACGGAGCTGCCTGGAGAGCTCGGTACCGTTGTGTTGGGTTCAATACGCAGTGGAGAACGCCTGCCCTGAAAAGCTTATGATCAAAGTATGAAAAAGAAGAGATAACAGGCAAACGTGACAGGCAGGGGAGGTGCAATGAGATCATCGCCAGCGGTGGCTGCTTTTAATAACGATGTGTTGAGTTATGTTTCTTGCATTTGGTGTTGCACAGGCCAGAAACACAAGAGTTCCTTCAGCAGTGATCTGCTGCAGCACAGGAGAGGGAGGAGGGAAATGGGATGCCCAGAGGTGGGACTGCAAGGTGGTGTGGATGCTGGTGGAAATCCCAGGTCTTTTGGTCTGTAGAACTGTGTCAATGCCTCAGCTTATTAAAAGCTGTGAGAGATATGAAGGGAGTTGAGATGTTAAGTCCTGGTGAGAGTGTACCTTTCCTATCCCTATCTGTCCTTATGTTCTCTTCTCATATAAATTTTGACACCTAATGCTCCTTTCAGACTAGCTGCAGGAACATCATCTCTTCTCTTTCTGTCCCACAGGGGCTTGGTCTCCTGGCTCAGTAAGGAAGTGGCACTGGAAATACTTTCCAGTGAAATGTTTGCATGAAGAGTTGCAGGAAAGGGAAAGAGCTGCTCTTATCACCACTGAATCAACAAATTCTGTTTGTCAGAAGGAAGGGAAGATGTTTCTTTGAAAGTCAGTGATATTCTTGCTTTCATTCCTAAGTAGCTTTGCTGAGTATGTTTTTACACACTCCAGGGAGGTGCTGGAGGGGTGGGCAGGTTCCTGGAGAATGACTCCCATTGTATTGAGGGGCTGCTGGGGCTGCCCTGCTGCAGTGTCATCGATCCTTCCCCAGAGAGCAGTAGCATCCTCTAGCCTGGCCTGGCTGTGATGGCAGTGGTTGTTTTTTCCCTGATGTCTTCCCTTCCCAGCAGGGTTCAGCTTGCTGGGGTTCCTCAGTTACGTTCTTGCTCCCTTGTGAGCCCCAGGTGGATCCTTGATAGAAGTAAGGAGCTCTCTGCAGAGCCTGTGGGCAGCAGGATCAATATCTTGTAACAGGGCTGGTGTTTCAAGTGAATGCTTCCAGCTTGTTACAATGATAAAGTTCCCACATATCAAATCGAAAGTGGATTTTACATTTGCCTAAGTACATAAACTTGATCATAATTAAAGCAATGACTGCTTGCTTATACCTTGGATCTGGCCCATCTTGCATGACTCTGTGTGGTAATTACACTTCAGAGCACTTGCTTCTCCTAGTAGCTGCTGCATAAATCTCTGTAATAGGGGAACATCACTCAAGGACTATTTTTCAGGCATCTGTTTATTGCTTTTCTTCCTTTTGTACATCTGTCAATTAAAAAAAAAAGTTTTGGAGTTCCCAGCCACAAATCACCATGGACTCAATCCTGAGAGCCTTCCCCTATGGATCACACCTCCCTGGAGAAACTGAAGCTAAGCAACTTATTTAAAATGTGTTTTTTTTTCTTTTTCTCACAAACAGAAAACAATTGTTTCTGGGAGCTCCATTTTGCATTATGAGCAGTTCTTGCTGAAGGAGTAAGTAGTGGAAACACTGCTGAGTTGCAACACACCCAGGAGAAATGTCCCACAGCTCAGTTTTACTGCATCCATGGTGCGTGGGCTGGGGGGACACTGGGACAGCGTGCTCTGTAGGAGAGCTCCGAAGTAGACAGAGACCACACTTCTAATTAAAAAACAAACAAACAAAAAGGCAATTCTGTTAAAAGTGAGGGAAGTGTCACGCTGTTTCGTGAGTGGTATTGATGGCCTGGGAGTTACTCTAGCTGCAGGCGTGTGCCAGGCTTGTTCTCCTCTGGTCCTGCAGTCTGGGGAGCAGGTTTGTGTCACCCTGGAGCATGCTTTGGCCTGCTTAGAGGTGGGGAACAGCATAGCCTAACTACTGTCAGCTGTGGCTGACTGTTGGGGGGTGGGAGGACGTAATTCATGGCAGCATCTCGACTGGAGCTGGATCAGAGATCTTGTGCTAGAGAGGAGTGAAGGCAGGGTGATGGGAGAATGCTTTTGTTGGGTTTTGATGAAGATGAGGCTGAATGCCAGCTCCTGAGCCAGCCTGTGGTTCTGTGCTGGGGTAGCTTCATGCTCAGTAATAACTAAATGCTCTTTTTCCTGTGTTGCCTGTCTTGGTTTTCTTCCTCCATTTACCTTTTCTTATTTCTCCTATCTATAGAGAGCAGCTTGGATTTCCATTTCTCCTGGACTCCTGTTTTTCTCTCCTCTTTGCCATTTGGGTTTCTCTGTATTGGTGATGATGCTCTGGGTAATTGGGCTGGTGCCTGTGGATAGAGGGGAAGGGGTGAGCTGTTGCCTTGGCAGGATGGGGACAGGGGATGGATCTCTGCTCTGGGACAATGGAAAACTGAGGAATATTTATCTTGACAGAAATATCTGCTGGCAGGTCTGTCTTCCTTCTCCCACAGCAAAGTGTTATTTCCAGCTTTTTGTTCATTTTCTTTGATGGAAGCAAATATTCAAGGATTCACCCTAAGAAAATAGGAGATTAACCTTTTGGAGTTGAGGTGTAATGCTTTACAAGTGGCTGGTTGAGCATGTCAAGCTTTCTTTTCAGTTTTTATATATTTTTTTTGGCAGCTGGCGTGTGCCAATGTACAGTTTAAAAATTAAAAATCCCAACTCTTCCTGCTGGTCTCGATGCACCTTTGCTCGTGAACCGGTTCCTTTTATACTCTTGCTCTTTTATTTTGTTTTTTTCCTGAGTGGGACTAATGATGCTCCTCCCTGTGCAGCCTTCCCATTTAGCTTAGCCTGGTGGTTTAAAAGCTTAGTTTACTAGATAATTGAGTTTTCTGTTCTTAATTATTTCAGGCCTGCAAGTTGCTCTCTTGATAGTTAAGAGAGCAGGAGCAAAACCCTAAAATTTAGTAACCTCCCCAGGCACTGGTTTTATAGTGAGATCATTAATTTTATTTTTTTTCCCCCCCCAGGGGTAAACTTTAACAACATCCTGAGCAGCGTTCTTCCCAGTCTTTGGAATGGCTGTGGGAGGTGTGCATGTGACTGTAACAAATCTGTTGGGGGAGTGGGTGCCCAAAGTTAACTCCATTGATGATAGTGTTGATACATTTGTACATTTGTTAGGACAAAACTTCTACTCTATAAAACCTATTTGCAGTCTTCTTTTAAAAGATGTGTTTTTATAGGGTGTTAGATTTGCATGAGAATCATCTGGCCAACATTGTAAGACCAGGGGAGGAATCCAGAGTCAGATGGCCTTGTGAAACACAAGATGGAATAGAAAATAAAGGATAATTAAGCAGTAATAAATATCCCATGAAGTACCCATTCTGTTCCAACTTAAATCACCTATTGAATGAGGTTGGCTTATAATTTATCTCTCTTTAATTAGATTTATAAAGATCAGCATTCAGTCTGTGTTCTGGATTCTAAACAGTTGCATTTCCTTTTCCTCCTCCTAAATGATGAGCATTAAAAGGCGCCGACAGATGTACAACCCCCTAATCACATAATTTAAAAGGTTCTTAATAAAAAGTATTGAAAAAGCTGGGGGAAAATCCACCATATTTAAATGTTGAGTCACTGCCTTTATCTATTTAAAGCATGATTCTTGTTGTGAAACAATTGGAGGAGGAAAATTGACCCAAAACAGCATATTTCTTGTGGGTAATATTACCAAATTGGTGAGTTAAGATGGTGGGAGGAATTCCTCTGACACTTCCAGACTGCAGAAGGCGAAGGTGCCACTGCATGGGGGTAGCAAAACCCCCTCACATGGGGAGGAGGCTGCAGGAATGGAGCATTAAGCAGGGACAGGTTCTTATTTTGGCAATGCCTGGGGTAAATTTTGGGGGGAATGTTAATGTGATTTCAGCTGTCATTGGATCTGGGTAGGAAGGCTTGTGTGCACAGCTTGTCTGCCTGTATCTGATGACAGGGTTGGAGCTATCCTGGGATGCTTAAAATCAAAGGAAAATCCTTCCGTCTTGTGAAGGAGTCCACAACTCCCCAGAGATGATCTTGAGGGTTTTTATTTTTGACATTTAATCCACTGAAATTATTTTCACTTCTGCTGTACTAACCACCTATCTGCGGGAATAATTGTACATCAAAGTCAAATTGTAATGGTTTAAATTCACTGCTACCCGTCCGTCAGTAAAAATTCCCTGTCGGGAGGAGGAAGAGGCAGGGTGCTACTGAAATTACTGCAACTTTAGAGTTTATTTCTGTCAGCTCAGAGCGTATGGGAAATTGCTGGAGCATTTACACTGCAGTTCCCCAAGATGGCATAAATGGCACAGCTCTGATGGTGCCTGGCATTCCTGCACCCATGGAAGGGGCTGCAGTCAGTGCCTTCCCATCCATGGGAGTTGGGTGTCAGGGGGTCAGGCTGCTGTGCTTGGCATCTCATCATCTCACTAATCTTGCAAAGATTGGTATGTGAGCATCCAAATGCAATTTAATGAAACGGTTGCAGTAATTTGAGGGACACTTGCTTTCTGAAAATGAGTTTGTAGTGATTTATAGCAAAAGGAGAAGGTTGTTTGCAAGGGCTGAGACTGGCATTACAAGGTGTAATGACTTGAAACTTTAAGAAAAAGGGGCTGTGTAGGTTGAGAGATAAAAACAGTCTTAACAGTAAAGGGCCATTAGGCAGCGGAATGGGCTTTGCTATCTCACAAGCCCGAGTATCGCTGGAGGTGTTTGTGTTAGATAAAATGCTGAGAGGGGGTGGATTGGGAGGCAGAGGTAGGATTTGATGACTCACAGGACCTTTTCCCGTGCCTTTTTTTGGAGTCAGAAACGTGTGGCACCCTAATTCATTTATGGCTGGTGTCTGGTCCGTGGGCTTGCTGAGTGCTCCCAGGCGTTCGTGTCTCTGCATCCTTCAGGGTCTGCACAGCCCCGGCCCTTGGGGCTCCTGGGGGTGCTGCAGCTGGAGTGCAGAAGAGGCTCCTTCAAGCCATGGTGGGAATAAACCCCAAAGCTGCAGGTCAAAAGCTTTGTCTCTGTTTCGTCTGTGACTGCTGGGGTCAGCAGGGTGGGTTAGTGGCTCCTGGGGGACTGGCATTGACACCTCCCATCCCGAGGGCTCCTGGAGGAGGACTCCTGCTCTCCATTTGGAGATGGGAGTGTTTGAGCCAGCTCGCCATCTGGGAAAGCCATACACAGGAAAGAGCTGGCAGATGGGAGTCAGGCCCCCATTCCCCATCCCTCTGTAGCAACACTGTGCCAGGAAGGTCCTTGTCCCTGGTTCTTTCCAAGAGCCTGCCCTGCCTGTGTTGTCTTGTTGTGTTTACTGTGATGTTTCCTACCATGGTCGTCGGCTGTCTCTGTAAAACATTTTAAGCTGAGTTAATTCCCAGGCTTTTTCCTCCTCCTCTGTGATTGCTCTGATACAGCATGTGTCTGTCTTTTTACTGCACAAAAAATAAAGATCCATTTAAGGGGAGAAGTTGGCTTAATTGCTAAAAAGAAGGATGGGATGTGAGTAGATGACCTTGCTGCTTCCTCTCCTTGGCTTTAACTTGCAGAGACCGCTTAATTGCCAACTCTCAGATTTTCTATATTGGTATTTCCATTAATCATGGAAGGATTTTTATTTTATAATTTGAAATGTGTCCTAATATAATAAATGTAGGAGGAAATAAGCTTTGTATTAAAAAGAAATTTATGGACATATTGTATTGTTAAAGAGACCATGCTAAGCCTTTTTTGTGGTGTAAATTGAGTTGGGTTTGACTTTAAAAAACCTCTTTAACTTGCTGTTATATAACTGCTTCTCTCATTAACACAGTATCTTGCTGTTACGTAGTTTTATAGTCCCTTTCATTTTTTCAATGCATGAAATACCTGTCGCTGTGTTCCTCTGGAGTGGGTGAGCTCACAAATCACTGAGGCTCCAGCTCTAGACATTGGTGATGCTGGCTCTGTGTCAGAGGGCTTGAGAAAGGGGCTTGTGTTGGCCATCCTGTTTTGCAGAAGGGGAAACTGAGGCAGCAGGGAGCAATGGAGCCAGGATGGGGGTGTGGACCCCTCTCTTCCCCCTTTGCATGAGTTTTTTTTTGCAGCAACAGCAGGGCCTGCACTGGTTAAATCTCCTTTCCCCATATGCAATGTGTGCTGTAGATGAAGTGTTTCACGTTCCTTTTCCCATGCTGTGCCAGGGGAAGGGATGGGGCTGGAGGGAGGAGGATTTCTGCTGTTGCTGCTCCTGAGCCCTGACAGCTGGTTTTCCCTTGGCACTGTGCATGACTCTTCTTCAGAAGGCACACGATTGAACTGACATTAATATTAATCCTGTTCTTCTAGACTACACTTGCAAAAGTGGCTTTTGACACTTTGTAGTAATTAGGGAGAGAGTGGATGTGGTAGAAGACTCTTGTGAAGGAGAGAAGACAGGAACCTGAAAGGATGCATAATCCTTCTAGAGCAAAGATATAAATGACCAAAGTAGCTTTTATTGAGGAAAAAACCCTCTATAACAAGCAGGAGGGCAGAGTGAGAGCTGAGAGGTGTGAGGAGCCTTCACTCTATCAGGGCTGTTGGTCACTGGCCTGGGACTGCTTCCTAATCCCAGTTCTTGGCAGAGCTGAGCCTAGCATGGAATTGCTTTTGCTTTGGGCACGATGCAGACAATGAGTTGTGGCGTGCTGGCTGTTCTTTGACCATGGATAGACATTTTTAATGGAGCTGGGTTTTGCTGTTTGGGATTTTAAGAGCAGCATCTGATTAAATGTGTTTTGCATGAGGAGAGCTATTTGCTTTGATATGAGCTTATTGCTCTGCTTGTGTGTTTGGGGCCTTAGCTTGCTCTTTAAAGTTGATGGAAGATGAAACTTTTTTGCTGCTACTTCCAGCTCTTCTGTTTCATCTTCTCTTTTCTGAGCCTAGAAAGATTTCTATTTTCTTCCCCAGATTTTATTTGTTTTTAGCTAACAGCACTTTTCTTAAAGTTGTCTACTTTTTCCATGAATAAATGCTTCAGGAATGTCAAAACAAGAAGTTTAGCATCACTGAGAAGTGCTGGAGATACCAGAGCAGGTGGTGTCCCTCTGGCCTTTGTCCCCTGGCTTTTGTCCCATCGTGGTGAATGAGTCAAGGTGCTGCTGAAGAGGCTCTTGCCCTGTGCCATGCTCAGAGCATCCCTGAGGACCTGATCTGTCCCTCTGCAGAGAGACATCCACGAGTGAAGATGAGCCCTGTGCTTTGCCTGTTGCAATGAGGAAGGATGGGATGGGCACATTGGTTGTACAATTTAAAAGTCAGCTAAAAAGCCAAGTAAATCATAGTTGTGTCCTTCTGCTATTACTGTTGTTGCTGAGGATACAAAAGGGTAGAGATTGCAGGCAAAACAGCAGTGTTACGTTCCAAATAACTTTTAAGTCTTTATGCAAATTACAAGCATATCCTCCTTGATGCACTACATACATTACTCCATTCACCATAAATCCACAGCCTCAAATGCTGTCTCCATTTTCCACCTCCCACTCCATCTTTCCTGCCTGCCTGTGCCTCCTCACTGCTGTGGGCAGCCAGGGCACAGCAGGGCGAGGCTCGGGCTCGCTCTGCTCGGCACCGGCACGTCAGCGCACGGAGCGTGTGGGAGCTGAGCAAGAGCTGTGCTGGCAGGCAAGCACAGCTCTCAGGGACCACTGCTCAGCAATCTGGGCTCTGCCTCATCAGTCCTTCCCTTTGGCCAAGCTGCTTGCTCAGGACAAATTCCAGAAAGGTCATCAATTTGCCCAATCAGTTATTGCGACCATACTGATGCTTGGAGTTGGTTTCCTCTCCTCATTCCACCTCCTAATGGGAATTGTCTGCTTTTTCCTGTGCCTCTCCAGGGACCGATCTGCAGGTATGTATCCCAAAGGGCTCCACGTGTTGCTCCAGGAAGATGGAGGAGAAGTACCAGGCGACCGCCCGCTTGAACATGGAGCAGCTGCTGCAGTCTGCCAGCATGGAGCTGAAATTCCTCGTCATCCAGAACGCTGCTGTCTTCCAAGGTGAGTGCTGGGGCTGCTCCAGTCACCTGCATTTCTTCTCCTCTTCCTCAGCACTGGGCAATTGCAAGTGGCTGGAAGCTTCTGATCACTTGTTTTCATGTGTTTGTGGATGTTATATACGCTTGTTTATGATTTGTAGTATACCTGGTTTGCTGTATGGGCTCTTCTGCAGGGCTTGTCCTAAATATTCCTGCAGCTGTAACAATGAATGGTAATTTAAAGGCTAAACTTATGGATGTGCAAGTTAAAAAAATAAAAAACAAACCACCTCTCCAAGAATTAAAATCTTTGTGGAAATATTGTTTTTCCTGACTCTAGTCAGTCCCAAAATACGGGCTGCAGTGAGGTTGTCACCTCAGTGTAATGCTTGGTAAGATCTGCCCCAGCTGGGTGTGTTGTTACTGTTTATCCACTGCACAACAAAGTTGGTTATTTTGTGGGAAAGGTGGCAGAGGCTGCTGGTTCCCAAATGTGGACCCTGGTGCCCCATGGAGTATTTGAGTGCTTGGTGACCCCATGCCCTCCTGTCTGGGGCAGCTCTCTTTCTAATGAGAAAATGATGGTTTTGTTTGTTTGCTTTTTTTAAAATTTATTTATTTGCAAAGTGGATCTTTGGATATTTTTTAGTGTGGTTACACACTAGTTTGTGCCTCCTAAATCTGCAATTATTTTTAGAGCCTTATGGTTAATGTGCAATGAAATGATTGCTTATTTGTTGAGTACTGTCCTATTGAGGTTCCATCATTCTGTATTAATGGTGCTTTTGCCTGTATTTAAAAAAGAAGTCATGGGCAACCAAGCGTTTTTTCCTTCATGATGATATTTTTGCAGAATAATCGATTTATTTTTGTTTATGCCTCACTAATAACAAGACCCAAGACCTGCTGAAGCCTGTGAGATCAGGGCAGAGCTCTGTTCTGGGCCACAGCTGACTGATGAAGTCTAATATGTTGTTTTTCTCAATGTAAGATGAAGTGAATTGCTGAGGAGATAACACTTTTTTTTCTCCCGCCTAGTAATTCTTAATGCAGTTACCATTAAGTTCCAATTGTAATAACTGGAATGGAGTAAAACTAATGAAAGACTGGTTTCCTAGGCATTGGAAATGTGGACCTGCTTCAGAAATGATGAATACCTTGGGAGTGTCTGCCTCCCTCCTTCCCATTTGGCAGAAACTGCAATGTTAGTTTTTATTGTGCGTGGGAATGATGTCCTGTGGAACTGCAGGTTGTGCACAGCAGTTGGGTGCTCTGGCTCTCAGCTTTCTGCCACTTCTGGAGAGAGTTGAATCCTTTGCTTTGATTTTGTCATCTCCCCCTGCCCCCCTCCAACCTTTTAAAAACTGTTATCTCCACCCCAGCGCAAAGACCCGTGCAGGGGTTTTGAAGCTGAAGTTATTCTGAGAAACCCTGGGATGTGGAATTGCCATTCTTGGTGGTGGGGAAGAAAAGCATTTAATTGAACAGTTTCTGACCACTTCTGCTTATAAAAAAGCTCTAAGTGGCTAAAAATGATTTGTCCCATTGCAGAGGAGGAATTTCTAGCTGGAACCATTGAGGAGCTTGCTTTAATTATCTTGTATAAAGTGTTTTGGACTTGGAAAGATGATTCATTAGACTTTGAATACCATTTACTTTTGCTATCTTTTAAATTAGTCTAAAAAGTTTGTAGAAGAATGCTTTTAAAAATGGGTTGATCTTTTGATTGCTGCTTGCTTAAGAGTGTTTTGATGGCTGCAATGCCAGAGGCTGTTCCAGCTATAGAAATTGTGCAGGATGCCCCTGGCAGGGCTGTGCCCAGGGCTATACAGGGCACTCAGCTACTGGGGGGATGCTGGAGTGGTCAGGGAAGAGGAGCCTGTGACCACAATTGGGGCCCCAGTGTCCCCTGAGCATCTCCTGCAGGTCCTGGGGACAGATTCTCCATGGATTTGGGAGCAGGGAGTGCAGGGATGGGATAGCTGGAAGCAGTGCCAGCTCTGAGATGTGCTTTGGCAGGATGAGAGCTCCCAACATGTCTTGCTTTGGGTCAGACTCCCAGTCTGGGGACCCAGTGCAGAGGATGGATAATTGCACCTCTCTCCAGAGAGGGGAAATGTGTTGGTATGGAAACACAGCTGAACCACTCATACTAAAAACACAAATGTGAAATCCTTCAGAGTTCATTTTAATATTTTTACCCTGACATCTAAAGGGACTGCCAGTCTGACAAGCAGAATCTCACCCAGATGTTATTATTTTGCACCAAATTTAATTTCTTCCTGCTGAAGCTAGAGCAGCATCTCTGCTGATAAAGATCAAGGGAAATTGTCTGGCATTTATAAGAAATCTCATCCAGGCCTATCTGTTACAATGTTCACTTAGCAAAGTTTATTAGATTATTAGTTTTAGACCCCTGGGCTTTTTCTTTATTGCAGTTAAGAAGGAAAAATCCCAACCAAAAAAATCTCCACTAAATTTAAATGCTACAATTAGCTCCTGGTCTTATCTTGCAGGCATTTTTTAAAATTATGAAGATGATTTAAGTAGTGATTTAATCTTTTGGAAACTTGCTGCGTTTGACAGTGTTAAAATGGATTGTGGCTGCCTTGACTGCAGTTAAATCTTACTCCAGGGATTTTTTGTAGGCAGTTTTTTCACTTTCCCTTGGTGTATCCATGCTTGTACCTGCTTGTGTGGGCCCCTCCTGGTTGGGGTTCTCTGCTCTGAAGCTGGGATGAACCCCACCACCACAGAACTGCTCATGTGTCTTTTGTCATGTGACATTTAGTATTGTTAAATGTTCTCATCCAAACTAACCAGTAGCTGGTGCAACTCACCTGCTGGAGAGGATGGTGAGAACCTTGCCAATGGTTTTCTTTCTCCCCTCTTTTTCTTCTGATATTAGATCTTTGTTTTTTTTAAGGTGGGGGAATTTCTGGCCCTGCCACCATCTAATTTCTTCCTATTGAAACAATGACAACAAAAACATCGCTCAATGAATTCTGCTGATTTCCCAAGTATTAAACCTGAATAGCTCAACTTTGTCAAAGGTAAACTTGAGCAGGAAAATACCAGTGTGGTCTTCTTTATCTCCCCTTCCCCTCATTAAAGAACTCTGTTCCCTGGGGTTGGCTTGTGTGCATGTTTATCAGCCTGATTCCTCCTGCTTCCCAAGCTTGGGAATTTGCTTTTGAATGGTCGCTTAATTTCTTGCCCTGAGTATTGGCCACATTGCTCTATGGATAACTGAAAAGGAAAGCTTTAGCAACTGCTCACTTGCAGCTTTTGTGGTACATTCCTGCCAGTTCTCTGTTGAAGAGAAAAGGCACTTTAAAAAGTGGGAAGATGGTGACACAATTAAGCACAGAAGAACCTCTGAGAGCAGAGGAACATCTGCACCCATTCTTGGTGTGATTACCAGATTTCCTGGTGATCTCCCCCATCCATCGAGTGAGAAGAGCAGGAACAGGAGAGCTGACTGTGAGGGGCTGCTTCTGCACAGTGAGCTCCTGGGGAGAGCAGCTTTCAGTATCTTAAGTGATTGCTCCAATAAGTGAACAGCAGGGTCTCGTGCTGCCTGTCTGCAGCCTCTCCTCTGGATGCCAGTCCCATCCTGGAGAGACAGGGAGCAGCTGGAGTGTGTCAGTGGCTCTGCTCTGCGATCCCCTGGCAGTGCTGTAAATCCTGAGTTACCAAATGTGCCTTTTTCTGACCCTGGATCGAGCTGCCCCAGTGCTTCTGTGGATGCAGAATTGCTTCCATCCCACTTCCCAAATAGCTCCTGTGGGGCTGCACTGCTGCTGGAGCTTTGGGAATGTGTGGATGGTGGGAAGGTTAGGAGTGCAGTAACCCAAACGGGAAAATGTTCTGGGATGCTGCAGTTGCGGCTGCTGCCCTGGGAAAGCCTGGAGGGGTAAATGAAGACCTGGTCTCTTCCCTCAAAGGCAATGGCATCTTTTCTTCTGCCGATGGCAGCTGGAAAATAACAAAAGCTGTATGGGGGCAAACCTACAGGGCCTACAGAGATTTGAGGGGCTTTTGGGGGATGTGTGCTTCACAGTGTTTTCTAGGAAGACCACAATCAACACCAACAAACCTGCCTGTACGTGTTTATTTTCTCGTTCATGGGAGAATCCTGTTCCCTGTCCCTTCTGGATAGGGCCCTTGGTGGCTCTGGTAGAGCAGGTGCTGTGGGGAGGATGTTGATTCATCTCCCCTTGCGAGCTGTGGTAGGATAAAGGCAGAGCTGTAACTCTTAGTCCTACCAGGCAGCTCTGAGGGCTGTAAATCCTCCATTAGGCATAAATGCAGCCATTTTGGTTATTTATAGTTATTTACACTATCCATTCATATCTGTCAGGAATGAAGGCAGTCCTGACATTGCAAGCTTCTATCAGATTATTTTTAATCAGTTTAGTGGCACCTAAGCCACAAATATATCAAATAGCCAATCCTAATGTTGGAGTCCTCTAAAGTATGACTGAATTATTTATTTTGTTATGATGAAAATGTCTGGGCTTTATTGGGTTTTTCTTTGAAGAACTTGATTCTGCTTGAAGTCTGGAAGATAAAAGATTAGCGATTGTCTCTCCAAGTTTCTTATTCCAAATCCTTCAAGGCTTTTCATTTTTCACGAGCCTCTGTTACTACTTTAGAGTCAAGGTGAGGGAGCTGAGATTTCTTTTATTCTATTAAAGAGGTTTAAGTATATAAAAAATTTTATCTTTACTAATATGCCTTGCACAGGTAAATGCAAAATAAATTTAGCAATTAGGTGAGAAGAGATGGGCTGTGTGGTGGGAGCTTTTGCATGTTAATCACCAAGATGAATCCATTGACACCAGCACTGTCCAGCAGCACTTGTCTCTCTTATAATTTCCAATAGTTTAATACTCCAGCACCTTTATGCCAATTAAGTTTTGATAATTCAGGAAGGTCTTTCAGGTGTTGGTGGTAGGAAGAGCCTTGGGTGGACTTTAGCAGTGCATTGTACTGCAGATTCTTTTAGTGTGTGTTGGGAGGGAGGAGGTGATATGGGGCAAGTGGGAGAAGTCTCCAGCCTGGAAAGTTAATAACTATTTCTGAGTGTGGAGGTGAGAGATGCTGGGACTCTTGGAGCTGAACCAGCCCTGCAGAGGCTGGGGAGGTGTGACCAGTGGGTTACAGCTGTGGTGTGTGGATGGGCTTGGCTGTCTAACCAGTGTGCAGGGTTGCACAGCTTTTCTAAACAGGAGGGAAGTGATTACAATTAACTGAATAAATGTATAAAATGATGCTTAGCAGGACTTGAAAGTGTCCTGAGTGGGGTTCAGTTTAGTAGCTTCAGGTGAAAAGTGCATGTGAAAATGTCAACTCCTGCTTGTGGGCTTGTAAAATATTAAGTTGACATTTTAGAGTGGACTCAAAGAATTAATCAATTTATTGGAAGAGAATATTGAAACTCCTATTAGACTTTACAAGTAAATAAAGTCAGGAAACAGATCTCTAGATCATCTTATCATTCCTCTTCCTAATTAATCCTCTGCTAACCGGAGTCTTGCTGCATCCTTCTGAGGTGCACCTATCTCCACTGTGGCCCTTCTCTGCAAAAGCTTTTTAATTTGTTGTTGCTTTAATATTTTCTTTTTTTAATAACTTGAATTTAAAATAGGAATTGTCTCGCTAGGTCAATTCAGGCTGGTGTTTTGCCTTTGGTGGGGCTTCCTGCCAGATGCTTTGGACGCACGAAGTTTGTAGTGGAAAACTATGGTGATACATTTACCAGGTCAAAAACGATGTTCTAAACCCATGATTACGGGTAGGTGGAAATAATGTCTGCATAATGAGAGATCTCTGGTTGTCAGAATTGGTCTAGGGAGGTAATGTTTCCTTTCAAATAACCAGAACTTATTGTTCATAAATCACAGTTAATCTGTTTATTACACCAGCACACAAAGCTGGAAGTCTGGAGTGTGCCATAATGCTTAGCTTTAGGAGCAGAGCTGTAATAGTAGCAGCAATTTCAAATGATTTGAAATTGGGGGATCAGCAAAATGCAGGAGTTTGTGGAGGCTCTGGGCATTAAAAATGACTGCCGAGGATTGATGAGTTTCTTTAGCAAATTGTAAAATCCATCATGCAGGAGTTAGGGCATGAAACTGCCCTCCTGAGCAACATAAACCATGGCTTTGGAAGAACTGCATGACAGTGCATGCTACCGGGAAAGGATATTTTGAAAGATGTTTGGTTTTGCTTTTGTTTCTTCCCCTCATTGCCTGAAGTTTCTCTGCTAGCACAGCACTGACATGCAGCTCAGTGGGCTCTGGGGATGCTGGATGGGTCTTCCCTCAGGGGAGCCTCTCAGTGCCTCTCACAGTGCTGAGCCTCAGGTGTGGGGCTCCCTCTCTCCTGCCTCAGCCACTACCAGAGCGGTCCCATTTCCTACGGTTTTCCAAAATCCTTGTGCATCTTGGACAGCCTTGTTCATAGCTGGAGAGCTTGGCTCTGGGGTGTCTCCTTGCAGGAGGGACCTCGTTGGCTTTTGCTGCTGTTTCCCTGCATCCCCCTTGAGCTCTGCAGTGCATCCCCACACTGATGGCCTCTCATGGTCCCACCTGCATTTCCATGCATCTCTTGGCTGCTGCAGGAAGATTCTGTGTTATGTCCTGTGCAGAGAGTTAGCAGAAACCCTCTGGCATGTCCACAGAGGAGTCAAGTGTGTAGTAGGAGATATCCCTTCCCCCAGTCCTTGCTTTTGGGGTTTTCATGGCTTTTAGGGGTGCAGAAGTGGAGAGCTCTGTGTGGTTGAGATTCCTCCCTGTGTGCCGCCTCTGTTTCTGCCCTGCAATTAAACACTGCTGATGTCCTTCCCCTCATCAGTGAAATGAGGCTTGGAGGTTAATAAGGGGCTTTTTTGTAGCTGCCTGTGTGCTGCTTCAGCAGTTTTTAAGCACAGCACTTGGTATCTGGGCTTAGGGGTCCCCAGTCCAAAGTGTGTGCTTGTGCCTTCTGCTGCCAGGGTGCTGTCCCTGCAGCTCTGATGCTGCTTTTCTGCTTTGAAAGGGCTTGGTGCTTTCCTGCTTCTGAGGGGAGAGGCAGGAATTGGCTGTGTGCACCCTGGGGCTGCTCCCTGGAATTAATGCTGCAGCTCCCTAGGGAATGTAGAGGTAATGGATGGGGAGGTGTCTGGGCTGGGGGTCTGCAGGAGGATCACAGCCTTGCTTGGGGTACCTGTGGCATTCCCTGCAGCTCCTCCACATCTGCATGGTGGTGTGTCCATCTCTGTCCCATCTGCTCTGAGCACCATGCTCTGCCTGCATTCCCTGTCAGAGTGGGAGCTGTGAGACAACCAGGGAGAGAGGGCTCCCTGTTCCCTTCGTGTCTCCTGCTCCCACAAGTGGGCTGTTTTCTGTAATTACCTCTCGAGCTCCAGGTTATCATCTTTTGATAGTTCAAGTACTAACGTTCTTTAAACGCCTCCCAATGCTATAAAACAGTCCAATGACATCTCTTTAGCTTGCAGTAAGGTGATATAAATGTCATGTTACCCTTGAATGTGGTATTTATAGAACTGTTTGGTGCTGTTGAATATTTGTGTTTTATCCTTTGTAGTTCCAGTACAGAAATGGGCACAGCAGCATCTTCCATCACTTGTCCTGAAAGGATATATAGCATCATTCTCATCCTGCAAAGCGCTTAAAATGCAAACAAGAGCTAGTTTGCATTTGCTGGGGAGGAAAGGGGAAAGGAAGCAAGCACTCAGCAGTAAAGACAGGGGCTGTCTCTGTAACGAAAACATTTTGCTAGATTGTCATCTGCTTCACTTTTAAAGCAGCAATAAGATATAGCGATAAAATGGCCAATGGTGCATTTCATCTGAGGGAAATGAACTCTTGCTGAGCCAATTAAACTGTCAATACACTGTGGTTTCACGTTCCCCTGAGCAGATTGGGTCACCTCAGGTGTGTTACTCACTCTGACTTCACCACTGATGTGAAATCAATTTTAGCAATTTATAATCTTTCATTCTACTGTGAAAGTATATTAATCTGTGAAAAACACCACTCAGACAGTGAGGACAGATGACAGCTTTCCTCACAAGTGTGCATAGCTGGCAGTGCCTCTTGGATTATCTGGTGCGTGGAACCAGTGCAACTTTGGGACACTCTGGAGGCACTGGCAATCCAGTTTTCAAGGATGGGGCTTTATCCTTAAAATGTTCAAAAAAAATCTTAGTAGTGCCTTGGTCAAACTTTTCACTACTCATGTGAAATTGAGTAGTTTGAAATTGGCTTTATTCTCTCAGCCCAGAAGAGGCAGAGCTCTCTACACTGCTTTTGGTATCAAAGAAATGCTTGTGGCAGATTTGTGGTATTACTGCTCACTAGAAAATAAAGCAGATACATCTGAAATGGATGGTGGAGAGATGCTGAGGGATGTGGGATCTTCTGTGTTTGTTTCTGTGGTAGCAGTATCTGAATGCTTGAGTTCAGGTTTTTATCCTGCAGCTGTGAAGGGGATGCAGGCTGGACTGTGTCTGGTTAGGACTACCTGGAAAAGCCCCTTCCATCCAGGTACACTGGGATGCAGTACCTGCTGCTGTGTCTACTTGCAGCCCTCAGAGTGCAGGTGTCACAGGAATCATGGCATCATTTAGGTTGGGAAAAACCTTGAAGGTCAGAGAATCCAGCCAGGGACCCAGCACTGCCAAGCCCACCACTAAACCTGGTCCCCAAGTACCACATCATGTGGTTTTTGAACACTTCCAGGGAGAGTGTTAGGTCCAATCTGTGATTGCTGTGGTGTGCACAGTGGCTGGGCTTTTTAAGGTGTTTTTGATGAGTTCTGGATTGTGTCCTGTGTCACACTGGCTGGTCAGAGAAGCACATCTGGGTTTGTGTGTGTCAGCCAGGGATGCACAGGAGATGAGTGAAAACTCTAACGTGTGAAAGTAAAGTCATTTCCATGGAGTATTGGATTCAGGAATTAATGCATCTTCTATGACAGATTAAATGTAGGAAGCACTGCATGTTTAATCTGCCACTATTAAAAAAAAAATCCCCAAAACTTAATTGGAAAAAAATCATCTTGAATGTGTGCTTGGGAGAAAAAAATCATGGATGTGTTGGTTAGCAAGTAAAGATTAAAAAAACCAACCTTCTGAGACAAGGCAAAACAAAGAGCAGTGTAGATAAATTGCAAATGAATCCTTTTGCTGATTAGCTCTTCCCAAATTTGTCATCTTTAAGTAAAAAAAATCTGTGACTGAGTGCCATAAAGAAGCAATTTTAAAAGCAGTAGAGAACAGTAAGACTGCCTCTAGGATTACAGCTCACAGCTTTGGAATTCACTCCTTTTGAAGGAAATTGTTGAGTAACAGATTGCAGTAATGCAATGTATTTGTATTGGTCAAATTCCTATTATGATCACAGTGAAAAATGATGTTCCTTTTTCTAGGGATAGGAAATTAAATAGGCCTAGTAATCCATGTAAGGAGATTGGTTTACATTAAAAGGAGGAAAGAATGTGAAGACTAATCAGATCAATGCATACTCTAATCTATCTCATTAAAAAAATAAAATCAAATTGCTACTGAATTTGTGAGGAATTATATTGAAATGATACACATGCTTTTACTGCCTTTTAATTATGAAATTATTTCAATCTGCTTGAGTCTGCCATGTGAGTGAGCTATCAACTGTTCTTAAATATTGGCTCATAAATTAAAGAAAGTTCTTTAAATGGAAGAAAATAGCATCCCTGGTCCTCCAGCTGAGAATGCCAGCCCAGATCATTACAGGGTCAGAGGTACCATTTGCACTGGGGAAAACTGTGCTGGTTGATTTAGGTGCACAACTTCCCCTGGATGAGGCTTTTGAGGTTGTTATTTATGCTGTTGTTTGTCAGGGGAGTGCTTGCTCTCCAATGTCCGGCTGCACAGCGAGATCCACCTTCTTATGAGACCTGGGGGAATGGTTATGGCTTAGTGAGAGCTGCATGGAGGCCTCTGAGGTGGCCTGGGAAGGGTTTTCACATGTGATGTAAGGCACTGCCCACCCCAGTGGGGCTGTGGTTCTGCAGCTAAGCCTCCTCTTGTGCAGATAAGAGATTAAAAAAAAAATTAAACAAAGTGTTGTCTAAAGAGAAAAATGACAAGAAAAGTGCTGAACCTCTTGCACAGCATTTCTGCTTCCAGCAAGCACTTCAGTCACGAGGAGTTAGTCTCTGCTGTTAATGTCAGTAAGACACATTGAAAACTTGGACTTTTTTTTTTGTTTTTGTTTTTGTTTTTTGGCTGAGGAAATGCAGGAGCCCAGCAGTGGATAGTGATCTTCTGCTCAGCTTCTTGTGGAGGGCAGGGTGATGGCTGGTGACCTTCTCTGTTTTTGCAGAAGAGCTGTGTGTGCTGCTCAGAAGGAGGATGGTGTTGGACCATCAGTCAGACTGGACATTACCAAAGCACTGCCATGGACACACAGGAGCAGCACCTGACCTGTGGCTGTCCCAGCTCAAACAGAGAGCTGCTTTTGGGGGACATTAGGGACAGAGATGGTTACTCCTGCCTGTGGTCTGGCAGGGGGGTGGCGTGGCTGCTTGGTGAGCTGTGTGCTGGGCTTTACCCTCTGTGGAAATGAGGGACAGCAGCAGCAGGAGGAGGAGGAGGAGGGATGTGCTGCTGAGGGATGCCCTGAACACTGGCAGGTGCCTGTAGGAATAGCCCAACACCTTCTGGCTTGCTGTAGGTTCCATCTGCCCAGCTGTGCTGGGTTCCTCTGGCAGCTCCCCGGGGGTGGGACCCAGGATGGGGCTGAGGTGCTGCTGTCAGCTGCACAGAGGGGAACCACACACTGCAGGGACCTGCAGGTCACACTCCTGCTGCAGACTGCAAAAAACAAAGACAGTGCCTGCATTTAGAGAGGTAGCCTCGAAAAGGGGGAAAGATCTGCCAAGAAGAGCATTGCAGTGATGGAGCCTTCATTGTCCTAGGGAATGAGCTTTGTGATTTCTGAAGAAAGACTAAAGGTGTGTTTCCATACTGAGCAGCTCTTCAGTGTTTGTTGAGAGATGGCACTTGTACGTTGGAATTTGCAGCAGCTTTAAAGCTGGAGGTGATAAGCTACTTTTCCCCCTTTCTTGCTTTGTTCAGAGGTTGTTTGTTTAGATAATGGCCTGGAAACTATATTAGTAACCTTGTACATCATTTTTTGCTACCCATAGGAGTAAACAGTGCTTTTGACATTTGAAGAAATGGTTCATTTTCTAAGGGATGCGATTCAGAATCTGCTTTTTGAACTAATGGACAGTATAACACTATTTTTTACTAGGTTGCATAGATTTTTACCTTGAAGATGCTCTATAAAGTGCACTGTATTGCTAGTGTTAAGTAAAAGCAAATGCATCACATCAAATGAGAAGGCAGTGTTTGAACTGGAGAGAGGTTGAAACCCATTTCTTTGTCTAGCTTGTGATGCTTCACTCTGAAATAAAGCATGAAAAATAATTAGACTCACTAGTAAGCAAATATTTGGTCCTGAAATGCATCTTGAAGGTACAGAGCTGGAAGAAAATAACCTCTCCAGATGCATGTTGATCCTCCTGGATTCGTCTTACACCAACAACTAGATGACAAAATTGTGTACAGAAAACTGCATCAGAAGGACATCACTGAGGGTGAAAAGTTTATGAAGAGTATGAACAAACCAGGCAATCTCTGCAATCTCAATTTAGTTTCTTATGCATTGGAATACAGCCTTTAATTATAGCATCATGTGTTTTCCCACAAGCTTCTTCCCCTGTGTAAAGGCACTGAATGAATCTCCCTTAATGAGTAATTTTCTTTCTCCTTGTTGTTTGATGCCTATATTTGAATACTTTTAAATGACACCTAAAGATAGAATTCTTCAAAATTTTCAATTACATGTGAGTACTTTATTTTCATGCTGCTTCACAGTGCTCAACACTGAGCAGAAGCACGTTTCTTTCACAGACAGGAAAACTAGAATTCAGAAGGACCCTAATGAAGACCTTTTAGGTTCACTGCAGTGTAACAATAGATGTTCTAGGTCCTGGGCTTGGGTTCAGATTCCTTGGTTAAAACTGGCTTTTTCACCACACACCTTTTGTCCTCTGAAGCTGGCAAGCAAAGAGCAGGAGGGGCAGTGGTTCAGCTTTGAGTGCTTCCACTTGGTCTTCAAGTTAATAAAAAGAAGCATTAATGCACCAGACCCTGGGCTCTCTTTTAAAAAGTGGGAGATTTCAAGGTTGTAAATATATATATATGTATATAAAATCTACTCTTATTTTATCTCCCACCTCTCAAGGCAAAAGTGATTTGGATTGGGGTATGTCCCTGCAGATACAGCAAAAATGCACAAAACTCGACCGCACCCCCAAACTGTGACCAGAGAGTTCATATTTATACAGACTTGTACAAAATCCTGTCAAAAGCCGAGTTCTGTTTCAAAGTCTGGGAAATGCTTTAGCTAATTAAAGAAAAGGTCAGCAGGATTTCTTACTGTAGGCAAGAAAAGGCAAGATAAATCTTTCTTCTCTGCCTTGTTCTTAGAAGCAGTCGAACCGTTTTGGCTGAAATTAAAATTTGCCTGAGGCAGAAAAAAGGCACATGAAGTTGCAGTCCAGATGGCTAGAGCTTGGCAAAATTATAGGTAAGTAGGAATAGGGTCTGAAGATCAGAAGCATTAAGCAACTGTAATAAGCAGGGCTACCAGCTCTTCCTGTAATCGGTTATGATATTTAATCTTAAATGTCTCTTGCAGAAAGCTCTTGTGCTGTTCTGGAGTGTGATCATTCATTCTGAGATTTGGAAGGGACTCAAAGCTGTAGTTCAAGTGAGTTTGCTTGTGGAATGTGAGAGGGTTTTTTATCCTCTGGATGTATGATGTCAGGAATGTGTCACTTCCTCTCAGCTGGATCTGTGTGAGCTGTACCTGCTGTGGCCATGTAGACCTCAGGTGCCTGTGATGTTGTTTTATTCATCTTGAGATCTGTCTGTGTAATAGAGGAACAAAACAAACCTTGATCTTAAGCAAATCTTTCATAAGTCTGAGTTTATTACTTATTTGCTGATGCATTTGTACAGAAAAGTTTTGTTCCAGTCTTGTAAATGGCTCTGCCTCTTTTTTTCATTTGTGCTTGTGATGCTGCAGGACCCAGTGTAAGCAAATTAAGGTATGTGTGGATATTTTTCCATTCAATACCATTTTCTAAACCTCTTGGGGACTAACCCAGCAAGGGAACTTGAGTTTATGGGCTGAAAAATGGTCACCTGTTCAAGGACTTGACTTTAACACTATGAGTGTGCCAGAAAATGTTTAGAATTCCTTAGTGTCCTCACAGGAGAGGAGAAATGGAGGAAGAGAAGCAAGAAAAGATGCAATTTTATCTGTAACAGGAGCTGCAGAGACAATGCTGCAGTAGCCCAAGTGGAGCCTCATGTCACCCTTTTGTGGAGAAAGGACTACTCAGTTCTGTCAGTGATGTTGATGCTTGTGGTTCATGGGACAATGAAAAGTAGAAGGAGCCCAGCAGGCTGGAGCAAAGTTTCATTTGGAACAGGTGGCCCAGGGGAGTGTTTGAATCACTAGCCCCTGAGGGATTTAAAAATCATGTAGATGTGGTGCCTGGGCACATTGTTTGGTGGTGGACTTGTCATTGCTGGCTCAGCAGGTGGACTTGATCTGAAGAGGGCTTTTCCAGCCTGTGCTTCTGTGATTTTTAAGCAATAACAAAATGTTGAGCCGCTCTGGGTAAGAGACAGTCTGCCCTGTTTATACACATTTTGGTACTACTGGCCATCAGCTACAACAAATGAAGAAAGTGGGTGGTGACCTGAGCCCTCAGATCTTTAGGGCTGTAAAAACTCCTGTGGCAATGGGGTTGTTGTCCTGCATGGGCAATGCCTGTTGTGTCCAAGCCTTTCTGCAGAGGCTCTCCTGGGGAAGCAGAGATAGATCTCCTTCTGTGTTTTTGCAGAGGTCTGAAAGTGCACATAACTCATTGTGATGTATTCGCAGGCTTCAGGGAGGGTGTTTGTGCACGTACTGGAGCTGGGGTCGCAGTAAAACAGCAGCAGCTGAGCTCAGGGGTGAGAGGAGACAGAAATCAGGACTCCCATGTGTTTTTTTTCAGAAGATGCCTCCTGCCTTGTCTTGGGTGAGTACTGAGGGGAGGCTTCAGGGATCCCTCTGAGAGACAAGCAGAGTCAACACAGCACTTTTCTTCATCCTCTACAGACAGCTATAATTTTGGGTTGCCACCTCTGCATGTAGAGGTGTCAAAAACGGAATTTAAGGCTGATTGAGCACTGAGGATCAAGCCTCGCCACTTTGCTCTCCTCTGGGCTTTGGCATACCCCTTCTTCTGAACAGCATGCAGCTTTTCAACCTGCTCTCAAGGCAGAGGCATTTGGTTTGGTGCCCCTTATATTGAATTATTCTTGTTTGTTTTTCTAACCAGCCAGTGGCTTACACTGCTTGGCTCCCTGGCCCCCTCCCACTCCCATCGAGTGCCCTGTCTTCCTCTCCCGGAGTGAGATGGTTGAGGAGGTCATGCAGTATTAATAGGGAAGCAGATCTCTGATTTTGTTTCTGCTTATGGACTCTGACATCTCTGACATCTTCTGAAGTGTAAAATATTTCTGAGAAAACAACAACTTGGCTTTTACTGAAAAATTAATTATGTTGGCACTTTGCCTGTTGGGGTGGGCTTCTGTCAGAGGACAAAGCCACGACATTAGGGGGCAAGGGTGAGGTGTGGAAGGACAGCAGGAACATTAGGGAGAGGAAATCTGCATTAAGGTTAAAATATCTAATTAAGCATGGTTTATCAGAACGATGGAAACTCTTCAGAAGTCATTACCTTCCGTGCATTTATGGTATAGCTCTAACACGCATCCGGGTTTATTTGCTTCATAAATTTGTTTTTTCTCTAATTACAGCTAACAGACTGTGACTTTCTCTGCTCTTCCATGATGTTCTCTGTGTCTCTGTTCCCCTCCATGCAGAGATACACCTTGTACAGCAAAGGTACACATATTCATACAGCTCCTTGTGTGCTGCCCTGGGGAGCATGTGGGAGTAAAATGGGGAAAGCCAGCTGGGTTTGGTGCATGCATGCACTTCTTAAGAGTTAGAAATCCAGTCAAAAGCACAAGAGGAGGCAGAATACCAAAGGGCTGTGCTGTTGATCCTTTGTGACCTTTTCAGTGTTGGTTTTCCTTTTGTCCTTTGAAAGGAAGGGATCATTAGGGAGCTTCACAGTAGGACTAAGGGAAGGATAATTCAAGATTTCTTGCTGAAATCTGGGGTTAGAGACAGCTTGTCCCCATGAATTGCCATGAGGTAGCATTGGTTTATGAATACACACACAAGTCTTTCTACCCAGCTGCTATATGGGATGGTGGTGGTGGTGTGTCTGATTTCGCTGCTCTCTGGGGTTTGCAATCCAGGTGTAAACAGGTGACAGCAGTTGAGTATGGACAACAGAAGGGATGCAAATAAACAGGTGTGTATTGGTGAGCATGCAAAGAGCTGTGGTCTCAGCATCACAGCAAAAAAACAAAACCAAACAACAACATAAAAACCCAGGTGGGAGGGAAGAACCTGAAGGTATAGAAATAAGTAGCTTTGCCCATGGTTCAGGTAGCTCTTCAGGTGTAGTGGAGCGTGGGAGAAAAAATGTCAGACAGTATATTCATATTTCCATTTTATTTCTTCAAGTGGTCTTCAAGTAGAAATGGAGATAAAATATGGGCTGATAACGTGAACAGAAAAAAAGAATAGTTATTGTACCCAGACCTTGCTTGGCCATTAGTATTCTATTATTTTCCCCCTGCTACTAATGATATGAGGAAGACTGAATACACTTAAAAGGATGCATGTCATCAAAATGGTATCTGACAACAGTCCCTTCACTGCTTATGATGCTTTTGATTGTTAATGTAGATAAAATGTAAATGATCAGAATATAAAAACTCCCTTTTGTCTTTCTAATGTTTTCATCTGCCTATTAAACAAATTACATGAGAAATTGAGTAGTCTGTTACTTAGTACAGTGGTGTCACCCAGATACTTTGAAATGCTTAATGGTATGGAGTGAAGTCTCCTTGGTTTGTGTATTTTCTTGGTAGTAATGACATTCTAGGCTGAAGTCGTACTTGCTTCTTTGAAATGTAGTTGCCTTGTCCTTATTAGATAATTGTAGTTTCAATGCATTGTGGTACTGTTCTACGGAGTTCTGTGTCAGGATTTTAATAAGAACAAATGTTGGAGGTGTAGAGCTGAGTTGGGCCCTTTCCAAAACCCTCTGCAGCTCAGAAAGAAAGAGCAGAACACTTGACTGGTGACTGGGGTCTCCAAAATGGGGAGCTTTGGCACCAACATGAGCAGCTGTGAGGCTGGTGCTTGTCAGGGATGAGGATAGGGCTGGTCTGGTGTCCCCATGGCAGCTGGAAGGGAAGCCCCTGTACAGGCACCTCCAGTGGATGCAGATGGGAATGGGCTGGAGCTGTGACTGGGAGCTGCTTGTTTCCACGAGCAGTGTGATAAACCTTGGTCATCCATCTCCTGCTGCTGGTGTGTCACTGCATCAGGACGTTTTATGGGCATTTGTGGCTGCCCTGGGGCACTGCCCATGCTGGCACTGGCGTGGCTGTGTTGCAGGTCACCCAGGACCAGTGGTCAATAGCAGCATAGCCAGTGGTGAGGAGGCAGTTCTGAGGTTTCCTTGTACAGAAAAGTGCCAGATGCCTCAAACTTGAAATTACTGACTTAGGAGTCAGCTCCCTGTCTCTCACAAGGCTTCATTTGCCCTTCTTGATGCAGTAATGTTGTACACAGCTCCCTAAAGCATGCATGTTTTCTTTAAGGGAAATGCAATACCATCTGCTGTTGCATCACAATCAGTCTTGTGCAGATATAACTGGGAGATGTAAGGTCAGTTCTTCTGCTTTCATTTGGTTCCTTCTTTCAGGAAAACTGCAGAGCTTTTTTCCCTTTCCATTTCAGTGAGGGTTACATCCAAATGGGGCAAATCATTTGCCATCCACCCTCTGCAGACGTTAACATTTCACACTTCCAAGCCACACTTTGAGAGCTGTGCTGGCCTAGATAAACAGTAAGTGGAAGGATTATCTTCCCTTTGAGGTTTAGGGTGCCTGGAGCCTATGGGATCCTGCTTTGTGTCGACACGGGTTGCAGATGGTCAGAGGAGAGGCTGGTCTTCAGCTGGTCACTGCTTTGCAGGGAGGGAAACTTTGGGGTGGTCTCTGGTTATTTGCTTAGTAGGTCCCAGCTCTTGCAGGCTCATCTGAAAGCTAAACAAGCATCTCTTCTTGACAGGTCATCTATGAACATACACTGCTGATTGCCATGTTGGAAAAAAGCAAATTTTCATAGTTTTCTACATGGCAAATATTTTTTATTAGTACTTTTTTTTTTTTGCTTTCCTGTAAAATGAGGTGAGCAATTGTTGTGTATTGACAGCTGGCTTGTAAATCAGCCACTCACTTGCCAGATGAGAAAGTGGAAATGCCTTATAAGCACTTTAATGTTTTGTGATAGTTTTAATTCCAGAATATTTAGAACTTCTTTGCATTGGTACAAAGTAAAATAAAACGTAGTCTCTAACAGGTGCCAAGACAAGCATGGGATGAATCTCTCCTCTGAGGGTCTGAGAAAGGGATTTGCAGAGGAACTGCTGCTTTCCATGGGGAAGCAGCAGCATTGGCTTTTGGATGTTAATTTCATTGTTTAAGGTCAGATTATGTTGACCTAAATCGTGCAACTAATTCCATCAACAAGCAAGACTATTTGCATAGTAGATGGAATTTAAGTGCTGCTTCTCCTGCATCTCTGCCTGATTTTGTATTTAGGTTGCACCTGAAAAAATAAACTGGTGTCCATGTTAGGAGTGAGTTTATTATGCTTACGTTGTTGGAGAGGTGTTGAGCTGGTTATTTCCCTTATGGCAACTTACTTTTTATTGGTGTTTTTATGGCCCTTGCTGTGGTTGCCATTCATCTTATTTGACTTCAGAGCTGGTCTTCCAGTTGCTCTGTTTCTTTGATTACAGTGAAATGAATGGCAGCTTCTTCTCCACATTTAGAATTGCTTTCTTTTGGCCTCCCTCCCCTGCTTGCCAAAATCCTACCCAGAGTTAATTTTGATGTGTTTTTGATGTCTAAATATTTTCAGTGCATAATGCAGCAGCAGTGGCACTGTGTAGAGAATCCAGGGAAAACAATCAATTTGAGAGCTGGACAGAAAAATGCCTGCTAGCTTAAAACATCTGTTTCAGAAAAACCCCAAATGTCACAGCTTCCATTTTCCATAAGCCCAGGCTGCTGCCTTTCAGCTATCATGAACCAGGGAGGTTTGTGAATGGGTTCCTGACTCTTGCCTGGTGCCTGACTCATGAACAGTTTTCCACAGGATATCCAATGGAAGGTTTCCGTGGGAATGGCTGAGCCTTGTGCATATTTGTTTTCCCTTCTTGCTTTATTGCATGGTACCCTCTGGAAGTGATGTGAAGGGGACAATACCTCCACAGGCAGTGGCACAGCAATGGTGCCCCTCTCATTGCTCTTTCCTTTGGGGGTCAAAGCAGGTGACAGGACACTGGTGTGACTTTTAAGGGGGTCTGTGGCTTTGTACAAGACCAGCAGCATGTCAGAGGTCTGCATGTGGCAAAAATCTGGCTGTCAAAGAGGGGACCTGAAGAGGGATGGGACATGACTCTGTTCGTTTGTTGTGGTGCTGCAGCCAGGGGTCTCTTGACTGCCCTGATGCATGAAAATGGACATGTTCACTCTAAAGTATAATGAGAAAATTGTGGTTTGAATTTTTTTTTCCTCCTCTCTAAATTTAAAGATAAGCTTGCATTGGGAGATGAATGGAGATAACCAGTGTCCTGATAGGATTTGATCCTTTAGTAAAGTGAGGATTACAGTGCGGTAGGTTTTTCCGTTAGTAAAAATCTTCTTTATCTTCCTTTTTTTTTTTTTGTGTTCTAGTTAGGACAGTCTGTTTTCTTGCGGCCTGTTTGTCTTTCCCTTCCTTTCCCCTAAAAGAAGAAGGGAAAAAAAAACAAACACCCCACAAAACTCTGAATCAGTAGTTAAGATTGGTTTATTGTATCAAGGTATTCCCATCCCTTTGGATGGGAATTTCCTTGCATTTCAAGACTACAAAAGGAACGCATCACCTTTGAGCAGGAGAGGTGTGTGTGGCAGGAGACCTGCCTCCAGGAAATTGGTATTCCCACGACAAACTGGTCACCTGCCCAAGCCTGCCTTGCTGGAGCTGCGTGGGATCGGGGAATCGCCGCTCTGTTCTTTGGAGGGTGATGACATTTTCTTGCCTGTTTGGATTTCCAGATAGATAAGATGTTAAATGGTGCTAAACCAGCATTCTGCTCCTGAGAGCCAGGACTGGGATTTTTGTCTCAGTTGAGACTGTTTTCTCTGGGATTGTCTTTCTGCTGGAGCCCTGCTAAGTGTTTAATTAAGTGCACCAGCTTCTGGGATTACAAGCACTTTACTGGAACCCCCATTTTGTGTGCTGATATTCCCCAAGGGAAAGCAATGCTCAAGTGTTAAGAGACTGGATTCTGTTTCACCCACCTCATATTATTACAAGTCATATTATTTTAATGGAACAGGGATCCATGTATTAGAGAATGTGTTGTGTTGGCAAAAAAATTAAAGATGCATAAGAATTGTGATCATACTACAATAATTGCTTCAGTGGTAACATTAATGCTTTTTCACTTCACTAGCTCCTTGTTGATTGAACAACCCTTTTCTGTAGGCTATAAATCTCAATGGCTCTACTAATAAAGAACTAAATAGTCTAATAATGTTTCCAAATGTAGCATGGCTTCACTGTTTTAGGGGAGTGCAGTCTTTTGTCCAAACCCCAGTCCAGTCTGGGAGGTGTGACTGTGTCATAGCTTCACAGTGATTTAACTTGCTAGCAGTGTGTGTTACTGAACCCCTTCTATGGGAGACAGGTTCAGATTTTTTAAAAATTATGTAGTTACCAGAAACTGAGAACTTTCAGTCATTTGAAATGGGAGATCAAGAACCCCAGTGACATGCATCTGGTGATGGTGCCCTTCTTGCCATGTGTCCAGTGCAAATATTGAAATGCTGCAATATATTCACAGCAGGTGTTTGAAACCTGTGATTTTACATTATGTCTGAAGCTCTGTTTTGCATCACCATCAGAGCAATTTCACCATTGCTCTGTTTGGGTGGATGGTGATGAAGGCAGAGGCACTTGTTTTGGATGGTGGAAGATTTTGTAGGGTGGGTTTAGGGCAGGAGAGCCCTGGGCATGCAGAGAACTAAGATTTTGTCAGTCTTGTGCCCTTCTTCAAAGTAGAAATAGAAGCTTCTTCTGACCAGGTATGTCATCTGCCTGAGCCCTTGCTGGAGAGGTGTTTTTCTTCTGGAAATGTTGGTTATTCAAATTGGTGAGAAGAAACATTTAAAGGGTTCTTAACTTCAGTTTAAGATCTTATGAATGGCTTTTCTTGCAGTTGTAGCTGAAGAAAAGCCCCAAAGTGCTAGATGGTGCTTTTTAGTTGTCACTTGAAGAGACTAGCAAGTGTTTAGTCATTTGGAATTGCCAGGTTTGTCAAATTGCTGAGGGATAGCTTCTTGGGGAGTCAGAGCAATGAGACATTTGTAGACAACAGCTCTGGGTGCCATTTGTTTTCAACTCCAGTTGGCATCATCACCCAGCAGCACTAAGTACAGCAGTATCTTTGGATTTCTTTAGGTGGTGGTGTTTGTCTTAAGCTTAAATGTTTACCAGTCTAGCCACATACTAGAAATGCCACAGGGGTTCAGCCTCTCAGGAAATCAGCAGGAACTCCCAGTGCTGCTGCTGGAGCAGCAGCCATTAGCAGGGAGTGCTGCTCCCCAGCACTCTGCTGCAGATTCAGCAGGACCTTTCTGTGATGAAGTCACTTTGCCGTCTGAGAGTTTAGGCTGCCATAAATTATTGTTGCTGAAGCAAGAATATAGTGACCTTAAATAAAGCCTCTTGTAGAAATCACCCTGGTCTTTTAGCCCAACCAAAAAAAGTGTCTTTTCTGTAGGCAGGTGCTGCCTCTTCTGAAGCTTCATTCTGCAGCTGTTCTTGCACATCTGCTGGTCCCTGGGCTGGGGACTGTGGTCTGTGCAAATCCCCTCCTTCCAGAATCAGTGCTGTACCTGCTGCAGAGCAGAAGTTCTGGGCAGGTATGCAAAAACCTTATGTGGGAAGATAGGTTGTAAAGATAGTGCAGAAGGCAATTTTCCTCAATGAATTACAGCTGTACTGGTCGCTGAGGAGTGGAGACAGCCTTGCCTGCCCAATGAGGAGGAGGGTTATAAAAGAGTGGGTCAGCTAGTCCAGAGTAAATTGGAGTTGGAGCTTGAGAACCAGGGTCTGCTGCAGTTTGGGATGGAGTGTGCTGGCTGTGCCGTGGGGAGGAAGGGACACGCGTTTGCACAAGAGACAGACAAGGTAAGATGCTGTGTGAGGGACAGACAGGGTTAGGTGGTGGGTAAGAACCAGCTTGGGGTTAACTAATCATGCAGAGGGAAGCAGGAAACTTGCAGAGAGAAACAGAGAAGTAATCAGTGCTGTGTGGAGCTGCCTGGGAGAAGTCATGAAAAGTTTTTAATAAGGGACTTATGATGATGCCAGTTTTGTCTGTCTCGACATAATTGCTACAGTCTCATGTGGAGACTTTGGTAAATGGAATTCTCTTCATACTTTTTTCGTATGTGATAAGGAGTCAGTTGTGAAGCGGGTAGGGAGATGATTTGGGACCTGCTGGAAGATGGGCTAGAAGATGCAGAAGAGCTCTGTTGGGCTCTCCATGGTATGGTGTGCTCTCCTTATGGCAAACAGTGCTGCAGTGAGTGAATGCTGCTCCATCCTCCTGGAGAAGGGCCCCAGCTGTGCTTTCCTCAACTCTGCCTCATCTGTTGGGCTCCCAGCTCTTTAATGGACTGTGAAGCCCAGCTCCTGAAATTCTTCATAAGCCTGGTGTGACCTTTTGAGGCTTTTTCTGTGTGCCTCTAGGATGTAGCAGCTCTTTGTGCTGTGGCAGACTAGGAGAGAGCCAGTGTTTTTTTTTTCCAGGAAGCTTATCTGCAGGTTTGTTGGCTGTGGAACATGGGCAGGGGGTGAGATTCACGACAGGACCGACACCTTTGGTGGGCTTAGGGAGATTTTACACTCTCTGGAACACGTTTGTGTTGCAAAGGCAAAACTCTGGCAAATGGACTTAACCTCCCAAGCACAGAGAAGCAGGAACAAACCAACTGCTGTAAAAGTCTCCCTTTGGAGTGTTTTCTTAGCAACCCAGTAACTGTTCTGGCAATAGATGATAAACGAATGGGGTTTAACTTCTAAGAGATAATGTTAAGCTTCCACAACTGGGCATTGTGCTGGGAGCAGCTAAGCACAGCGTGCTGTCGTGCCTACATAATAAGGTTTTTGATCTGACAAGTTTCACTGTAACTTCAGAGCAGGCTGGCAGGAGCAGAGAGGTCTGGGGGGAACGGGGCTCGATGAAATCTGTGTCGAGGGGGTGCCACGAGGCTGGCTGTAAGCAGCAAAGTCCTGCAGGGGACTTACAAAATGAGCAATTTATGCCTCATTCCTTTAGGGTTTTTTTTCATAGCTAGGTAAGCTTTTGCTTCAGTATACCCTATGTGCCTTTACCTGCTGACAGGTAAAGAGTGTGAGAGTCACCAAAGGCATCCCCTCATCTTCCCCAGGCTGCCTGCAGAGGACAAGTTGAAGTTTTGCAGATGTACCCAATGAGTCTAAAACAAGAGATAAAACAAAGTGGAAAGCCTGTGAAGAAGCTCAGCCCTTGGTCTAGCAAGGGCTCTCTGAGCAATGCCAAATGCTGAACCAGCTTTGATAGCTGAATTGCTTTAGCTGGCTTTAGTGTTTTCATTGCTTAAAAGAGGCAGAGGGTATGCTTTTTGATATGCTGATTTTGGAGGTTTGTTTTTTTTTGTTTTTTGAGGAGGAAGGTGTTGGTTGATAAAGTGCACAAAGAAATAAATTTATTGTATATATCTGAAAATCCTTATTTTGTCTGCATTCCACTTTCATCTTGTATTTCCTGTCAATTTATGTGCTTTCTGATAAATGCCACCTTTTGGTGTAAAACAGCTTGAATATTTAAAACATGGCATTTTGATTAGCTAAACTATAGATTTGCTTTGACATGTCATTTCTTTTGTTCTAAAATGCCCTGACAATTCATATCTGTGGCAGCCAAACAAGCAAATTTATGTACAAAGCTATTGTTCATTCCTGAAGTGTCACTGCTAAATGAGATGGAGTTTAAACATTTGATTCCCCCTCCTCTTTGCATGATGGGAGGTCCATTTCTCAATAATGAAACCCGTTTTCTTGCAAAAATTCAATTAAATGAAATATCAAACATAAATCAGAATGGAGCTTGCTTTGAGTTCCCATATGTGCCTATTGCTGCAGTGATAACACTGGAAAAGGCATTCATTCTTCAAACTGTGCTTTTTGGCTCAGAATTGTTTTTCTGGAGGAAAAAAAACCTCACATAAAACAATGATGAAAAACAGAAGTTTTGTGGGCTACAAAGGAATGGCCTTGATGTTCTCAAACTTGGAGGTGTGGCAGCTTCTCCCAGAGCACAGTGGGACTCCTGTAAGCAGGAAAATTTTTTAGAAAATGGTGTTTTCCTGTTCTCGTGGATGGCTCTGACCACAGTTGTTCTCCATGTGCTGGAGACTCATTGCAATGTCACGTCCATACCTTTCTAGAATCCTTGAAATTGAACATTTTGTTTTGAGGCATAATTTCAAGAAGTGTTAATGCTTTTATTTCATCCGTTTGTATGAAATAGGAGAGTAAAGCCCTTCCTCAAGTTCTGGTTTCTGAAAATCTTTGCTGCCAGAAGCAATGGGGTTTTTTTTTAAAATAAAAAAGAAAAAAAAAAGCCTTTTTTTTTTTTTAAGTTTCAAAACCTGGTGGTGAACTCTTAGTGTGAAAATACTTCCTGTGTTAGAATAAGATGACATAAAAGTCTAACAAGGAAAGATAGGTTAAAATACTTCAGCTATATCTTGGAAAATCTATTTCAATTATGTTCTGTGTGCTTTTAGTGGAGATGATAAATCCTAAAGAATTAAGAGAGCCATAAAGCTAAGTGTTATAGGAGACCACGTCTCACATTTCACCTTAAGAAATTAAAATATTTGCTGTGAAATCAGACGTTATAAGGGTCACTGCTTTGCTTGTGGTCATTAATAGCAGGAGGTGACTGTTGGAAGAACTAAGGGAAGCCACTTCCCATAACATGGAAATTAAATGTGCAATTTACTGAAAATTCCCTTCCTTGTGAAATGGCTTGCTAATGCCAGGCTCTGAAGGGAACTTTGCTTTCTATTTCAAATTTGCATTTGGACAGACCATCTAAACTTTTATCTGCCTTCCATGAAATACTGATTACATTAGCATAAAATGAAGTCAGTTGTTTTTTTTTTTTGTTTTTTTTTTTTTTTTTTTTTGTCCAGTGTAGCTGGGCAATAAGGAAGACGAATGAGTCGTTTCCAAGATGTTAATGTTTGTAAGTGAGAGCACAAAGCAGCTCAGATCACAGGTGCCACTTTGCTGTCCCTGTGTGTGCATCTCCAGGAGTGTCTGTTGCTGGTAAATGCTATTCTGCTGCTGCTCAGAGGGAATTTGTATGAGAAATAACAATTACTTTGGACAACTACTGACACTGCACTCAAAGCCACCCCCAGACTTTATTGCAACAGCATTTTCCACCAGAAAGACAGTAAAACCAATGAGGCAGAGCCTGCCTGGCCTCCTCCTTGTGGCTATGGGAGAGTTGTTGCAATGTCATAGATGGCCTAATACGTCTAAATGTGAGCTCTGCAGCTGACTTTGGGCTTTTCACTGTGCCCTTTAGTGCTCAGCTGTGGGTTACCCTCATGTGAAACTCAGCTCTGGGTGCTCCTGCGCTGGTACTTCATTTTTAAACTCCTCCCTATATTGCTTTTGCAGTGGGTATGTCCCAGTGCCTTCATTTGTTCCCAGTTCCTGGACTGGGGTGGATCAGAGTTCCTGGAGCAGGGGTGGCACTTGCTCAGGGGTGTGTGTGTGTGTGTGTCAGCCAGTCTGCACCCCTGAGCACAAGCACCAGGGCTGGCTCTGTGGCTCAGATCATCCAGCAGGGTGGGAGGACCACAGCATTTGGAGAGGCTCTGGGGTGTGTGGAGAGAGCTTAGCTCCGGAGTGATGCTGATGGTTGTGTTTTTGTTCTCTCAGGGAGCAACCATCAGTGTATAAAGACAGTGCAAGCATTGAGTTGTTATGGCTCACATGACAGCTTTCTAATAAATTTTTATTTCTGAGACCCCAAGGTATTAACTGTATCAGTGGGTTTTTACATCCTGACCTTTCTGCCTTGTTTTGCAAGAGCAGTGATATCCAGGAACAGAGCAGGATGTTCCAGGGACTTCCTTGCACTGAGTGAGGTGGTCCCTGGGGGCTGCCAGGCAGCAGCTGGGCTGACAGATGAGCATCTTGGTCCCAGGAGTCCCTCACTACCCCAGGCTGGTCAGCAAATACAACAGTTGAGCATTATGCTGGCAGTCCCAGGAGATGGAAATCTCTGTGCTTCAGCCTGCTCCTTGCTACGCTCTTCCAGTGAGGAGGGGAACAAAGAGATGCAGCAGGAATCACCTTTTTCACTTAAGTGATCTTTTGCTTTTGCATCTTATGTCTTATAAGCTACATACCAGAATTATTTCTTGCAGGTCTCTACTCATGGATGACTTGCTCATAGGCTGGTCTGTGAAAGACACTGAATTTTTTTTGACTGCTGGGGTAGTCTGGTCTCAAAAATGATATTTTGGAGTTTCTAGGCTCTGGATTCCCCACCCCTTAAATTTTTCCTTTTCCCCCCTCCCTAATGACTATTAAAAACAAAGCTGCTCTGGGTGAGTTGTTTGGAGAAGTTTGTTTTACAGATGTGTTGCTGCTCTGGGGTAGAGAGGCATCTATCTAACCTTGTTTAGAACTTTAGAACTGCATCTCAATGGAAAGCCGTACAAAAGATGGGGTGAAACCTATCAATAGATTTCAAACTACTTTTACTTTAGTGAAATTGAATTCTAGTATGATCCCTACAGTTTTCTTCCAACATCACCCCCTATTATTGTAGCTTTCCTCTGGATTTCTTGTAGTTATTGTTAATATTTCTTAACATCTGGCACAGCAGAGTGGATTTGATAGCCAGTTAATATTTTACCATTTGATGAACAGAGCAGAACAAATTTCTCCAGTTTTACATATGACACTTGGTATCACCACTCCTGCCTTCCTGTTCTTGCCACTTGAGCAGCCTTGGGTGCTTTTCCTGCTGAGCTCCTGCTCATCCTGGTGTGTTTGTCCATGTGGCTCCTGGTGGAGGACATCTCTGGGCTCTTGCTTGAGCTAATTGAATCATCTTTCCAATTTGCCAGAAGATCTTGAATTGTAGTCTTGTTTTCCAGAAATTTGAGTGGGGGATTGGTTAAATTTGTTTTAATCCCCTCCTCAGCAAGGTCCTAGGAGAGCTCCCTTTTCCATCAAAGGAGAGAGTGGGAAGTAGGAGTGATCCCAGACAGCCTGAGGTGCTGTGCCCCTCCCCTAAATAGCAGTGTCTCTAAAAACCACACATAGTTTGGGTGTCTGTTATGTATTAAACAATAAGACCAGAAAGATGATTTGCAAAAAAATCCTGGTTTATGCCCAGTCTGCTTTCTTTCCTTCCTTTAATGCTGTTAACTAAAGATGGCCTTTTTTAATGTAGAAGATAATGACCTCAGGTTTTGTGCTGTCCCCCCATCCCTGTGTGCCCAGTGGGACTGGGGGATGTGTGTGGGATGCTGTGCCAGCTGTGTCCTTCACCAGAGCATCCACAGCGTGCTCACACCCTGCTTTAGGGTCCCCTCCCAAGGAAGTGTGTCAGCCTTGCTGCCTCTTTCTAAGGCTTCCTGTGTGCCTCTGTTCATGTGTAAATAATGGCCAGTCAGCAGAAATGTCCCTGGATTTGTTCTGTCTAAAGCCATGAGTTTTAATCTGCCGATGCTATCCTGGGTCTGCTTCTGAAGGAGCTGTGAAACTAAAACCACTGGATTGTCACTTGGCATAAATTTGCTTCCCAGGTGCTCTGTGCTATTTTTTGGGCTTTTTATTGTGCAGGAAACTGAACGATGTGGGATGCTGAGAAGAGCTGTGCCTGGTGCTGGGCTTGGTCTCAGGAGTGCCTGTGCTTTGGCAGACCTCTCTTTCATGTTTGCACATACAAATGAAACCTCTGATTCAAAGTGGCCCAACCTGGACTGAGCTTTATGAATCAGTGGTGGGAGAGACTAAAACATTCATGTGGTGAATATACAATGTGAAATGTGGGAGACAGAGCGAGAAATTCAGTTTGCTGAATCTCTGGAGGGATATGGAGTGCTCTGGGCCTTGCTGGGCTTTCAACAGAGTGTAGGAGGAAAAAAAGTCTGCCCATTGGGAACCTGCTGTCTAGGTCTGACCTCTCCAGTCTGTTCACTGAATAATTTAGGCCGGTAAGGATGTCTGGAGCTCATCTGGTCCAGGTGCCTCCTCATGGCAGGGGTTGCAGTTTCCAAGTTGCCTCTGCAGCTCGGAGCTGCCCCAGCTCAGGGGCTGGCATCTCCCAGTCCAGGGAGCTTTGCCTGCACTTGGCTCCCTTTCCCTGCTCATGGTCTTTCTGTTAGTCTTGCTGTTTTCCTGCACTGGTGCGTTGCTGTTTTCAAAGATGCCTTCTCCCTAAATTCTGATTCACACACGAGAGTTGCAGGGTTGCTATGAAGAGGTAATTTGCTGTTGATTTACTTGGTGCTGTTCATGGGCATGAAGTTTTGTCTTCAACATATTGAATTAACTTGGGTCACTAAGTTTACAGGGAGCACCATTTAAACCAACAGAACCAGCTTGAAATGATTGCCCAATGCCCCATGCAGAATACATGAGTTAACAAAAATTATTTAGGGCTCATAGGGCTCATGGGGTATAGTAATGTCCAGCTGCACATAACTGTGAAATATTAAGCTTGGTCCTGGCATCATTAAATGTGGTGAATCTGTCTCTGACACCATCCTCCAGTGAGCAGTGCCTCCAACAGGCGTGATTCTAATGCAGAAGTGCTTGATATTTGAGGTGATGTATGAACATTTTGAATGTTGTCAGCTTTGTGGAATGTGTCTCCTACCTTGGGACTGCCTGGAGTTTCCTCAAACACAGCCTCCTTGTGCTTGTTCTCAGCACTGGGGTGTTTGTGCTTTCAGTTCTTCCTTCTTCATTAATGATGTACAGAAGTGTCAGCAGAGCCTTCCTCTCGTGTTTGTTATTTCTTGCAGTCAATGACACAGAGACATGTGTGATAAAGACTCATCAAAGTCGTCATTACTCTACAGTTATCTGCACTGAACTGTCTGGTTTGTCTGTAAACCTCTCTTTGATCTGAGCCTGTTTCTGGCTACATGCCTCATTATTTACCTTCCCATAGCACTCCCTTCTGAGGAGCACACGTCTCCTCTTCTGTTTAATTCACGATCAAAATATATTAGTGTTCATATTTGTCTCCCTTTTTAGCATAGTATACATAACAGTGACAAAACCCACCCAGCCTCCCAGTGCTGCTACTTGTCTTGATTTCAGGCTTGGGCCCCTCAAGCTCATGTCTGCTCCCAGCCCCAAGGCAGCTGTTGTGGAAGGACTGAGGATCTGTCTTGGCTTGTCACTGGAGGGGCTTCAGTCACAGCCAGGAGTAAAACCTGGACTTGTGATTGCCTCCTGGCATAGCTCAGAATCCATGTGATGAATTGTATTTCATGCATAGTTGTGTTTTGCTGGGGAAAACTGACAAAGAAGTCAACACCAACTCGATTTGTCTCTTTCAGTTGTACTGCAAGAAGTATGTTAGAGTATAAGTCTGTTTTGTTGGAAAGGAAGTAATAAGATGGGAGTGCAAGGGGCAATCATCCCTCTGTACCTAGCACTGGTGAGGCTGAACCTTTACTGAAGTTCAGTTATTGGCTCCTCACTGCATTGAGGTGCTGGAGCAAGTCCAGAGAAGGGCAGTGGAGCTGGAAAAAGGTCTGGAGCACAAGATGGGGAATGCCCTGGGGGGTTTAGTCTTGTTTAACCTGGAGAAGAGGAGGTTCAGGGGTGACCTTACTGCTCTCTATACACACCCTGACATGAGGCTGAAGCCAGGTGGGGGTTGGGCTCTCCTCTCAAAAAACAAGTGGCATGATGAGAGGAAATGGCCTCAAGTGGTATCAGTGAAAGTCTAGATTGGATATCAGGAAGAATTTCTTCACTGAAAAGGTGGTCGGGCATTGGAACAGGCTGCCCAGGGTAGTAGTGGATCACCATTCCTGGAAGTGTTCCAAAGGCATGGCAGTGTGGCGTTTTGGGGACATGGCTTAATGGTGAATGTGGCAGTGCTGGGTTAGCAGATAGATGCAATCTTAAAGTTCCTTTCAAATTAAAATTATATCGTGATTCTGTACTCTTGTTCAAGCAGATGTCCCATACCTGTCCATGTGTGGCCCCTAGCCCTGTGTGATCCCAGAGCATTGTCCCAGCAGCTCTCCCACAGCCTCCAGGGGGCTTGAGGAGGTGACTCCCAAAACCTCCACCCACAAATATCACTTAATCCCAGTTATGTGAAACAATTGCCATTGCTGGGTGGAGGCAGGGCTGGCTGGTGAGGGACGTGACTCCCAGCTCCCAAAATCCGTGTGCTCAGTGTGTCCCAGCCTGCCACTGCAGCTGCAATCGGCCTGTGGGGTTCCAGGGAGGAGCTGGTGAGAATCCCTGGAGGCACCAGAAGGTAACACTGATCATCACCACCCAGATTTGGGCGCTGTGTGTGCGGTGGCAGTTCAGCATGCCAGTGAGCTGGTTGCACACGGTTGTTGACTTTTCATTATTTTTTTCTGCAATGAAAAGAAAAGTTTTATGTTAAGGGATGTAGACCGGAAGATGAATGAAATTCTGTTAATAATGTAATACTTCTTCTTGGTGGTCTGAGACTTCAGTTGCTGGTATTTCTATCCCCTCCTCTTTTATCTTGGTTTGCAGCTAGGTGAAGGTGTGGTTGTTCTTTATACGTATTGAAGGATTAAGACCCCAAAAGTTTGTTCTCTAATGTAAAGGCTGTAAATAAACATAGCAACTAGTTGGGTGCTGTTGAATGCTGTGATAATTGCATAGCATTAAATGACATTTGAGATAAAATCCCTTATGAACACATAGCGGCTGTCAAGGTCAGGGTTTAGCAAAGCTTGTCATTCCCATGCCTTAAAATGCAGATTGCATGCCAAGTCCCAAATGGCCTCTGAACAGTGCAGAAGCTTTTTCCAGCCTGCAGTTGCACAGAAGTTTGGGTATTTCTTCTGAAATTAGTGACCCTTTCATGAAGTCAGGTGCTGTTGTGAATTTAGTTGTTGAAAGGATTGTTTAATTCCATTTGGACGCTTGAGAACTTACTGGTTAGCAGGAGTGGTGGCTTTCTTAAAACACTTAGTATGCTGTTAAGGGAAAGTTTGCTCTCCCAGTTCTATACAATTTGCCATGAAGAGTGCTTTTTCTTTATGATATTTTTCCCTCCCAAACAAAGTGGAGCCTAGGTAACTGCAGGGAGAGGCTTGAAGACCAGGCTGCGTTTTGCCTTAGAGTCTAAGATGTTGGGAGATAAATGAAATGAGTCTGCCTTGTTTTTATTAAATTCCCTCAATTTTTAGCCTAATGACTTCTTTTTATTGCTTTGAGTGGGCACAGAGTGAGCACAGACTTTGGTGACCAGAAACCCTGTGCTGCAGAACAACGTGCCTGTCTGTCCCACACCTGGCTCTCCTGTGTGCTGCTTTTCCTGCTGCTCTGTTTGCCTTGATCTTGTCACTGCTGAGGAAGGTTTCTGCCTGCCTGGAGGAGCATCCCCTGTGTGTGCTGCTGACAGAGGGGGTCTCCTCTGAGCAGGACCCCAGACTCTCCTCTGCCTCTCCCTCACAGCTTCCTGAGCCTGCTGCCCCATCTCCTTGTGTGCATGGGATGTGATGGCACTTGGAGAGTGGAGGGATGGCAAGGTGTGTGTCACTGTGTGCCCTTCCAAGTGCTCTGACAGCTCCTGGGAGCACTGCAGCTTTCCTTCCCTTCCTGCCCTTTGGCTCCAGCCTCGCTGTGCAGGAGCTCTGGCTCAGCACTGGCACAGCAGAGCCAGGAGTGTCCATGAGCCACGTGTTTATAACTCAGTTTATGCAGGCTGAAGAGGATTGTGCTGCTTCTGCTGTCACTTTGACAGATGTTTGCACTTCACAGGCTGAATGGACTCACTGTACTTACATTTTGACTGAGGTATCACATAGTAAAAAATAAAATAGGAGGAAAATCCCAATAGCATAGCCTACCAGGGTCGGTAAGGCTGGTGGAGGTGGGGGAAGGTATCGGCAGTCCTGGGCAGCATTTCCTCTCTGGATAGCCATTTCTAATTTTAACAGGGTCTGCAGGCACTCGCTTTGCTGCTTCTGCTGTTGAAGTCGTGCTTCCTGAGCAGGCTGCTTAATTACAGTGGTTTAGCTCAAGTCTGTTTGAAATTTTATTTTTTTTTTGACTAGCGGGTATGAAATAGAATTGGATCTCTCTGGAGCATTGAGATTGGTCTGAGCAAAAAGAGTAAGAAGGGAAAGTTACTTTCAAGTGGGATTCTTGGGAAACTCCCATCAAACTTTGCCTGGTTTTATACTCAAAATACCACTTATGTGGCTGGTGTAAGAAAGCAGAATGTAGCCTGTAATTTGGGCTGCAGCTATTCACAGAGCAGGCAGCACACTGAACCAGATGAAGCCAGATGCCAACTAAATCAGCAGCATCCTCTTCCTACCTTTATTTTATGCATTACAGTATTATATGTATGGGGCTTACTTGAATAATAACTATTGCGAAGGGAAAACTTGCCCCACTAATCATGAGCTTAAAATAGAGTATTTGTCTGAAAGTTGTTGCTTATACTTTGCTTTGCATCTTCTGTCTTGTGCCCTGTGCTGCTCAGTGGCTATGGGTTGGTCCAAGATCAGAGTTCCCTTTTTAAAAAAACAAACCCCTCATTTTAGTAAGTTAAGATGAAGAAAGCTTTAAAGCTTTTCAAACTAGAGAGCACATGTCGTCCCTCTTGGGATTGTTGGTAAAAATTGATGCAAGAGACCAAAATTAGAGAGAGAAAATGATAAAATGCTTTCCCCCCCATTTTTTTTTTTTCCAAATGACTTTAAAATATTCCCTTCCTGCAGATGGCTTGCTGTGCTGGAATGCCCCATATGTGGCATCATGTGTGTGCAATTACACATTTTGTCTTGACGTGTTTCTGTAGCCGACTGTTTGTCAGTCATCAGCTTCAGCCCCCCTCCAAAGAGCCAGGGCTGTTCTTCCTTAATAACATTTTAGGTCCTTTTTCTTCTCAGCTGAATGACAGATATTTGCATATTCCTTTGGAGGGTGGTGCTGGGTGTTTGTACCAGTTGATGGGGTATTGGCAATCACAGATATTCTGTTTGTCATTTGGCTCAGTGAGAAAAAAAAGTGTCTGAATCTGATAATGGAGAGCACAGAAGCAATGCTGGCAGCCAAACGTCTGCTTTAGCCCTAAATCACTTGTTTCCTAAAAGGAAAACAAATCTGAAGTGTGAAAATGCCTTGGAGAGGCTCTGTCCGTGAGAACTCGCAGGTACTGATGAAACTCAGCACATGGGGTTTATTGGACTGAATGAGCTTACTGCTGTTTTGTGCATTATTCTTTTGCTAAGTGAAGGCACGTTGTCTTTCTGAATAACTCTTCCCCATGGATATCAATGACAGCTCTTCTGTCTTGCCTTGCTCGCCTGTCAGTATTAGGGGTGGATCCTGGGGGTCTGTTGAAAAAAGCCTCGTAAAGGACAAGGTGGATTGCTGGGCTGGATTGAAATTCCTGTTGCTTCTAATGTGGCAGATTTGGGTGACTAATTGTCCAACAAACCCATCTGTTTGGGATTTAGAGGAAATACGGGAAAAGCAGGAATATGCCTGTTCTGTCAGTAGTAGAGCATTAGAGCACACAGTGGGAGCAGTTCTAGTCCATCAGCTGCAAAAATGATCTCCATCAGTAAATACCACTTTTCTGCACACAGGATCTGTTTCACTCTTCATGCGTGTGCCTGAATTAGGAATTATGCTATTAAACTAGCTGTGAGCAGAGTGGTGTGTGCAGCTAGGAGTGAAGGCTGCTTATGCTGCATTCTGCAAAAGATGCAAAAGGAGGAAATTTCCCTCTCCCCAGGCACAGCCGGATGGACTCATTAGAGCATGTGCCTGTTTTTGGGCTCAGTTGTCAGTCGACACTACAAGCCAGAAATTAGTAACTGTCATATAAAAGTTTCTGGTACAGCTCTTTCTCAAAGCAGAGGACAATTACCAGTTGCAATCACAGGTGACAAGAGTTCCTGCTGCTGGTCCTTCCCTTGCTCTCCTCTGCCCTGTGCCACCCATTGCTGTCTTGCTCTTCTCTTGTCCTCACCTCTTTTTGAAAGTACCTTGGTGGTTCTTGTTCTGGTCCTTTTGGTTCTTCTGTTCTGAAGGTGTCCCAGGAGACAGAACGTGGGTACTGCAGAGGGATGGATGTGCTCTACAGCATAACAGTTCAGAAATTTAAAAAATTAAATAAAATTGTCCCAGTGTTAGCAATAAGTTGCTAATAATTGCTGGCCTGCTGCTTTACCTCACTCTGTGCAGCCCCTTGTGGGGGCTGCTGATGCTGTGCCTCATTTCTGTTGCTCTTACCAGCTGCAGGGTGGAGGGTTTTGGACACAGCCCCTGGAGCTGGGATGGTTGGCACATCCCCACAGCAGTCAAGTGCTGGGTGTGAGGTGTTGGCTTTTCTGCTTGAAGGTCCCTTTTGCAGCCAGAAGGGTATTAAAGACCACTTTGTACAACAATGCTGAGGATCCCTTTGATCCATGAACTCCTTGTGGAGAGCTGAGGAAGAGATTCTTACCAAGGCAAGTTTACAGCATTCCTCTCAGCACGTTGTTAGCCCTGGATCAAATCACCCTGGCATCTCTCCTACAAGACTGCAAAACAATTATTTTCAATGCAACAGATCTGCAGTTGCCACCTGTAGTGTTGGGTCACCATCCTGTTCAGAAAGTCCTGATAATGAGGCAGTCAAAGCCAACTGGGCAAGTGGTGCCTGGGACCTGTATTAACATAGGAGTCAGACTTATTTTCCTCCCTTTTTTAAATTTTTTTAAAATTAGTTTATTTTTCCCCAGAGCATAAAAGACATTCTTCTTATTCCTCATGGCAGAGTCTTCTGCATTGCTTTGAAATTGAGCCCTTGAGAGAGGTACAGAAACAGCACATGGTAGGGATGGGCAGAAAGGTGGATGTGATCTTGGGCAGGTGGGACTTTCTCTTATCAGCACGGGGAAAGCAGGATGTGGAGAGGACAAGGATGAAACTGGGCAGCATCAAGCAGATCTTCCTTCAGAGGCAGTGGGGATGATTTCTGGCCTCTCTTGCACTGTCAGCAGTCACAGAATGCCCTGTGGTGGACGTGGTGGCTGCCTGGGTTGGGAACTGAGCTCTGAGTTTAATGGGCTGAAGTTCTGGCAGTGATCTTGAGGCTGTATCTGAGACTTGGCTCAGCCCCAAGCAACTGTCCCAACTTGCACTTTGTGCCTTCCACACTGAGGGATTTTTGTATTATTGTCAGGCAGCCAGGACTCTTGCAGTATGCTATTAGTTGTTTTAATGTGAATTTATTTGTTAATAAAGTCTCTTAGCTGTAACTTTAATCTATAATACTTTGGTCTGGGGTGCCTGGGGAGGAAAGCAAGAATCCAGAAATAGTGTGAAAGCTTTTAATAAACCATCAGCCCTTCCTGCAGTGCAGTCCTGTGGGAATTAACTGCTCTTTGCACAAGTGAATTCTCTCTCAGCCTTCCATGGGTGGCATCATTTTGTCCTCAGCTGGCACAGCACATGCCTGACTGCTCTCTTGAGTGTAGTAAATAGGGCATAACTTGTTTTCTTGGTACTGGGGGACAGCAGCTCCAGAAAGTGGACAAATCCTTTAAAAATAATGGGGCCAAGCATGTCACTAAGCCCTTCCAAGGAAGGGCTGGGCTCCTTCCTTGTCCAGACAGACGATGACAGAGCCCCTGTTGAGATGCCCAGTGTTGCTGGTTCTTGTGCTGCTTAGCAGAGCTTTAGCAACAAGCTGCATTGAATTTGCAAGCAGTGGAGCCCAAACCAGTGTGCTCTGAGTGAAAGGTGCACCCAAACACCCTGCAGCAGGCTCCATCCAGGCTGTTTGGTGTGGCTGGCACAGCGGTGGCACTTGCTGTGTGTCTCCACTGCTGTGTTTGTGGGATATGTTTTGTCATTTTTCAAGGAAAGATTCTATTTGAGGTTGAATTTTATTTTTTTTCCTCTGATGGGGGAGAAATTAATTACTATCCTTGCTCCTCTTACTGCCCTGAAGACCAGAAATAGTCAGGAAGTTAATGTTCAAATGGCTTTAAAAACCAGTATCTCTAAATGTCAAGTTAATGTGCTCTGGGAGCAATGTGACTCCAGGACCTGGTATGAACATCAAATTGCATCTGCTGCCACAAGGACTTGTGGGATTCTCTGAGGCAAACACAATAGGGAGATTGAGAGTTTATTTCAGCTTTTTTTTTTTTCAGTTTTTCTTCTAAAAGTAAAGTTTTATTTTTCTCATGCCTGTCCTCACCACAAATGCAGCCTGAGCCTGTCTGAGATGGCAGATTAAAAATGAAACCCTCATGAATGAGAAATGCAGCCTGCATTTTTTATGACAGCAAAATAAGTAAACCCATTTTAAAATGTGCATATTTTTAAGAATGTAAATGACTAAGTAGGTGAGATGTAGGTATCAATAAATATTTATTCCAAAGAAGCAATCTCTCAACAGAATTGGAAATTGTCTCGTCCTTTTAGGCAATTAAAAATCAGTGTTTGTTTTTCAGAGTGGAAGTAACATTTTACCAGTTGCTTTTGGAACGTGGCCACTGTTGAGTGAAAAGTTTTGCAGCTGCATGATATATTTTTCAGAATAATTGCACTAAAAGGACAGGCTGATTTATAGGATGGGTTATAATGGTCTTGAAAGTCAGGGGAGGAAAAAACTCCCAGAGTTAACCCAAATGTGAAATTGTTCTCTGAAAAAGAAGATGGAAATGGGGGTCTGGAGTCTCCAGGTGGGTAAATGGTGAATGTTGAGGCTGGGTCACATTTAGTTAAGATGTGAAATTGCTGTGGGGGTTTATAAAGTTGAGACAAGTAATATATTCAAGTGAGCCTTATTTTATAGAACAGGTAAACCAATAAAAGCTCTGAAAAAGATGTGAATGCAGGTTCATGATCTCAAATACAGCTGGTCACCACCTCACTGGCTTAGGTACACCTGCCACAAGAACTCAGGGACCTGTTTCTGGGGTTCTGGGGAAGAATGTTGGTGCCTCCTGAACCCTGCTTCCCGCTTGTTTTTGGAAGCCTCGGTGTTGCAGCCTGTGGCATGTGAAATGGCACAAGGAGCAGAGCAGTGATCAGCACCTTGAGCTGTGCAGTGCTGGGTCTGACCTGGTGTGCAGTGGGAGCACCAGGTCCTCTGTGCCTGGGGGAGCTCTGCTGATCAGTGCAATCAGTGTTACCTGTCCCTCTCTGGGGATCCTGGCCATCTCACCTGTTGGATCCCAGAAACATGGGGTTTTTCGAGCTTTCTGTGCTTTCTCCCACTGAACCCCTGGAGAACGCTGCTTTCGACCTTAGGCCTTGTGGAGAAGGCTTCCAAATTTGAGTGATGGACTTAAAATCATGAGTGTATAGTGAAATAGAAGTGTGTGCTTTCACGTGGTAAAGGGTTTTAAATTTGAGGGTTTTATAGTGTAGTAATAGGTATGGGACAAGATGGAGGATTTTGGGAGGTGTCTTGGTGCTCATCTTCCTTCTTCATGGTTTCAGGTAGTGGTTTATGGTTGGTCAGTGAGTGTCACACTAAGGGTCATGGGAAGCTAGTTATTGGGTTAAAAGGATAAATAACATAGGTGTTAATTCTCTATTGGTATGTTGAGCTTTAAGAGACTTTGTAGCAGCTGGATCTTTCTCCATTTTCCTCACTTCTAGCAGGTAGCTGGAAGTGCTGCTGAACGCTTTGTACTTTTTGATAAGATTTAATAAACAACCAAGCCCAAAAATGAGAAAATCCATTTCCTTCGTGTATTTGTTAATCCTGGCTCTGATTGAAGGCAGAAGAGACTGAGACAAACCACTAATGAAGTGGTGCAAAAGTCCCACCACTGTTACACTGTCACCCAGGTGGCCCAGGGCAGGTCACTTCCATGGCCAGGAGCTGGTCCTGCCTTCCTGGAATGGTCAGCCATGTGTCAGGTCACTGTGACCAAAAGCAGCGCTTAGGCAAGGGGCGTTTAATTTTGCAGGAATAATCAGAGGGAACCGTTTGATTTCCTCCCACTTACCTTTTAAATTTGTGTCGCCTCTCGAACCGTGTGCCTGTGCACACTCTTGGCTCAGTGGCTTTTTACACTGGCTGCTCTAAATGCATTTTAAAGAGCTGAGGAATGCACACACAGCAAGGTCATATAAATTAATAATTATCTAAGCGCTTCTGCCCTTTTCTGCCTCCGGAAAAGAAGTGAGGAAGGAAAAAACTTTATTTTTTATTTTTTTTTTTGTGTGTTTTGTTTTGTTTTATCATCTTCCAAACCAGTTTTCAGGGCTGATCCTGGGCACTGTTGTTTTAGCCACAGCCTTGGGCTGATTTGACTTCGTCACTTCACTGTCACGTTGCCTGTATTTGAGCCAGCACATGAATTTTCATTTCCAAACGTGTTTGGGTTTATAATTCATACAGTGCAAATAGATTAATCACAAGCCGTGCAGAACTTGTAATTATCAAACTTCGAGTAGAGAAGAGGTATAAATCATGACAGTGCTGCTTTCCAGCTGCCAATTAAAAATGTGAATTTAAGCTGCCTGAGCGTGGAGGGTTTAGGTTGGGAAGTTTCTGTTTCTGTGTCTTGCAGAAGAGTTAATGAAGAAAGTGCTTGCTCATAACTTCTCATTAAGCAACAACTGGATTTATGAAATACTGGCACTAGTGGAATAATTAGGAGTTTTCTATTATTGATGAGTTGGACTCTTAAAGAGGAACATTATCTCAGAGTTCTGCTGTGCAGGGTGCTGGGAAGAGGAGCACATCCTCCTGCGGCCAGGCTGTGACCCTGGAGGGGTTGTAGGATCAGACTGGCTGGGACAAAGTGTGGGACAGGATCTAAACCTGCCCTCCCGCCTCCTTGGTCACCTAGGAGTGATGCCAGGGGGTAGGGGCACCACTTGCTGAGGGGTTGGGAGGTGGCACTGTGGACATCATGCTGCCTCTGGGCTGTCCAGGGGAGAGGGGCTAAACCAAGGAGAGGAGATAGGAGGGATACACAAATGCATTTTCTCTTTTTTTACCCTGTTCTTTGGTAACGTGTCAGTGGTACCCAGCACACCAGAGCACCTTCGTGCTCTGGGCACTGCCAAAGCTGTGGCCATGGAGCAGATATCAGCAACCACGGCTGTTACTGACTTTTAATATCTTTCCATGTGAAGCCAGAGTTGGTCTTGCACATTCTCCAGGGAAGCCTCAGCCTTTGGGCTCCAAGGGCTGCCAAGGCAGCTCATTGGGCTGATGGAGCTGGGCAGCCCAGGGCTCCCCACCAGGATTCCCAGGGACTGTGGGGATGTTAGGCAGCCTTGTAAGCCTGTTGTAATTTTAAAGCGTTTTGATAACGCTCCTCTCAGCTTTAATGTTACATATCCCTGCCTGTGTTCCTCAGTAATTGAAAGGGATATCGGGCAAATTTGATCTGTCTGGCTTTGACTTATGCTGTCCTTATCTTGGCCTTTGTGTCATTAAGAAAAAAATTGGTATTGATCTGAGACTATACCACTACATTGTGCTGCAGTTTTTCTTCCTTGCTAGTAGAATATAAATCGATAAAAGGCAGCTGCTTGCAACGTGGGGCAGATATGATGCTGTCATTTATGTATTGTAAATCCAATGATAGCTGATCAAATCAGTGCGTCTGCTGTTCCAAACCTGACATGATTGAATTGTCAATAAAAAAGATTTTACAGTAAGGGAAGTTCTGCTGCTGGTGCAAATGCCTGGAAGCCTCACTAAGTTTGATACAAGATGAAGCAATAAGCTAGACTGCCATTATATAATTCCAACAGCCAAAATATTTGGATACTTGTGCTCTCTCACAATACTGGAGCTGGAGGGAAACCTTTTATTGCAACTTGTTTGAAGAAGAATTATTCTGAGACTGAGGAATATGGATGGCTTCTTCTGAAATGAAGGTATGTTGGTGAGGACTAAAAGAAATAGTGTAGGACTTGTTTGAACTGAAAATGTACAGGTTCAGGTCGTTAGTAGGAAGGTTATCAGTGTTTCTGTTTGCTTGGAAACAAATAATGCAGAAAGGAATGTGATTGATAGGAGGGTAAGAAGAGACTGGCTCTGCTCCTGTGTGGAGTCTCTGTGAACGTAAAACCAGAATTATGGTTCATGGCTTTTTTTCTGGACTGCAAAGAAGGCTGTTTTATGATAAATGTGTTTATGAGCCTTTTCTTGGGACTTAGGCTGGAAGAGGCTACAGCCTGTGAAAGGTGGTGCCAAGCCATTTGAGAGCTGATGGAGTTGCTGCTATAGCTTCACCAAGTTGATTCAATTTCTGCCACCCAAAGACCTCCCTGTACCATGTCTCAACTGGAGAAGAAGTGCCAACAGGGAGAGAGGCTGGTGTGCAATCTGCTCCCCTGCATCCCCCAGTGGAGCTTGCTGGAGTGGAGGTGGAGGGGAAGAGGGCTCAGAAAAACACATGGAAATATGCAGTAAAACCTAAGAAAAAATGTGCCATGCCACACTCCAAAAAGACCTTGCACATTCAGAGCACATGAAACTCTTGGACACAGCCTCATGTACTTTTTTTATTTTTGTTTTTTTTTTTTTTGGACACATTTGGTGAGATATAGTGAGGTCAGATGATCCTATGAGGTCTTGGCTAAGATCCTGAAGGTATCCATGTAGATGGTTCACCCATGGGAATGTGTTTGCATCCAGCAGTATGCTGTTTTATGTATTCATTCTCTTTGAATACATTTTCCAAAGTTAAATGGCCAGTAGTAATGTGAGCTTTCATTTTTGCAGATGAGCTTGGACCTATTGCTTCCTCGTGCCAAGGGTTTCCTGTGTTAGAAATGGAGAGCTCTGTGTCCCTGCAATGCTGGCTGCCCTGTGCAGTTCCTTCAGACTCTCCCCACCATCTGATGGAGGAAACCCCACTCTCTGCCCTGCACTTCTGCTCCACTTTTTCCCCCTGCTTGGTAGTTAGTCCTGGACCTTGCTGATGGCCGCAGCTTTTAAAGGATGTGCTAATTCAATTGCTTGTGATTGACTCTGTTCTTAATCTCTTTATTGTGTTTCACCAATTTAGCTAAATCCTAAATCCATTAGGTGCTCTCTGATTGCTTTACAAGTGTCCAGAGGAGATGTTTGCAATAAATCCAGCCTAATTCTCTCTGCAGACAGGGTTTTAAGACTTCAGGCCTGGGTTTGAAGAAGAGTGGACTGATGCAGGAGTGGGTTTGCACAGGAACGTGAAGGACAAAAAGCAGTTCAGCTTCTGCTTCTTTACTTTTTTTTTTTCCTACCATCTAGTTGATGTTGCTGTCTACTTCACTTTCTTGGTGGAGAGAAAAACTGAGATGCATGAGCTGAGAAAGCAGCTGTGAGGACTCCCAGTCCCCTTTCACAAAAACCAGTGAGGAATCAAAATAATGTTCTGTTAGTTAAGTGAGGGTCGCAAAGCTCAGAGACAAGGTCTCAACATTTCCTGTAATTCTCTTCCTTCTTTTTTTCCCTCTCTCCTGTATGGGGGTTAATGCTAACCTTTTTTTATTTATTTATTTATTTATTTATTTAAATTTCCTGGTCAGTTTGCATTGCTTAAGCCAACAGAAATGCTTTGTTTTAGGACAGGAACTGTAGCTAATAATTCATTCAGGAGCAAAGGAAATTATCTTTTTCTCCCTAATTTTCCATTCCCAGCTCTAGAGGCAAACACTGGAATGTGGTTGGCTCTGGGGTTGCCATCACACCCTGGTGCTGGGGAGGGTGGGAGTCCCAGCCCCTGCAGGGTCCCAGCTCTGGTGCCACTCAGCCCATTGGGAAAACATGTCTGGATTTCCAGTGCTGCATCTGGGAGGAATCATTTGTGGTTTGTGGCTGTTTGGAATGGCATTTTCTGCTTGTTAGGTCTGGGGATAAATGGCATGTCAGCCTGGGAAATGGGGAAGCCTAAGATGCCCATGTTTTAAAACTTGTTGGCTTTGTTAATATATAATATATAATATATAATATATAATATATAATATATAATATATAATATATAATATATAATATATAATATATAATATATAATATATAATATATAATGGTAAAGGCTGGGACTCCCTCAAATCAGGGTAGGGTTACACTGATGCTCAGGAAAGAAAAGGAGTAAAAACACTCAGGGGTTTTATGGCACTGTATCTAAAGCTAGTCAGTCTTTGGCAGATTTGGGTATATTTTTGTTTTAGTGGGGAAGTAGAGATTAGGATGGAACAGGAGCATCTTCACAGGAAAGATGAATTTGCAAAATGTTTTGCTGTTTCACTTGAGTGGAAGCATGTGGCTTTCAGTTCCCATAACCTTGAGGCATTACAAAATCATGATTAAAGCCCTAAGAACAATGTGATCGGCATTAAAATTGGTGAGTTTGAAAAATGATACACTGTGAGGTTTTCCTTAATTTACTTTTCTTGTCTGCCAGCACTACAGGTCACAGTTTCAAGCCTTTTCCCACAGCAGCAAAGGCTGGATTGTTTTGGTTTTTAATTGTAAACTGAAGTCTTTTTGTAATCTGCTCTGTCCAAAGCTGCAGGAAAATAACAGATTGTGCAAGCTCTGAGAGCAATTCCAGGGGCTGGGAATAGATTCAGCCTTTGTCAAAAGTGAAACTTTGCTATAAATGTCACTTATTGAAGTGGGGAGTGTGCCAGTTGGAACCCAGATGGTATTTATATCCCTTAGATGATAAGGTATGAAAATATTCACCTTGTAAAAAGCAATCATTCTTATTAAAGGTCAGTTTAATAGGTATCTCTGTTTGATCTTTTTGGGGAAGAAAAATGCACTATTGACTGTATATACAAATTGGATGATAATTTAGGTAGTACTTGATGATGGCAAATCAGGAGCACAGCAGTGCTCTGGGCAGCAGAGATGTAGATGACACTTGCAGCATTTTATGTTGTTACCCTTTTATCTTTAAAGTTGTAGCCTGTTAAATTCACGGTTAATGATGGTTAATTCATTCATGTGCAATTAAAAACGCCCAATGCAGACTTCATGGAGACTGCACATAAAACACAGAGTCTTAGAAGGGTATTAGAGATACATCTTGGTGCCTGGAATACAGAGGATCTTTGCTTTGGCCTAAGTGGTCTTTGTTTAACTGATAGCTGCTAACTTTGTTTAAGTGATAACACATGTTGTGCTGTTACTGGTGTTGACCTTTTCCCAGTTAAAATGAAAGTGTTTATGGGGGGATTCTGCAGCCCTGGCGTCTGTGGGCTCTTTGTCTGGTTGGTGTCTGGGGCAGTTCAGCAGAGCTGCACTTTGCAGATTTTAATGGCTCTTGTTCCAGAAGGCCTTTAACACACACCCTGGGAAGAAACTGCTTTTCCCATTGCCAGTTTGAGTTTTGCCACTGTGGTTTCACTGCACTTCAGGTTTCTTGAGCCTGTAAAATGTTGTCAGATTGGTATAGGAGGAGGAGGAGGGAGGTTGGCAGTGCAGCCTCAGGCTCAGCAATAGCAGAGCTGTTTCTCCAAGGAGTGTTTTGTGCCCCACTCCCCACTCTTAGAGCCTTTAGGTCCACGTCTGTGGGGGCCTGCTCTGAGCTGCTGCTTCTGAGCATCAGGAGGAACCTTCCCAAAATCTGTCGCAGTGAATGGACTGAGTTTGGAGAGAAGTGTCAGCAGTGGAGCGAGTCCATCCTGTCTGACTGCTGGCAGCTTTTCACTGAGCCTCAGAGCCTGTCTCAGCTTTGTTCACCTGCTTTCTTGAGGTTCCAGGAAATCTGAAGTGTTTGTGATGAGGAAGCACGTGGGGAGGGTAGGCACAGTGTTGCAACATGACTGTGGTTAAACATTTGCCTGAAATGTTTTTGGGGGATACAGGGATGCTGTAGAGAATTGTTGCTCTTCCCCTGCCTCCAAAGGTCCCTCTGAGGGCTCAGGGTATCCCTAGATGGAAGTGTAGACTGCCCATCAGCTGTGGCCAAACTGCCCTGCTGTTTTGCTCTTTTTGTCCTGGCTCAGGGTAAGGCTGTTCTGAGGGATCTTCTGAATTCTTTGGGTCTTGTGTGTGAAATGCTGAAAATTTTAGAGTAAAGCAAGAATGTTTGTAGAATGCTGTTTGTTTCAAACAGGAAAATGGATTTCGATATAAATGCAGGGTATTGTCTGCAAAGATGTTGCTCTCCCCTCTTTGTCCATGCTGAGAACGAAATGTTTTTCCTGATGCCAGACACAAGCATACAGGTCTCCCCTTTTCTCTTCCCAAGGATCTTTTCCATGCCATGGTGCTGGAGCTCAACTCTATCTTGGGCAAGGGAGGTTTGAACTCAAATCACAGAATCATTAAGGTCTGAAAAGACTTCCAGGATCATTGAGTTCAACTGTTAACCCAACACCTCTGTGTCCATCACTAAACTGTGTCCCCAGGTGTCATGTCCATGCATCTCTTGAACACTTCAGAGATGATGACTCCACCACTTGCCACAAGCAGCAAATGGTCAGTTCAGAAAGTGGAAAATGGGTTTGCTCTGCTTTATCATTTCTAAGGGCTGTTAAAACTCCCACTATTTCACTATCAAAAAGGATCCATCTCTGACACGCTTTAGCCAATCAGTTAAGTGCAAACATGACAGGAAATGAAATTTTTGGTTCTTGACAAGAAGTGAAAGAAAAATGGCTTTTCAAAGGTAAGTGATCTAGCACGAACAATGGTAGGCTTGGGATAGGGGAAGGCAGTTGTCTTTGCATCAGAATTCTCTGTATTTGAACCCGAGCTCTTTTCCCCCTTGGTTTTTCTCCATGGATATATTAAAAAAAAAAATCAGCTGTTGATTCCTAAAGCAACTGAATATTTGTACCTAAATTGTTATAACCTCTCAAACATGTCAGTGCTTCCACTGGAAGAGGAGATTATGGATGGGAGGAGAAGCAATGTGAAGGTCTAGAAAAAGGTGATGCCTTTTCTTATTCAGCTGTGGATGTCTGGAGGGAGGTATGCAAGCACTTCTTCAAAGGCTCACTAACACTTTAAATACCTGCAGAGGGACCATTTTAGACAGGCCATGGTGCAGTATGTCTTTGAAATGACCCTCATAGGCTTTGCCCTCCCTGTCCAGCAATAAACTAATTTTCAGGACTAATGGTAAAATTCTGCAAGGCATGAATTCTCAACTTAAATAGATTTACAGTGAGTTAATAGATCTTCCAGCATATCTCTTGCAACTGATTTGTGGTGGCATCATTTAAACACACACAGTAATTGAAAAAATTGTCAGGATTTACAGTGTTCTCTGACTTGTGTTTATCATACCTAGGAAAGACTCCATAATAGACATAACATTTCTGAGTGTGGACATAGACCTTGTGTGGAATTGTTCAGACAGGTCTCTCTGGTGGTGACTTTTCCTTGGGGAAAATGGGGGGTTTGGAATTATGAGCAGCTAATACCTAACAAATGCCACCAAGAGGGTCGCATGTGCCAAAAATTGCAGAACAGGCAAATCAGAACAGTATAGTGATGAACATGAACCTTCAGCTTTGGAAGTAATATATTATGTTGGTTTCCACACGCAGCCTTTGAAATACATGATCTTTATTTTGAGAGAACTTTGATGAAAGTTTGGAAAAGCTGTTTACTTTTTTCCCAGACATGTTTGTCCTTTCTCCTTTCGTTAGCATTATTTATAAATCAAAAGTTATATTGAACTGGAGATTATGTGTTAAACCATGTCTAAGCAGTGGTTACTCAGTTACTGAGAAAAGAAGCTGCCATAAAACTTTTTTGGTAAATTTATTGATTGATACTCTCCATGTTCCTCTTCAGAAAAAGAACAAGCTGAATTTTAATTTGCTGAGAACACACCTGAACACGGGGGCCATGTGTTCAGCAAGGGATTTAAGCCTGTGAGGAACATTCCAGACATGAATAGTGTCATTACTTTGCAGAGGATTATTCATGTTCTTGAAGGAAAGCCTCACTGGAGCAGGCAGTGGAGCCTCTGATCGATTCCTGGCACCTGTGGTTGAGTCTTGCTCTTGAGAGCTGAATTATCATCTCGTGCTCCTGTTACAATGGTTGCCTTGCTCTCAGGGGGGAATAAGGAGATGATAAAACATCTTCCTTGTAAAATGAGTGTTAATCAAAGCAGGGCTTTGAGCCAGGTTTGTGGGATGTAGGAGCCATGTGGAATGCTGGGTATGGACCAGCCATGGGCTCATCAGGTGCCACCAGGACATGATGATGTCCCACTTTCTGCTTCCTCCCTGGGCTGGGACCTGCCCATGCACCCACTTAGAAAACAAAGTCTAAACCAGTCAAAGTCAGCAATCAAATAAAGGGAACCCACAAAACCCCCCAAAAAACAAGTAAAAACCCCAAGCCCCAAACCTACAACCCCTTGAAAAAGCCAAGCAAACAACTCGTGCTCAAACAACAATGAACTACAAAAAAAACCATCAAACCACCATCCCTCACAAACAAACAGAACAATACCCAACCTCCCCCCACCCCTTGGGGAGCTCCACGCAAGGTACCACAGAGGAAGGAAGAGAAGAAGTGAATCTAATTTATTTTTGGAATGTTGCTAAGGCTGGAAACTGGGACCTATGGTTAGGCCATCTTTTTTTTTTTTTTTTTTTTTTTTTTTTTTTTTTTTTTTTTCTTTTTTTTGTTAAGGATGGAGATGGTGCCTGGGGTTTGTGTGTCTGGCATGCCCTGAGTCCTGTTACAGGGGTGCTGCTGTGATGTCTGGTCAGCCCCTGTGGTGTTTCAGACAGGAAGGGGGTTGGATACCCTGCTCCCTGTGGAGGAAGGTGCTGCTAAAATATTTTGCATATGCTCAGTGGGTCAGGTGCTGCCAGGGAGCATTGGAGTTGGTTGCATATGCAGGTGATCCATGGTCTTATGACCATGTTGGAAACCTGTGTCTTTCTCTGAGATATCTTGAGACAAAACTAACTTCAAAATCACTGAATTGCATTTGAGAGCCTGGATATTGTTCTGTGTCTTGGAAACAGTCACTCCTTAGGGGGACGAGTTATACCAGTGTTTGTTGCTGTATGTTACTGAGTAAATGGCTTTCCCAAGTTCTGCTGGCACAGGTAGGAAACTGATAACAGAAATAAAGGGGCTGGAGTGACTAAAGAATGGTCAACAGGTGCCACGAAATAAGTGCAAGTCCTGTGTTACTATAGGGATCAAGAACTGATCTTCTGCCATTTACTTTTCATCAGACAGTTGAGATAACTTTAAAGAGAATTTGGCCAGGAGAGATTATTAAGGAAGGAATTTGCTGCTTAAATAAATAGTCTGCTCTCCATTGTTGGAGTATTAACACGCTGATAAAAGCCCTCTGGAATGAAAGGGAGCCTGGAATGCCTGTCTCAGATCTGCCTTGCTCTAAAGTTACTGAGACCAATGCACTTCCAAAGAATTTTTTTTTAACTTTTTGAATGCAAGCTTAACTTGACCAGGAGGCTTGCTTTATCTTCATTTATTCTGAAGAATAAAGAAATTTGCTAGGCTTGCATTTTTTCAGAAGTTGCTTAAAACTTTTAGTTTAAAATAAATGGAAGAACTATGCAAATTAGTGTTCTAGCCTTTAGAAAACCTTGGCTTGTAAGTTTGGGTGGGAGTGCATGAAGTCACTTGCCCTCTGCCTTGATATGTGTAGCTTTTTGTGTCATTCAACTTTGTGTGGCTTTTTTGATATCTTGATAACCCCATTGGGTGGATGTTTCAGCCTCCACTTAGTAAAATAAAGCTGTGTGGGTGACCAAGTAATATTTTGTTTTGTTGTAGTTTGGGCTTTTTTTTGTTTTGTTTGCTTTTTTTTTGTTTTGTTTGCTTTTTTTGTTTTGTTTGCTTTTTTGTTTTGTTTGCTTTTTTGTTTTGTTTTTGTTTGCTTTTTTTGTTTGGTTTGCTTTTTTTTTGGTTTGGTTTTGTGCATTTTTACTTTGTTGGTGGGTATTTTTGGGCACAGGGAATGTGTTTTGTGTTTAAAAATGAAACCAAAACAATCCTAGATGTGCTTTTGCAGTGGTAAAATACTTGGATCTGTGATATGTGCTCAGTTACCCAGGGCACAGAGTTCTTTTTCCCAAGGTTTTTGTAGCTGTTCCTGCTGCACTAGCCTGTGCTCCCTGGCTGAGCACCTGGCTTGAAATAAGAGTTGTAGATGGAGTTGGTTGTCTCTGCAGCAAATTGGAGAGGTAAGAGAGACTAGGAGCAAAGAAAATAAGTATTTGGGATTAAAAAAAATTAGGGAAGGTGAACTTGAACCCTGTGCCTCATGTGGGTTTCAGCATCAGGGTGGGGGCACGGAGAAAAATTTCTTTCTCTCATCTGACAGGTTACAGCACAACCTTTACCTCTATCAGAGGTGAAGCAAAACAACCTTTTACCTGCAGAAGCCTTTTGCATCCTCTCTCTCAACTTTTCCAGCTTGTGCTCCCAGGGCTTGATCTCAGCCTGCTTCTTCAGGCCCTTATTCCTCTTGCCCTTTGATTTTGATAAAGAATCATGTTCACCCATCACTTACACCAGCCTCGACTGTTTGCATTTTTAACTTTGTCTTTATTAAATTTTCAGGAATCTGTTAAGCATTCACACATCTGTCATGGCACAAAGCATTATCTTTCTTGATGCTCAGGAAAACAAATTATACAATGGATGTGCAACCCATATTTAATAAAAAACACCAAAGCCACATGTTCCAGCACAAAGCCCCAGAAAATATTTTACTGCAAAGTCATTCTTGTGAGGTGTTTGCTGTGAATTTTTTTTTTTTTTACTTTCACTTGGAGTGTAGGTTTCCTATATTGATTTGGGTGCTCCCAAGGGTCTCTAGAGATCTCTCAAGGCATCCTGGTGCCCCTCAAAAAATTGTTGCTTGTCTGTGGTCCATTCCAGCATCCCTGACCCTGCCTTTTTCTGTCATGACTTGTGGATGCCAGTGTGGGGTACAGAGCTCCCTCCAGGCAGGGTCTGGTCCAGGTGAGGGGCTTGTTGGGAGTGGGGAGCTGTGGGCACCAGCATTTCCTTGCTTCTGGGCTGGTAGCAGCTTGTGTTGATGAGCTCTGCTGTCTGCATTAACAGAGTATTTTTTATGCAAGACATAAATATTAAATGGGAGAAGCACAGTGTGACTAATTGTGTAACAGTTGGACTGTTACCTGGGCTGGTACAGGAATGTGTTTTCAGGGCAGTTTGACTGGGTATAATGAGATGGATCATACACTATTTTTATTAGAAACTTCAGGGAGTGTATTTCAAACTGCCAGGGCACTATATGAGCTGAACAATTAAAAATAAATGGCTTTGGAGCTTGGTGTTTTGGTAAAAACAGATAATTAGGAGAAGATGCTTTTCTGACAAAAGCATAAGGATTGAGCCCAGTCTCATTTAAAGACTGGCCCTTCGCTCTCTTGGACTGGTGGTGATGGAAAGGCAAAGGTAGAAAGTGCAAATGTTGATGGCTTAAAATTAAGAAGACAGAATAACAGAATTGTCCTACTTTTTAGCTTTGAAGCTAATCTCATAAGCTTGGGATCTTGAGACCATAATTTTTGTGGAGACAATATCATAAAAGTAATCCAAAAGGCTGTGTCATAGTTGGAAAAAAAGCATTTCCTAAGCTTTAAACCCAAATGTGCTCAGTGAAACAGACCCTATAAGAGCAGCAGTGGCACCATCTGATGGGTTTTGTAATGCCATAGACAAAAGTAATTATACTGCTTAGAAGAGCTTTTGTCTCCAGATAATGTTGTTAAAAACTTGCAGTGTAGTGTAAATCATAACGGAACAAATCTGGAGGCTGCTCTTATTGCTGCCAGGGGAAATTCTCTTAGAGTTGGTTTCCTTTCTGCTCAATATATTGCAAACCTTTTCCAAGCTGGTAAATAAATATTACCTGCTGTTTGAAAAATGACTTGGGGTTCATCTCACCAGTAGTGCCTGCAGCAGCCAGGCTGTTATTGCAAACAGTTGTTCTTCTCTTGGTGAGCTCTGTTGTGTTTTGGGGACACTGGCAGTTGTGATGGGGCTGAAGTTGTCTGATTCACTGGAGATATTAAAGAAGCATTTCCTCTTTTTAGAGCTCACTCACATGAGGGTTCCTCTGGCTTCTTTTGCCGCTTCTGAGCAGTATCACAGCAAGAGCCGGGTCAGAAAATATTTGGCTGAGCTTACAAACACCCAAACTTTTAGCATGTCCTTGATGAACATTTGAATTCCAGTCTGTGAAGGTTGGTAGTGTTTTTGAGGGGCTGAGCAGTTTTAGCTTTTAGATGTAAGGGATTGTTAAAGGTTTGGAAACCTCGGGCCTGCAGGAAATGCAGTGATTGCATTGGGAACAGATGAATGAACTGATTAATTTTCTAATGTCCTGCCTGGACACCCATGCTTTTATCTCAGGGTGAAAATTATTCCTATGGGCTGAGAGATTCCAGTGCTGAGCTCTCTCCTGATGATTTGTTGTGTCCTGAGGAGCAAAGGGAGAAGTTTTGCCATCAGCAGGGAAGTGCCAGAGTTCAGGTGGAGCAAAAGCAGGTGAAATCTGGCCAGACCAGAGGCTCTCTAACCCCTGCAGTTATTGCTGTGCCTTGTGCAGAGAGTTTGGTCCCTGTGAGCAGGGACAGGCCTGGGGAGCAAACCCAGGGACATGAGGGGAGCCATCAAAGCCTAAAAGAGGGACTTCAACAAATCCATTGAGCTTCAGGAGCTGGGTCATTTGCTGCCCTGGAGCAGTGCCATCAGAGATGAGATTCATTGTGGGAGGAGGAGCACATTCGTACCTAAAAGGCATTTTAAGTTCATTTTGTGGTGCTGGTAAGATTTGAAAATGCTCCCATGTGCAGTGCAGAGAATCACCATGTGCCACATTTGCAGTCTATAGTGCTCCCAGGCAGCAGCAGCATCCTGGGGAAGGTGCAGGAAATCACAAAATGCATCACCATCCGCAGAGGGAACTTCAGCTGACTGCCAGTGATCTGTGTTGACCTCAAGGGAGGTTTCTGCTGCATGGAAATCAGTTTTCTGTTCATTTTGCAGTTTGGGATAGTGCATGAGGATTCACCACTCTGCCACAAACTCCTGGAGGAGATGGCCCTTGAGTTTTCTGAGGGTATAGGGAAATGGTGGTGACACCATGACATTGTCTGAAATTACTTGCCTGGTTTTTTCCCCCTCAAAAAATCAGCCTTGCTGTTATTGGCTCTTGGTAATAGAATTAGAAAGGTTGTAGTTCCTCCATGGTGAAGACATATCTTGGTGGTCAAGATAAGACTAAGTGTAGGGAGGCAAGTTTTTAAGCAAACAATCCTTTGCAAAAGTGCAAATGGGAATTGTGAACTCAGCTCCTGAGAGTAAGGGGGAGTAGCCACGGTGGGAGCTTCCCTGCTCAAGGAGAGTTTATGGCTGCAGGATTTCTGTGTCTAGATGTCAAGAAACAGGAAAATCAATGTTGTAGGTGCAGTTCTAATGCCTCGGCATTCATGGGCTATGGGACACATGGGTCACACAGTCCTGCACCTCCACCTATCTTTGTTCCCTTCCTAGGTGCCCATGGATGATGAGCTGCTGCTGCAGCAGGTTTTGCTGCGCAGCCCCTTCGCCTTTGCTGAGCCTTTGCTAAAGAAGGCTTGATTGCTGTGCTCTTTGGCACCCAGAGAAGGCAGCTGTCTCTGTTGGAAGCTTGTCTTTACATCAAAACAGAGCAGCACATTACTGGAGGGGCAGCGTGAAGCCTATGGCACATCCTGGTGCCCGACTGCCGCAGTGGAACCTGCTGTCCCCCCTCCCAGTGGTCACGGTGCTGTGTGGAGATGGATCCTGTGGTGCTGGTCTTTGGTGAGCTGGCATGGTGAGGCAGAAGGAGGACAGACCTTGTTTCACCTTTCCGAACACCTTCAGCTGCTTGTGAAGCAGAACTTGCTGAGCTTGGAATTGGAGGCGCATCTCTGTAGCTGCCCCAGCTCTGCAGCTGCCATCAGGTTTTGGCTGTCCCCTCTCCACTGGGATGCTGTATGGGAATGGCTTGCTGGGGTCACTTGTACTGGCTCCTTGTAGCTCGGGCAACTGCATCACATAATCTCTTAAATAAACCCATCAAGTGGCAGACTGGGCTGGAGCCTCGTGCAGCCTGGGGCAGCCTGTAGGTTAATCCAGAGCTCCTCCGGCCCCGCTGCCGACCCCTTTGAAGTTTGCTGCAGCTTAGGAGCCAACAGCTTTCTCAGGAAAGCTGGCTTTTTTACTAAGCAGCAGACTCTTATTATCTGGGCTGAGAACACAGCGATTTCCTTCTCCTGCCAGTAATCCCCACTCAGGGCACTGTTATGCTGTTTTACAATTTATTTTCTCTAATTGCCGGTTTGCAGCGGCCACACAGCTCTCCCTGGGCTGTGCTCTGGGGAATTTTTGCACTTTGAAGGGAGCTTAGTCCTTTCCTTTTGGCTGCTTGAATTGGGCAGCAATTCTTCTCCAGGTACTTCAGCAAGAGTTTAGCCTGAAAAATAAGTAATAGCATGTGCTTTTCAACTAGTGACTGATATCTGTGCTCTAGAGTAGGTTCAGCTGTTTTATTCATCCTTTGGGAGTCCTGATAAACTGCCCTTGACTGAGGCAGTCAACAGATGTACAATACCAGGATACCAGTGCTTGGTTGGTGATGATGCTCTTGCTCCCATCCTGCAAGTGCTCCCTGCAGTTTCTCCAAGACAAATGCTGTGGGAAACTGTGCCAAAGTCTCTTCTAAAGTCCTGGTAGACAGCATCCCCAGCCTTTGTTTGTTCCACCAAGCTGCTCACCTTTTCATAGGTGAAGGAGGTGAGATTGGCCAAGCAGGACCATGAGCCTGTGTGGGCTGGGCCTGATGTCCTGGTTGTCTTGTATGTGCCACTCAGGATGATCTCATCCTCCCACATACTGTCACATTTGCCAGCCTCCAGCCACTTGGGGCCCCCCAGATAACCAGGACTGCTGGTAAATGATGGACAGTGGCCTCGGGAGTTCTGCCTGCTCCCTCAGTACCCTTGGGTGGATCCCATCCATCCCCATTTGTATGTATCTAAGTGGTGCAGCAGAGCCCTGACCATTTTCTCCTGGGTTATGGGGGCGTTGTTCTACTCCCCATCCCTGTCTTGCAGCTCAGGGTGCTGGGTACCTGGAGAAAAACTGGTTTTACTAAAGACTCAGGTTGAGAAGTATATCTGCCTTTCCATCATCCTTTGTCACTGTGTTTCTCCCCAAATCCAATAAAGGATTATTCTGAATTTTTATTTCCTAATGTATTTAAAGGAACATGTGTTATACTCTGCTGTGTGTGCCTATGTGTGTGCACTCTGCAGTGATGGGGATTGTAAAAAATGAGCCCTGCTCAGCCATGCAGTGTTTCTGCCTGCTCAAGTTGAGGGCAAGTCTGATGCTTTGCTTTGCATTCACACTGCTTCAGCCAGACCTGCAAAACAGCTGCCTTAAATGGCAGATTTTGAAAATATCCTTGAAATTTAAAATAACATTAAAAAAAAATAGATTGAATTATCCTCCAGCAATGAGTTCCAATAATGCCGTGGTGTGAGCGGGGCAGATTTTACCTGCAGCAAATCCAGGCTGTGGGATTTTATGGGGGATAAGAAGCCTGTGTCGCTTCTGTAATTCAGGGTTCCCTTGTGGGAGCACAGGGGACTGACCTGCAAAGTTTCCTTCCCTTTGAAGCACTTGGAGCCTGGCTGAGGGTCACTGCAGCTGCTGGCAGCTGGGGATTTAGAATTCCTGCAGCCAGCGCTTTCTGAGGAATATTTCAGAATAAGCAACTACCACGGGAGCTGGGTGGGAGAGATTTTGGATGTGCAAGACTTCTTTTTTCCAAAGTTTTATTATTTCTTGCATCTATTAATAGGGCAGCAGGAGTCTCCATATGCTTTTATAGTCCCTGTTGTGCTTTCTAATGGATATATGCAAAAGCTCCAAGGCGCATAAAATAGACACTCTCAGCCAGTTATTACGATAAAAATTATGTGCATGTCATGACCTTTAAAGCAGTGGGACTGTGTGTGCATGCTCTTCTGATACACCACTGTTCTCCATTCCTTTCTGAAGCTCCTCTCGCCGTAGGAGGTTTGCATAGGAGCTTGGAATATTTTTCTAATCAGCAAAGAGTCTTTTGGCTCTGATGATAACTGGCAAAACACAGAGGAGTGAGAAAATGGAAGAGTGATGGCTTTTTCTAAAGGGAACTAACAGAGAAGAGGGTAAAGGCGAATGGTGAAGCACAGCATGAAAATCCTGGCACCATCTCCACTGCTGTCAAAAAAACCCCACTGGACCAAAAAGTTCTTTGTGCTTTTGGAGGTGAAAGTTATTCTGGTGTTCTTGAGGATAAAGGGGGGGGGGGGGGGGGGAAGTTTTATAATTCAGTGTCCTCTTTGAATAGACTTTTTTTTGTTTGTTTCAAAATTTTTAATAATAGTGAAACCAGGATTTCATTTAGTGCAACTGCTCCGCTTGCAGAGCCCAGTCTGTGTCACACTTGCTGTTGTCTTGCCTGGAGAGCTTTGCCATCTTCTGTCTGGGGCTGTGGAGTGGGATGCTGGCTGGGATGGTGAGGGAGGCACAGTTGGAGGGGCATTGTGTCCTTGCACTGCTGCTTCCCTGGGTCTGTGCTGTGAGGAAGGAAGGATTGCTCTTGCCTGGGAATGCAGATGGTAGTTCTTGGCTTGCTGGGATGGTCCTGGTGTGAATGTCTGGAGCTGTGGACAAAATGCTTCAGCAGCTTGCCTGGGAGGTGTGCAGGCACCAGATGGGATGGGGACACTGTTTGCAGAAGTATATTAGTAATTTCTGCTCTGATCACTGCTTACACCACAGCTTTTCTGTGTGCTGGACTGGGGTACTCTGTCCTTTCAGGCATCCCCGAATAAGGTGCACCCAGGAAGAAAGAGCTGGAAGTCCTGGAGATGTGATGGTCTTAAAAGCTCTTGGGTAATGCAAGAGGTTATGCAGGGCGACAGCAAGGCCTGACATCGCTTGTGACAGTGCTGATACTGAACCCCTGTGGAGATGTGTCAGGCCATGCTCAGCTGCATTCCAGCCTTAACAAATGGGGGAAATAACTCTTAGGGCTTTAAAAATTAAGCTTTCCCTTTAATTATTGAGCATGAATAATTTTCATGCAAATTGAGCCAGGGTGTGTGTTCCCAGAGTGACAGAGTTGAGAGCAGTTATGTCGTGGGGGTGTCAGTGACCTGTGAACTGAAAGACTGTTCATTAATTTTAGCATTTTATGAATAATACCTTGGAGGGTGGGACAGAGGCTGGTAGAGCAAGCTGGCCAAAGGCTTTAGTTTGCACTGATGGCCTCCCCTTCTAATGCTTTAAGATACAAACTGGTGTGTGTGGAGGCATGTCCTCCTTATATAGTGGGGTATGGGTATTTTGGAAGTCTCCTGATGAGGAGGGCTATGATTAAACAAATAACTGTGCAGTGACTGTGGGGGCTTCCCTGCTCACCTTGTGGAGGAGATGTGGACTGAAAGTCCTAAAGTCTTTGAAGGTACAGATGCGAAAATGTACTGAGGCTTTTCCTAGCAAAATGACAGTCTCTGTCTTAAACTTGAATTTCACAGGACAGTGTGGGACAACCTGGTATGTATGAGAGAGTGTTCCTGGCTGGGCACCCACAGGTGGATATGGCACCACTGGCTCTCAGCATCGCTTCGGACAACTAGCAGCTCACACCCAGGGCAAATTAAACATTGGATCTGCAGCTGAAGTGAGCCTGGTGCATTTGGGAAAACTGCAGCACTGTTGGGCATTTTCCAGTGGCTTTGAGGACACTTGGTGTGCAGGGTACCTGCTCAGGGTCAAGTCAGAATATTTTCTGTGATTAAACTCCTGTAAATATTTTCCTTTTCATAATGGAATGTCAGCATTTACTGTTTCCTGATTTTAAACACTGTACAGTTTGTCAAACATTTATCTCTGCCCTAAATTAAGTCTGGAGCTAGAATTCCTGTTAATTTCAAATCAATATGAAAGGGGGGAGAGAAAGAAATTGCAGTCTAAACCTTTTCTTGAATCAATATTTTCTTTAAAAGCCGAAATGTTAACTAGATCATAGTTGGTTTTTTTGCCACTTTGAAATGTAGCTTCTGTTTAAAGAATTTATGCATTTCCCCTGGAAATTGCTGATGCTGGTGTTCTGCTGCCAGCACGGCTGCCAGCAGGTGTTTGACCCAAGGCAGGCAGGATGGGGCCAGCTCTGGCAGCAGTGGTGTGGTAGAACATTATTGTCCCTGTTTGTCAGCTCACCATCTCTTAATAACATTTTCTTGTTGTTGTTCTGTTTTGCAGAAGCCTTCGAAATTGTAGTGCGGCATGCAAGAAACTTCACCAACAGCATGTTTAGGACCTACTACCAGAGCATGGGGCCCAGGGCTCTTAAATTTGTTGGAGAACTTTTTACTGATATCTCGCTGTACATATTGGGCTCTGACATCAGTGTCAATGACATGATAAATGAGTTTTTTGACAGTTTATTCCCTTTGGTTTACTCTCACGTGATTAATCCCGGCTTCCCCGATCCCTCTGCGGAAATGACCGAATGTCTGCGGGCGGCCAGGAGAGACCTCAAAGTCTTTGGGAGCTACCCAAAGACGATGATGACTCAGGTGTCCAAGTCCCTGCAGGCCACACGAGTCTTTCTGCAGGCGCTGAACCTGGGCATCGAGGTGATAAACACCACTGACCACCTGAAATTCAGCAAGGACTGTGGGCGGGCGCTGCTGAAGATGTGGTACTGCTCCCACTGCCAGGGGCTGCTCCTGGCCAAGCCCTGTGCTGGCTACTGTGGGGCAGTGATGCAGGGGTGCCTGGCGGGCGTCCTGGAGATCCATAACCTCTGGAAGGAGTACATTGGGTCTCTGGAGGGGCTGACCAGAGGCATGCATGGCATCTACGACATGGAGCACGTCCTCCTGAGCCTGTTCTCCGTGGTGCGCGATGCCGTTGTCCACGTGCAGAAGAACGAAGGGAAGCTCTCCACGGCTGTGAGTATCTCTCTGCAGTTCCTCAGGCTCTCTGCCGTGGCTTGTACACAAACTCTGTTGTTGAAACCAAGTTGTCCCTTTCTTCCTGCCAGCAAAACCCAAACGCTTCAATTACTAGCCCCTTCCCACCCCCTCTGATCTTCCAAAAAACTTCTGGTAGCATTTGAAACTGGTATTTGCAGGGCTTGGGCTTCCATTAAGAAGGGTCTGGACTAGCCCTGGGGTGTAAGGTTGAGAAGTTCCAGCAATTTCAGTTTTCCCTGAATGGTGTGTTTGCTCTGGGTAGTTCTGAAAGGCTGGTCCTGCTCTCCAGGTGTCCCCTGCCTCCTTTAACACCACAAAAATGTACCTCCAAATAGATGCCAAGCAGAGACATGTGCTGTAGCATCCCCTGATTTACTAAAGAAGACCTGATTCTCCATCTTTTAGTAACTCATTTCAGTTTTGGGCTGCATTTAATGGGATTATTTCTTATTTTTACTTGACTCTTTAAAAACACACTGGGAATTTCTGTACCTACTGAGAAATTGAGGCTGTCTTGTTCTGAAAATCCTGCTACTCCTTTAAACACCAAGGACAACTGTAATGTGATAATATGATGCTTGTTCTGCAGAGGAGATTTTTCTTGAGACACAACTGAGCCTGCTCCATGTAGGTAGGGAAGAGTTGGGGATGGGGCGAAGGTGCTGGAGTGTTGTAATAGTTTGCTTAAAGCCAAAGATGATTAAAATCTGACACTGTTTCCCTGTTAGCTGCTTGTTCCTGCCATTCTTGACTCCTGTTTATGAGAGATCTGTGTTTATGTAGGTCACTGTACTACTTGCACTGTAAGTAACTCTTATCTTTTTTAAGGGGGACCATGGAAATGTATCAGCTTGTGGGCTTTGAGCTGTGTGGCACTAAGCCAGCAGCACTTTGTGCTGTTCTCTGTGCTGGCTTTGCTCAGCCACCACACTTGTGCAGGCTGTCAAATGATGTGGTGGTACTCGGGTGGTTTCCCACCCCTGGCAGTTTGGCTTAAGTGGAGCAAGCTTTCTTCACTGCTCAGAAGGGTTTAGGGACCAAATTCCTTTGACTTGGATTGCCCTTGTGTTGTAGTGACCAGGAGGAGTCTGTGGCTGGGCAGGGTGTTGGTCACCTGGGCAGATGGACCCAGGCAGTACTAGTGGGCAGCATGTTAAGCTCCAGGGTGCAGTGCAGGATATTGGCTTTCAACCTGCCTGAGTCCCTTTCTGCAGAAAATCGCTGTTTTACAGCAGCCTGCCAAGCCCTGTCTGTGCAGGGAAATTCCAGCTGATGGTCAGGAGCAGCAGCTCTGCTGCCATGGAGCCAGGGGAAGTCGTTCTCCCATCAGCCAGAACCATCAGTCAACTCTCTCTGGTGCAGCAAAGGAGCAGAGATGTAACTGTGGGTTTGCCTTGAGTTCAGGTGAGATGGAGAATTCATGTTAGAGCTGATAATGGGAGAAAACCCAGCTCAACTCTATGCCCAGTTGGCATTTCCAGAGCAGCAACAAATAAAACTTTCTTAGATATGTACAGTGAGCCTGTTTAATCTCAAAAGATTCATTGACATATTCAGCTGTGAGCAAAAGCACCCAACATGTTTTGCATCAGTGAACCCACCATGCTTGTCAGTGCTAAGGCAGAGCACAAGCATTGTGCATGTGGGCTGTGTGCCAGTTTTTGTGAACAAAGACCTGGGCATTGCTGTAGGTCCTGAAAGGGTCAGTATTTGTTCTCCCATATCTTTCTTTTATTGGCACAACAGCAAAAATGCACTTTTTCTTGAAGATCTGTCTGTATATAGTGAACAAACATGACTGTCCCTCATATTACTGAATATTGACACCTTGATGTGTCTACAGAGAATGTGTCTGTGGGAGGACATGTAGATGGATCACCACTAAAGTCAACACAAAGCAGTAGAGCTACAATCTGCCCATCCTCTGCCAAACCAGAACATAAAATGACTTCCTTTACAATAAAAAAATCACTGGGCATTGCAAAACTATTCAGTGCTTTTGTACTTGGTAAAGCTGTTGTAGTTTGTCAGTGCCGTGTGTAGCTAGGTACTTACCTAAACATAAGTTCTCTTGGTTATTTAATACTTCAGTGATTAGTTTATTTGCTCTAGAGACATGTTTGTGTTATTGGAGTGAAGAAGAAAAAATCCAAGCCAAGCCAGTTACCTGGCAATTGTCACCAAAAAAGGCCACTGGGCCATTTGAAGTTTGTTTTTAGAGCACTGATATTGCTCAGTTAAGGGTTTTATGTCAGATCTCAGCCCAAAGCAGCTTTTGTTTGGTTTTTTTTACAAATGAGGATATGAGCTTTTCAGTGGAGAAATAAGGCAGTAATGACACTGACAGTCTTAACCACAGTATTGCTGTGGGGGGGCTGACTCTAATAGCTGAGCTGCATCAGGACCTGGGGTAAATATCTTTGTAAGATATCACTTTGTAAATGACCGGATGCAAGTTTTCTTTATATAGCTGTTTAGCTGTTATAAAGTTTCTCTGTTTAACTTATCATCACATATTGAGTTTCAAAGAATATATCTGGAAGCAAACAGTTATGTTTACTGTTATTCGTAAATATGATTGTTTTTAGACACTGTAGTCATACCAAAGTATGAAATGCCACAGGGGTTGTCTTTGAAAATATGGATTTTTACACTTCCCCTGGTTTCTCATATTGTCCTCTTTTATTACTGACCTTGGCCACCACTGCTTCTGTAGACAAATACTGTTCACCTGCATGGTATTAGGAATAATGACAGGTTATTTAACTGTCATGAAATTCCTCTGGAATTATGGAAAATTTATCTTCCATGCCCATGTGATTATACCATGAATAACAACATTACTGCACTTGCCTGTCCTTTGGGCTTCCTTTGTTTTTCACAGAGTTGGCAGCATTTCTGCAGCAGTGGTTTTCCCTCCTGGTATTTCAGATCCTCAGATGTGTTACCTGACTGAGCATCTTTTCTCCATGTGGTTGTTCCTTATTCCCCCTTGCCACCCACCCCCAGGCTGGGAGTGGGCACTCACACACAGACCTGGACCCACTTGTAGCTTGGAGCAGACCTGGCTACCAAGAGCACGTGAACCTGAGCTCCAGAGGTGTTGCAGAGCCTCCAGGAAGGTTTCTCAGGAGCTTGACAGTCCCCAAGAGGACGAAGTCATACTGCTGTAAATCTGCTTTTGGAAACTGTGCCTCCAGGCATGCATTTAAATGGGAGCCTGTGTGTTGTTCCTGGTCTGTAAACAGCAGTGCAGAAGAGTGAATTCAGTAATGTGGTAGTAAATAGTTCCCATCCCAAGCCTTGCTTTAGTAGCTATTTTGTCAGCTGTGGTGTGTGCTAAGGTTTTATTATTTCTACAGTTTGTCTGCTTAAAAACTTCACCCCTAAAACCTGCTATTAAAATACTTTATCAAGGAGGCTGAATCTCAGGGCACACTGGGAAAAAAAAATGCTGTCTAGGCCTATATCTTTATTAATTTTCTAATCTCCTACCTTTTCCCTGGTTGAAAATCTGCCGAGTATGTCCACCTTTTGTAGATATTTTAATTATGAGTGAAAGGAAGAATTATTTTAGTCAGTGTGTGCTTTTTACCACAAACCAAGACAACTGGGAGAGATGCAGTACAAATAAGCTTAATAAAATATTCAACCCCAGCACCTACAAAAGTTAATGCTTTCTCTGTTATTGGAATTACAAGGGAGACAGTCAGGGGGTCTTACATAGGTAGAAGTTGATCTCCTCTAAGGTTAGAATCATAGAATGGTTTAGGTTGAATGGGACCTTAAAGATCATCTTGTCCAGACTTCCCTGCTGTGGGCAGGGACACCTTTCACTGTCCCAGATTGCTCCAAGCCCCATTCACCCTTGCCTTGAACACTCTCAGGGATGAGACAGCTACAGCTTCTCTGGGCAACCTGTGCCAATGCCTCGCCACCCTCACAGGGAAGAATTTCTTCCAAATATCTAATCTAAACCTCTGTCAGCTGAAAGACATTCCTCCTTGTCTGATCACTCCATACCCTTGCAGTAAATCACACTCCAGCTCTCTTGGAGTCCCATTAGGCACTGGAAGGTGCAGTAAGGTCTCCTGACAGCTTTCTCTTCTCCAGGCTGAACAACCCTACCCCTCAGCCTGTCTCCATAGCACAGATTCTCCCGACCCACGATCAGCTTTGTCACCCTCACTCCAACAGGTCCATGTCCTTCTTACCTTGGTGGGCCTTGGAGCTGGAGAAAATATTCCAGGTGGAGTCTCACTAGAGTGGAGGGACAGAATCCCCTCCCTTAACCTGCTGCTACCCCATTTTTGATGCAACCGAGGGACCCAGCCCCTGCTGCTCCCTTTGCAATCATTTGTGCAGCTCTACCTGCAGAGAATTGCCTAGAAGGGAAAGAGCAGGGACCTCAGCAAAGTTGTTTTGGTTCTTTTTGTATTTTTTTTTTCACTCAGAACTGATGACTGAGTTTCTAGAAAATCCTTTTAAATTCCAAAATTAACGGGAGCTTTGTTCAACTACTTGCACTCATCAGAAGGAGGGAAGCAGAAAGGTGCCAGTGCTGTATGGGAACAGCATGCAATTCCCAATGTGCTTGTCCTGTGAGCAGATCCCTGCTGCTTTACTTTCCTGCAAAAACCTTTAAAAGGCTGTTTAGGTCTGGGTTAACTAGCCTGTACAGCTGGGGTGCTGTGGAGGTGGTGCCATTGTGCAGGTTGGGTTCAATGTTATTCTGAAGCTGAAGTGCCCACCTCACCTGGCTCTCTTGGTCCAGGAAATCTGGACTCTTGCTTCCCTAGATTTTTAGGGAGTCCTGTCAGGTGGATGAGCATGAGCATGTTATAAAGACAGATACTTTGGTTGATTGTAGCGCCACAAAAACATTGCTGCAGTGTATGTTCAAAATAGCAGTTCCAGCAAATACACAGTTGAAAATCAGGAATATGTGAAAAAGAGGGCTTTTGGCACCCAGGAATGAAAATATCACCTGTTGCCATACACAGTGATTTGTCAGCACAGTGATGTCAGGCTGGTTTTCCCCAAATACTGCCCAGGAGCTGCTTTTGGGGCCATCTTCCCTGGTGACTTGCTGGAAGCTGCTTTGCTCAGCAGGTTGCACTGGCAGGGAGCTCCAGTGAGTTTTCCTATCTGCTAATGGATTTTTCTGTCTGTACTAGAGTTGGCAAGAGATTTGTGGGGAAAGCTTTGAAATTACAGCACTGTTTGCAAAGTCCTTCCCTCTGGGACGCCGAGATCGGTTTCTTTGTACTTTTAATGTGGGTTGCTTTTTGTTGGTATCTCTGCTGGGAGAGTCAGCTGGATGTACAGCCTTTGTATTTTCAAGTTCTTTATTGGCAAAGTTTAATCCTCAGGCTATTCTCTAATACTCATTGGTAGCTAGCTCCATTTTTCACTTAAAGCTGGAAATGCAGGTGAAGTTCTGGTTTTCAGTGATCTCAGACCTCCTCAGAACTATCCCAAGGTGTGTGTACTGTGTATTTTGTTATCCATTTTGTGATAGGCAGTGTAAGGTGCCTGATAAGCATGTTAAAGCAAGCATCTGTTCCCCCTGCAGGATGAAAATAAACCTTATTACGAGGACAGTGTCAGCAGCATACCCATTCTTGTGAAAAGACCTTGGGAGTACTGTGTTCAGTTGTCTGAAGAGGTTTCAGGTAGTAAAGATTTTTCAGACACTTGGGGGAGCATATGGCAAAGCACTGAATTTCAAGGTGTTGATTTTGAGGTAGAAGTTCCCAAGGTGGTGGCTTAGCTGGTGCCAAAAGAATAAAGGCAAAAGTTATTAATTTTCTAACCCAGTATCAACAAATTTGGCTATATCAGCTTTATCTAAATTTTAGCTATTTTGGCACTCTGCTACAGGACTTAAATCTCTGGTTTAGTATTCAAATATGCAAGAGCAAATTAGGAGCCTGCATCTCACCCTTGGAAGGGACTTTGGCATGAATGCTCTTGACCATCACTTGCGTCTCCAGGGGAGAGAGACTCGGAGGTTGTTCTCAGCCTAGTGAAAGCTTTAGCTCTCGTCTGGCCTGGGGAGGGAGACTATTGGTGCCACAATTAATTAATTCACTGCTAGCAAGAATTTTGCCTGTGAGGATGCAGGGTAGCACGTCTTTGGTCAGGGTTGTTCTTTTCAATTGTGGGCAAAGTGGCATGCTGGTGTGCCCTCCTGCTTGCCCAGGTGGCATGGCAAGGCTTTGAGTCAATTTGTCACTGAACTGGGTCTGGATGAAGCAGACTGAGTGTGTGGGGCTCTGCAGAGCTGCTGGGTGGAAGCAGTGGCCAGTGGTGCTCAAACCTGTCACTGCAAGGCCAGAGGAGGTACCACTGACCATCAGCAGAGGTTTTAATTTAAAAATGGCATTTGGTTTTGCTTCTATTTGTACATTTTTATATTATACTCTTCTCTTTTTTTTCTCCCTTTGTCCTTTTAACTGGATGTGTTCTGGCCTCTGAGATGTGTCATTTCAAGGGAACTTGCAGCAAGGCCATTTTTTAAAAATAAGAAGTAGAAGGTAGCTGCTGACAGTGCCCTTCCTCCCTGCATGCACACACAGCTGCATGTGGAGCATCCTTTGGCAGACTGTTTGATGTCCAGCTCAACTTTGCACTGAAGATCACTTGAATCTGTTTGTTGACTTCAGTCTTGAGACAGATTACTCAGCTGGTGGCAACTTCATCCCCACTACTCTGCAGCTTAAAAAGGGCTTTTTAAGGCTGCTGCATTTTACGAGTGGGAACATCTTAGAGGACCCACTGAGACTGGCTTGATCTCCCTTCAGATCACATGTTGGCTTCATTGCAAGTGAGATGCACACAGGTTTGTGTGTGATGGGATGCCTTGCATCTTCTCCAAGCTGAAGTCAGAGCAAGTCTAAAGGCCTCGTGCAGATTACTTGCTGGTTCTGTGTAGCTGTATGCATGTCCCATGGCTTGGCATGTTACTTGTTTTAGGAGCTTGAGGAGCTAATTTGTTGTTTCACAACTGGCTCCCGAGTGTTTAAAAAAAGATATTTGGTTTTGAGATGCCCTGGCACCAGTACAAAGAACTCCCAGAGTTGGTGGAGCAGGATACAGCCTTAACAGCTGGAAATGAGGGTACACAGTTTTGCAATGTTTTGCAGCTTTCTTCACTGCACAGAACAGCCTCTTTTTTTCTCATCTCTTTTCTTTTTCCTGGCTCCCATCACAGCTGGCTTGGACAGCTAGACCTGGGATGCTTTGGGATGTAGGAGAGGAGGGAGCTGCCATACAAAGCATTGCAGGAGGGGATGTATGGGCTGCCTGTTCCTTCACCTCTGAGCTTCAAGCTTGGAAATTTCAGGCTGTCTGTTTTTTTAATAAATTGTAATGGTCAAGGACATAATGGGAGGTCTTGAAATAAATTGGATTTAAGCAGAAAAAACCCCTCAGTTTCATTCTGAACAAGGATCACAGCACCAGAAAGTTCCCTCCGGGTGTCTTGAGGCTTCGTCTGCATCAAAAACTGCAGGGTGCTGGCCAGGGAGGAGCTGCCTCTCTGAAAGGGGAGAGCTGGGGCTCAGCCCTTGCACTGAGGCTGTATTTGCAAGTGAGCTTTGCAGGTGAACTTCCTTCAGAGTCAAACCAGCCTCATGCTCTGGGTGCTTGCTGAGATTTAGATTTGGTTTACCTGAGGGATGCTAGAAGCTGGTGCATGACAGAAACAGGAGACTCTTAAGTGTGGGCTGATCCCCCAGCTTCTGAGGTGCCTGCAGAGAAGTGATATCCATGGCATGAACTGCCTTTATCCTTATTTAACTCAGTCCCTCCAGACATGCCATTGCCCTGCACACTTACTGTGGAATGGTGGAGCTGCCTGTGGAATTCTCTGTTAAAACTGCCCACACATCTTTCTCTTACCAGAGAGATTAAACCCCTAAGCATCAGCCCTGCAGACATGGCTCCCTGCTTGCTGCCCAGATTGCTGCAGCCTCCTGCAACCCCTATTAACATAGATGCTTTATTAGCAAAATACATTCTGGCCCATTTCCTTTCCTGAAGATTTTTATCCTTGCTTAGACCCGCAGCTTTGCAACACCGGAGTTGTGCTCACCAATATCCATCTCTCTGTGCTTTTCACGCTAAACCCTCTTTTGGCCTCGTTATCCATGACTGCAGTTTCCACTCAGGCCTCCGTCCGGGGTCATTCACCGGGCATCCTTCATCTTAACAGCTCTGAGTTTACTTCCAGTGACAGTAACCCCCGTGAGTGTTGCTGCCTTAAAACCAGAACTATCTCTCGCATTAGCAATGCTGATGAATGAGCCAAGAACAAACCAGAAACTTAAAAGCGACCCTCTGCAAAGCAGAAATAGTGCCCAGAGCCGCCCGGGTGGAGCAGAGGTGTTTTGTTTTGTGCTGGAGAGGATGAGGGGCTGGGTTGCAATGAGTGGTTTGCTTCATTTTGAATTCTTTCCCTGTGTGTGGTGCTGTGAATTATGTCATTTTTGCATCTTATTGTGAAGTGGCTTTGAGGTACCGGGCATGAAAGATGCTAAATACGTTTTGCTGGGAAAAAAATGTCGACAAACAATTGAGGCAGATTTTTCATCCATCTGCTGCAGCAGTGCACCCCTCATTGCCGGGTCCTCGCTGCCTTAGCAGGCTCCTGCAAAAAGGACTGGTGGCCTTTTCCATCCCTACATGTTGTGTTGCCCCACTAATGAGCCCCTGAGGGCACGGAGCCTGCTTTTCAGTAGGTGAAGTTTGCTGCCAACTGCATTATTCTTCCAAAGATTTGTTTAAGCAAGAGCAGGCTGGCTACAGAAAGCTGTGCTGATAGCCCACAGCTACTTGGGCAGAGTTCTTTCCTCTAAAAAGAAAACAAAAAAGTAGGGCAGCTGTTGGCAAATTTTGCAATTCTTTATGCAGGTGTATCTTTATAACCTAATCATTTTTCACACCCAATTCTCTTCATGCTACTGGCAAAGGTTGAGATGATGCTCTGAGCCTGTCACCTGGAGAGAACCACGTGGAGAGCTGGCTGGTTGCTGAGGGTAACATGGGGGTGACTGATGTGCTCTTAAGTTATGTCTTTCTAAAGCTTATTAACTCCTGGATTGCACGTATTTATCTGAATCACTGTACAAATAAAGCTCATGCTGCTGCTCTCCAGAGAGCAGAGTGCAGGTATTTCTGTAGATACCCAGTTGCTTGTGCTGATGCCCAAGTCATCCATCCTCTGTCTCCTCCCTGAGGGATGGCCCAGGGAGCAGAGGGCACTTGAGGGCAGTGGGGCCGTGGGAGGTGATGCTGGGGTGGCTCTGATGAGCAAAATGGCACCATGAGCTCAGTGCGGGTGGGCACAAAAGGGTCTGTCCAGCAGAGGCTAAAAAACATCCAGGAAGGTCATCTCTGAGCCTTGCTTCGTGCTCTTCCCATTGTTTGGAGCCAGAGGGAAATTTAATAACTCTCCACATGTAGATTTTGGTGCAAGATGTTTTATCTTTTATGAGTTGGGGAAATGCCCAGCTTGCAACTTGCAAGGTGAGTGGACAGTAATGATGATAAACAAAAATGCATTGCAAGTGTTTAGTCAATTTTTTTCCCCATCTAATGATTCTCCTACCTCATTTTGGAATTGTGTGTCAGTTTATTGGAATTCACTTCTCATAATCAAATACTAGTCCTCTGTTTGATGCTGTTAATAAAGGTGTTGTGATAAAGTCAAATTAATTTAATTTCTGTCTGCAACAGCTATTGTTGAATGAGTCCCTTTAATACATTAATCAGACATATAGCATTGTAACGAGGTTAAAAGTGCACACCGATTTCCATTATAAAGATATTCTCAATCAGGCAGAAACTAATCTAACATTGTAAGTCATTCTGTAATTCAATTGTTCTAACCACAGTACATGTAAAAACAAGATGTTTTACAACAAAGTCTCAAAAAAGCCCTGCGGATATTTATATCTTTGCAGAAAAGAATGATTTACATTTTCAATAAGGCTTATTTGTCTTTGGGAAAAAATGCAATTCCTTTATTGAGCAAAAATCTAATGGGAGCCTTTTTACCTTGTTTGCCATGTTTTGCGTGTATTATCTTGGTGCTGACCCTTAACTGGATTAGGTTAGGCCTGACTGTCAGGGAGAAAAAATTGCTACGGATCTGGTAGCTTCAAAACTGAGAAAAAAAATCAAGACATAAAGTAAAAAAAAAAAAAATGAAAAAAAAGAACACAGGGCTTTCTCAAGCCTTTTGTTGGCCTTGAATGGATTCATTTTTCCAGCAGCTAGTCTCTGCTGCATGGAGATATTTTACCCTTTTCCTTTAATGATAATTATTGTACTTCTCTTTTAGACTTTCACTGGGGAAGTTCATGGCATGGCCATGGGGAAAGCCTCATGCCCCTCCCTTGCCAGGAGCTGCATAACAAGTGAGGTTGTTCTGAGCTTTGCTGGAAAACAAATGCTTGTAACTTTTCTGCTGAAGAAATTCAGCAGAATTAATTTAACTGCTGAAAGGATTTGGAGAGTTTTGGTGGCTCCAGCCTTGTTGTCTTAGCAAAGACTGGTTTTGGAAAGAGAAAGGTGGATGGAGGAGGAAAAAGTTGCTGCTGGGGGGGGGGGGATTATTCCTATCTGAAGGTTAAAATAAGTAGTGGAGGAATGGTGTGTACCAAACCCTTTGGGGTAGGAAGGGTTTCCATTCACCAGAGGAAGGGAGAAGGACGTTTTATAGCAAAAAGTACACAGTGGTGTAAAATCCTTTGGGATGGTTTCAGTACAGGCATTTATTGAAATATAAATCTGGAGAGCTGTGTGCACCTGTGAGCGTGGTCTGTGCACGCTGCAAAACAGGCATTGCCTTTTACCTGCTTGTTTTGATACCACCAGTTACAGTAGATTTAGTGGTAAGCCCTGTGTGCTCTATTTTAAATAAATATTATACTTGCTATTGGATTGCTGAAAGAGAGAGAGAGAACTAATTAAGGAGATGGGATATCATCAGTAAATTTTCTTCCCTGAGATTTTATGAGCAGTAATTTGAAGAGAGCCATATTAAAGTCATTGAGGAACAAGTTAATGCTGCGTTTCTGAGAATATTGCCCTTCTACTCAAAGATTATATTAAAGAATAAACAGTGTACAGTAGCTAATTGCTAGCTGACACATTACAATGGCTTTATACTTCCCGAATGGAAGGGGTCTGGTTTAAGGGGGAAAAAAAAAGGGGAAAGTAACACAGCAACTTTTTAATTATTTAACAAAGTATTTCTCAAAGAATAATTGAATCTGGGCTTATGGCTGCAGGGGGGAAGAGAGACTGGTAGGTATTGACCACATTTGCAACCCAGCTGACACGCCTGCTCTTAAATACCCTGTTACAGGCTCTGACTCTGGCTTATGTTCCAGACTGATGGCAGGTATCTGTTTTTCCTCTCTAAATTAAGCTGCTAGGAATTTATTTCTCTCGGATTGTTCCTTTCTGTAGTGCCGTAGGCACAAACACGGTGCAACATTAAAACCCACAGAAATCTGCCAAGGAAACCGATTAACCCATGGAAGGAAAATAACAAGCACATGGTGATTGCCTGGAGCTGTTGTGCTGCCTGGCTTTGCCTAGTGAGGGTTTTTTTTAAGATCTGGGTAAAAGCTGGTGATCCCTCAAGCCAATTCCTTGTTTCTCAGTTTGTTGGGATGGGGTAGATTTAATTACCTGCAATAGGAGGGTTTTCTAGGGACCCATAGTAGCAATTGTGTGTTAGAGCATGCAAGGAGTGCAGTTCTATAATTTAGGTCTATTTAGCATCCTTAGCAGAAGTGGGCTTTGCTACCTTAAGTCCTAATTTTCAGTCAGGTTGGGTGAATCAGTGCTAATGTTGAAATCAGCTGTTTGTATTTGGAGCATCTTCAGCTTCCTGGGGGAATTAGTCCCAAAGGCTGAGCAGGAGCCTGGGGTCAGGAGCAGCTGTCTCCCAACTCTGCTGTGCTACCTCATTAGCCATGAAGCTAAAGTGGGATTTCAGCAGGAGATGGACTCTGGGTACTGCTGCGTTCTGCTCCTGAGCCTGGCTTTAGTCAGTCTAATATGTTCTGGTTTTCTCTGGATTTTGCTCCATCTTCCCTTTTGCTCTGCTTCCTTCCAGGCAAGGCTGACTTCTCCTTCCAAGAATAAAGTCTTAAGTTTGGTTGTCTAAGAAATATCAAATTGCACAGATCTAACTTAAAACCATAATGGTGCATTAGTATGCTACAGGGCCCTGTTCCAGGAAATGTCACCACATGAGAAAACTGCTTAAATGTGTGCTGAAAATTAAGCAAATCCTTTTTTCTTGACTCTCCCAGTTGGTTGCTGGGTTGGGTCTGAGCCCTGGCTGGGGCTACAGCCGCCTGTCCTGCCGTTTGCTGCTGAGATCCAGCCATCTGAACTGAAATACCAAATTCTGTGTTAAGTATGGAATTAACAAGAATACTGGAGGAAAAGGCTGACTTGAGAAGTTGTGCTTTAATTATGCATCATGGATGATAAAGACAGAAGGAACAACTGTGATCATTTTGTCCAACTTCCTCTCTACCTACAAATAACAATAAACAGGCTTTCACTGAAACACAGAGCTGCTTTCTTTGGTGGATTAAACACTCCATGATGGGGATGACAGAGAGAAGAAACATCTTGTTTGCATTATTTTCTGTGGGTTTGAAAGGGCTTGACTCAAGCTGAGGTCACGGTTCCTTTGAGAGAAAGAGCATCCTGCACTGGGAGAAGCTGGGTCAGTGCAGGGGTCGGGATGTGGTGGGACACTGTGGAGGTGCCTTGTGTGCTGGCAGCACATGTGGGGTTCATTGACCATCCCATCCTCCTGGGGACCCTGTGGCATGTGCTAATGGGAGCAGTGATGGGAGCTGCAGTGTTTGTCTCTTTCCAATTTAACACGTGTGAACCCTGACGCAGCAGAGGGAAGTGCAGGTAGAAATCATCCAGCTTCAGCAATTGGCACCCAGGATTGGGAACCATGAAAAGTTCCTCGTGCTCCCCACTGCTCTGCTGGTGCGCCCTCGCCCTGATGCAGTCTCTGGGGTGGAGTGATGGTGTAACCATGCTACATGTCAGACCTGCCAGCTGCTCTGTCGCCTCTGTCACATCAACACACGTGGCTGTGTGTGGCCCTCTCTGGGCCCTGTGTTGACACTGACCCTCTGCAAAGTATTTTGTGATCCGCTATGGGAGGGATGGCAGTTGGGATTTAGAACTAGATGTTCTTTAAGGTCCCTTCCAACCCAAACCATTCTAGGAAAAATTAAGTTACTTTGTAATTTACTTTGAAAGATGCCTCCTTAATTCCTCTGGGATTCTGTAGCAGTTTGAAGGACCTGGTCTTCATGGTGGTGATGGCCTTCAGCACAACCTGGTCTGGTGGCTGCAGGGGTCCCTGAGTGCTTGTAGCCCATGTTTGCAGCATGTGTTGGGCGTCACTGTGGGCATTGGTGTGACAGGCACTCTGTTATTTTAAGCATTAGTGTTTGTGTGCATTTTACACATTATAGCGTTGCATTATTTAAGGGTGATGCATTATTAAATGTTCTCCTCAGCACATAGAGTAGGTCACTTCCTGCAATTCCTGTCTCTGCATGAGTGAGTTAGGATGCTGTCTCTTATGTAATCCTTGCAGTCTGAATAATTGAGATCATAATACTATGGAGCTGATTAATAACATTTAGTACTCCATTAATGAGGAGCTTTGTTGGAGTGTTCATTGAAGACATCTGTGTTACCATACTCAGTTTGTTCTTTCTGCCTGAGTGCCTGGAACCAGAAGAACAATCATTACTTAGTTAATAATGATGTGCTTCCTAAAATAAAGGCTTGTAAATTCATTTTTATGCCCATAATCACATTTTTCTGCTCTGAGAAGAAAGGGGGAGCTGGGAATTGTCTCTTTCCCATCTTCCTGACAAAATGTATCTAATGATTAGAAGCATATAATAAGAGTGTTTGTCCTAGCCAAATGTTTCTCCACTCCTGCTAATCAGTGTTGGTTTGAGAGCTGGCGCCGTTTGTGGAAGGCGATGCAATCACTGGGGCAGTGTGGCAGATTTAAATCAGTAATAAAAGCCCTGGGGAAATTAACAAGACAAAACATTAACCACAGACTAAACATTAACATATATTAGCATTTTTATTACACCTGTAGAAATGGTAAATGTGCTTGGTTACTACTATTAAAAAGTTTATGTTCTATCCCACATCATCTCAATGTGTATTTTTGGTTTAAGCCCTTTAGAATTTAATTAAGCGGAATTCTGTAGCAGCATTTGAGTAATAGACTTCAGGTTCACTTTTATAGTGACTTTGAAGATAAACGGGGCACAAATGCAATCTTTATAATGCTAATAAGACTTGTGATGTGTAATGGAGCAGGTTGTTAAAAAGAACTGGGGTAGAAGCACCAATTCAAGCAGCTGCCTCACTGAGGCTTTCAAGCCTCACTGGTCAAACTGGGTTCCATCACTGAAGGATGCTTAGGGTTTAGTGGGCACCATTTGGTTCCTCCAAAGACAGCATGTCTGTGGTCTCTTGATGTTGTACTGTAGCTGTGTTCAAATCAATTATAGTAGTTAATCTCTTTTCAGTTTAATGTGTGGCTTCTCCCAAAGGAAACTCACAAATAAGTATAAAATTACTTAGGTGAACTCCTGAGAGCAAAGGAGATTGTGGGAGGAAATCTTCAAAAATGAGGCCATCCCCTTGAGGGGAAAAAAAACCCTGTGCCTTCCTGGAGAATGAATCTATAAGCAGAAGAGTTCATAGAAAAGACAAATGGAAACTCCATGTAAAGTTTAAGCAAAGGTCAAATACAGCAAACTCTCCTTTAGAGCAGAGTGGAGCTCCTGGGCTGAATGAGAAGTGGCAGCAGCAGGTATCTAGCAGTGTCTGATGTACTCTCTTCTTGTCCAACGAGAAACTGATTAGCTACCTTTTTTTTTTTTTTTTGTCCTTTCTTTCCCCTTCTAAATCATCTAGAAAATTACTTTTAAAATGTTCTTACTCTTAAAAGCAAAACTCAGATTGGCACTGAGGATCACAGTGTGCTGCTTTCCAATCCTTTCACCCCTGGATTTCCTTGCTGATGTGCAAGATGAGATGTTTTTTGCCCCATGTGGCCATGCTGCCTTGTGCCTTGGTGGCAGAGTGGAGCCTCAGGGGTGTCAGCAATGCCATCCTGCCATAGCCAGGCTGGTGGTGCCCTCCATCAGCTGCACAGAGGCTGTGATGCTTTGCACAGAACCTGCTGTTGTGGTCACAGTTTCTTTGATAATTAACCCCAGTTACCCCAGTTTCTGTGGGCTGGCAGGTACCCACGTGGATCAGTGTTGTGCTTTACACCCATGCATCAACTCAGCTGGAAGCAGCCATGGTGGATCTGGTCCCTGGCAGTGCATCGTTCCCTGCAGTCCTCAGGCACCTCTTAAATTAATGGGGAAGGGTTAAAGTGGGCTGATAGTGCTTCTCCATTAGCCTTGTCCTTGTGCTCCTCTCAAATCACTGTTCCCTCTAAAGCAGAGCCATTGCAGCTCCCAAGGGTGCTGGGAGCCAGCTGCTGCTTCCCCATGGAGCAGTGCCCAGGAGCCCTGTCCTGCCCGGGTCTGGTGTCTCCCCGCGGCTGGAATAAAGATGTGGAACTGGGGGTAGTGGTCCTCAGAAGGCAAAGTGTTCCCCTCATGGCCTCGGTGGTGCTAGCATGGAAGAGGCTAATTAAATTGGGTAATTAGTGGCTTTGTTAATGAGCTGGGGCAGAGAAATTTTGCTTTGGCTGTTACAGTGTCAGTGGCTTTGGGGGTTTGCAAAAGCTCAGGGCTTTGGGAAGGTTTTTCTCACCTGGTGTCCCCTTGCAGCCGTTTTTCAGTGGGCTGGCAGATTCTTTTAAAGACAAAGTTCAACTCCTGTTGCCTAAAACACACACTAGCATTTGATTTAATTAGTAATTTTTTTTGTGGCTTAACGTGTCAAACTTCAGCCTGTTCTGAATGAAGGCACAGCTCTCGCACTGACTATTCTTTAGATAAGGGCTGGTGTGTATTAATGATCCCTCTGGTAGCATGGGGAGCCTGAGGAGAAGAGCCAGTTCTGTTGATTTGCTTTGAATTTCACATTTATATTTGTGTGGTGGGAGGAAACCACATATTAAACACTGTTGCTTGATGCAAGTTTGGCAACTGGATTAGAGATGCTCCCTTCCTTTTGCTCTCCCTCTTGCAGACACACCACTGTGCTGGAGAGCTGAATTATCACACTTCTTTCTCCTCAAGGTCTGAGCTTGTATCTGTCCCTTCTCTGACTGCCCTATAGTGGCATTTTTCTTTTTGGAACCTGCTTAAAATGGCAATGGTTAGGAAAAGACTGGGAAGCTGTGTTCCTGCATTCCTGAGCCTGCAGTGCAGACTCAAAAAGAGGGAAAGATTGAAATGGGATTTCTGAACTGTTGTCCTAGGACTGCTTGTGGCCCAGCAGACTTTGGCAGATGGTTTGTGAAATCCTTCCCTCCCCCAAAAAGCATACACGATGCCTCCCCTGCAAATGAGCAGGCAATCTGTTACTTCTACTTTCACTCACTTTATTTTAAGTTCAAAATTCAGCCGTGTTTTTGTTTCCCTAAAGGGTGACAATTATTTCACTGTGACTGCACAAGATGGGCTGCAGGGTTGGGCTTTTTTTTTCTGAAAAGGTTAGCTGTTGCTTGAATAAATAAATAAGTAAAAACTTGGTGGAAAGTTTGAACAGTGCATCCTTCGATCTGTAAAGATTTCATCTGCTGTCCCATGTCACAGCTAAGACAATCCTGTTTGTGGTTTCATCCCACACAGGAGGGATGGCTGGACTCGCTGATCAATGATTTTTAACTTGATGATCTGTTGAACTCGATGATTGTAGAGGTCTTTTCCAGCCTTCTGGATTCCATGAGTCTTGGAGCCTTGGTACCCAGATGCCGTGCGGGGCTGTAAGGATGCAGCTGAGCTGCAGTTCCTGTGCAGGACTTGGGAGCAGAGGGGCTGAGCTCCCTCCAGTGCTGGGTGGGAGATGAAGCATCCCCACCTTGCCGGTCCTTTTGCTATCTGAAGCACGCTCTCGGGTGCTGCCATTGTTTGCGCTGTCACTCCCACTCTCCCCTCCCATTCAGCACCTCTCTGCATCCTTGGGAAAAAAGCCTTGATCCTGGACTTGCTCTTCTCTCAGGGTTTGATAGGTTTTGCCAGCTGAAAGCTGGGCTTTGGAAAGGGATTGGGGGATTTTCACAGAGCTGGGGAGAATCAAAGGGAATCATCACAAACGGCAGGTTAAAATATCTGACCTTTTCCCACTTCTCCATTTTCCATGTCCATGCAGAGCATGGATGCAGCGATGCTTCTTTGTGGCATTGCTTCCTTTATACCCACTGTCCTGGAGCTTTTGTGTGTCTTGTGTTTCCCTGGAGGAGGTTTCATGGCAGGTTTCCTCTCTGACTTGGGCAGAGGAAAAGCGCACAAACCCCCCCTGAGCATCCTGATGCTCTCCTGCAGGTCTGCCCTTTGCAGGGACAGTGGCACCAGCCAGTACAGAGAGAGCACTGGGCATCCAGACCCATTCCACAGTAGGGGATCTCAGATCCCAAATGCCCTTCTCCAGGTCTCCCACTGTCCTGTGATTTCCTCCTATTCCTATCTGCTTGCATTAGGGGACTTTACCTGTAAAAGTCATGAGAGGGATGAGTGCTAACAGAAAGCCCAAAAGGCAAAGAAAATAGCCCAAAATGTGATCCATTTTCTGAATCCCTCCCTCTGTTTTTGAAGCCTGCCAAGTGATTTAGGGAGGGCAGTAGGGCTGATACATTCTTATGCAGAACTTGGTTTTGGTAAGGTAGGGAGGAGGCACAGCCAAAGGAGGACAGAAGAGGAAAAACCAGGCAAGATGCTGCAGAAACTGCTCCCCTGGCAGCTGCAGGAGGAACTTCTTTGGCAGGGGAAACTGCAGGTGCAGAAGAACCGGTGGCAGCATCTCTTCCCACCGTGATGTGAGCAGAAACTGCAGTGCCCAGCTCCCAGGAAGTTTCTATTTTACTCCTTGTTATATGACAGCCTAAGCAAACAAACTGTGCTGCTCTTGATAATGAAAGAGGTGACATTACTAATTTATTTGCCCACCCAAATGTAGGATGTAATAGAACAGAATTAATCTCTTCTCTTTACACATCAAATGCTTGTAGCATTGGGAAGCAGGTGTGCTTTTAACCTCTGGTGTGCAGCTTACTGGGATTGCCTTAATTCAGTGTGGTGTGGAGATAAATGAGGTGCTGCAAGAAATGGGCATTTTATGGGTGTGTGGTTTGTCCCAAGCCTGGATATGGGTGGTGGGATGAGGCTCAGAGAAGGTGAGGGTGGTGTTAACTGTGGTGCCTTCGTGGTCCCAGCAATCAGCCAAGCTCCCTTCCACAGCCCAGCGTGGATGAGTCCTGCAAAAGCAGCATAGGGTGGATCAAAAGGAGACTTTCACAGTGGCAGTGGTGCCACAGGGGGACAGATGTCCCTTGGTAGTGTCCCACAGAAGGAAATGGTGGCAAATCCATCCACAGCGGGGACTGCAGCAGTGACCACTGCTGAGTGAGTCCTGGGACAGCGGCCATGCGAGAGAGCTTGAACGAGGCACATTGGATTCCTTCCCTTGCTGCTGCAGCTGGTTCCTGAATCATCTCTATGCTAATGAGCTAATTTGTGCCATTAGCAGAGCCCTGTTAATCAGGGCCTCCCACAGTATGACTGGGCTGTGGCCCCCATGCTTGCTGTATTTTAGTCCCTGGGTTTTTTAATTAGTAGTGATGTGTATGATGCTCATCCCTGGGCATCTGCAGTGCAGTCTGTGCTGCCTCAAGATGCAGAACCAGGGTCGTAGGATTTTCCTTTGGAGGGGAGGTGTTGCCTAAAAGTCTGACTAGAGAGCTAGAGTGCAGAGTGTTGAGATGCTGTGGTGTTCAGGAAGGAGGGAGCAGGGAACATCTCTAGCCCCCTTCTGCCAGCCTAATTTTAACTTGACACAGGAAGATTTGCCTGTCACACCTGCAGCTCAGGGGTTTTGGTAGCCACGGGGGCACTTCAGTGCCCCAACATTTTGCCTGAAACTTCCTGCATTCCTTCACAGGGGGTGGGTATTTTTACAAAAGCCAGGTTGTAACCTTAGAAGTTTGCTTTCAGGTGCTTGCTGAGCCATGAGCACGATGGGGATGACAGGTCGATAGCAGCTCATGTGCAGGTGCCAATTTGCATCTCAGCTGTTTCCCTGCAGTCCCAACACTTCCTCACACTGCTGTGTTTGTGTTTTCCAGATCAGCCGGTTATGTGGCCACGCTCAGCAGAGGCAGATTCGATCAGCTAATTATCCAGAAGACCTTTTCATTGACAAGAAAGTCCTGAAAGTGACTCACATTGAGCAAGAAGAAACTTTGTCGAGCAGAAGGAGGTGAGAATGCTCAGGCTGAGTGTGGTGCCTGCTGGATGGGCTGCAGGAGCAGCCACCATATGGAATGGTCCTGTGGAAGCAGATGGAAAAGCTCTTTATTTCCCTTACCCATAAATCTGGCTCTGAGCATCGGAGCTGCTCAGTGGTGGGCTCTGAAGTGCAATGAGGCATCTGCATGGGTTTTCTCACCTAATGCACCCAGGCTAATACACCAAATGCCTTGTCTGGGTTTCTTGGGCACTGCTATAGTGTCTGAAATGCTCACGGGTATAGTTATAGATGGAAGTGGTCACTCCAGCCTGAATTGTTATGTATTACACCGTATGTATGTACAGGGAATGTGTTTCATGCTTTTTGTGTGGTGGTTTATGGTAGTTCAGAGATGTTAACAGCCTTTTACTGAAAATTTCCAAAGGTGCCTTCACTGCTGGCAGTGCACCCTGTGCCTCCTTCCCCATGTAAGTAGAAGCTGTAATTAAGTGATCTCACACTGACGTGTCAGGGAGCATCATCTCCCCTCTGGATCTGGAAGCACACCCAGAGATACACAGTGCCTTTACTTCTGTCTTGAATAAAAGAAAAATCCCTGTGGAAGAGAAACAGGCAAGCTTGGCAATTTTTGAAACTGGTGATAGACTAAGTTGGGTGGATTTCTCTCTGAAGACTAACAGGGCCACATTCTTGATGTGGTTCCCATGAGATACAGCAGCAGCGCTTGCATTCCTCCGTTGTCTCAACACGTTGGAGGTTACACAGCCCAGACTCTGACAGAGATGTCCTTTGAAGAGTCTGAAGGGTAATGAAATCTGCTGAGATGAATTACATGGGTTCATACCTGCAGATACAGAGGAATTCCTCCCTGCCCTGCAGGGAGCTCTGCTCCCCAGGAAAGTTTCCTTCTGCCTGTTCTCCCCAGCTCTGCTGGGATTTGTGGAAGAGGAGCAAGGCAGTGCCTAGGATGTAAGGAGCTGAGTGCCAGGGGCAGGGAGCTCCTGCTCGGGGTTTGCCATATCCGATGATCCAGGGCTCACCTCATTTTGGCTTTCCAAATGGTTGGACCTCTGCCCCACTGTGCAGGAGATGGATGTAAGAGGTGTTTCACACAGGAGGTGACTGCCTGAAGCATCCCTTGGATTTGTGCAGGGGGCTGTAGGCTGCATACACATCCTTTGGAGGGGCTTTGAGTCATCGGACAAGCACTTGTTCGTTTGCCCGGGCAGGGTGTGCTGTGGTGCTCAGAGGCAGGATTGGAGAGACCCTCTCCCTCCACGGGCTGTGGCAGGAGCAGGAGCAGGCAACAGAGCTCAGGCTTCCTTCTCTTGGTGTCGCCTGCCCCCAGCTGGCTGTCGCGGGCTCTGGCTGGAGGGAATCCCGTGAAATCCCGAAGCAAGGAGGGATGGAGGGAGCTGGATACCCCTCTGCACACCGAACCGCCTGAGACTGCAGGGCACAGACAGCCCCCGTGCAGCACCCGGGGGATGCTCCTGAGAGTGCCTCCTACTCCGGGTGCTAATTCCTCATCATTCCTCCCAGGGACCAAGGAGATTGAGCAATAACCCCTTGTCAAAGGGGGAAATGTGCTGAAACCAAAGAAGAAGACTGTAAGGCCAAGTCTTACTGCCTCCAGTCCCTGCTATTCATACTGCCTCACTTTTGGTGCTATTTACCTAATTAAATCTGCTACTATTCCCTGGTGACAGCTGCTGAGTGTCCCTGAGGGATTGGACCTAGGCTGGAGGGATGTCACATCTCACTCCCAGAGCCTCTGTCGCATCTCTAGCAATATCAGGGATCCCATGGTCAGCCTGTGTTCTGGCCCTCTGGACCACTGCTGTAGGTGACCAGCTGGAGATCCTTGCTGCTGGGAAGGGAGGGCACAGGGTTGGGATGCAACCTGATTCATATCCCCTCTGTGTCCTGGAGCTCCTCCTGCCTTCCTGTAACAGAGCCATTCTGATGAGTGTAACCTGCCCCTTTGAATGCACTCTGACCCCATGGCCAGCCCAGTGCATCCCTTGATATCATGTCCTTTTGATGGTGCAGCATGAAACACAGCCTTAGCCATGTGTACACATCTGTGCTGAGAATGCCAGCTCTGTTCTACCACCAGAAATGCCACCTGCCCTTGCAGCAAAGGGGGATGCCCAGTGTCAGCCAGACAAAGCCCCTGAAGAACCTTTGTTACCTGCTGCAAAGCAGAGGGGACGCTACAGCCTGAGCCCTTGCTGCTCAGATGTACCCCATGGATGCATGGGCTGAGCCAGTGGCATGTTTTCTTAGGTGCTGTGAGAGTGCAGACTGTGTCTGACTTTGGCCTGGTGCAAAATTGGGCTGAGATTCTGCTGTCCCCACATCCTTCCCCATCACCAGCAGTTTTGCCCTGGGAAACACGGGTTTAGCCTTTGGCTGAATAACATCAAGGAAAAACACTAAAAGCTACTTTGGTTCAGAAATAAAATTGATGCTTCATGGTTTGTTTGCACCTAGCTGCTTTAATGTTGTGTTTGTGTGACTTCCTTCACTGGTTAAAATGCACCAACCTCTTTTTTTCTTTTAACTGAGCACCCTGTTCTCTCCCTTTCTTCTAGGGAACTGATTGCAAAGCTGAAGTCCCACAGCAGTTTTTACAGCAGCTTGCCAGAGTACATCTGCAACCACAGCTCTGCTGTTCAGAATGACACCCTTTGCTGGAATGGACAAGAAGTTGTGGAGAGGTGAATCACATCTCCCTTGCCCTCCTTCTCCCTTGTCCTGCTTATCTTTTGCTTAGCAGGCACAGGAGCAGTCTGTGACCAGGACATGACTGGCTCCCTTAGGGATCTTGTGCAGAACAAGTGTCCAGCTGCACTGCAGCTCAGATGGATGTGTGAGGTCTGCACAGATAGAAGTGCTTGTGTGCTGCCTGCACTAAGTTTTCTACCTAGTGAAAATTCTGCATCCATAATGGGATTTGGTCCCCTGCACTGCACGGGGTGGGGATGTCTCCAGCCAGGTTTGGTGCCCTGGTAGCAGGACAATGTGCTTGGCATCCCCTGCCCAGCCCAGGGAGGGTGAAGGAAGACTCCCTTGTTGAATTTCTCCTTGCTATGGCTCTCAACTGGAGGAGGTGAGGACCACTGAACTCCGGTGGTGCCACTGCTGGCCCTCTGACCACCTTCCCACCACCTAGTTCTGGCTCTCCTCTCTGGATGGAGCCACTCCTGCCACAGTCCAGCTTGTGCTGTGGCTACTTTGCCCTCCCCACTTACTATTTCAGAGGATATACCAGTAGTAACTGAGGTTAATAGAGGCAGGCACGTGCAGGATTCATACCATAAGGAGGAAGGAAGTGTTAATAGAAATAGAGATTTTTCTTGTAAAAAACGCCCCTTGGGAATGTTAAATAGAACTTGGAAATGTTTTTTATAATTATACATAAATCTCCTCTAATCACTCTACTTTGCAAAGCATCTTTTGCTATTAAGTGGTTTGCATAAGGGAAGAAATAGAAATAAAATCAGGAAGTGGTGAAATGTTGAGATATTAATTATGACTTCTTGATCAGTAACTTCAGGTGGTAATTAGCCTGTACTTGCAGTACTGACCTGAAACACTGAATAGACCAAAATAGCATCAAACTCTCTTTTGGAAAAAAAAAAAATACTCAACATCTAAGATCACACGCTTACTAAACTGTACTTATGTTGCCTAAGGAAAAATGTGTCCTCTATTGGTACTTATTTCTGGAAAATCTTGAGTTTCAATGCCTGAGATGTTGAATTGGAAAGAGAAGGATTATTTCAGTATTGTCTCACTGACTGTTAATTAAAACTTCTAAAGCAGGGCTAGAAACACTGCAGTTCTGGAGAGGGAGACCTAGGGTGAGGTCTTGGCTTATAACAGTTCACTGGGGTCACAGCCAGTGGCCCTGGTCCAGGTCCTGCTGACACCACAGCTGGGTGAAGTGGTAGCAGTGGAAGGGTGCTGAGTCCAAATCCTCCTGGAAATGTGAGTTCAGAGCTACCTGCAGATTAAACATGACTTCAGGTGATAAATGGCCTTCAGCTTTCTGCTGAGAATACCAGGGGACTGTTGTGGGCACAATATGGCATGTCACATAGGTGCCATGGCATGCAGGGGGAGGATAAAGTCTGTGTGCATGAAGGGGGCACCAAGATGTCATCCCTTGGCTGTTAAGGAATAAATCCTCCACTATGCTTGAAGAGTGTGTGCCTTTCCACTCCTCTCCTTGCCCCCTCTGATCTGTTACACAGGTGTTGCCACCTCTGCCAGCTCCTGTGAAATATTAGTGACATTTCCCTTGCAGACAGATGTTAGAGGTTTTTTTGCTGTGAGCAGGGAGACTTCAACTAAATAAAGCTGAGCTAAGATAATGGTCAAGGGTGCTTTTCTCCCAGGACCCACTTACAGAATGTTTCAAATAGAAGCAGACATGTAGTTAAAATTATTTCTACACTGGCTGCTTCATGTGCTTGGACTTCCCAGCTTGGCATCTCTTTCAGGGTATCTGGGAGGATTCCTGAAAATCAGGGGCATATAAGGTAACAGTGCTGGAGTACCCTAAGCTGCCAGTTCCTTTATTTCAATGTTTTCCCCAAGAGGGAGCCAAGCAGCTGTTCATGGTGTAGCAGCTCTTACTCAAGCTATTCTGAGAATGTGTGTTATGTACTGGAGAAATTCTGTTCTCCTGCTGGACTGGTGTGTGTCTGTTGGTTATCAGACTCCATCTTGCCACTTTTTGCAAGAAATTTGGTGTGGTTTGAATATTTCCTGTTAATTTCAGGGTGCTGTCCTAGTGCTTGTCCCATATATGTGGTGGCTGCCAGAGAGAGGGATGGTGGAACATGGTGGGATGGTTCCTGTGGCTGGAGTGTTGGCATGGAAGAATACAGGCTCTCTGAAAGGACAAGCAGGGGAGAGAAGGATGGGATGTCTATGCCAGTGAGCAGCTGGAGTGCCTGGAGTTCCACCTGGGGGTGGATGAGGAGCTGACCAAGAGCTTTTGGGTCAGGATTAAAGGGAGGGCAGAGACAGTTGATGTTATAGTCTAGCTCTGCTTCAGGCCACCCTACCTGGAAGACTGGGTGGATGATGCTCATTCATAGACAGACATGAGCCAGCCTCACTTTCACAAGCCCTGGCCCTTATGAGTGACTTCAACCCTGGTCTCTTTTGGAGGGATAAGACAGCAAGGCATAAGCAATCCCTGGATTCCTGGAGAAACTAGGAAGCTCCTGCTGAATCTGCTGGTCAGATGAAGACCAGGACAGAGTGATGGCTGGGTGGATTCTATGTTTCCATGTGTTTCCATGTCTGGTGCTGTGTGTGCAATGGATAAAACTGTTTGGACATTGTTGGGTCTGTAAGGTTGGTGTGAGCATATGTCTGAGCATGTCCAGGATTTGACTGTGTTATTGTAGGGATTGTAGCTATTTACCTCTTGCATTTCTAATGTAGTACCTGAGTATTTATTAAGTTAGAAAAAAGCCCTACTGATTTATCAATTTCTGGACCTCCCTGTCATAACAAAATTTGTCAGTTATTCTAAGCCCTTTTCCTATAACATGTTAAATCAAGCCTGGAATAGCAACTTCACAGCCCTTGCAGTGCACCCAAGAACTTGATAATACCAACAATGTGTATCCTGTTATTTGGTGCAAACAGTCCCTTCTGCACCCTGCAGTCCTCCTCTGGTTTTTCTGGTTTGGTATTTACTCTGTCCTGCTTATCCCAGTGCTCTGTTACCCAGAGGCAATAAGAGTGTCTCTCCTCCCCACGGACTGGATGTGCTCAATGTCTTTCTGCTGGGTCTCACTTCCCAATCTGAGTCTTTACCCATCCTCTGTTTCCTCCTTGCTCTTAAGCCCCTCTGCCCTGACTGAAGGTGGGGTTTGGGGTTCCAGTGCAGTGCAGCTGGCTGGAGTATTTTATCCTGCTTTTAATCCCTCCTTTTTTTTTTTTTTCAACTGAATCTTACTTTATGATCCTTTGTGATCATGTGCTTCTCCACGCTGAACCCTCTAAAGGCAGGAATTAATCCTCCTTCCTGAGGTTTGATCTGTGGGTTAATAGTTTGATTGTCACCCCTATTGTGGATTTAGGACATGGTGCCTCGAAAGGACTGCTTGCAAACAGTGGGACCCACACAGGAAAGGTTGATTTTTCTGTAATGAAGAACAGTTCCTTGTGTCTTTTCTGTGCTTTTACGTGGTTGAAGAATATAAGCTGAAGTGGGAAGAAAAAATAAAAGGCAACACATTCCTGGTTTTCACACTTTTCAGAGTGTGCAAAAACACACTGTGCTTTTATGGGACGCCACAAAGGTTCATAGCAAAAGCCACAAGTGGCACATTTCACCACTTGCAAAGAGCTTGTTGAGAGGTCACGGTGCTTGGGTGTTTGTAGTAGCTGGGGACCAGACCTTGCTCTGTGTGTGTCTGTGCATCTCTGTGCACCTCTTTGCAGCTTTCCTGGGCTCAGTTCCAGGCACTTCCCTGAGACAGACATGTAGGCAGGGTGGGTGTGCAGCAGCTTAAACCTGCCTAAGCCAGGGGTTCTGTGATGCCCTTCCTTTCCTCTCTCTTCATGCCCCATCCTCTCACCAGACCTCCTGCTGGTGGTGTGAGGTGGTGAAATGTTGTCCAGCCTCTCTTATCCTTATCTCCATCCCAAGCAGAGAAGAAACAGAGGTCGATTCTTATCACCGATGTCCTGACTGAGTAATTAGCTCATTTAAAGCCTTCAGCTTAAGTCAAGTAGGTGTTGAGATATCAAACTCACTTCTATGGGAGCTCAGCCTTGGAATCTCAAAGGTGATTCAAACTTTATATATAGTATCAGGGTTTTGCAACATCTAATACTAAAAGCCTATTAAATCTATATTCTCAGAGTTTAATAATCTGCTTACATGAGAATATTATTTCCAAGCTGTTGTGAATAGAATGACAGCAACATTTGCCCACTGCAAAACTTGTAAGCACATTAAGCCTTACTGTTAGATACTGCCATGTCCAAATTTGTCAAGACAAATGTGTACATTAATCTAAATAACAAGCATAACTCTTGTTTTCTTTGTACCAATTCAAAATTAATATATTTTTAGCACCTTGCCAGATTCTCTTCTTCAAGCTGGAAGTCTCATATTTCCCTGCTGTTGCCAATGTACTGTGGTTTGTTTTAATCATACAAATCATAAACAATGAAAGCACAATCAGAAGCAAGACAGAAAAATGAGATTCTGTAATCGGAACAAAGGAAATTCCATGCCAGCAATAACCCTTTAGTTCATGAAGGGTTTGGTTATTTCTGGCAGTGCTGCAAAATATCTGATCCAGTGGAATCCCCAAAGAGGGGGCTGTATAACTTTTCAAGCCCATAAAACACAGCTTTGTAGCAAGTATAAGATATAATAAAAGGATAGTAGGCAAATTCAGTGGGTTATTGAGTGGTCATTATTATTTCCAGAGTATTTCAGAAAAGAAAATAATGAATCTTCCTCTATCCTGCAGCTTGGTCTCAGGTTTAGCCAATTTTTCCATAATCAATTTCTCTTGAACTGAAATAAGAATGGAGGGAGACTTCAGGCTGTCTATGAACTCCCATTGTTTTGCTATGAATATTCAGGTTTTGCTGTTCCTTCTGGAGTCCCAGAGCCAGGTGATTACCTGAGACCTCACGTTTATGACCAAGCCATCATCTGCAGCACACTCACTGTCTGTAGAGCTTTGTGTGGGGCAACTGGGAAGAAGCAGCACTTCTCTTGGCAGGGAACTGACACAGCAGGATCTCAGGGGGCTCTCAGAGGCTGCCAGGTGTTGATATTTGGAAATCCAGCAGAAAATGGTTCCTCTTTATTTAGGTGAGAACACTCCCCACTGAGAGCGTTGCATCCTCCTGGTTGCTTTTGAAGCAGCTTGTTTGGAGCTGCTGGTGGTGTAAATTGACTGCAGCATCACGAGCTCTGCAGTGACTGCAAGGACTCTGCCAGCAAACAAGCAATGCCAGGAAGGCACCTGGCAGCCATGCACCCCACCTCTGCCCTTGCACTCCCATGAAACAGATACCTGCATTTGGTCATGGGATGGTGGGGACATGCACCCCATATGGAAGATAACAGCTGGGGTAGACCTGCACCCCACACCCAACCCATGTCTGGGACGGGGTATGGCTGACCAGAAGTGTCTGGACAATCTCTTTTCAGAGAGGAAACTATCAGGGAAAGAACTGTCACCTCTTCCTGGAGGCTTGTGGACACATCCAGGGGTTACACCCTGGCTGCAGGGCAGGATGAGTGGGTTGGAAACAGCTTTTCAAGCCTTTTGGCCTCCACTGCTGATGTGACACTGAGGTTGTCTCACTAAACCAGAAATTAGCAGGGTCAGAGAGTAAAATGTTGGCTTCACCACTGCAGCCACCTTTACTGACCCGTGAAAACCAGCTGGAAGAGCTGGGTTCCTGGAAGGAGTTGGGGGTGGGCAGGGAAGGTGAAACTTTTCTTCTCTTTTCTTCTCTTTTCTTCTCTTTTCTTCTCTTTTCTTCTCTTTTCTTCTCTTTTCTTCTCTTTTCTTCTCTTTTCTTCTCTTTTCTTCTCTTTTCTTCTCTTTTCTTCTCTTTTCTTCTCTTTTCTTCTCTTTTCTTCTCTTTTCTTCTCTCTCTCCTTTTTTCATCTCCTTTTTTCACCTCCTATGTGGTAAGGACTCGATGTCACCAGTCCACCTGATCTGTAGTAAGTCACATCTTGAAATGCAGAGCAGCTTTGGGGGGCTGGGGGAATGTTGCTCTCTCAAACTCAATTATTAACTCTTGTACAATGAAACCTGTGTTGTGTTGTGTCTGTGTTGTTTGTCCCCCACCCACTCTCTCTAACAAGTATAATTCAGTGCACACAGGTAGTAGAGAAAGAGCCTGTGAGGGGTAGTGTGCTGTTTAAACTGGAGATGCTTTTGAATAAATAATTTGCAACTGGAAGGCAGGCATAAAATAAATAAATAAATAACTTACTTTCCTTTTTCTAAAAGGTGTAATTCTTTTTGTTTGACTTTCAGGATTAATTTCTCTAAATCTCATGTCAGGCATTGCAGTAACTCATCTCAAAGCCTAGCAGGACCGAGTAGGATGAACACACATTTTACACTCATGGCCATGTATTTAAATAACATTTTTCATCTTGTCTTTTTTGCTCTGAAATGAAAGCTTGAAATGAGCTGCATTTGGACTGGAAAGACCAAACATTCACAGGAGACATTTGTGGATGGTGGAGAGGAAAGGAGAGGAAAATCCCTCAATTTGACAGCATACTTGGGCATTTATGTCTGGTGGATGACAAGAAGCAGGAAGGGTCTGCAGTTGTACTCTCCCCACAGGAAACTTCAGATTACTGGTGTTAGCATAAGGTGGTTGTCTTTAAAGTGATTTTTAACGAGGGCTGCTTATCAGCCCATTTTACAGCGCTACATTTGCGTTTGGAAAATGCCACATCCCCAGCTAGAGCCCATACCCAGGGAGCCCAGGCAAGACGATGCTGCTGACTGACGTTGAGACACGTCAAAGAGATAAGTATTTTGGGCTTTGCTTATGAAGTGTGAGCCAGACCATGCTCATGTTGCAACACTGATACCCCTTCAGCACACAGACCCCCGGGCACTGGGGTGGGGGACTTTATCCACTGTGCATATTTGCTGTTCCGTGCTGGTATCAATCACCATGGCAGAGGCATGTGATGGTTTCATGAAATGGCACAAAGTGTCCTGCAGAAGGGGCTGTTTTATTGGCATAAGATGAAAACAGCTCAAGATAGCTCAGAGATTTCTCCTTTTCTGCATTGGCTGGAGAACATGGGAGGAGGGTGGTGCTTTGGCTTTTTTGTCTGAGAGCCCAGCAACCCTTTAGCTTGGGGGAGATGCAGAAGAGTCTGCAGTAGGAACTGTCCTGGGACCCCCATCCTCCAGCTTGCTGGGGGCTGCAAAGGCATCTCTCTGCTATATTAAGTCCTGACTGCTTGGCCCGGGCTGCAGGGAGGGGTGCCAGCTGCCTTTTCCAGCTTCTCTGGCATTTCAGGAATGCAGGTCGCTCGCTGAAACTACATTTCAAAGCCTTTAACCCTTTGTTTGGCTGCATCCCACATGCTTGAATGCGGTCACTCCAGGCTGGTGCTGGGGCAGAGAGTGCCACAGCTGAGGGGAGCTGGTGTCCCCCTTGTAGCTGAGCACACCAGGTCTCAGCTTGGAGGAAGTGTCCCCCAAAGCACCCAAGTCACACAGGACCGTGTCTCTGGCTGGTGGGATGTAGTGGGTCCCCATGCCTCTCCTTTTTTTGCATTACATGCTCAAAGATGTGCACCTTGCAGGGCATTCATTGCCTTGCTGCTTCAAGTGACTTGCGTAATGGAGCAAATGGCTCGTTTTGGGTAGGGTACCTGCCCTTGTATCTGGCCAGGTGGGAAGTGCCAGGAGGTGACACTATTTCTCCAACATCACTGTTTTAGGGAGAAATCCCTCTGCCAATGCTTTCAGGTTTGCTTGGCTTCCTTCTCTAGTAGACTTTTTCCCCTGAGAAGGCTGATCTGAGGTCCTCACCACCCCAGCAGAACCTTCTGGAGAACAGTTTCAGTCTCTGGACATGGAGTTATAGTACAGTATTGCTGTAGTATTGGGTTCCTCCCTCCTGTACTACGTTGTGTAGGCTACAGAAATCCTCTCTGGCACAGCCATTGCTTTCAGATTTCAGGAGGGATTTCACCCACTCAAACCCAAGCTCTTGTGTTTCTTTGTATAAAACTATTTAGGCGAGAGATTGTATTAATTTAGGGATGCACCAAGTGGGCTTGGTTCTGCTCCTGCTAAAACCTGTGTAAGTTTCCTGATTAAATCTCTGAAACCACAGGAGACCTTTCAGCGATATACTTTTGAGCTCCACCAGTGTTTTAAATTAAATTTACAGTGACACCAAAGATAGGAATTTCTTTGTCATCTAAAAACTCGTGAGTGCTGTGCCTGTTTACATCCAGTCTCCAGATGTGTTTGTGAGGTCGGCACGGTGGCATTAAGCAGCTGTGTGACAAATAAGCAGCAGGATTAATGTTTCACTGCTCCCAGTGCTCCGTCCCTCTGCAAAAAAGCCCAGCCCAAGTTTGAGGGGAACCGGGCAGGTCGGTTCTTGCGGCAGCAGCCTCTTCCCACGAGATGGTGCTGGGAGCATGCAGGGCTGTGCCAGGAGCTCAGGGGCTGGTCCAGGCTGAGCCAGGCTGGCCCCTGCTCCCACCCACCCAGCTTTCAGCCTGCACCGACCCTCCCCCTGCACAGGCGAGGGCTCTTCTGAGCTGGGAGCCATCGTGTCTCAGGTGTAGCTGTGTTTTGTGCTTCCCAGGGTAACACAACTATTAATAAAAAAGGTGTTTTGCTGAGTGCTGATGGGAGGCTCCAGGGATGGGGTGTTGGGATGCAGAGCTGATGCTGGGCTGGTGCTGCAGTGCAGGGGTGGGATGGCTGTGCAGGCAGCTGCCCCCTTGTTCAGGAACTGCTGGGGCTTGGGAGAGCCAAGCTGATGAATCTGCTTTGCAGTGGTGCCTGTACCTGGACGTGCTGCTTATGCCTGGGAAAGGAATATGCACAGGTGTGTGTTCCTGTGCTGTAGGCACAAATGCCTCCTTTCTCCTGTCCTTTTTCCTGTGTCATCTCTTCAGTGCAGCATCTTGAAGGGCTGCCAGCCATTAATGGACTGCACATGGGGAATGCCTAGTGTTGGAGACCCAGCTGGAGGTGCAGAGAGCTCCTGCACATGGAACTCCTGCTCTGAGTGGAGTAGAAATCTGCCTCAGTTCTGTTATTAAACTATGTGAGTATTTCACGTCGGGGCAGATTGCTGCTGCACCACTATAGATTTGGGGTTGCCTTTGCATCCCCACACATCTGAATAGATCTCATCCTCTAGTTTAGAGTTTAAGCCAAGTCCCTGAGTATCCCCAAGCCCCTCAGTGTGCTCTGATAGCTCTTGTGGTCAAGTGTCCACATGCCTCTTGCTTTCTACCTTAGCAAAAGCATCCTCCCTGAGTTGGCCCCACCATCCCTCCTGTCTCTCTCCCCTTCTTTAAATGCCTACTGAACTCCCACTTTCTCCCCAAAACCCATGAGAAAGGGGCTGACTGTGATTGTCTGAGCTTGCCTAGCAGCATGAGGGTAGAAGATTAGCTGGGCAGGGGAGCAGGGAGCTGACAGACAGGGAGGCAGCCACTAGGGCTGGTGCTGGGAGCTGGGTAAAAACATCATGTGTAGGAGATGAATGCAGAAAGGAAAAATTCATGGTGTTTACCCGTGGCACTGGAAAAACAGATGTACAGTGAAGCAGACTGATGCTGGCATTATCTCGGTGATCTCACTTTTAGAGGCTGTGCCAGGGTTTGGTAGTGCCTGTTCTGGCTGCCAGTTCTTGGAGATGAGGACTTGTTTTGTGCTTGTAGAGCACCACAGCCCATCACTGGGGCTGTGATGAATGGTAGCAGCCCAGACCTCGAGCAGGCACTTGTCTGCTCTGTGCCACTGCTGTGGCTGCCAGCAGGCAGTGGTGGCAGCTGCTTGCTCTGGCCCAAACCTGAGTTTGAGTTTGGTCCTTGTCTTATGCTGGAGCATCATCAGCTGTTACCCAGGTCCTGAGTGTAGGGACGTATTCCTCCAAAGGCAAGTGTGCAGCACTTCCCCTCCCTTTAATCGCTCTGGTAAACTTTGTTATTCCATAAATCTTGTAGCAAGTGAATGTATATTTCTTTTCTAAGTGCTGATGAAAAAGCTGAGTGCAGCTTGGCTACCTTCCTCTGCAGAGCTGCCCAGGCAGTTTAATCTAGTCTATGGGGGCTTTGCTGACTCTCATGGTACCTGTGTAAATTGAGGTACCCTGTGGTGCAGAGCCCAGCACTGTACCAAAGTCAAGGTATGTTCTGTCTGAGCAGTTACTTTGATCCCTAAGGCTGGATCTCATCAAAGACTGAAATCAGGATTGTTTGACAACACCTATTTTCCATTAGCAATGTTGACAGCATTAATTATATTCTGATGCTTTAATTCTTTATTACTGAAATCACACATCAGTGATAGTCATTATTTTGCATGGGGGTTGATGTTATGCTAATCAACTTGCAGTTAACTGGGTCATCCCACTCATTTTTTTGGCTGTGGGCACAACACTACTGCTCTTGTACTGGAGTCTCTGTGGTCTGCCAAGATTTATTTTAAACAAACACGAGCGAGCCAGAATTTCTGAGCCAGCTTTTTTAGGACTCTTGGGTGCAAGTTATGTGAAAATATTTATCTCTATTGTATACTGTTTAACATCATCCTTGGTTACTAATGGACTGGAAAGGACTTCATTGTCCTCAAGTGATACAACTACATCATCTTGCTGCTTTGCAAAGTCAGAGCAAAAATGTTTATGGGAATCTTCTGTCCTTTCTTTGTCATTATTAACTGTCTTGTGCTCTCTGTTTTGGAAGGGGCTGGTGCCTGTCTTGGGATTTCTCATGTTTGTACTGAACTTTAAAGATCTCTCTATTAACCCATCACATTGTGGTCTTCTCTGTTCTCATTCCTACAGGTACAGTCCCCAGATCACAAGGAATGGAGCAAAAGCCCAGGCTGGCAACCACGAGGTGAAGGTGAAAGGTCCAGAGCCAGTGATCAGCCAGATTATTGATAAGCTGAAACACATCAACCAGGTTTGTTGCAGATGTGCCAGCAGGGATGTCTCTGCAGTGGGCGGTTTCCAAATCAGCTTGGCCTCCCCTGCACTCTCCCTGGGCTCATTCAGACATCCCAGGTGTCTCCATCTGCAGCAGTTCTGGGAGCCCTGTGTGCAGAGCTGGTGCCACCCTGGTCCTGTTGGATGCCTGCTGGTGTGGTTCTGCATGGTGCAGCCTCCCAGGACTCATCCTGTGCCTGGGTCATGTGTGGATGCATGGCTGCAGCACAAGAATGCTTCTGCTGGGCATCCATGCCCTTAGCAGTGGAGGTCCAGGAAAGATGGAGCTGATGGGGTGTCCTTGAGCATGATGTGTTGGCAGGGCACATGAGCATGTGGCACATACCTGATGTCCCCTCTGGTTGGAGGAGTTCCTTTTGGCATTGCTCATGGCTAGCAATAAGGGTCACCTTTTTCTTTGGTGTATCTCCCTGGGCATTCTCTCCAGTCAGTAATGGGGCAAGTTACTGTTGAATGGGGAAATGGCAGAGCTGGATGAGATCCTTTCTGCTGGGGAGGAAGCTTCCTTCCCACTGCCTCAGATCTGGCATCCTTCCTGGGACAAGCATTGTCTTGTCTATACCCATTATGCCACACCAGGTTAGGACTGTGAACAGCCCTGCTGCTGCCAGGGAATTAGGTGGCAGCTCTGCAGAGCGTTCAGGTTGTGGCTGAACCTTGCCCAGCACTGCCTTAGGCCAGTGGGGCTGGGGTCTGGCTCTGGGCTCTGTTTTCCCCTCTGTGTCACTGAGTGTGGATGTCACAGTAACTTGTGGAGGAGATGTTCTTCATAGGCACGTAGCCTGGGCTTGCTGCTTTGCCAGGACACAGCACCGGGACCTCACAGGGCAAATTCTGGGGTGGTAACGCTGTTAACACAGCTGAGCTGCCCCATCTCTCCTGAGAGAGCTCTGGGCAGTGGTGGGTTCCTGGGGTTAAGCCCAGCTTTGCTTCTCAGCTGGGTGGGCTGTGAGGGAGGCTCTGTTTGGAGTTGCTGGCTTAGCAACTTTTCTGCTAACCTCTGCTTTCCTGCTCTGAGACTGCCAGGGACTGTTTTCACAGCCATTCCCAATTTAACCCCCGTGCCCTCCGATACAGGCATGCCTCATTAGGTGCTGTCTGGGAGCAGGATGCAGCGAGGGATTCGGGGTCCCCAGGAGCACCCCACAACACAGGAGCTGCCGTGGGCAGTGGCCCTACAGCCTGCTCTGCCTTCCCACACTGCTCCCTGTGCTGAGCAGTGCCATCTGCCAACAGCCCATAATTATTAGAAAGGGAAAAGTAGGGGGAATAGGATAATCAGCTCCCTTTTAAATGGGGTAGAGGGCAGGCTTCAACCTGCAGGTGATAATGATATTTTGCCATTCACAGTGAGAAAGTTGCACCGAACAAAACATGGTTATTATGTACTTGAAACTGCTGACATAAAGTGTTTGTGAAATGCTGGCTGCCAGACTGGGTCAAGTTAGGTCTTTGCTGAACAGCTTGGGCTTCTGAGGAGTGGAGGTCTGTGGAGTGGGAGACCCTGGGTAAACACTGCTGTGCTCAACTCAGCTGTTTGCAGCAGCAGAGTGTCTCTGTCAGCTGCTGTTCAGAGAAAAATTGTGGTGAGGGGGTGAATACTTAGTCACAATCTCTTACAGTGCTTCCCCCACAATGGCTTGCAATGTCAGGTTGGAATGTGTTATGGGGGGCAAGTAAGCTGTTTTGGTTTGAGCACCATAAATGTAAGAGCCTGAAAAATGTCAAACCCTCTTGTAAAGCTGTGTTTGAGAAAGAGGAGGAACTGAGAATAAAATCAGGAGAAAATGGGAAATGATTTGTGCAAATTAGTTATGAAGCTTGCCCAGAGAAGCTGTAGCTGCCCCATTGCTGGAAGAGTTCATGGCCAGGCTGGATGGGGCTTGGAGGAAACTGGTCCAAGGAAGGAGTCCCTGCCCATGGCAGGGCTTGGAATTACATGATCTGTAAGATCCCTCCCCACTTAAACCCATCTGTAATTCAATGTGATTCTGTTCCTGTGGAGGGTCTGTTGCCTATGGTCAGTAGCTTGTATACCAGGAAAGTGACTGTGGGGGGTTACTTAAATTTGGGATTGGGGATGTCAGAGCTTACCATCACACTTATTTTCTTTTTTCACACTTATTTTCTGGCTGAAGGAAGTTTTGAGCTCTCTCTCACATCTGGAATGCATCTTGATTGCCAAAGAATATTAAATGTGGAAGGAAACAGCAGCTCTGGATGAATTACAGTTGTGTCTTTCAGGTGCTGGCTTCAGATTTGGGAAGCAGTGGGAACTCCCGAGCTGGAGAGGGTTGAAAATCTCCTTATCCACCAAGCTCAAGCCAACAGTGGCTTTTAAGGATTTTCAGACATCCAGGATCTTCTGGAGAAAAGATTATCTTTGTGGTGCTCAGAGCTGTAAATTGGATTCACCTGTAAATTGTGAATCTTGTACAATGTTGTGGCTTCCTCCCAGCGTGTTGTGTTAGAGATACAGCCTGGATTTTGTGGCTGTGGGCAGACTCAGGAGCCATGATGTCTTGTACAATTTTCATAGAAGTCCACAGCCTTTATTTTTACTTGGAAATTTTTGCTAAATATCTGTAATTTGCTGATGACTTCCCCTTTATTCCAGGATGCTCATGCTACTGGAAGTGTCTGTTCTTTCAGTGTTGTGTGTACAAATTGTGCTTGCTCTTTAGTTCATGTCTTCTCAAACATAATTTGGGTAAATGTGCACACATTCACATGAGAAATTCTCATCAAACGCTTGCAGTTTGAAATTAGAATGGGGTTTGTGCACTAGAATTAAACCCGTGGGGATTGAAAGAAGTAGAGAAAACCTAACCCAGAGAAAAGGGGAGGGGAAAGTGCCCCAGACAGTGTTTTTTTGCTTTGAGCACCTATCAAGCTGAAATAAATAAATGAATAAAGTACAGTGCCTGAGTTGTGTGCTGTCTCAAGTCAGCCCTTTCTGGATGAGTCCCCCTCAGTGCCGCCTATTCATCACATCAGACCATTTTTGTTTCACCCAAACGTGTGGTTGTGTGATTGTGGCTGATGCTATTTTTTTGTGCATTGGTGGGTGAGATGCTTTATTATTGCCATATTGGAATTCTTCCCCCCCCCCCCCCCCCCCCCCCCAGTTCTGTTAGATGTCTACCAAGTTTTGATTTGAGTTATTTTTGTTGTGTGCCCAGAGGCATGAACAGCCCATCCATAAATATTAGCATTGTTATCTCAGCTGGGAGGCTAAGGGTCACCTTCAGGAAAATGAGTTGGAATTGGTTCCTAACTTTTATTTCCCAGAGTGGATGGGGTCTGTTTCTAGCTAGAAGGGTTTTCACTCATCCTTTGAGTGAAACAATATTGAAACTGAAAGGTTATTCAGTGTCAGCACAGGGTCTTGCTCAGAATTTCTGTGACTTGGTAACATCCCCAGGCAGAAAGCTGTGTGCAGGGCGAGCCATTTCCTCTGGTCACTCCATTTTCCTCTGGCCACGTTTGAATGGCTGCCAGATGGGGATGAGCTTCAGGGTTTAACAGCTGTGCGTGGAGGTGGGAGCTGTGGTGTCACACGTCCTGGGAGCCCTGGTGACCTCCTGCTGGCCACCCTCCTCCACGGAAGGCTCTGGAGAGAGGGCCTGGGTGATGCTGGTGGAAGGATGCAGCAGGGATCAGATCGGCTGATGTGACACTCTAGGTCCTCCCTCCTGTCCCTGTCTGTCCTGAAGTGACTTTTATGTCCTTTGCAGTGCCCATGGGGCTCTGACACCATTGCAGCAGATGCTTTACTTCATCCATAATGCCATTACTTCTTTAAGCTTGTGCCTGCTTGCAATCTCTTTTTATGCTAAGGTAAATCCTGGTGTTTATCATAGTGCTGTCGTGAGGAGGAAGAGCACAATTTTTTAAGAAAAGGAGGGAAAAAAACACACAAAAATTAATAGTAAAATCCATAAAAGGAAACTTAGCTGGGGAAGATGTGTCTTTACAAAATTGAATGGCCTGGAAACATATTGTACATTTCCAGACACTCAAGTTAAGGGCTCATTTAGAATATTTTAGATATACTGGAGTTTGACAGTTCTTTGGTTTCCACATCAAACAATCTGTAATTTATTGCCCCATATAGGGACTGTGTTTTTATCATATTACATATTTTCTAGCCAGAAATCTAACTACCATATAAGCTCTTCAAAAAATAAACCCTTTGGGGATGGGAATCCAGGCAATATGCTTTCACAGACCCTGAGAAACTCCCTTTGATTTATTTCCCTGGAAATAAGGGGAAGACACAATTTCTTGGAGTGTTACAGCTGTTCCCCCAAGCAGGGTCTCGCTGCCTTTCTTCATGTGCTCCGTGTAAAGACCTGGTCCTGCAGTGAGCCCCATGTAAAAGAGCCTCACATTGCTCTTAGAAGGGTTTGCAGGAGGATGAGAGCAAAATTTAGAAGTTTTACGAGGCAGTAAAACACACAGCTATATGTGGAAGGAGGAAAAAAAAAAAAAAAAAGGCAGGAGGCTCAGAGGTGTGAATGACCGAAGACAAAATAGACCTGAAGTTCACCCAAAAAAAAAAAAAAAAAAAAAAAAGGCACGTCCTGGCATTTCCAGAGCCGTGTTTGAAGCTGGTTTGATCAACCAATATGTCCCATATTTGTTTGTAGGTTTAATGGGCTGTTTCCCGGCAGCCTGGCTGCTGGGAGAGGGCATGGTAGAGGTCACCCAGAAGTTAATTTGGAAAGAGGCCAAAAGGCCACAACTTGATTGAATCAAATGTAAACAAAATAGGCCTGGGAACGGTGTGATGCCCTTGTGCCTGAGTCCCCTGCAACCTCTGCTGGAAATACAGAGTGCTGGAGCACCAGGCACCAGTGAGGAGGGTCTGACCCCACCACAGGGAGAGCAGCTCGGGATGCCAGAGGGACCCAGACCCTGCCCAGGGCTCACAGGGAAATATCAATTGTATCATGGGAGAGCCCGGGGAGCTGGGGACTTTTCAAGAATACATCTTCCCTTCAGAAAAATCCATTACTTTGATGGATTTGGTGAAAGTTTCCCTGTGCCTGCTAGGCTCTCTGAGGTTTATTATTCCCACTGTATTTTAATTCCCCGATCAGATGAAGCTGCATAATAATTAGAAAAATCTGCAAACTGCCAGATTGTTAAATAATGCAAGGCACAACACTAATCACTTGAAAATACAATATTTAAATTGCACCAAAGCAAGTAACTTTTGACTCATTTTCTACCTTTAATAAGTTAGTACTACAATGTCTGAAGTGCTGTTTATATGCAATATAATCTATCAAGTCCTCAAAAGAAATGTTAATAAATGCAATAATTACTTGGACACGCCTTTTGTTCATCATTATTAAACAGTTTGTAACAATTAAAATATTAAAACCACATGCTGTTGAAAAGCGACCAACATTGCAATTATTTCTTACTAAGGCTATTAAATAAAATGACAGAAGATTTTTATTTCAATGATAAATGCATTTTAGAATGGATCAGTTAATTCTTCTTTAGTACACAAAATAATCTATAGCTCCACCGAGTCTAGGCTTGGTATTTAAGTACTAATTCCATGGTCCTTTTAGCTGTGTCTCAGCTGCCATTAACGCTGGGTAAACGCTCTCCCACTCTGTATGCAAGTTGTACTGACAGGATTTTACCAGCACAGTTAAATCAGGGGAAGTGTGACCCTCGGTGATGAGAATGTAATTCAATCTGAAGGTATCTGACTGTCAGCTGGCTTTTCAAACCCAAACCCTTTCTCTGCCTCTTCAGGAAGAGCCAGCACTTGCTGGGACCCTATGGCAAACCTGCAGGTTTATGGGGATTGTAGAGGGAATGCTGCATCCACAGGTCACCCACACTGAGGTTTTTTTAACCAGCCAGGGATTGTACGTGGTGTGTTTGTGTGTGTTTTCAAACAGAGCTCTATTCTGGAGTGGTCTTATATCTGTGGAGGGTTTCAACTTTGTGACTTCAGCTCAGGCAGGGAGACAGGTGCTTCAGGTGTGTCCTGCAGGGACCATCCTCCCAACAGTGCTGTGGAAATCAGCTGTGGAGAAAAACCACACCAACACCTTTAAATGACATTCATTTGCTTTTGTGTCCAGAACATGCAGCTGATGCAGTGGTGCCTTAAAACAAACACCAGATATCCTGTACCAGAGCTGAAGTTTATCCTGTTGTGGAGGAAACAAACCTGAAGGAATCCTTGTGCAGCAAAACCCGGTGTAAATGGAGCTATTGATAGCAGATTAACAGTTAATTACAGTTATTCTGGGCCGGGGTAATTGTATCAAGTGTTGCCTTGTGCTGTGACCAGGCTGTAATTTAATCAGTAGATGTAGATGAGGTAGGTGCCCTCCCTGATGGGCCCAGTAACAAAAGACACAGCTCTGGTGTTTGTGGGATGTTAAGTAGTTTTCTCCAAAATTTGACTTAACGTCAAGGTTTTCAAAGTGCGGCCCAGACTGAGAGGGGCCTGGGATTCGAAGAGCTAATCTTCATTGTTCAGAAGGTAACCTCTGGTCTTCTTGTCTGCAAGAAATCCAACTGCCTTGTTCCCAAGAAAAAGCCTTGATAACAATAATGTTACTTTTGATTCCAGTTTGAGGTGGTGTAAAACTGCTTAAGGATGTTGTCAGGGTTGGGAGGAAAAGGCAGCACTGTCAGACCAGCCGTGGGCAGAGAGGGCCAGCTCTGACAGGAATTTCCTTCTCCAGCCCTGGGCTGTGCTATGGGAATGTGGTGCCCAGCTGTGGCATGGTGTGCAGGCAGTGTGGTACAAATGCCTGTGAGATTCCCACTCCACCCTGAGCTGCTTCATGTGCTGGGCAGGTTGGAGCTGGGAATCTCCCAGGGCAATTCTGCCACTTCACCCAAGCCTTGTGTCTGCAGGGGGAACAAGGCACAGGTATGGTGGCAGGTATTTCCCCTGTGCTGGCAAACCCCATTCCCAGTCACTGACACCCTTCTGACCTGGCTGCTTTGGGGCAGGTGTAAAGACTCCTCATGGCTCAGGAAGACTCTTGGTTAGTGCTCTTGCCCATTGAACTTCTTATCTTGGTTTTGACCTGTAACTGGTTGCAGAGACTGGGTTATATTTTTGTGCTCGTGCAGTGAGAGATGGCCCTTGCAGCACATCAAACTGTGAGCAAAGAGAGAAGTTTGGGTTGCAGCAAGATTTGTTGCCCGTGGCCTCGCTTGGCTGTATTGCCAGGAGTGATATTTAAGAGAAGGAAATGTGCTTGGCTGAGGACATGTGTAAGAAGATGCTGCTGATGCAGCAGGGTCAGCAAGGAAGTGGGAGGCAGCTGGCAGTGGGTGGGTGTTCAAGCCATTAACAAATACCGTGATGGGCAGGAAGTTACCTTTTATTTTTGGCAGGACCCCTTGAATTCCTCCTGCCTATGGGTGGGGAAGGAGTTTATTGACCTTTTCCTGCAGCACATGATCTAAAAGCTGAGGGTGAGACTCATATAGGTGCATTTCAGGGCTTCCTCTGTGAGTGTTGTGTCTCACTGGGGGAGGGTATAAAGTCACCAGCTTTGAACTTAATTTAAACACTGAGTTGCTTCAGCTGTTCAGTTGGTGTCTGTGCATCTGTGTGTGGGAGAACCACACCAGGCAGGGCTCCTCCTGTTTGCAGCTCCAGAGGCCTGAGCCTTGCTGTTGGGTACATTCAGCATCAGTGATGAGTGTGACAGCAGTGTGTCAGCAGTGCCCATGCTGGAGCCTGGATGGTTGGTACCTTATCCTGTTGGTGCACCCATCCTAGGTGCTAGTATTGACACTGGAAAAGTTGTGTCACTGGAGTTTCTTTTTTTGTTTTTGCAGGCAGCATCCATGCTCTGCACACTGAGGAGGGCTCAGACCTTGCCCAGGAGCTTGTCTGTCCATCAGCCATTAATTAGAGACCAGCTGCTTGATCCTGCCTAGCTGACAGGTTTGGAGGCCATGGAGTCCTCCTCCTCCCCCTACCTGATTTAAGTCTCTACTTAAATCAACAGCTTGATAATTAACCCCACGCTGGGGTTGTCTTGTCTGATGGGAGATAACTGGCTTATAAAGGCACCTGTTCAGTTCCCTGTGAAGCTCTGTGGACCAGGGGAAATCTATCAGAACTGCTTGTAGCTGCTCTTTGGGCTTCTAGAGCCTTGAAGGGAAGTGAATGCAAAAGTAAAGCTTGGAAAGAGCAGCCCCCAGGAGGGCAGGATGCTGCCAGGGTTCCTCAAGCTGGTGTTCTGGCAGAAACCTCTGTGCAGCACAACACTGTGCACAAAAATGCATTATTTGCCAAGTGCCTCTCCACTGGGAGCTTTTAGGGGAAAAGGAAAGTGGCTGGAACAGGGGTTTGTGTTACAGAAGGAGAAGAGGAAGAAAAAAAATCCTTCCGGCCCAGCTCTCAGCTTGCTGTTTCCTAGCTGGTGCCAAGGACGAGATGTTTGTGTCGCGGCAGCCGGAGAGCACCACGTGTGCTGGAGCCTGAGCCAAGAGGAAATGTCCCAGCTGCTCCAACAGGCTGGGCTGGGATGGGCAGGAGGAGGCTGTGGGAACCCCTGGCTGCTGCACCCCTGCCCAGGTCACTTCTACAGAACCTGATCCCCTCTACAGAGCTGTGGGGATGTTAGAGCAGATGGCTCGAGGTGGTGTGAGACCTGCATGTCCTTCTAGGTGCTCTTGGATCCAGGGCACCTTCCATCCAGGCCATCCCTGCCCAGATGTCTGAGGGATGTGATGGCAACGAGGTTCTTCATGGCTCCACCTCTGCCCATTATGTCTTGTTTCTTGTGCTCCTACTTTGCTTGTTGTCTCATGTTTCATCTTCTGGTGGCGTGCACTTTGGGCCTTCCTGAGTGGTGTTTGGATAGAAGAGTGGGGTTCTGCTCTGACAAAACTAAACAAAATATGGAAAATAAGGATAATAGCAGTGATGGGTCCTAGCCCAGGTAGGCTCCCACATACTACCTTCACTCAGCTGCCAACACCCTGAGGGGTGGCTGCTTAAGAGGTGGAGAAATTGGTCCAGGTTCTCATTTCTTATGGTGTAGAGCAAGTGGAAAGGAGAAGGGAAGGCAGCTGGAATTACTGGTAGGAGACTGAGAAACTTTGTGGGGAGAAGGAGCAGGGATATGATGCCAGAGGAAGAACAGTGTGGAAAGGGGACAAGATAGACAGCCCCTGCAGGTAGCAAGAAAGGGAACAATCTTTGCAGAGCCTTTTCCACCATCTGTGAGTAGTTAATGTGCCTGATCAGCCCAGAAAAAGTGAAGAAGAGCTGGAAGGGGGTGTTTGTAGTCAATAGCTGCATTCCTATGTTGCTTCTAGAGAAGTGGTAGCTCATGGAAATTTTTCTGATCCTGAGAGGAATTGGTCCAGGCAGACTCCAGACAAGTGCTCATGGCATCATCTATTGCCTGGTCCATCCATGTTTGGTGATTGGTCTAATTACTGATCTTTTGAGTTTGAGGGATGTCTGTGTTTGATGGAAGCAGATGTAGGAAGGGATGCTGAAGGGCCAGCAATAGTTAAGGCTTGGAAAGGCTTGGAAAATAGGAGAAGGGGCTGTAGTAGCCCAGAGGAAAGCAGCATTTCTCCAGCACTGGCATTGATGTAGGGCTCAGGGGATGAGCCAGAAGCAGACAAGAGACTACCCAGGATCCCATCAGGCTGGGCTGGACCCCTCAGCCCTGCTCAGCACCCACACTGTCCTGTTCCTTCCTACTGCTGCACAAAAACAAGCCATAAATAGCCAGGGTGGAAGGGGAAGGAACTGGATATAAGGTGAATGAGCTGATGGTAAAGCCTGAGTAATCTCTTTTTCACATGTGCCCGGTGATGAATGAGCATTTGTTCAGGTCAGGGAAGTGACACCTCCCCTGCCTGGGGGACAGCAGACAGGAGCTGGTCCCTGTGCCTGCCATGGTGCCAGTCAGGTCTTAACCTCCACAGGAGCATCCAGTCATGGGCATCAGCCTGCCCTCACCAAACCAGAGCAATCCATAATGCCTTGGTAGCCCCTTCTGCTTCCAAAAGAGATTTACTGTCCAGTGCAGACTCGTGTTAACTACTGCCAGCACTTGGGAGTCTTTATCTGTCTTCCTTTGCCCATAGGGATGTTGTCAGTTTGGGTAGCTAATCTGGAATTAAGCTGATGATCCATAAAGTAGGGCCACCCTTTGGTCAATAATTCACTGCTGTCATCAGCTTCTTTGTGCTATCAGGAGAGTGACCAGGAAAACTGATTTACTGGCAGCCAAGAGCATCTCTTCTGGAGCCTGTGAAGACAGTAAAGTGGGTCCTGCTGTGCTGGTAAACCCTGAGCCATGCATGGTAGGGAGTTTTCCTGTTCCAGGTGTTTTGACTGCTAGAATTAAGGATTAAAACATTTTTATGGCTAAGGAGCCACAATATAAGCTCAGAGCTATGGTTCACAATTTCAGTCACACCATGGACTAGTGTGGAGCCACAAAGCAGGAGTGACTCAAGATCAGTGTGTGGGGAAGGAATTCCAGGGCCATCACTTGCTCATGCTGCTCAGAGCAGGCAGGAGATGCTGTCTGGGGCTTGGTCTGCTGAGTTCAGCTCCAGCAGCACAAACCCTGGGATGTCTCAAAGGAGGCAGAACAGGAAAATGCAGGATTGGCCTTTAGAGAAGCTGAGAAAATGGCCATGTCCAACTCATCATTTTTCCAAGCCCTGAAAATTACTTTTCCATCTCCAAAGTCTGCTTTCACTTTATTAACTTTTGATTAGCAATCATTCTTTGTTCTGCTGAGCTTGAAGTAGGAGTTCAATGAGGAACAGGTTTCTTCTCTGCCATGTCTGTACAACCAACGGGAGGGACCATAAGGAAACCAAAATTCGGATGTTCTCCTCCCAAAATGTGTTCTTCTGTCCATGGGCCAACAGTGATCAGAAGAGCAGTGGTGCCTGCTGGAGTACACACACTCATGTGTTCACTCTTGCTAGACTAAAGTACAGATCCTGGTATTTACAGATATTTTTAGAGCTTTAAATATCCTTATTTTCAAATAAAGTTTGGTGCTTGGTGCCAGGGAGCACTGAGTTTTTCCTGTAATATGTGTTGCATTTTGCTGCTGCCCAGGAGGGGGAAGGCTCTCTGGAGCTCTCTGGAAAGAAGCAATGAAAAGAATGGTGCTGTTGATGCTGCATTGAATTTGTGTTGGTGCACATTCTGTGCCACCAAGGCGCCTTTCCACAGAGTGCATAAACCTAAGGGAGCTGGGAAACAGAAATGTGGTGTGGAGGGCACCAGCAATCTCATGAGGGTTGGTTAAATAATAAAGTATTTGCTAATAAAAGATAATTTTTTCCATGCTATTTCCAAGGCTAATAAGCAGAGGAAGTGGAGAGAATCGATTCTGTGTTGCATGCTTGTGTATGATCAGGCCACCAAATTCAAAACACATGAGTTTTGAAAAGGTCCACAACTTTAGCCTTATAAAATGGGTTCCTTTCCCTGATTCTTGCCTGTGATCAGATAATGACCTTCGTGAGCAAAACAACCCCAGCTGTATTTCATAATGGGAATATACTTCTGTACATTGTAATGAGCTGTTAACAGGGAACAGTATCGTGTGAAAATCTGCACGTTTCCCATGATGCTGCCCTGATTCAAAAGCCACACATAAATTATTTGGTATTGCAAATTTCAGGGTCAGGATTTGCCACATAAGATCTAGTTTTTCACCCCCAGAACCCAATGCTTTTAGCAGGCTGGAATTTAAAATAGAAAAAGCTGGTCTGTTGGGAATCTCAGGAGCTGTGTGAGAAGTACCTCGGTATCTGTGTCAGGTACTCGAAAGTGTGTGGTTGGCGTGGGTGACTGGAGTGATGAAAGGGAAAATAACACCTTTGCTCTTCCAGAACTCTTCCTTTGAGGCTCCTGAAGGAATACATCCTGAGCTTTGCCAGAAGTTGTGAGTTGGTGAAATTCATTGAGTTTTGGGAGGTTTCTGGCAGAGCCAGGAGCTGCTTTTCAGTGCTAGGATGAGCTCCCAGGGTTCCCTTCCTGATGCCAAGCAGCACATGGACATGTGGCTTAGGCTCCAGAATCATTTCTGCACTGAGACACTTTTCCTGCTGGATGTGAATACTTGATTATTAAGCATATATGACAATTCTGAATATTATTTTAGCTGTAAATTTAGTCTCCATCCTCTCCAGCTTTTTAGGTTTGATCGTATTCCAGAGGCTTACTAAAAACATGTGAAGAATTTCAGCAAAACTCTCTGGAACACTTTTTGTTAAATTCTTTCAGTCATGCAAGCTAAATTAAATGACAGCTCTGTCCACCAAAAGATTACAAATATCAATCAGGCTTCTCCCCTAAACTCATGAAGGAATTAAATGTTTTTCTAAAAGTCTTCTATTCCCCTTAATAATCTCTTCGGCTGTTCTCTTTACTTTACATATTTTTGAAGTGTGTTGAAAGGGATGATTTCTGCCCTAAAGGAGCACAGTGCTTATAGTATGCTGACAGTATTTAATCTCTGAATTTGTGGGCACAATTTTTTGTATTGCTCAAACTGATATTTGCAATACTGCGGGCTTATTTCCAAAAGGAGAAAACAGCTATTAAACTTCAGTCCAAGAAACATGATGTTGAGCTCTTTTCAGAGTTGGGAGATTAATGATAAAAAGTATGTTGCAGCTCCCACTGTTTATGCTAAAATTGGAAAAATAGGACCAGGTGACTCAGTGGGCTGGTGGGATGGGGAGATTTGAGTAAAGCAGTTGTAAAGAATGAGGAGTTAAAAAGATTTCAGCATACAGTGGCCTGTCCAAGACAAGCTGAGTCATTACCCCACATCGCTGCATCTGTTTTTGTCTGGTCACTGTGCAGTTATGAATAATTGTGTAAATCATGCTGGGATGCCCCAGGGAGCTTTCCTAGCAGCAAGGCTCAGCACACCGTTCCCATCTGGTGTTTTAAGCTGTAGGGAGACCACAAGACAAACCAAACTAGGAAGATGTTTGTGGAAAACTGATGTGACTGCCCAGCGTCCCTTGGAGTCCCTGCCCACCCAGAGGGTCGTGGTTTAAAAGGGATGAGGTTGGAAATAAAACTGGTGGACCCCTGATCCATTAGAACTTGTACTGAGAGCAGAGGGAGTTCCTTGCCATGGTGGTTGTGTGGATGGGGAGGAAAGCCCTGCAGCCCCCTTGGAGGTGCTGGGTGTGTGTGCCCAGCCTCCCACTGAGAGTGCTGCAGTTTACATCAGCTATGTTACAGTGTATTTTTGCCATTATGGTTTAACAAAGAATAGCAGATATGGCAGTAAACTCTTACAGCTGGGTGAATTGTGATTCAGTTAAAGCTATCTCACTGTTACATACTACTTTAGTAATCACCAGACTGTGTATTTTCCTGCCTCTTACCATGGGCTTTAAACCACAGGACATGAATAAACTGTAATGTTAGGGTACAGTCAGCTCTCCTTGCTATTTAAGGATGGGGAATCTATGTTCAGTACACCAAATATAATTTCATAAAGCATGCAAACCATCAGGGAGGTTGTGGAATGGCTGATGAGTGGGACTAGGGCTGCTGCTCTGGATGAAGATGAGACATCCAACAGCATTCCTGGGTCTGGATGTACCAATGGAGTGGAGTGGGATTTCCACCCCGTGCCTGATCTCCTGCTAACTCTCCCAGTAGGTTTTGTGTCATGGGCTCTATTTCTCCCGCAGGCAGCTGCAAAATTTAATTGAACCTCTCTATAGTTATCAGCAGCTGGGAGGGCGTGCCTGAGGACGGAGCTTTACTCCTGGCAAAGGAAAGAGCAGTGTGGCAAAGGGATGTCACGTTCACTTGATCCAAAGTTGGGGCCCATGTGATGTTTCTCAGAAAGTTCCTGTTTTATTGTGGCTACAAAGGCATAGAAATTAAGCTGCTAATTTATGGCATGCCAGGGAAAAAAGTAGTACTACAAGAAATGCTCGGTTATTTTAATGTTTGAAAACACACAATTGAAAAATCCTGCTTTTCCCTTGCCCCCCACTGAGCTTATTAAATCTGAAAATATCCCGAAGCTTAGTTCTCTGTGCCAGAAAGTTCCTCTGCTCTTTTGGGTAAGTTATGAAAGTTGTGCTGCCTGCTTTCTGGGATGCAGAGGAGCGAGCAGCCCACAGGGGAGTGAACATCCCACAGGAGTGATCATCCTGCTGCTGAACAGTCATGGCCCCTTCCAGCACCATGGGCTTGGGTTTTGGCAGTGGGGCACTGGGTTTGAACTGGTGTGTGTGCTAATTAGCTGCTGTGCATTCAATCTCTGGCTGAGGACTGCTGTTAGCTGGGGGCTTTGTTTGGAGGAGCACGGTACCAGTGGTGGTGTAAGGGCTTGGGTGGTTGGCATGTTCAGATCCTGGGTGAGATCTTCCCTGTGCTATCCCCAGCTCTACACCTGCCTTTTTGTTTGGTTTTTTTTTTTTTTTTTTTTTTGTGGTTGCACCATATTCTGGGAGAGGCCTATAAATGTCTAAACAAAGTCAAATTCCTGAAAAGTGAACTTAACCAGCCTTAGCCAAAGCCTGTTGGAGGCCATGAAAGCGCATCCCCTGAGTTTTGAGGAGAAGAGCTGCATTTTGCTGCCTACCATGGATGTGGGGCTCACCCAGCATGGTTCTCACACCAGGCAGACTTTGGCACGTGCCAGGCAGAGCTTTGCTGCAGGGTTTGCTGCAGCTGGGGAGCCCAAAGGGGTCTCACATGGAGCCATTTGTTTTTCATTACGTTATGCTCCTCTAATATAAACACTAAGGTATGTGGACATCGCTCTGGACAGAGTGAGCCAGATGCCAAAGGCATTCCTCCAAGGCTGTATAAACTTCAGGAGATAAATATTTTAGAAACTGTTTTCTAAGGCCAGTCTAATAGTTTAAAAATATAACCTAGATTCCAGATATTAAAAAATGCCTTGCAAGGCATGCATATTGCTGCAAGAGATGGAACTAACCAAACCCTGAAGCATGTGGAAACCTCTCATTTTGCAATATCTTCTCTGTTACTTATCCTTTTCAATTTTTTTTTCTTAGTGCTGAGATTAAATTCAAGAAGCTTTTAACAGCAGAGTGGCAGTGATAGAAATTTTCAGCATATATTAACTAGCTGACTCACACTTTTTCAAAGGGGATCTGGGTTTATGATGGAGTAGCCAGCTGCTTTCAGCAACAGCAGAACCAGGAAAGTCAGCGAAGAGAGGAAGCTGATAGTTTATAATGTGTCTAATCCCTTTGTATGCTGTGATGGGAGTGTGAGGAGCTCCCATCCATGTTTGGAAAGTGGTCCTGACCCCATGCTCAGGGGAGGCATTCAAGTCCCCATCCCAGGGATGTGCAAATTCTCACTGTTACTTCAGATTCAGCTTTAAAACATCCTTTAAAAGATGTTTTGATTATGTCACTTGGCCACCCCCAAAACTTCCACTAGCATCCTCTGTGCTTCAGGAGTGAGAAATGAAATTTTTAGGTTATATTTTAGGGGTCCATACAGACCTGAGAGATCTGCCATTTCCTTTCATGTGTTACATCTAAAATACAGGAGAGTCCCTGAAAGCAGTGAGATTCCCTGAACAAAGGTTCCTCTTGCTGCTGTTTTCCCCCTGTCTGGCCTAACTTTGGACATGTGTTTTGTAGCTGACCCCAGAGCTTTGGTGACACTGGGGTCTTGCAGGGCTCATGTGATTCTCACTGGGCAGAAGCCAAAGGGCAGAACGATTCAGAGTGGTTTTGCCTCCTCCTTTTGTTTCTTCCACTGAATTTTTGTGTGCAGCTTTGTCCATGAATGAACCTGAGCTCCTCAGTGCTTTGGCACAAGGAGTGTGTTGGGGTCTTGTCCCACTGTCCTGGCTCCACTGAGTCTTGTCCCACCCGTGTCACCCACTCCCCCAGCGAGTGCAGGATGGAGCAGCAGGGAGGGTGCAGGGGAGCAGCTGTGTGACTGTGGCCCCTCTTGTCTTTCAGCTGCTCAGAGGGATGACTTTGCCCCGTCGAAAAGCTCCAGGAAAAACTGCAGAGGAGGAGGAGGAGAGCGGAGACTGCGATGATGAAGATGAGTGTGGCAGAGGCTCTGGGGATGGAGAGCTGCGAGTGAGGAACCAGCTCCGGTTCTTAGCAGGTGATGGGATGGTGGTGCTGCAGCAGCTGCTCCTCTGTGGGTTGCAGGTTTTGGTGATGGTGTGGGGAGCTGCTCCCTGGGGTCTGCTCAGGTTGACTCACTGCAGGCACCCCCAGTGCCCTCCACAGCCACGGCCCAGAGGCTGCAGATCCCCAAAATTGTTCTGGCTGGCTGTGGTGCCACTCAAGGCAGCAGCTGGAGGAGAAACACCTCTGCTTTCCCAGGCTAGCTCTGTAGGGGTGTATTGAGGGCAGCCCATTGGAGAGGATTTGAGGCAGGTTGCAAACCTGATGTAGGTCCCAGGATCAACCCCTTCTCTCCTTCCCACTTCTGCCTGCAATCCTGAGATTTGAGATGAGCTTCTCAGCTTTCTGGAGGGCATCAGAAAGTCTTGTTTGGCTGCAGAAAACAATGGTTATTTCTGATGTAAGGTTTAGAAACCCCCAAGGATTTTTTGCAAATACTTCAGGTCCATCATAGAGAAGTGATTTAGGTACTTGGGAGCCTAAAAGTTGCTTTGTTTGCCAGTGTGAATCATGTCTGTGGTTGCTCTGAAGATGACCCTGAGGCACTCCTGATGTTATTAAAGGTAACCCGTGGTCCCCCCTTGGGAGGACAAAGCAAAGGACCAGCTGTGACTTGGGCAGTCACACGTGGGCCTTCTCCTAGACCCACTGACCACTCCGTGGAGCTCAGCAGCATCGTCTGGTTTGCTTGTGAGAGCAAGCCCTGGCTGTTGGAGGCTGTGTCCAGCATGGATGAGCAGTGCTGGGTGTTGGTCTGTGGGCTGGAGGCCTGGTCCAGTTAATGCTGGTTCCAGTGCTACACAGTGCTCTTCAAGAGACCAGACAACTGAACCTGGATAAAATCAGCTTTGCAGCTTTGAAGTTTAAAAGGCAAATTTGGGCTCCTAAATGAAGCACAGATGTTTATAAACCCCCTCCCATTGGTCTGGGATAATTAAAATATCCTTAATGAAGTGAGACTGAAATATTAAATGCCAGTCTAATATCAAAGATTATTGACACATTATGTAAAATGCATAAAATACATATATTCAGATATTAAGTAAGGGAAGGAAAAGACTTTTCAAGTCCACCCCAAGTCTGAAAGAAACATAGAATTTTGAGAGGGATAAAATACAATTTCATCCAAGAACTAAATAACAAAGTTTATGTTAAAGAAATACAGGTGATTCACAGTGTCCTGTGCTGAGAGCAGAGATATGTGTTTCATTTTCCATGATCTTTGTGTCACACCTTGATGCTATTTTTAATGTGTTTCTAATTTCCTCTTAAAGCCTTCCCCACACTATCATCAGTGATCTCAGAAGTCAGATATATGATCCTTTCTGCCTTATTCTGCCTCTCTAGGCTGGTTTAATCACTGTATTCATCTCCCTAGTAACTTGCCCTTCTGGTAACTTAGACCCCTCTTGTCACTGTGGTACGGGAACATGCAGCAGGAGAAGAGGGCTTGTCCTCCTGGGCTGCTTTGCTGGAGGGTGTTTGCTGCTGCCTTTGCTTTGGGATGGGTAAATATTTACTTTAAAGCATCTGTGTCTCTGGGACATGGGGTTCCTGGCAGGTAAAGCATTTCAGGTTGCTGAAAGTGTGGATTTGTCCAGCAGGGCTTTAAGGCACTGGCTGAGCTCAGAGGGCATGAATTATGCTGTTAGGGAGGCCCTCTTCCTTGCTTGCCCATGCCATATGCTCTTATTTTGTGTTTTGCTTTAGAGCAGAAAGGTGAAGCTGATATGACAGTGGCAGAATTCTATTTGGTAGGTATTGGATATAAACTGTGACTCTGTTCAAGTTTTATGTTGGAAACCAGCCCAGGAGAAGTTGCTGATGGCGTGGAAATACTCACTTTCAACATTTTTGAGAATGATATTTCTTTTTACTTTGAAAGGGTATTTTTCAATTTTTTTTCCATCATATCACATGTACACAGCAAGAAATAAAAGGGATCAGAAACCATTCCACATTTCCCACCCGCCCCCACTTCCACAAATTCTAAATTTTAGGGTAGCATGCTGATTTGAACTGATGCCAGGCTTTGAAATCTGGAAATAGGTTACAAAAAGAACTTCTACATTTAGTGTGGCTTTATCTCTCTCCTTCCCAAGGTGGTTACCCTGTAATAGAAGGACTGGGAGTGGCTGGGGTTGTGTTACTGAGTCCCTGCTTTCATCCCTGCTGGATGCTCTGCAGTGCTAAGGCAGGAACATGGATGCAGGCTGTGTTGTAGTGCAGTGCTCAACCCCATCTGAGCATGTTTGAGTCCTTCTGCTGACCCTCAAGGTCTGCAGCCAGGGGACACATTTTGGGGCTTTTCCCTCCTTTTCTCAGGTGCTTTGCTCAGCTGAGGAGGAAACTGGCTGTGGAGAACTCCTCCCTTCCAAAGGGTTTCCCAAGCCTTGCAGATGGACTTGGTGATGCCTTGAGGAGGAGGAGAGGTGAGTGTCTTGGGCTGGCATCGATTTTGGCTGTTGGTTGAGTGAAAACATTGGCAGAGTTTGCCACCTCTGAGATCTTTGCATCTCTGGGATGCAGAGGGAGTTTCTCCTGCTCTCTGGTGTGGGTGCCACTGGTCCTGCCAGCTAACTGCAAACATCTGCTGAGCACTGGCCTCACCAAGATGACCTCTCAGAAGGTCTTGAAAATGATGAGATGAAAAAGAGCAAAATAGGGGGAAAAAGTCAGTCTAAAATACAGACTAGTTTTGATTTATCGCGTGTTGTATAAAATGTAACCTTTGTTTCCTATTTATAATGAGCCTGCAGTAACTGGACAGTCAACCTAAACTTTAATGATTTAAACATACTTGTAAACTGTCAAGTCAAAAGTTTGTGAGTGACTATAAACATATGTTGGTGAGCCCTATATGCTAATAAATTCATTATTATGTTGTCCCAGTGGGAAACATGGAGATGGCAGGCTTTTTTTCATGATAGGTCTTTTATTGTTTGTCACATCTGCAACACATTAAGGGTTTTGAAGGCAGATGATGTTTACAATAAGGGGGAGGACTGAAAACCTCCCAGCTCAGAGAAGAGTGCATCCTGTTTGTCAATGGAGTACCCATGGAGCCGGCACCCTGGCCATGCAGCTCCAAAAATAGAGCTCTGTACATAAACACCCATATATTTATGCCACACCAATGGCAAATCATGTCTGCAAATGAATTATAGTATTTCCCCCCAAATTATGAATCAGTGCAAATGTCTTCCAGGCTCTGTGATGCAAACATGTGCTCACAGCCTGCAGGGATCCATCATCCTGCACCAGGCACCCAAAGGAAAAAGAGCCCAGGGTGGTGCTTTGCTGATGCTCCAGCCAGCCACCCACTAATTAGCTCACCTTGGGTGTGCCCAGTCCAGATGCCACTTGGAACCCAAGAGGTTGTTGCCAGGGAGCCTGAAATTAAAACATGGATGCTGGACAGGCTCCTGTACCAGCTGTGGGCTTTATCAAATGCTGGGGGTGAGGAGGTGCAGGAATTTCAGGGGCTTTGCAAAGGTGGTTTGGTCCAGCTCACTCGTGCCCCTGGGCTACTCACAAGCTTTGCTGGGAGGAAAATATCTGTTTTAGTAGCTGAAGCACCCAGAGAACATTCTGAACAATCCAGCAACTTGAGGAAGGGGCTGGGAGTTTGAGGGGAAGATTTACTCTTCCAAAATATCTGTGTTAGGCAGCAACAAAAGTTGTCTTGGGAACAGATGGATTTGGCAGAATTAACTAGAAATAGTTTGTCCTGGGAAGGGAAGTTGGCCTCATCCCATGAGATATGTAAGGATAGATGTGTGCAATAAAAATATATAAAGATGGCTCTGGAAGTCTGTGTGTGCAAAACAGCTCCCCTGCCTGGCTGCTCCTGCCTGCAATAACCTGCAGTTAAGTTTTACTCTCAGCTGTCCCTTGGCTATTTCTAAGGGGGAGAGGGAGTTTGTAGTTTAAGCCCCCAAGGAAGCCCCAAATTTTCCTGCATCCTGCCCATTTGCTGCCAGACCCTTTGTGGGTTTCCAGAATTTCATGCTGTACCTAGGTGTTTTTTGAAGAATCAGCACAGTCTCCCCCTTGACTTACCCAGGTCTGTAACTCTTTAGCAACTTCTGGCTTGCTTTGCCATTGATTTATCCTCTCGGCAGGGATTTTTTCTGAGTCCTATCACCATCAAATTGCAGGCTGGAATATTGCCTCTGAGCTGGTCAAGCGGGGTGCTTTCCCAGGTGGAAAGGCTGTTTGTTGGTACCTCCCTTTCTCCATCCTTCAAAGGCGTAGTTGCTTCCAAATGGGAATTTGGAATACACATCACAGGGCAGGGGAGGTCTCTGTGTTTCTGTGGTGGCCATGCCCTGTGTGGGCACAGAGTGAGTATTCTGTCTTGCACCATGTTTTTGAAACCTGCTCTGAAGCCCTGTGAGTTGTAACTGTCCTGCTTTTAAACAGCTCCCAATACCAGAAAAGCTTTCTATGTCCTAGAGGTCTCAGTGCTGAGATGTTCCTACAGCTCAGCCTTTGGTGACCTTCCTCCCCTCACCCTGTCCTCTCCTGAGTTTATTTCAGGAGGGTGCCATCAATCCAAGCCCCCTCCCTGGGGCTGCTCATCTGGGGGCTCAAGCATGTACCAAGGGGTTTTCCTGCCAAGGTGGTGGCTGTGAATGGCAGAGGGGGAGGCCAGAAAAGGTCACTTTGGGTGCTGCCCTCCTGGTTTCTGCTGCTCATTTCTGTGGGAGAAGTTCCTCCGAAGTGAGCATTTGTGCTGGAAGAGGGGATGCTCCCAACGTGGGAATAGCAATCAGAGTCTGCCGAGGCTCACTCCATATGTGTGCTGGGAGACAGACCAACACTAGTTAAAATACCTACAAGATCGTGTATTCCCATCCTTTATCCTTTATCACAATGATCACTGCTCTGCCAATGCCTCCAGGGTGCCCCTATCCCAGCACCTGGATCTGCTGATGCTGCTCTGCTCCATTTACTGCTGGCTCTTGGGCTGTTCATCCCTCTGCTGAGACAGGCATTCTCAAATACCCAAAGGACTTCTAAAATCCTCCTTCCAGAAGTGGGAGACATCCCCATCTGTGTGGGTTTTGCTGACAGTGCAGGGCCACGTGGCTGTTGTCCCATCCTGATGAACAGCCTGCAGGCTTGGAGGGTCCCACTGACAAATATGATGTGTGCAGTACCAATATTTACTGTGCGTGGCTCTGCTCAGCCTTCAGCAGGGCTGGCCTGTCCTTGGCTCAGGCTCTGGGTGTGTGTTGACACAGCATCCTTCCCATGGGGTTTTCTATCTGCTAAAAGCGTTAGGGCTTCTAACTATCACTTTAGCAGTAGAAGCTTACCTTTTCTTTTTTTCTTTTTTCTTTTTTTTTTCCCCTCCAAAGAGAATGTTGTTGAATGCTTGACTGAAGCAAGGATAGCAGAAACATGCTGTTTTACAAGATACTCATCCTGTCCCAGGGTGAAAAAATGACAAGGCCAAATGTCAGCTAGATTATCCTGATGGAAGAGCTGGAATTGTACCAGCTAAAACAGTGCAATAGTCAGATTATTGTTTTTCTATTTCAAATGTTTGTGTTTATTGAGTTTTTCTTTTAATTAAGATCTGGTTGAAAGTCAAGAATTCCTCATAATTGTCTAAATAAAAGCTAAACGATGGAGAGGGAGTCACATGTAACAGTTGACTGACCCTCTAATTGAGTGGCAAGTTCATTAATTTACTTCTGACGTCAGCAAAAAATGATTGTTTTTATTGACAGACTGGGAAAAATTATTAGTGGTGTTTGGAGAAGGACTTGTTCATAGCATCCTTCAGCTGGCTGTGCTGCTGTGATGCAGGCCTCACACTGTACACAATGTCTACATTCTGAAGAATTCTTGTGACCTCTGTGCCCTGAGTTCCTCCAAAGAAACACTAATTCCATAATTGAGGAACTAGAAAGTTACTGATCGGAATCTGTACTTTCAGAAAAGCTGCATATGTGCAAAATCCATCTATGGAATCAGCAAGTAAATCCACTGGACATATGAATCCCGTGGTTCTATTTTTTTGTTTGTTTGTTTCAATTTCACTTCATTTTTAAAAATGTTTCTTTACTTTTTCAGTGTTGTGCTTACAGATCCAAGTCCATCTGAGCAATTTGTACCTGGTATTTTTCGGACTTCTTCTGCCTTGGTCCCTTCTGACCCAAAGCAAAGAATGATGTACCATTTTTTAAAAAGCTGAATCAGAGGAGGGGATATTCATAAATCACACGATGCATCACATTCCCAGTGTGAGCAGACATTGTTCTAAATCCTTCTTTTGGAAGATGAGGCTGGTCTGTGGGCTCAGTGTGGGGTGACTGGGTGAGGCTGAAGGGCTGGAAATGCACTAAAGGTCAGATGAGATGGTGCTTCTGCTATAACACATAAAAATGTGCCAAGGTCTTTGGGAATCTGTGACTGCTCATCACTCCCAGGTGTTTATTGCACCAGTCTGCTGGCAGAAGGCTCACCCTCTAGTTAGGCTGCAAGTTTGAATAACAGTTTGTATTATGCCAGGGTGACTAAGGAGATACTTTTCAACAGTGTAATTTGGGAGCTAATGTTTCTTTAAATTGTTACTGAGTGCAGCATCTTACATGACTGAACGCCTCAAAACAATTTCAAGTATGCAGAAATCTGCCCAGTTGCAATAGTGATTGCCATATTTATCTTTAAAGGATGATGAATCTGTTTTTTGTGGCTGAAAACACATGAATACTGATGAAGTATGGAAACACAATTCCTGACTTGGATACAGTCTTGCTTTTTGGTTTGTGGTTTGGGGTTTTTTGGGGGTTTTCTTTTGTTTGTTTGTTTGCTTTTGTTTGTTGTTTTTGGTTTTTTTTTCTGCTGTTTTCCCTTGTGGAGAGGCAAAATAATGTGACTAGTTTTCTTTTTAAGGGATAATAAAGGTATATTTCAGACAGAAGCAGATCAGGTGCTACTTGCTAAAGGCCTGACAAGATAACCTTACACTGATAGTCAGGGCACCATATCTGCACATTTTGTTCTACAAAGGGAGGTTTGTCTTCGAGCCTGATAACAATATAACATGTTGATTGACTTTTCACATAGGAGAGGGTGCCCCTTTCATGAGTGGCTTGGCTTTTACTAATGCTTTACTGCAGGTAAGCTGATAAGAGAGATTACAGGGATGAAATAAATGAGGCTGTTGGGCACAGCTCTGCTGAGTGCTGTGGGAGAGGGCTCTAGCCCTGGAGTGTGTCCCAGCAGTCCTGGATGATGTGTGTGCCCAGCACTCAGCTGTCAAACATCACAGGATGTGCTGTGGCCACAGGGCTGGGCTATCCCTCTCCTGCCCCATGCCTGCTGCAGTTCCTGTTCCCAGAAAATGTGCTCAAGGCCAGCTTGGATGGGGGGCTGAGCAACCTGCTCTCATTGCCCTGTCCATGGCAAGTGTGATGGAACTAGATTGTCTTGAAGGTCCCTTTCAATGACAAAAGAAGACAAGTTCACAGAAACAAGGTCCATCAAGAACTGTAAAACACATCTGCCCTAAAAGTGTCTTGGGGAAATGCAATTGTGTCAATAGCTGAAGACACAAAAGAGTGTTGGGCCAGGTGGCCCTGTCTCATTGAAAGTGCACAGGAAAGCCCTGGTCTCTCAGCTGTGGCTGCTGCACTGCTGCCCAGCCTCTTGCCCTGAAGATATCCAGGAGAACAGATGATGTGTCAGGTGGATCATGGAAACCCTCACTTACTGAAACATTTTGGGTACAACTTTCAGAGCACTTCCCTGTAGGGAAGATGATGGGCAATGGTCAAAATCTCCAGGCCGCCTTGAAAAGCCTGACTTCTTGGTTCCCCTCTTCAAATTTGAACAAATGTGTTTTGTTTGTTTTTGTGCAGGTGATTCTTGTGGCAATGACCTGGCAGTGTGAGTTGCAGCATTGTGGCAGTGACCAGGAGCTCTGGGGAGCTGGTGTTTACTTAGATGTGGTTGAGTGAGAGTCTTCATGGCAGCATCTCCCTGCCTGGGATCCAACAGGTCCCTACATGCTGCAGACAGCAGCACTGCATTTTGAAAATTAGTTTTTACATCTTTCCATAAACGTAAATGTCTGTGAAACAATCAAGCCTGATTAACTGAAGCTCTGAATTAAATATCTGGAAGATGTATAGATCTGGATGGAGGAAGAGGCATTACTTGAGATGAGGTTTTTTTAAAATAAAATCAATGGGCAACCCATGCTGGACTTGTGGACAGATCTGACCACAGAGCCTGTTGCTGGTTGCTGTTGATCTCCAGAAGAAAGAAACACAGACCTGCCCAGAAAGTAGCTTCTTTTTCAGTCCTTGCCAAAAAGTTATTGGAAAGGGGAAGAAGGATGCTTCTCCAGGGAAACCTTCTAGGATCCTGGTGTTTTAATCCTCATTTCTTTCTCTCCTCTCACCCCTCACTTTACAAGTGAAAATAGTATGAATTTGGGTCTGGCCTGCAAATCACTCATCAGTCAGTGCATTACCAGAACAGGATCAATTACTGAGTCAACACTTCTGGTGTGCTCCAGAAACAGGGGATCCATCATCTGTCAGGCAGGAGCTCTCCTCGGCTGTTGTGCATTAGCCCTGAGCTGTGCACACACATCTGCTGGGGCTGACACCAGCAGTAACATGAACTGAACCAGGTGTGTTTGCCTGAGCACAGGCTCCCTGATCCCCAGGTGTATCTCCAGCAGATCCCTGACCCCTGGTGCTGGGATGGATGAGCTGTGAACTAGAGGAGGGATGTCCTGCCATGTACTGTGCTCTGCTTTCTCCCTCCATTCCTGCCCTGGGCTTTCACAGCTCCAAGGAGGGCCCAGATGGGTTTGTCCCACAGGAACAAATTTCAGTCAACCAAGTGGTTCTGGAGTCTGCTGGCTTTGCCAACTTTTCTGGGTCTCTGGGGCATCTTCCTTGGGGCAAAAGTGCCCTGGCTTCAAAATTTAATCTCCCCTCATGTTGCTTTTAGGGCAAGCCAGAAACTTTCTGATGGGAGACTTTGTGTTGCAAACTGCCTCTGCTGGAACTGGGAGGCAGTGAAGCATGCTGGAGTTTTGGATGGGATTTTCTTGTTTTGCAATAAACTGAAACATCTTTCTCTGCTCTTGCAGCAGAGAAGTGAAGCAGCAGCAGCCTGAAGCACAAGGTAATGCTGTCTACTTTCACTCCACAGCAGCTTATTGTCTAAAAGTCTACTTGAAATTACATTTTTAAATATACCACAGGAAAAAAAACCACCTAAATTAATTGATTTGACTTCACTGGAGTGGTATGTCAACTTGCCTTTTAAATATTTTTTAATTGAAACAACCAAAAATTTGGACACGTTTTGCTTTTGTTCTACTTTGGAGCACATTCCCCCTCTTTTATGGCAATGGAAATCTGGCATGTTGACCAGCTTCTGTTGTTTCAGAAAGTGTCTTCACTGGTACTCGGGGCTCTCAATGACATCTTGCTATTTGTTCCTGCTTTTCATTTGCTCTTTGCTTCCCGTGGGACCTGGGCTGATGCTCTGCCCTTCCCTCCTGCAGAAGGCTGGGCCTGTGCCTAGCACAGAGCTTGAATGCAAACCCAGCAGCACCTTCCCTTTCTCACACCTCCCTTCCTTGCAGGGCCCTTTCTGTGCATCCCATCTCCAGGCAGGTGGGAGTTGGTGCCTGAAGTGCTGCCGTGGGGCTCTTTGCTGGGTGCAGAGGGACCCTGTGCACCCTGGGTGCTGCTGCATCCCTTGGTGATTCTGTGATGTGTGGGGATGGATGTTTTGCAGTGGCAGGAACCGCTGGCTGCTGAGCACCAGGTTTGGCAGCTGGACAGATTGCCAGGGCATCTGTCACTGCCTCGGTCCAGCACAGGAGTCCCAGCAGGATTTCTAAAATGTAAATTACAACTGCAATGTGAGACACATCCTTTTGCTTTACCTTTTTTTTTTTTTCCTCCCTTCTTCCTGTTTGAATTCAGTATCTCGAGCCTCAGTAAAATTGCTGGACTCTGAGCTATTTTGCTTGTGTCTCATGGATACTGGAGGCACTTCCTGCACGGGGAGGCAGACATCTGCTCCAGCCTGTTTTTGGAGTTTTTTGTGTCAGACAGCCTGCAGTTGGCAGGTGGGAGCCGGTGGTTATTATCAGAATCTGAGTAATATCCTCTGTCTCCTTGATAACTCTCTGCTGGCTGCTCTGCAGCTTTGGTATGTTTGCTCGTCCTCTTCTGGTTCTCTGTAGATCATTCCAGTGAAAAGTAAATAAAGAAAAAGGTTGTGTGCTCCCCAAAGTCATCACAGCACATAGCCTGCAGTATCTCTTTTCTTGTCCACATAAATCACTGCTAAAGCATGTGCAGAGAATGTGAAAGAATGCATTTATACCCAAAACGCTCTCTTCTCCCCTTCCCTGTGCAAGCAAACTTCCCCCCTTGTGCCCCAGTGCCTGTTCTCAGGGAGCATCTGATGCACCATTACCTTCCCTGTCCCTTCCTGACTCCTGTAGCTTTATTTAGGTGTGGCTTTGGTGGCAGTCAGAAATCTTGCCCAGGGCAGTTGGATTCTGACAGTTCTTGTGGGGATGGAGGTCCTGAATCTGCCCTCTCCAGGCATCTCCTTGCTGGTTTGGATTCCCCCCTTCCCACCCCTCATTGGCTTTATTTACCCCAGAATCATCAGGGATGCTCTCCAGCCACTGCAGTCACCAGAGCTGAATGGTTTTTCCTGGGCCCCAGACCAGTCCTCCAGGTCTGCTGACCGTCTTGTTTCCAGTGAATAAATACCAGTTGGTGGGTCAGGTTTTGATCTTGGAGGTTCAGTTGACATCCATCGCTCTATTTGACTTCTCTAAATGTTTTTTATGACAACCATGAGCAGCTGAAGGCAGCAGAGGTGGTACAGCACCATGGGCAGAGTGGGTCTGGTGCAACCTGGAGTTCCCAGCTGCAAATAATTCCACTGACCTTGTCTCTCCGGTGCCTGTGGACTTCAGCACCAGCTAAAATCTCTTGTTGATACTTAAGTGTCTGCTGGGCCAGACACCTAACATTACTAGCAGACACTAAATAGGTCTCTCTTAGTGGCCTTAATTTATTAGATCAGGCAGAAGTGCTCTCAGAAGAGGAGTGCTGGAAAAGGGAGCAGAGCAAGCTGTGAGTTTCTAATTTGCTGGATCAGGCCCCTGGAGATCCATGTGATCTGGTGTACTAGAGGCAGTGCTATTGCAGTGACTCATAAACAGATGTGCCCAATTTACATTGCAGCTTAATACCTTTGTTTAAAAATAATTGGCCTTTTTTAAAAGACAAATGTGTTAAAGCAGATGTTTCCAGTAAAACAAATATTTGTGTGATTTACAAACAACTTCTTACCGCCAGAACTCATTAGAAAATGGGGAAAAAAGAAAAATGGTTCTGTGTACCCAAAAAAATTTCCAAAATAAGGACATAGCAAGGCAGTATTGCTACACACTGAACAAAAATTACTGCTGTGCTTGGGTTGGAAAGCAAGAGGTTAGAGCCTGATTTCTGTTGCTAATAACTAAGCTTCACCCTGTCCAGTTGCATACATTAAGGAGCAGCAACCTGTCTGTAAAAATACTTACCAACTCCTATTATGTAGGATACAGGGCAACTGAGACCACTGTATGGGATTGCCTGGAGGCTCCTAAATTCCCTCCTCCCATTGAAACCTACCCTGGGGGAGGATGGCTGCAGGATGGCACAACCCCTAGAGCAGAGCTAACAGATACAGCCCCTAGAGCAAACCCTGCTCCGAGGGATCCCTCTCTGAGCATCTTCCCACAGCAGGGTGGGATGCACAGGGGGATTCTGCCTCTGCTTGGCTCAGGTGTGCCTGTTCACCTGCTCCTCCCAGTTTTTGGGAGGGTAAAGGCAGGCGTGTGCTGAGAAACTCTGAATTTGCTTCCTGCCCATCTCCTGCTTGCTCTACAATTCCAGCACTCCTGTTACGATTTGACACCTCATGTGGTCTTAATGGGTTTCCCGGGCTTCAGCTCCAGCACAGCCACCGCTTTTTGTTAGCTGCAGGGGCTGGCAATCCCCCTTTGCCTTCCAGCTCTCCGCAGCACAGGTATTGTGGGTTTTTTTCATGCACTTATCACCTATTTTATCCGGGCGTTTGTTGCAAAAGAAGCAGTGGGAGCAGATGTTTGTGGGTTGGCAGGTGGCTCCTCTAAATCCATTGTGAGTGCCCTGGGCAAATGGCTCATCCAGCTCTGGGAGGACACAACGTCATCCAGGCGGATGGAAAGATGGGGAGACATCCAGCGAGCCTGAATAGAGGAAAACAGGGGGATCGGGAGGCAGAGAAAGTTTTGTTTCTTCACTAGAGCATTTCAGGAGAGTGACCCAGGCCATGTCACGCTGTGTGGATTTGTACCAGTGGAGGATACCAGCTCAGCAAATGCTTCAGTGAGGGTGGTTTCTGGAGCACCTTGGAGCACCCCTGCATGCTGGGGTGCCTGCCCATTGATGTGCTTCCCATGGGGCTGCTGGGGATGCCTCCTGCAGCTGGAGAAGCTGGGAGGATGGGGCTGAGGATGTCTCACCCAGGAACGGGTCACACAGCAGCCCAGCAGCACACTGGGAAGCAACAAGGATGATGTGAGGAGCTCCTGCTACTTCTTGCACATGGATGTCTCATCAGGGGTGTCCAGTTATAAGAAAAATGACTGCTAATGTCAGAGACTCTTGAGGAGTCCTTAGAAACAGGGATGAGCAGATGCCCTGAAGGGTGGCAGTGGGATGGGACTGTCCCTCGCCCTCCCAGCTCCCTGGTGTGCCTGCTTGCCGTGAACAGTGATTCAGAGCCAAACCTCGAATGGCTGCCTGCTCAGGGGGACTTGCTGGGACTGTCCGGAAGAATTAGAAGTATCCTGGAGGGAGAATTCCTGAGGGTGGCTCAGGGCACTCAGAGGGGCTTTTCTCAGCTCTCCCATCAGTGTTCCTGAAACCTCATCACAACCTTGGCTCAGTTTTAGCCATTAGTGAATGGAGGCTTTTGCTTGGCTCTCAGAGGCCAGAAGGTTTCAGTACTTAATTAATTTCTTCAAAGCGGATGGTGTAATTAATTCCTGTGGTGTGCTTTGAGACCCTTTGGTCACTTGGGCAGTGTGAAATCTGGTTTGGTCTATGAAAATCATCAGTACCACATGCCAGGCACAGCCGTCTCAGTGTGGCCACTCATCCTGTCACAGTGTCTGGGGGTCTTTTGGTCTCAGCTGGTGCTGTCTTGTGGATGACCATGGGCAGATGTAGCCCAAAACATCTTGTTTCCCTTCCATGCTGACAGTCCCCAGTCAGTGTAAATTGTCCTGGGAGTGTGGAGTCAAATGGAGAAAAAATTCCCTTCACTCTTTAAAAAGAGGGCATCTCTGTCTCCTTCTCTGCTATGCCCACACAGACTTTTGTCATTTGTTCCTGAATTCCTTCTGTTTTTCAGCAATTTCTTCAAACAAAGAAGGGAAATTGTCACTAGTTGCTTCATGCTGGCTTTAGAGTAGACCACCTTTCAAAGTCTAGGCAAACTGGGTTAAAAATTTAAATATTTTGGCAGCTTAGGAGAGCTAGGAAAATTTCCTTCCTGATACCTATAAAGCTCTGTTTTTTCTTACTGTTAGCATTGTTTTTGTTGGTGTTAAACATGAACATAGAGTGCAACTTATTGCAGGTATGTCAAGTTCCAGCACAATCAACTGCCATTATTTGAAGAAGATGCTTTTAACCAAATCTTTAAAATTCCCTCCTCATTTATCAGTTTTCAGGTGTATGACTGCACAGATTTGCTCCCTGTCCCACCCCCTCGTGACACCATCGCTCACACTCTGGGTGATCCACAGACATTTTACACCAGAAATATATTAACAGAAATAAATTAACACTTTAAAAGCGTAAATGTTGTATTTCATAGGAGTCAGGCAGGATATTTGGAAGGGAAAGAAATGTAAATGAAATGAAATTCTTAAGCAAGATTATTGATATGACAGGACTAAAGAGCTTGGGATTCTGTGAAAAGTGGCTCTTTTCATCCCTCTAATAAGTCCATTACTTGCTCTCGGGAATATTTTAAGGTCCTTTTCATGCTGACTCTGGAGTTGAGCATGCTTTGCATTTCAAGCTTTGTCTATGAATCAGTAGAAGCCAAAGTTATTTCTGCTTTAAAATAACAGGAGCAGGGAACAGCTAATCTCTTTTCATTCTGAGTCCTTACATTATTTTACTGGACAGAGTTTGTGTTGGCTACAAAACAGGGCATTCACAAAATCTATGCAAAGGAATTTAGTCTAAGAATGAAGCCTAGATTGCAGTAGGCATAAAGACTCCTTTTCCTAAGGCCATTAAGAAATTCCAAATCTGAGCTATTTTGAACAGTGACATTAAATTAGCCTTGCTAATTCCAGTAATTCAAGCCGATAGCTGAGTTTACAAATCTACTAGATGAGGCCCTCCCATAATTACAATCTCAATGTGCTTTTCAGCTAAGGTGAGTTGGCACAAAAAAAATAAAAAGATAAATAAATAAAAGAGGGGAAAATGCTCTTTCTGTTCTGGCTTTTGAGATGAATATCTTTAAAGAACAGTTAAGCAGCTGTATTGCACCAATAAGACATTCCCTGTCCTGGACTGGTAAGTTCATTTTGCCTCTAATGTACAAGTGAAATGCAGAAGAGAGATTGGGTTTTCCCCTGCTTTGTTTTTACTGTTGTCTCTTTACAAAGGAGAATTCATGCTGCTGGTGCTTGTAGTTCAGTTTTTATTTGTTTATTTACAGGTGGTAATTCTTCCTGGGAAAAGAAAGAGTGTGACTGGTTACCCTCTTTTGTGGGCAGAAAGAAAACCCCCAACCTTTGGTGAATAAATCCAGGTTAGAGCAGGTGGAACAATGATACAAAGGTGCAACCCTTATTATTCCTCTGTACAAAGATGTTGATTTGCAGATCTCAACACAGAAAAACATTCCCGGTGTGAAGGAAAGATTTTGAGAATATGTTTTCAAAGCCATAAGGCACAAAAACATGAAACAAATAAAATTGAGTGCCTTATTTAAAAGAGTGTTAATTTTATTAGAACCAAGCTGAGGTAATATAAGGGCGAACCTAAGTATTCACATCAGCACTTAACTCAGGCTGCAATGTTCATAAAATGTCCTTTTGATCAAGCTGTGAGTGTTTTGATCCTTATTCTATGAGCATCATTCAAAGTGACCTAACTGTAGCTCCAAACAGGCATCTGCAGCTGCAGAAGTCCTTGAGCAATAACAGGTCAGGAACTTGAATGTGTGCTCTGCTGGGAATGCTAATATTGCAATCCCTTTTTGTTGTTGTTGTTCCAAGTAAGAAGGAAGGGACAAAGACTCTCACGAAATAAAAATTCCCAACAGAAAATTGTCCTGCCACCATCAACTGTGGATACTTGAGTCAAAATATTAAACAAAATGATGATTTTAATCTATCTGATTAATAATGGAATGGCTGCTAAATAATTTTATGTCATCCCCACATGGGTGTTTGACCTTTCTTTTCTTGGTAGCATTGTCACCACTGGCACACTGGTGATTTTTAAAAGGCTACCCCAATTTAAGAGGATGTTTTTCTGCTGAGCACCCCAAAGGATTGTGTGCAAGTCCTGCAGCTCACAAAACCATGGCAGCACATGGCAAAACCACATGCAGCCTGTTTGGAGTAGGGATGGACTGAAACACTTTCAGAATCCTGGCAGTGGTCCCCTCCTCTCCCTGTTGCAAGCAGGTTTCCTACCACTGATCAATGTTGTACACAGGTTCAGGTATATGCAGCAGATTGTGCCCTAAAATCCTGCTCATGGCGAAGTCAGGTAGAAACAGCTCTGCTAATTTTAGGGCCTAGAGGGAGCTGCTTTTGCTCCCCAAGGCTGGGATGATGGCTGGGAAGGAGTGAGGTGGGGTGGGGGGCACAAGCAAGACTCTTATTCTGAGGCAGTGAAGAGATGGGAGAGGCTGAAATACAATTCTTGATTTCCAGGAGACTCTTATCTCTAATCTCTGTAATCCATTTTAAAGAGGATTTTGTGATTTTTGAAGGCATTTACAAACATTACATAGCCTTTTTATTTTGATTTTCCACTGTGATTGTGACATTCCTAAGAGAGAGCTATGATTACTTCAGATAGCATGGAGAAGGAGGCATTTGTGGGCTTGGACCTTGGAGCCCTACTGAGTTGTCACCTCCTTGTTTCACTGCTTGCTGGGTCAATGGAGGTATCCCCAGAACAATTTGGATTCTCCCACATGAGCAGTGTGTCCTCACCCCTGGCACCTTCTTGTGGCTGTACAAGCTGACCCAGGGAGCTGCCAGGCAGAAGCCCAGGGACAATCCTCTCTGTCTCTTGCTCCCTCCTTCTGGAGTGGGAGCAGTCAAGGCAATCTCCTTGAGCTCCAGCACGGTCCCAGGCATGACAGGGAAATTATTTCCTTGGCCCCCAGGAAAGTGTAAGTGTGATGGCAGAGTTCCAACACAGCCCAAGCACTGCAGCCACAGTGTCCTGGTGCTCAGGAGGGATGACACTGGGATTCTCATTGGAAGTGCCACCACCATTCAGATCCAGCTTTTAGCACCATCATTCCATGGGTGCTCTGGGGCCAGGGTTTGCTTTTGGTCTGGGAGGGAGGCCGGGAGCAGAAATCAGCCATAGTTTGTGTCAGATGTTACAGGCACGAGTGAGCAGCTGGGCTTAATTTGGGTCTTTCTACACAGCCATGCAGTGCAGAGCCAGGTCCTGGTTTCAGACTACAGAGACTGTTCCTGGTGCTGCTTCCAGTGCAGGGAACATGTCCTGAAGCTGTTAAAACGTTCCAACCTATGAACCCAAACCTTCTTCTGTATAAAGTGGAAAAGTTTGGTATGGTGATGTTTCCCAGGACCTTCTGCATTACTCCATTTTTATAGGCTGAAGTCACTTTAATGTTGTTTTAATGCAGGTCCAGGGTTTTATTTATTTTTAAAATTTGTTTATTTATGCAGGTTAATGCAATGAAAAAAGCCAGGCGATGCTGTTGCTACTTGGCTCCCTTCCCTTGGCAGCTCTCTTAACTCAGCTCCTGCTCTACACAAACATTCCCTTGGCATGGACAGGGGGAGCTTGCTGTCCATCCATGCCAGTGATCTTGGGCAGTGTCAGAGCACAAAAGCTCAGGAAGTTTCTCCAGGAGCAGAGGCAGGCTGAGCAGAGGAGCCTGGAGTGTCACCACGCTGAGCCTACCTGCCAGCTCTACTGTGGGCTGAGCAGGTATATCCATGCATAACCCAAATTCTTGGATTTTGACCTGAAATCTCACTTGATATATTTCCCTTGGCATCATGAACTGCAGCCTGGTGGATGTCCAGAGATTTCTCACTGAGTGTAGACATTGCACAAAGTCATCCCTTCTGACTGAAGAGGCACATTCCAGCACATTGCTTACTTGAAGCAGGAATGCCACAAACCCCTGGTCTCTGTGGCCTGGGCACTTTCAGGTCTTGTTTCCACACAGAGTGATTCACAAAGGAAGGTGTCAGATGTTCCTGGGTGCCACAGCACCACCATGAGCCTTCTAATCAAGCATTGAGAAATATCCTTCTGCCTTGAGGGCTGCTTTTAATTGTTAACATCTGGAAGGCAGCAACCATTGCATTCCCCTTAGGACTGCATTCTGTCAGGTCCTGCTGATACCTGAATGTCCTGAGCTTAGAGAGTTGAAGGCCAACATGTAGCAAGAAAGTGCTTCCTCTCCTGGTCATATCCAAGAGCTTTTGGGGAAGAAAACATGAAGGAGAAAATTTCAGTTAGATGGGAGTATATTTTTTGCAGTCTCTAGAGGGAATATGAAGCATTTAATTTTGCTCTCTTATCATTGGGAACCTTACTTCCTAAAATCAAGACTGTATGGAGATGTCTCAGGTGACAACAGAGTGATCAGAAGGGATCTCTTAGTGATTTAGACCTTGAACGTCTCCAAGCAGGAAGAAGATGACCACATTTGGGTGGGCTGATATACTGGAGGATCTGCAGGACCATTGCTTGACTCAGTCCTGTATTGCTGCCACTTAAATGGTTTCACTTCTATTCATACTCTTCTGTTTCCAGCTATTCCTCTTTTTATATCTTGACTCCTGTCTTTGTAGATATTTTTGGCTGTACATGTTTAGCTCCCTATTTTTCAGTGATTTTTCTCTAAGCTCCTTCAGGTAGCAGCTCTTCTTCTCGACTGTGCTTCTAGTTATCAGACCAGGGTAATGCTGCTTCATTAGCAAAGTACAAAGACTCTAGCACTTCCAATTAATAATGCTAATGAGATTTGTTAATTTTTAATAGATTACATGAGTGCATTTTGCTAAACACATTTTTGTGGCTCTGCTCTGTGAGTGCAGTTCAGAAACTCTTTCACACTCTGCCAAAGGGAAAACGAGGAATGCAATTGCAGATGCCAGATTCTCTTCAGGGTAGATCTAGAACAAACCAAGGAGCAAAGAAGAATGTAACGAGTACATTTGCAAACTAAACATAGGCCCAGGTCATAAATGATGGCCCTTCCTTTCCACCAGCCTCTGGCCAAGGTTGGGGGAAGGAGCAATCTCTGGAATTGGGGTCATGGTGCAGCCCCTCTGCCTGTACACTGTGTTGGGTTTTGAGGGTGTTTTGTCCCTTCACCCCATCAAAAGCTTGTGGACGTATGTGAAGAGACTTTTGTGGCAGTACTGGAGGTTGGGGAGCCAGGGTGTGCATACTGGCTGCCTCACAGAGCTCATTGCCTCGTGTACCCTGGTTACACCCCTGGCATGGGACTGAGATGGACCTTCCTTACATCTGGATCCCCCCAAATCCATTCACTGCTGCTTTCCAGAGAGCACAGATCCTAGGGGAACCTCCTCCCCCGTCGGTCCTGTCTCTGTGGTGGCACCTGTGGTCTCTGGTCGCTGGTGAACACATGCTGCAGGGCATGGGCCATCGGTGGCACACCAGCAGCCAAGAGGTGGCAAGCAGGGCAAAAGTCTTGGTTTGCAAATCAGCAATCCCAAACTTGATTCCTTTGGGTTTCTGCCCAGGAAGTTGGTTTTACCCCTTGCTGCTGATCTATGCCAGGCTCCCTTGGCCATGTCGCCAAAGGCAGCAGGATGATGTCGAGCTGGATTTTTTCTTCCTTTTTTTTTTTTTTTCTCAAATCCATATTGCCAAGAGCCGCACCTCCTAAATTGCTGTGGAGGAGGTGGAAAAGCAGAGGCACAAGACCATGCACATGCTGCACATCCATCTCGGTGATCTGTGCCAACACAAGCACCACAGCCAGCCCTGGCTCAGCGCTTTAATTACACAGCGGCGCGGCCGCACCTACGGCTGGGCTGTTGCAGCTCATTGTGCAAGAAGACAACTGGCAAACCTGTTGGTGCTCCAGGATTTTAATGGTAATAAGCCAGAGGGCAAAACCTCCCTGATGAGATGAAACCATGCTTGGCTAGGTGTTTGGAAGAGTTTAACGTGTTTTGGGGAAGCAGAATGTTTGGAGTCTTGGCTTTATCCATGAAGTTGTGGCTATTTGTGCCATGTAACCCAATGGATGGTTTCAGAGGTTGTCTTTGGGGAGGCAGAGGTCTGTTTGTAATATGAGCTGTTTGCATGAGAAAGCCAGATAACTGCAGGCTGAGGTGAGCAGAGCTTTTGGTGCTCCAGCAGGAAATGTTTGGGATGAAATTGGACTGTTCTTCTACATTTCAGGTGCAAACATCTGTGAGAGTGAAATGGTTTGTACTGTAGAGGAGAGATTTGGGAGCCAAGGTCAGGCAAACTGGTCTGTGGAATCACAGGCTCTTATGCTTCACCTTGTAATGAGTCAACAGTTTGGGCTTGACTCAAACATCTCTCCCTTTAAGAAATCCTGTCCTGTTTTGGAGACAGCCAGTCTACTGCATCTATTGGCAACTTCTTCTCCACGCTGAAGATGCTCACTGCTTGAAAAAATTAAACAAAACAACGCAGTCTGGAGATTGTAATTTTCAGTGGCAATGGTAGCAAATTGGTAGCAATCCTAGCTTTGCTAGGACAAAACAGTCCTGAAGGGGAGATGCAGGCAGAAGCTGGCAGATGCAGAAGCTTGCCAAGCTGCCCTACCTGTCTGTGACATTTCTACTTGATGTGTTTTATGCTCACTGGAAACATGATCCATTCCCTTCACACCAGAATGTTTCCATCATCTGCAAACCAGGGTCATCACCACAGCAGCCCACTTGGCTGAACACACTGCATTAGGCTTAATGGTTTCACCTGTGTTGGGGTTCCCTCACACCCGTCACCGCTGCACGAGGCACTGGCAGAGCTATCAAGTGACAGGGGGAGGCAGTTTTCATGCCTGGCCATCCATTGTGGCTCTGTTACTATATTGGGTCCATGGCTGGGACCGTCTGCTGGGGCAGGCTTGGCAGGCAGGCAGCCCAGATGCCTGGCTGGGAGATGACATTCCCTGGCTCTGGGCTCTGGGCAACAGCCGAGCCAGCCTGCGGCAGCAGTGCTCTTGGAGGTCATTTGCCAGACATTTGGTAGCAGTTCTTTGCTTAAGGCCATGTTGTCCTTTTTGGTGTGAAAAGGGGTGTTTTGGTAGGCATCGGTGGATTTGGCAGAGCAAAGCCTATGTGTCCGTACCCTTCCTCCTGGCTCCTGCTGTGCCAGCTGCCATGGGACATTTTATCCCAACTCAAACCCAACTTTCTCCCAGTTCAGCTGTATTTTGTAGCTGTCTCCAAACTGGTGTGGTTCAGCAAGAAGAGCTTTCTAATGATTCCTGCCCAATAGGCTTGTGCAGAGTCAGTACGCCCAATTCCAGCCCTAATCCATGGGAAAATGCCTCCGCTTTATTCTGTGGATGCGGAAAGTGCGTGTTGTAGAGCTGGCGCCGGGTTTTGTCATCCACGCTGCGAGGCCATTGAAGCTGTTGCTGTCCTGGGAGCACAGCGCAGCAGCTTTGTGTTAGAGGGGCTTTGGTTACAAAAGATGCTTCCGGAGGGACCGGCTTGTGTGCGGCTGGAGACCTTTCACCAGCTGTGTGAGGATTCCGGGAAACGGCGCGGCACGCTCGGCTTGCGTGAGGAGGGGGAGAAAAAAGCAGAGCTAATGATTGACTATTATTTTAAAGGGATTATCTAATCTGCAGCCCAGAGGACAAGAGGGACCAAAATGAGTGAAGATTGAATTTGTAATTAGTGCAGATTGTTCGTAATACCCCCTGGACTCTGATTATAAACAGAAACAGATTTTTCTAGTTTCCTGCCCTCCCCTTAAAGTCTTTGTAGGCCAAAGTGCCACTTTGTACTGAGAAACTGATGCCAGTGAATTGGGTGATCAGAGGTGGGGTGGTGGAGATGTTTAATGTAGAAGGTGGCTGGCTAGAGGGGAAGCAGAGGAATAGCTTCTCTCAGGTTATTTTGCAGCGTAAAGGCAAAGTTTTGGGTGGAAGTAGCCAAAAGGGAGTATGTGGAAGGTTAGTTTCTGTTACCCCACCAGCCATCTTGCAACTCCATCCCTGATGCCAAGGCTCTTTCACTCCTGGAGGCTGTGGGAACAGGAGGTGCAGGGATCTGAAGGTGACCTGGTCTAACCAGGGATCCTAAGAAAAACTGGAAATCATAATGGAACTGTCTCAAGAACTACCTGGTTAGGATCATTTGCTAATTTGGATTACTGGATTTGAAATATGTTTATTATCAATAATATAAGCAGTAAAACCAGAGGCAGCGGACCTCAGAAAAGCTGATGCACAGGAAGCTCCATCTGAATATGAGGAAGAACTTCTTTACTGTGCAGTGGCTGAGCATTGGAGCAGGTTGCCCAGAAAGGGTGTGGAGTCTCACTGGAGATACTCAAGAAATGTCTGGACTCAGTCCTGTGCCATGTACTCTGGGATGACCCTGCTTGAGCAGGGACTTTGGACCAGGTGACTCATTGTGATCCTTTCCAACCTTACCAGTTCTGTGATTCCGTGTATATTTTTAATGTTGTTATTGCCTGGATCAGCTGGATGAGGTCTGTTAGAGGCTCATACTTTTTATTTTCCTTTCCTCTGATGTAGCAAAGGCCATTGGAAGTTAAATGAAAGGGTTACAGATCCATTATTAATACAAAATAAAAGATGTTTGGCTAAATCCATCACACCTAAAAATACAGTTGGGCACAACTAAGGAGTAGGATGCAGTGGAAGGAACAGTGAAAACAAATGGCACACCCAAGCACTAAACGTCTGAAGCAGTTAAACAAGGGGAGGAAAATAGCACTCTAATCTCTGATGACAAGAGGGTTTCTACTCCCTTCTCTTTAATTTGGCCATAAGGGAATAGTGAGAGAATCACCATCCCCATTTGGGTGAAATTCCATTATTTAAAAAATTGCCCTTACTCAACTGAGGTGAAATCCCAGAATTTGAAAATTTCCCATGCAAAGAATATGTTTGGAACACTCATTTTGGTACTGGCTGAACATTTCCAACAAGGTTCAGCTGTTGCATTGAGACCGTGCAGGAATTCGAATCTCATAAATTACATCCCAGAACAAGACTGTAAATGGGGCCATCAAAACCCTTTGTGCTGTTAAGGACCTTGCTGAAACACTCTTTTGTTTCGAATTTCTTTTCTAAGGGGAAGACAAGAGTAGATACTCAGTTCCTGGGGACTTTTTAAATTTTGCTAGGATGTCCAGTAAAGGGAATATTCTGCCCCAAAAGCTCTCATGATCACTGGTCTGGGAGCGTGTGGGTGCCTGATAGTACTGTGACCCCATGGAGCATCTTTTAGGTTACAGGAGCCTTTGTAACCTGTGGAAATACCTTCCAAAACACACTAGGGCAGGTTGTGATCCAACATTGTGCCAGAGGAGGAATCTTGTGTCAAACAACCAAGTGTGAAAAAATCTGCTGTGATTTCATTAACTCCAAATCTCTTCACTTATTTTCCAGAAATGAGCTTGGGAAAATAAGTTGGTGCAGGCAGGCTGCTCCCAAACTGCCCTGAAGCCTGAGCATGTCTCATGCCAGAAGGACTTATTCTTTCTGTGCTTGGGACGTCTCCCAGCACATCCCTTTCAAGGTAGTACCTTTCTTCCCCTGCTCTTCCTGTGGGTGTGCAGCACCAGAGGACAGCAGTGTATCTGTACTATTTAGAAGAAAAGCAGGAAAGCTGTGGAAAAGAGGAACAGCAGCATTTGTGGGAATCTACTCCAGAATTCAGTTAACCAGGCGGGTTCTGCTTGCACCTGGCCCTCTGTGTGCATGGATAACTGCTCCCTTTGAGCCATTTCTGACCCCCTTTGATGGCCTGAGCTGACTCACTTGTCACGTTAACATCGTTCTGCTTTTGTTTTGCAATGTTTGGGTATTTTTTGATTAAGAAATACTGCCTGTTTGCCTTGGCAGTGGTGTTCATTGGATTGATGTGGCATTTTTTAGATAGAGTGTTTATTCAGTCTCTTGGATTCTTTCTCAGGGGTGGGGTGGGATGATCCAAACCTTTCCAACATGCTGGTGATCCAGGAGGCTTGTAAAAGGCTTGAGCCAGGGTCTCTTCTGATGGAAACCACCAGTTTCCTACAGCTCCAAAGGCCAGGCTCTGCAGATAAGACAAACAGGCCTAACTGATTCTCATTTGGGCGAGAATTGAGAAACCTGGACCCCAGAAGATGCCAGCAGTGAAGGGTTGCCACAAGCTTTTCCCTCTGTTAATGTCATGCTCCTCTGCCGGGACTACCAAAACTTTTATGCTGGATGTTTTCTTGGATTGAAACCCACATGTGCTTCATCTCAAAGCCTCCATGTTGCAACACCAGCATGCCCAGAGTGCATGATCCATTCCCATTCCTTCCTTTGATGAGGTGGGCCAGGGACGGGATGTCTTCTCGGTACTGTAAGGAGCATATTTTGTACACTCTTACATAAGATTGCAGGAATGCAGACTTCCTCAGGTCCTACAGCCAGGAGGCTTTGGTGAGCAAGGCCTTCTGCTGACTCTGGGTTTGGGGAAGTGTTAGTGCTCGCCAGGATTTCCTCACTCCTGCACGCATCCTTGTTGTGCCTGGGGAGCAGACACAATTTGCATTGCTAAATATCTCCTCCAAAGCTCAGCTGGTTTTCTTTGGGAGTAGCTCTCCAGTAAGGCACATCCCTTATCTCTTTTGTTTTCTTACTGGAGCACCTCCCAGTTGTGATATTTTGGTCTCTCCAAGCATAAGATGAGTACTGAGACTGGTGGGTGCTGGACTGGCAAGATATTTGCTAAGCTCTTGCGGCCCATCGAGCCTTATGATACCCTTGGCTGCACCCAAATTCAGCTGCCCTCAGCTGTGGTGTGGGCTGCCCCCACAACCCCAGTTCTTGGGGGAGCTGGATGTCCTGTACATCAGAATGTTGGCACACACCACCTGTTACTGATCACCTCTCTCTTTCTGCTTTCAGAGCTGGCCTATGACCTGGATATGGATGACATCACTGCAAATAAGCAGCTTCTGAATCAGCAAAGCAAAGATGGTGCTGCAGTCCCCAGCAGCCATCCCGGGAGTGCGGCCACCCACCCCTGTCCTGCTGCTGGCATCGCCCTGATCCTCCTGCTGCTGCTGGGCCACCAGCCATGAGCAGTTCTGGTGGCATCACGCCACGTCTCTCCATGCCTTTTTTCAGTGAGGAAGATATTTGGAACCTCTTCTGAAATACATATGCATTTCCAAAAACAGGACAAATCACCTGAGTCAGTTTTTCAAGACTCTTCACAGAAAAAAAACCCCAAAACAATTTAAAAAGTGTTGGTTCATGGCAACTAGTAAATATCTAACAGTGCTTTTTAAAGATAATCCTGTTTAATATAAGCAGGTTCATATTAAATTGTGTTCCTCACAGTTTTTTAACACTGAGGTTTCCCTTGCTGTTAAGCTGAAGACCATATTTTATTTTGAGTTATTTGAACATGCATGGGGTACAGAACACCTATGGTTTATGGAATACTCTCAGAAAATATCATACCCTTGCTCCTAGTTGACTTAATTCAGACTTTTTCCATAGTTCAAGTGGTTTTTGTACTTACTCCAAACTCAAGTCTCACCCCTGGAAATCTGGTCAGGACATAACAGAGAGCATGTGAAGACAGGGGAGAGAGAAGATCAGACACGCACCAGGAGGAAAGATGCTGTGGAAGAGAAGCTGTCATGCACTGGGATTGTGGTGGAGATGTCCTCCCCTGGGCACAAAGCCCACTTGCATCATGGCAAGTTGCAGGTGATTTTGCTGCTCACCTCCCAGCCAGGTCCTGAATCCCTTCAGTGCAGGTGGCTGATCCCCACCAGCATCCTTGTGGCCCATGCAACAACCTGGTTTCATTCTTCAGAAGTGAAGCACCTCCTTTCCCACGGGAAACCTGCAAACACAGCTCCAGCCAAAGGACAGACGGCAGGGATGTACACGCTGTGCTTTGCAGGGTGAACAATGACTGTCCAACGTGTTGGGCTATGAAAGGGGAAAAGAAAAGGATTTACAGGAGCCTGAGGCAGATGAGACTCTTACTCATGTGTTTCTTTGCATGTTCCTTTACGTAAGCTATCTCTAAAATAAAGATTGGCTGCTCTGTAAGTGGTGCCCTGGAAGCAGCCTCCCATGTGTGCGAGACAATAGCCTGTGTTTTACTGGAGTGGGCAGCCTGGGAACATCAACTGTGCCCAGCTCAGGGACACCAGGGAAAGACTTAGCTTGGTCTGATTAAATGGATGGGCTGGGTTTGGTTTGTGGCCAAGATGTTGCATATTTCTGTTTAAGATCTGCCTTTACTGGAGTATTTACATCTGCAGTATCTTAAGCTGCAGCGTGTGCACGTATGTGTGCGTACACCCCCTCACACACATGCGCGTGCTTCAAATATTTGTGTGCATCAGGCCTCTTTTAAGTTTAGGGGAAAGTAGATAATTCCAAACCATGTAGTCAGATGGTTTGGAAAGTGGAACCGTTACCCAGTCTGAGTGGTGGGGTTGACCTGTCTGACTCTGTTTTGAAGCCTTGGAATTGTGTGAAGTGCTTTGGGTTTGTGGCAGAAGGAAAGATGATTGTTCTCCCACTCCTCTGCATGGAGGTGTTAACTCCCAGTTCACCTCTCCTGATGCAAAGGAGCAGATCTGGGCTAACCCGTGGCATGACCTGGTGGTTAATTGCTGGAGACCTGTCCTATAGGTTTCAGAATCCTCATGTCCCATCCACACCAGGGGGAGTGCTGGGGGTGTTTGGGCAGTGCTGGTGACATTCCTGTAAGGGCTCATTTTTTGCATCCATGAACTGTGATGTGGTTTTGTATTTTACGTGTTTTTGTATTTTATATTTTACATGTTCACAAACCAAACTGCAGTTCTCACTGTCTCCTGGGATTGTTCTTTGACTCCTGGGTCAGAGGGGTACTGGTACATGGGGCAGTGCAAGGGAGAGCTATTGGTGGTGCTGGCAGAGGCATTTCTTCATATTCCTGCTGCTCAGCTCTTGTTCTGGCCCAGCTCTTTGCATCATCCCAACTCTCTGTGCTGCAGCTAGCTGAGCCCATGAGCCTCTGCTCCACCAAAGGGAATATTTTATTAGTGCCACTTGAATTTGAATCACTTCTTCCCTTCTGATCATTTTCCTTTCATCCCCCGGGAGCGCTGGGGGTGGAAGTGGGCTGCTGGGTTTGTTCAGAGATGATGTGCTGCCTCTGCCTCGCCAGGCATCACTGGTACCAGTGCAGGGACATCATCTCCTCTAATATTATGTCAGAAATATTCTGTGTGCTGCTGCTTCCTTAGATAAACATCAGGATGGGAGGGTGGCAGCAGTTCTTCAGTACAAGTCCAGTGTGTTTTCTCTCTGAGGAGCTGGCGTGGGCTGTGCCTTGCTGCGTCTCACAAAGCCTGATGGGTTCTCCCACTTGCACACCTCAGTGTGATGCTGATGCTTCTCAGCAGAAGACCTCTCTGAGGCACACTGAGCCTGGTTTCCCTTTGCTGTTTAGCAAAGCTATGCTTGCTGGAGACTTTGTTATTATCAGAGACCACAAAAAGCAGCCTTTGAGCCCACTACCTGCCAAGTTTATAAAATAATGGATTATAACCTGAAAAAGCAGCTGTTGAATTTTCCCCTGCCCTGGGTTTGTGCATGTTTTAACATGGGGTTTGCAAGGAATGCCTTGGCTACCAAGGTGGAATAGAGCTGATGTTCAGTTTTAGACAGTGTTTCATTCCCATAATGAGAAATAAGGAGTATTTTTTCCTTGTTTGTTTATCTACACCACTTCTGTGTACAGTGACCTGCCTTGCCATGGGATGGGGTCCCTCCATCAGGAGATGGGCACTGCCATGTCCCCTCTGCGTGTGTACCTCATACTCCAAACCTTGTCCTAGGGCATGCAGGTTTAACTGCTAATACAGTCGAGATTATTTCAATTTTTATCACTGTTGATATTATTATATATTATTAGTGAGTATACATATCATATATATGATATGTTTATATGAGTCAAGGAGGAGGGGGGTTTGAGCTACTGGCAGGTGCCAGGGCTGCATCTCAGCTGTGCACACAGCACCAGGATAACACAGTGATGTGACTTTGGCATCACTGGTGGCCATTTCTGGCCAGCAAAGTGTGTTTTAGCTGAATAGAGGAGTTTATGGCATGAAGGTACTTCAGGGGAAAAAAACCCAAACAATGGAAAAGCTCCTTTTCAGATAATTTTTAGCTCTGTGATGAAACCCAGAGCCAGTCCTGAGTTGTCTCTGACTCCAGTCCCCACGTCTCCCCGTGAAGAGCCGTGGACTCCTCGGTGCAGCTGTGTCCCAGTGGTGCCTTGTGGGCTTGGGACTTTGTGCTGGCATCAGATGAAGGCCTGGCAGCCCTGGGAATATTTCCTGTCTCAGGTGGTCAAGCCCTAACTCCTGCCAGTTAACTTTAATGCTTCCTGCCTGGCTCTTCAGATCCTTTAAGCTCCACTGGCAGCAGTGGGGTGACAGGACCCTGCTGGCCCCATGCACATCCCACATATAGACAGGACTGAGCAGCACCACCCCCTGTGTATTCTGCAAAATAAAAAAGTGCGTTATAGGTAAAACTGCATTCCCTGGAGGGGTTTGCAAGCAGCCTTAAAAAGGTGAGGAAGCCGACACCTTTCCCTGTGTCTGAGGGTGGTGGTGAGATGCAAACATGTGCTAAGCATGTGTAATGTATTTCTGCACTAACCACACATCAAATTATAATTTAAAACCAAAATATTTTTGTTGGATGGGAAGTTCCAGTTCATTAATCAATTGACTAATAGTTTAGTGCTGGAATGGTAAAATCTAACACACTGAACAGCTGCTAAAAACAGCTGGTGCTTATGGCTCCTGCTGTTTGGGGAAGTGAAATCTAGAGTGTCTCAGTTTTGTTTTTCAGAATTCCTCATTCATCTCCATGAGCAAAGCCCTCAAGCCCTCTGGAGCATGGGCCTGACAAGGATTCAGGGTTGGATTCACTGGGGCTTCCAATTGAAACAAAATGCCACTTGCATGGAGGATGCAGAGGGCACCATCAGAGAAACCTTGCAGCTGGATGGGGGTCTGTTCCTGTAGGGCTGCAGAAGGGGACACATGGAATCCTATGCTGTCAGGTATTTTGATTTGCTTTCATTCCAAACTGGTGCATGCTGAGCTATGGGCATAGCAAGGGAGATGCCACCAACCAAAAAGGCACTTTCCAGCTGCTCCCCAGCCTTAGAGGGTGTTTGGTCCCTCCACAGCTCAGGGTCCTGGTGGGGTGGCACACTGGGGACTGCTGTGCTGGGAGGGAGGAGGTGACTGTCTTGCATTGCCTCCTGCTCTGCCTTCTTGGCACCTGCTGGTCCATGGTGAGATGGATGGGAGGCAGTGGTGGTGGGCAAGAGGTACCAAGGGAGCAGGGAGACAAGCAGGTTGCAGCAGGGACCACACATGGGACGCTGCATAAGTCTCTAAAGTAAAATATATGAAACCACACAAACACTCAAAATGCTTCAAACAGCTAGGTGTGCTGCTGAGATGCCTCCTTCCCATGTTGGAGCACAAAGCTCAGTGGTGGCACTGGCCAAGCCCACCAGACCAGTCCTGCCCTGCAGGCTCTCCAGCTCACCTGAGCTAAAGCAGCCCAGAAATATCCTTTGGTTCCCAAACACTTGGATGCCTTGGTGGGAATTTCCTTGACCTTTCCAGCAGCACTGCAGCTTAATGATTGACAAGTGCTGCTAAAGCTTTACCAGATCACACACCACACCCCCTAGAAGCAGGTGTCCATTCCCAGATACTCAGAGATTTTTAAGTTTGAGCTCCACAGCTGAGTGTGACTCAGCTGGTTACCAGTAAAATCACAAATTATCCCAGTATGTTATTTGTTACCTTAGCAAGGAGTTACGTATGGAGGTACTGGGGGAATGAAATCTTCAGCCAGAAGGGAATGCGGTGAAACTGTGACATGGGAGGATAATCACTGGTCCTTAGTGTGGGAATTTGGCTTTTCTCTTGGGGACATGGTGAAGGTCCCTATATGAAGAGAATGGGTGGATTTTCTTCAGCTCCAGCCTGTGGCTTGCTCATGGGAGACCTCCCTAAGAAGCAAAAGTGGGGGGGGGGGGAAAGCAAACCAAACCCACAAACAACCCCCTAAATAAGCTTGTCAAAATGTTGCTAAGGGCATTCCCTGGAGATGAGGTAACTGAAGTTTTGGCATAGGAAGATGAAGCACTGTGGAATGTTTATACAGTCAGCAAATTTACTGCCTTCAAAAAAAAAAAAAATCCCAGAAAAGCAGTGGGTATTAATCACATATCATTTATTTTGTCACACATTTTATCCTTTTGAAAATAAACATCTTGGTGTTGTTTTGCTGAGAGTCTGCTAGGATCTGAAGTACACGGTCATGCCTTGGGGCTGCAAAGTGATGTATCCTACAGTCCCTCCTGACAGATAATGCCATTCCCTGCAAAGCCCTCATGTCCAGCTCCTGGGGAGGCTCCCCATGAACCATGTGCCAGCTCTGCAGCCCAAAAGGTTTGGAGAGGGAAAAATCATTCTTGCTGGTGTGGGTTTTTCCTCCTGGGTGCCGTGTGGTGGGGTGGGAGCTGGCGCTGGTACCCAAGAGCACTTTCTGGGGAAGGAGGGGCCCCATTAGAGATTATCAGCATTATTTCAGATGCTCCTTGGTGGCCATAGGGAGAAGGAAGACTTCTCCCATGTGATCCAGCACATTGCCAATGTGGAAAAGCAGATTTTTCATAGCAGAAGTACAGATTTAACCTCAACCTCCCAGTTTGCTTGCTGTCTTCTCTCTTGTAGGAGCCCAGCAGAGACCTCAGCAACTTCTTGCAACAAGTCAACACATTTAGGGATCTCTGCCACTTGTTTTTGTTTGCTTTCACTGTCTTCTCTCCTATTATTATTTCAATGTGCAAAGATGCTGCACATCCAGAAAGGAAATCACTGCTGGCTCCAAGCAGCACAATCACCCTTTGCTCCAGATCTCTGCAGGCAAATCACTAGAAAGAGGTAGAAAGCCTGCCTATAGCAGCCTGTATCCCTTCAGTGTCATATTATATTACCATCCACCATGTTAGCAAATGGGAAAATAAACATGGGCTGGATAGCAAAGCAAGAGGCTGTTTAATTACAGATGTGAAGAAGAATGACGTTTGTGTACATTCCACCCAGAAGTGGATTAAAGTGGTGACCTTTCCTGTGGTGTGAAACGGGTTTCTTGTGGAGCACAGGCATCTCATGTCACTTCAAGATCTGCCAGACATTTTGTTGCCCCTGTTGTTTATGGTTAATATTGGATGATGTCTCTTGAATCTGAATCTCAGCAGCTGACAGCGTTTTCTGAGAACTTGTCATCTGGACTCCATCTAGCAAAATTCCTGGTATTGGGTGTATTTGTTCCCATTTGATGGAAAAACAAAGTTTTATGGAAAGAAAAAAAAAAAAGAAGTAAAGGAAGAATGGTGGCATTAGTGACTCATGATGTTGAGCTGAAACTTGTGGAACAATCAAGGATTTGGCTCAGGGTGCCAGACCCATGGTGTAAGTTACTGCTATTGCCTGTCACTGTGTGTGGGATAAACATCTCCTGAATGTGGTAACCAGCACAGACACTTTGCCATGGCAGTGCCACAGAGATGTCAGGGATGGCTTTGCTGTGCTCAGCCTCCTGTGACCATGTCAGAGGAGGGGAATACTATTTCCAGCCCACCAAAGTACCACTATCTTGCTTTCTTGAATCATTCTAGCAGGGCCCTTGCTCCAGATTCTTGACTGTTCTGCCTGTGACAAGGATGATAGAACAGAAGGGCAAGGGAAAGGGATTTTTTTCCACTGGTGTCAACCAGCCTTGGTGCTGTGAAACCCTCTGCAAAGGATCTGCTCATCACCCTGCTGGTTCAGGCTGGGCACTGCCCCCTCAGTGCCATGGAAGCCCTCGCCAAAGCTTCCAGCAAATGCTGGGGGCCCAGAGGACCAGGCCGGGCATCGTGGAGCCGGGAGATGCTGTCTTATGGAGGAGTGAAGGTGCAAATTGGCCTGGTTATTTGCAGAGAGGGTCATACCAGGCCTGTGGGGTGACACTGGTTTCTTACTGAAGGACCAATGGCAGCAAGGGGGTCGCTCTGTGCCTGTGACCAGCAGCTCTTTCCTCAATTGCTGCCTCTTCCCAAGGCACAGCTCTGAAAGGACCCAGGGCACTGCTGCCCTGAGCTCCCACAGCCAGCCTGGCTGGGTTTGGGGAACCAGGGGGTGTTCTGCTCTAAGCTGGATGCATTTCAGTGCCCAAGGCTGGGTACAAGGCATCCCTGTCTTGCTTCCCCATGGCACTGGGCTGAGGGGCAATAGCAGCTGTGTGGGCTCGGGCTCTTGCCCTTTCACTACCTTGAGGTGCTCCCACACAGAGCAAGGGACACCAGGGCCTGGGCTAAGAAATGGTGACCCACGTCTCAAGCCATGGCAGAGGTGACACCTTTTTGAGAGTCACAGTGGAGAGGAAATCCATGGTACCAGGCTCTGCGCTGGCACATGAGGGTGGTCCTGGGGGCTTGACTGGTCCAGAGGGCCATAACACAAAGCTGCTCTGGGAGGGAGAAATTTCATTAACATAACAGGGATTGCCTTAAAGCTGGACGTGATCCAGCAGAAAGACTGAACAGGGAAATGAGCCTGGCTGCATGGGGTGGCTGTGTCACACAACTTGGAGACAAATGTTTAGCAGCGGCATATCTGCTGGTGAAAGAATAACTAGAGACATGGGTCTTGCACCTTTTAAACACTCCAAGTCTGCAAATCTGGAGATGGGATTTGCATGCTGCTTTATTTAGTATTGTAAAAGCTGTGCCACGTTTATGGAAACCACCCTGCAGACACCAAATGTACAATTGCAAAAAAGAGTGTTTTTAAAAAAAATGTTAAAAAAAGAACAGAAAAGTGGAGAATAACTCTCGTCATCAGTGTCCCAGCTCCAGCTCTGTGGTGATGCTCAAGAGGAAGTTATTGCTTCCCCTCATGCTGCTGCTGCGTCACAAGGCTGAAGGGTTTCACCACTAATAATTTATGTCTTTTCCAGGCACAGACAATAAGCCCACTGATGTTGGGACTAACTTGTCCCCCTATGGGGCCACTGCTTCAGGGGGTGCAGGTGACAGGCACAGAAGGCAGATGGCAGCAGCTGCTGTAGGTGGCATGAGCTGAAGTCCCCAGTTTTGGGGGGCCAAGCAAGGGATGAGGGAGAGGCAGGAGCACTGGGAGGTCTCAGCACAGAGTGCAGGTAGGGTGTGAGCACCAGAGGGAAGGAAGGGACCCCCAGCTGCTCTGTGTGTGGCTATTGGACAGTCTTGTTGTCACCTCCCTCTGCAGAAACCTCTAGGACAGTCACTCACTCCTAGTGGGGCAAAGAGCCCTTGTATGTGAGGGTATGATAATGAGAACCATAATAATAACAACAATAATAACAACCACTGCTCTGTAGCTCATCCTGCACGCTCACTCAAACCTCTGTACATTTTCCATGCTTATTGCCTGGAATTTGTTTTTATAGCCTTTGAAGAATGAACATTTTAAGCATGATATAGACAGATGATTTAATTATTTTTAAGGAGACTGATTGATCCCACTGCCTGATGGGCTGCCAGACTCCATCGCTGGTGACTGTGTGGCACAAGCTCCTGGTCATTGTGGTCTTGATCTGCTAATCCAATCTCTGAAGGAGTAACTCAAGATTCTGATGTTCCTGTCTGCTGACTATGGGATAAGTGGATTCCACTTTTACCACCTCTTTTACACAGCCTCACATGGCATTTCTGCTCTTGATCTTGTTCCTGACAGCATGGGATGTTTTGCAGGGCTGTCAGGGGTGCCTGGGTGGGCTCTGGGCTGCTGGAGAGGGACTTGCTCCTGAGCCCCTGGCTTGTTCCTGTTATCAGTGTGAAACCCAAGGGAAGAGCTGGCTGCATGAGCAGGAGCAGCCATGGCTCAGGCAACGAAATCACTGCCACCAGAGGTGCAAAGGAAGGTCAGAGCAAGCCAAGGCCAGAGTGTTTTTCAGAGGTTGTCAGGAGAATGCAGGAGGGATGAGGGAATGCTCTCATTCTCAGTCCAGACAAACCTGCTCTGCCTCTTCTGAGGGGTCTCCACCAATGCTACCTGTCCCTGGGTAGTGTTTGGCCAAGGGATTTGTGCAGTTTGTGGTGCTCCATCCCAAAATAGTCATGGTTGGACAAAGTGTTAAAACATAATTTGCTCAGTGTTCCTGAGTGTGATGAGCCCTGAGGTGCTCACAAAATGGGAAGGTGCTGATGCTTCACCTCCTGTCATGTTCCTATGCTCTTTTTCACCTCAGCCTCCTCTTTTCCATGGGGTCCTGGGCAGGTACATACCAATGGTGATGTCCAGGTAAATGAAACCCTTTGCTTTTATATTTTTTCCACTTGAAAGTATCCCTCTGAGAGAGGCCAGATCCTCCTGCTTTTGAAGCATACTCCTTCTGGGGGCTGAGAACACCCCCTTACCCCAGCACTGCTATCACAGAGGCACACCTTTCTGCACAACCCACCTCTGCCAGACACCGACTGAGGCTGTACCATGTCCCAGGAAAGGAGGAGCCCATTCTGCCCCAGGTCCTGCACTTGAGATGTGTCTTAGGTGACGTAGGAGCATGTCTGTGTCTCTGGGACATGTGTGCCAGCTAACAGACTCTGGGAAAAAAACACCCATAGGAGCTGGTGTCATTGTAAATGTCACAGTATTGTTATCCCAGCAGTGTCAGAGCTGGTGAATGAGCCAGGCCTGCCTTAGAAACCAAATTAAATTTTAAAGAGTTTTAAAATTAAGAAATAATTAATTTGGATTTCCATTCTTGCCATCTGTTTTTTTGCATGATTTGGGTGTTTCAGTTTTCCCACTGCAGCCGTGGGACTTGGGGAGAAAAAAAACTTTTTTAAAGAGCTGAGACAACAATTTCAAGTGCCAGGCACTTACGTTAAGTATTGTGAAACCTAAATTGCAGGATCTTAGCATTGCTTACGATTACTTTCAGGCAGAAAGACCCATGTCACAGGAGAGGAGCAGGCACACAGCTACCTGATGCTTTGCTTTCCCAACCAAAACAGAGATGTGAGTCACAAGGAAATTTTCCACAGGGAGCATTCTTTTTGCCCATTAATTTTTTTTCCCTCTTGTACAAGAATCTATGGTGAGCATCTGCCCCACGGGATCCACAAGAGATGGTTGTTTTGGGGGGGTTGAAGGCAGAGGGTGCTTCAAGGAGGAGAGGTGGTGATTTTGCACAGAAGCAGTTTTTGAAGCGAGGTCTTAGCATGGCACAGAGGGGACATCCCTGGAGCTGCTCTTTCAGACCAAGATGGAGCCAAGGGAATGCAAAAGTGTGGACGTAACAACCAGTGGGATGCCAGGTCCTTCACTGAACAGCTGTGCAGAGGGTGTTTTGCTGAGTCTTCACCTCCTCCGGTGCACCTTTTTCCAGAGGAAGGAGATGTGGGGCTGTGCCCAGCCCTTCACTGGTTGTGCTGGGAGGTTCCCAGTCTGTGTACATGGGGATGCTGAGCATTGCCCCCACATAGGCTGTGGGAATAAGGTATCAAGAAAAGTATTTTCTTCTTTCTATTTTTTTTGCTTTGTCCCTCTCTTAATTCTTCACCCATCCTTCCCTGGATGTGTCTGGAGGCCACGGGTGCTGCCAGCCTGCCTGCTGGGTTTCCAGGGGGAGGCACGGGATGGGACACACCCGAGGGACAGTGATGCTCCGCCGTCCCCATCCCCTGCGGGCGCGCTCCGGCCGTGGGGACCACCCACACCGCCCGCACATCAATCAGCCCTGGCTCAATCTCGCCACTGGCCACCTCCCTGACCCCACTATCTCCCTCCTGTTCCCTTGGGATTCAAGTGCAAATGCCGTGGGCTGTAGAGCCCCTAGCACCGGCCCCAGCCCGCGATGTCTGCCTGGGCTGATGCGGGATCTCCCTCCAGCTGCGAGACCACCGTGTCCTGGCTGATTTACAGCAGGAAACATCGACCTGCAGGGTAACCAATGGCTGGGTTGGTTTTTTTTTTTCCTCCCCCCCCCCCCCCCGCCCCCTTTCTTTTCTCCTGGTCAGCTGTTGAAATAAAATTACTTTCATTCCACCCCACCTCCCCTTTTGTCCCCAGTCTATGCCCAAACCGCAATATTGGTTAAAAATATCATCTGTGAGAGGAAAAGGCAAATAAATGAGTACATCAAAGCCAGCAGCCTGGGGCCTTTGGGTTGGGAGAAGAAATAGGGCTGGGCCTTGGGCCCATTATCTTGCTGCTATCTAATGCCACCACTTCAGAGTGTGAGAATGGAGCCTTTTTTTTTTTTTATCTCAGCTGAGCGTACTGGCGCTGCTGGTGTTTGGGAGCACAAAGGCTGCCATCCACCCCAGCTCTCAAGACAGACCGTTGACATGTTGCTCTCAGATTTCACTCCTGAAAATCTGGAACTGTATGCTGAACAAATAACATGATCTTTTTCCTTCATCTGGAAAGGATAAAAACAATTGCTGGCACTTTGAGTCGATCACTCTTTCTTTTCCTCCCTCCTCCCTCCCTCCCTCCTTCCTTGCAAGCCCCGACTCACTACCCACAAGTCACAACTTGCATATTTTCATTTGAAAACTTTAAACCATGGGGGGTGAGGGGCAAGAATGGAGGGGAATGAAAAAAAGAAGATTAAAAAGAAAAGGATTTCAAGCAGCAGTGATATAACCATGAATGTCCGGCAGCCAGTGTGCTGCCCCAGCCCTGCTGGACAAGGAGGATGGAGCCAAAGGCAAGGGATGTACATCCCTGCTGTGGTATGGATGGTGCTTAATCCATTTAGGGGCTGGGATGGTGAGGAGGGTTGCACTCTCTGGGACCCACATTATACTCTCTGATGGGCATTGAACCAGGGAGGGGGACAGGAGCTGTGACCACTGGTCCAAGGCAAAGTCCTCTCCAGCAGCAGGACTTGAGCCAACACTCAACCTGCATCCCATTCTCCCGGCTTGCTCCTTCATGGATTTTGCTTCCAGCAGTGCACTGTTGGGAAGAGCAGCCACATCAGCCTGTCCAGCCAGGTGATCCAGAGGGTGAGTAATGTGTGCTGCCACTACCTTCTGCCTGCAGCAGTGGGTGTTTTAAGCAGGTTTTGTTTACTTCCACCTGTGTAGCACACACATTTTCCACTCTGTTTACAAATTCTTTTAAAATAGCCTATAAACAGAATTAAAAGAGTGCCTGAGGGTAAAAAAAGTTTCATCATATATATTTTTAATATATCATTATTTTATTTATACTGAAGCCTAGTACAGAACGGGACTGGGTCATGTCCCGCACAGAGCTGGTGCTCCCTCTGCTCTCCGTTGACCTGTTTTACCTTCTGCATCCCAGGTGATATTAAAGGGGTTGGCTACTTCTGCTCCCCTGTGCTAACAAAAACCTCAAAGGCAGTGACGCGCATCCCTGCCGGAATGAGGCAGATGTCTACAAACCAAACCCTTGCTGGACTGGTGCCCAGGTGGAAGTACTTTGAGGAGAATGAAAGGCCCCAGATGAAGTGCTGGTTGCAGTAATTAAAACCTCTGGAACTCCCCCTGGTAAGCTCACACTGATCTTCCCAAGTTCTCAAAAACCAACTCAGACCTCTCTGCTGACCATCACAGTGCATCCTTGGACAAGCACAGCATGGCCTGGACAGGGAAACCAGCACTGCTGGTGGAAACCAGCTGCCTTCCCACAGGCAGCAACTGCCAGGAGTGGTGATGTCCAGCACCAGAGGGGACTCGGACAGGCTTGCTGACAACTGTGGGGCAACAGGCTCCCTCTTCTCTGGCTCTGCTCCACAGTGTTTTAGCTGGCATGAGGGAGTTCAGGTGATACATAGCTATTACTCATTTTTAAGTAGTGCCAGCTGGCTGGGTTATCTGCTGCTCTGAACGTGCCTCTCCCTCTCTCTCTCTCTCTCCTTCCACGTTGGAGAATATTTCCTGCTGCTCCAAATAAGGCTTGGGGTTGTTCTCTCTGCCCCAAGTCTGCAGGGACCAAGGCCCAGAGTTGGTGGGGCCACCAAGAGCAACAGGAGCCATCTCCAGCCATGCTGTGCTGTGCCAGCCACATGTGCCAAGAGCTTTGGGCTCTGGCAATAGCAAGGTATGTTTTCTTCATGTGCAGGAGATAAGAGGAAAAAGATAGCCAGCTTGAATTGTGGCCAGGGAGGTTTAGGTTAACCATGAAGAAATGCTTTTGTGCAACAAAATACCGACTCGGTAGCTGGGACAGACTGCGTAGTCTTGATTGAGGAGAGATTTTGAAAACAGACAGGGAGGGGACAGCTTGAGGTCAGTTTTTCTGGGCCAGGGAGGAAGGCATCAGGTGCCTGATGCTTTTTCCAGTCCTAATCTCTGCAGTTCCAGAGTTTTGTGACTCCTTCAGATGGGTGAGCTGATCTGTGGAGCAGGAGGCTGCACATTCTGGAGTGTGAGGGCTGGCTGTGCCACTGCTCACAGCACCCACAAACCTCACTCTGTCTCTGCCCTGCCAGTGCCCACCCTGTCCCAGGCTGGCACCAGCACTGAACCAACTCTTAGGAGTGGAATAAAAGCAAAATAAATCAGCCCAGGCAGTGATACCCCCTGTTAATATAGTTCAGAATGTCCGAGGGAGGGCTGAGCAGGGCATTGCTGCTAGGAAGGGATGTAAATATGAGAATGAGTTGGGGGCTTGTTACCTCTGTCATCCTTGAATTGTGCTGCCCATCTTCTCTGCCCTTTAACCACTGGTCTCTCTCAATTCCCCTGCCTCAAGCAGTCCCCATTCCAGCCCCACTTCATGGACACAGGAAGACTATGTGAGTGTGGATGAAGATTTAAACATCACGGTTGTCATCATGCTGAGAAAGGCCTGCATGAGGCAGACACAGGGTCCCATCTCACCTCTCACCCCTCCTCAGTGGCAGCCAGATGTAAGGCCACCTGGGGCAGGGAGGATGGGGACATGTCCTCAGGAATGCTGTGCAGTGGAAGATGTGCAGGTGAGTCAGCATGGATCTGGGAAGTCATCCCAGCTGCCAGCATCAATCTGTGTGATGCCACTGGGAAGATGCAGCCTGGGGACCCTCTTTGCACCCCCAGATGGGGGGTTGAGGAGGAGAGGGAGCCACGGCCAGCTCTGGAGCAATGGTGACTGACATTCACTTGCCAGGAATCCGTTGGGGAATATTTTTATCCTCTGGGTGTGAGTGTGCTACACGTCAGAGCCATCTGCCACACAGTCACTTTTGGGACAGCTAGGAAGTGCAGACATGAAAATCTGTGAAAGTGAATGCATTCCCGTGCCCTTCAAAGCTGTGTGTCCCCAGGTCTCCTCCCTGTGGTGCCTGGGGACAGGGCTGGGATGACTTCTTGTCCTGGGGAAAGGGACAAACTCTTGCATTCCCTAAAATGGAGATGCTCTTGAGCTCTGCAGAGCAAGCCCAGTGCACTGCAAGCTCTTTCAGACATGAGAAGCTGAGTGACACTGGCAGCAGCCTCACTGCATGGCCAGCCTGATCCCCCTGTCCTTTCAGCATCTTTCCATCTTTCTTCAGTGTGCACGGCCCCTCACACCCAGCTGGCATCAGTCCATTTACAGAAGGCAACAAGGAGCCAACCCACCCTTTGCCCCATAGTGGAGCAGTTACTGCAGGAGGTCCCTGTTCTTCTGTATAGGGTGAAGTAGCCCTTGCATAAAAATAAATGATAAAAATAAATAGAGACATCATCCCATGCCAAAACACTGGATCTGTTCACCCTCAAATATTGGGCTGTTGACATTCAGAAACCAGATTCAGACCATCATTTTGCAACTAGCAGGATCCCCCATTCTCATGACAGATGCCCTGAATTAAACACCCCTGAATTTGTGGTATCTGGGGTTTTATCAAAGGAGACTGTTTTCACTTGAGCATCCCTCATTCCAGCCTGGCTGCTCTGCTGCAGGAACTTGCCTGTTCGGGTTTACAATGAGCCATCGCCTGCTGATGAGCTGGAGCTGGGAAGACATGTTTGTCAACACTTTCTGATGACCTTGTGGCCCAGACTTTCCTACCAGAGTGTAGGATTTAATCATCCTTAATGATAGCCAGACCAAGGATAGCATGCAGCCAGGTTTTTCCTAAACAGCTACATCTGAAATCTGAGTACAACACCCCAGTAAATTCCCTGACAAATGACTGGAAACACTGTGTTTTTGTGCCACTGGGTTGTGGCAGACCTATGGCCATGACCAGAATTAAATCAGACCAAAAGCTTAAGCCATCATATAACTCCAGAGAGATTTTTGGATGTAATTGGTGCTGCAGCTAGGCTTGGTGTTCCTTTCTGCTGCCAAGATTTTCCAGTGCTAGAGAACTGTTCCACTCCCACCAACTTGAAGTTACAACTCATCCTGGGAATCCTGTGCAGTTGGCAATTATTGGTATCAATTTTTAGTGTAAGCCAGTACATTGCTGATGTGAACTCAGTTGATACCAATAATATTTATCGTGATTTAACCGCACCCCCTTGGAGGGTTTGTGCTGATTCCTTTAGAGTGGATTCAAAGTGGTTTTAATTAAACCAACATAACTTTGCTGTGTGGATGAAGGTTTGGGCAGGAGCAGTGTGGCTGGAGGGCTTGAACTGGACAGGAGAGGCAGCACACAGGAGGAAGGTGAAAAGAAACTGGAGAAACATGTATTCTCTGGCTTCTCCTTCCCTGCCCTTCCTTCTCTCTGAAAAGCTGGCAGGGCTTCAACTTTTTGACTGAATGAGATGGTGGAAATTTGAAAAGCCAAGTCGTGCAAGGTCCATGGTATACACGGGAAGAGGCTCTGTGCAGATGCAGTGTGGGTGATGTCACCTTGTCACCATCTCCTGTGCCATGGCTGTGCCAGCAGGTCCTGGCTGCAGCTGGCTCTGCCCAGCCTGGGGTGCCGACACTGGTGACAGGGACACGTTGGGATCCCCCCAGATAAGAGGGGACACTCGACAGTTGAGTGTGAGCAGGTGACAGATAAAACAGCTTTGAAAGTTTTGCAGACATCACTCTCTGCCAGGTAGGGGAGCTGGGGACATGAGCCCCAGGACTCAGGAGCATCCTTGTGTCACCACAGCGGGACTTGAGATAGGGCTGGAAAAGAAACACAGAGTCTGGGGACAGAAATACTAATGGAGAGAAAAGAGTTTTGGGGGACATGCAAAGTCAGAAATTTTCAGTCTTTTTAAAACTAAACAATGAGTTTTTTTCCTCTACTTTTCTCCATCTTTTTCTCCTGGGAAAGGGAAATTGCTTGAGCAGTTTGGGGTGAGGGGGCTGGGGAGAGTCTGCCAGATGTGCAAAAACACTGGAGAAAGCAAAAAAACTCAGAGAAAAAATTCTCTTTTGAGAGAGGCTACTTTTCCATTCCTTAAAAAAGAAAAAAAAAAAGCAAAAGAGTTTTTCAGGAAAATTTTCAGGCAGTTCCATTGTTTTGCTTCAGCCTTTGATTTAACTACTTGAGCAAGTATTTGACAAAACCCTCCGTGTTTTTCAGGAGGTTTCTTAAATCCCACCGAGGTATGGGATTATGAGAAACAACAAATGGCAAGCTGTCTCTAACCCCACAGACTTTCTCACTCTCGTTTTCTCTCTCACTTTGGAATAAAAAATGCAGTGCTCCCTGCTGAGTTCTCTTTAAAATTCACATTGTCTCTTCAAATAAAGGCTGGGAGGGTGAGGTAGTGCTTTGAAAACCAGAACTCAGTCATACATTGCAGGGCCAGATCCTAGAGGATTATTCTCTCTCAGGACATTTTATAACTTCATGAGAACTTCTGGCCTGGCTTGTCTCACCAGCTTAGCGTGAATGGCCCCAGTGGATGGCAGGATGCCTGAGGTCCCTACACCCCTTTCCATCAGGATGGCTGATGGAGAGTTTTTAAACCATGATAAAGCAAATTCCATTTTTTTTTTTTTACCTTGGCGATGGATGGTGGGGCACATTTTCTGTGCAGCCAGGGGATGCTCCCTGCATCCAGGCAGAGGGAAGCCCTGCTACAGCACGAGCCTCTCCATTGTGGCTGGTACAGGCCAGGCTGTGGCTGTGGTAATGTGGTTTTCCCCTGGTTTTGGTGTGACTGCAGCAACCTGTGCTGCCCCAAGGCTGTGGTGTGCTGCCAGTGTCACTTCTGGGAAGAGCTGGATGAGCATATTGTTCCTAGGAGAAGTGCCTGGCAGGACAGCATGGCTGTGCTTTGCTCTCACAGGGGAAACAAACAGAGGAGCTTTACCTCCTGACCCACCTGGACTTTTGGTATCAAAAGCTTGGGAGCAAGGGCATGAAGCTGGCAACATCCATTGCTGTTGTTTCAGCCTTTCCTTCCCCATGCCAGCAATGAGAGAAATGAAGGTCATAGAGGAGCACTGTATTGTAAACTGCTGCACATTTATTTTTCTTAAATGATGCTATCACCAGGCCATTACACTGTCCTGGGGCAAATGGATCTGTGCTGAGACACAGCACTGAGCACAGACACATGGACACTGCAGCAGGACAGAGCTCCCCACGCAGCACCCGGGGGGACAAGGACTCAGAGACCTCACCATGCCAGAGAGCAAGGCTTGAGCAGACCCTTTAAGTGACATTGCAGCCTCGTGAAATTATGGTGGTGCCCGTCATTCTTGCAATACTATGTCTGTGATTTTTCAGTAAACAGAAGCAAGGAACAACTGTTGGACTCTGCTCCAAGGGTTCAAGAGGGCTTGTTTACACCTGTGCATAGGTCCGTGTGCTGGGCTGGGCTATGAAGGAGAGCAACTGGAGCACCTCGATGTTAGTTTTCCTGAGGCCTTTGCCCTGCTAAACTCTTGGAAACAGAAGATTGGTGGGAAAATGCCGGTTTTGACAAGTCTTTCAGGCACATAGTTCAGACCTGTCGCAGCGATGTCAAAATTCATCAGCGTGGTGAACCTATCAAACCTGGGGCAGAGCTGAAGCATCTAAGGCTCCAGTTGAGGAGGCACAGCAAATCCAGCCGTTCCTGCCCTTCCGGGGAATCTCTCTTTCCCTCGTGGGGCATTTCGAGCTGCCGTGGGTGGGAGCGTGTGTGCCAGGTGGGAACTCCTGAGGCCGGCTCCGGGCAGGGGGTGCCGGGGCAGAGCCGGGACTCTCCGCGGGAGGGAGCGCCCGTGCGGGGCCAGCCGGGCGGGCAGCCCCGGGCTCCGCTCCGCCTCGCTGGGCGGGCGGATCCCAGCTCCTGATTTTCCCGGGGGCTGCAGAGGCTTGTCCCGGCCCTGCGCGATCCTGCTTGGCTGCCGCCCTCCCCGCCTCCCTCCACCTCCTCCTCCTCCACCACCACCACCCCATGTGCTTCCTGCCGGGCCAAGTTCGCGGAGCGCCGCCGCACGCCGGGCTAGCGGAGCGGAGCCGCAGCGGAGCGGGGCGCAGGGCAGCGGGCGCGGCTGCTGCGGGGCGCGGCGGGGCAGGCTCGGCGGAGCGCCGGCTCCAGCCTCGGGGCGCGCTCGCCCGGCCCCGGCGGCCCCTGCCCGCCCGCACCATGCCGCGGCGGCGCGGCTGCCTGCCGCCGCTCCTGTGCGCGCTGGCCGCCCTCAGCCTGCCGCTGCTGCTGGCCGCCGAGCCCCGCGCCAAAAGTTGCTCCGAAGTGCGGAGGCTCTACGCCGCCAAGGGCTTCAGCCAGAGCGAGGCGCCCAGCCACGAGATCAGCGGTGAGTCGCGATCGTCGCTGCCGCCTTTGTGCGCGCTCGGCCCGGCCCCGCGGAGCGCGGGGTGCGCGCCCGGCTCCCCCCGGCCCGGCTCCCCCCGGCCCGGCTCCCCCCGGCCCGGCTCCCCGGGGCCCGGAGCTCGGCTCGGGGCGCGCTGCCCGGCTCGGCGCGGTTCGGTTCGGCTCCCGGAGCTCGGGGGGTCCCGCGCGGAGGGTCCCGGCACGGCTGCCCGGCCGCCGTGCCGTGCCGTGCCGTGCCGTGCTGGGCCGGGCCGGGCCAGGCGGGACCGCGCCTGTTGCCGTCCCCGCTCCCGGCTCGGTGGTGGCGGGGCGGGCGCTCCTGCCCTTGGGCCGCCGTTCGCCCCGGTGGGGAGCGGGCTGCCCGTCCCGTCCTGGTGCCCGGCGGCTGCTGGCGGAGGGACTAAGAAATGGCTCCTTTCTTTTTTTTCTTTTTTCTCAACCCCTCCTTTTTTTTTTTTTTTTTTTTTTTTTCCTTTCTTCCTTCCCTCCACCTTCGTCCCGAGGTACTTGCGCATCCCGGGGACAAGAGTGCTCGCAGCCGGCAGCAGTAGGAAATGGTAGCTAATGTGCTCACACCCAAAACATTTTATTCTTTTTGTTTCATCCTTCATCTCCCTCCCAGGGCCGCTGCTTTTATTTCCCCTTCTGAATGACCTACTGGACCGCATTCTCCGCGGAACAAAGGAAGTGCCTTTTTAGCTGGAATCCTCGGAGACCACCAAGGACTCCAGCTCATGCACTGCAATTTCGCACTACTTTCAACAATAACAAAAATGCATGACTGAATGGCTCAAAAATGTGGAGTGTTGGAGGCATTCATTTCGGTCTGGGACACTGTCACAACACAGACAGACCCCAAGTAAATACCTTTAGACGGCTCAGATAGAAGCTGGGGGTAATCTTTACCATTGGTGTGCCCTCCAGATATGCATACATTATCCTTTTCACTGACAAAATTAAAATCATTTCAGTCGCTTGTGCTTTTGTATTGTCAGACTAATGATATGCATTTAGCCTACATCTGTTTGAATAAAATTGCAGGCCCGTTTACTCTCCAAGAAATATTTTAATGAGAAACGTCTGACTGGTTGCAGTTAAAATACTCTCTCCCCTTCTCTCTGCCTGCTTTGTAAAATGGTCTCTAATAAATAGTCTTGCATTTGAGTCCAGCCCTCATCAGTGTAGGATCAGAACGTGAGCAGACTTCCTCTTAAGTCCAGTATTGGGGAAGTTTGACCTAGTGCTTATTTTATATATTGTTGTTTAAGATGACTTGGTGAGCTTTGGAGAATGTCTGGAGTAGATCATGTTGATAGGGCTTCCATTTGAAGCTCTAAAGCTGTTGTCTGTTTGAGAGAAGTGATGAGCAAGGTAAGATTATTTGACAAAAGAAACGCTTTCTGCAAAGACATGCTGAATATATAGGCTGGGTTATGTTGCTGTTCTAGGGGCACAGGGAGGCTGTGTCTGGCCTTGCTTGGAAAGCAACAGGTCTGGAAAAGTTGTGTTTTAAATGTAGTCCTGTAGTGCAGGGTATTTCAGAGAGGGTGGTGGAAGTCTTTAAAGGAGGCATGCTGTGTACAGCTTTAAAGTGTGGTATACCTCAAGTGCGACTGAATTTAAAATTAAACCTGGAGTGGGGTGCTGCACATGCTGCAGTTTCACGTTCCCCATGTGAATTCATGTGGTTTTGGCATGGGTTGTGTTTAGAGGCTCCAGATCTCCCCTCTTGCTGCTTAGCTGGCGTATGCAGATGTAACCACCAGTCCCAGTGCTGGTGTTGAACTTTCAGAATAGAGAACTTCACCTGCCATTGCCCCTGTGGGATCAGCACAGAGCACTGGACTCCCATGGGCCAGGTGATAATGCTGGAGGCTGAGGTCTGGCACCAGGGTAAAAGGTCTGTGGTGTGCATTGTCTCCAGAAAAGAGTCACTTGCCAGAGCTTTGATTCCAGTAGGCGTTTTGGGTGATAAGTGGCGTGATTTCCATCAGGAGAGTGAGTGGTTTGGAAAGGCCGTTAAGTCACCTGGGCGCCTGGCTATCGTGGGAACAAGATAAATGGGTGTGAGGGAATGAGCCGTGTGCTTGGACACATATCCCATTGGGGTGATGGTGGAAACCGGTGATTTCTGCTTCGTGGCACCTCTCTGCTCACTAAACTGGTGGAGGACAGGTTGGAGAGGCTTCAGTGGGTGAATGGAATCACATGTGGACACAGGAATGCTGAGAAATGATGTGTGGACACATGGTTGGTTGTTCATGTCTGAAGTGCATCAACTTTGTTGTTAGATTTTTGTACTGATTTGATGGATTGTGCTTTATTCTCACATTGTCTTAGCAAATTGCTTTAGATCACAGTGCAGACAGAAACTTCCTAGCATCTTTGCGAAAAGGTGTCCTAAAAGCTGTGGCAAATTTGTTTCTCTAAGTGTAGTGATTTCTTTGCTGTTGGGGATTACTGATCCTGCAAAATGTTGGCCTTGAATTGTCGAAGTGAAGCAGCTGTGTGGTGCAGGCAAGTGTGTCCCTGCACTGGGCTATGTGACAGCAAGTGAAACTCATCCTCACTGGAAGGGCATGGGAGTTATTTGGGGTTTTATAGCATCTCACATGGATTTTTTGGCCACATTTCTTTTCTTCTGGAGCAGTAGATACACAAACCTTTTTCTTTCAAGGAAATGCCCATTCCAGCAGGTGTTTTATCTGGATCATTGCTATTTCAGTGGCATTAAAAGGCCGCTCCCTCACCATAATTACCCAGGAATTCACTTTAATATTTATTTAGACCAGTTTTAGGACCTAATTAGAGTATGCATAAATAGCAGGTTGTATCTTGAAGTACCTAGGCATTTCTGAAAGAAGCATACAGCTGGTCAACTCACTGCTTGCTTGATAAGAGGTGTAAAATGGGTTATCTGTGGTGTGGGACATAGAGAACTTGTTTCCTTTTATGTAGCTTTGGTGTTAGAGGTATAAACACACTACTGCTATAAATCTGTGTGGAAGCTTTTCATAATCCACAGCCCTTTGGTGCTGCTTTGTACCTGAGTGTTCTTCAGCAGCCACTGCCCCTGTAGCCCTGTGATGTGTATATGGCAAAGGTCCTGGCAGTGGTGAGATGCAATCTTGCTGTTGCTGGAGAGGTCAGTGCCTTCATAGACCTGATGTCTACAGAGGTGGTTTGTGAAACCTGACTCTTGACAGCAGGTAGATAGTGGGTGGTGTGGGCAGAGCACCAGCCTTTAACCAGTTTTAAGATACTTTTTGACAGTTTCCCGAGGACTCATCACATTTTGGGAAGTTCTGGGTCCTTGAGCCGCTGATTTTGTTCAAACTCTAACCAGAATGTGGTGTTCCTTGTGGATTCCAAAACTCCCCGGAGTGACCATCTATCTGATGGGGCTGCTTACCCTGGTGGGGCTGCAGAACAAAATGCAAAGTGAGCTGGTGTGGTGGCATCTGGAGACCCACAGTAGGTGGCTGTGATTTAAAAAACAAAAAACCCCCACCCAATCTTTCTTTCAAAAGGCTGCTTCTTGCCCTCAGGTGTTAAACAGACGGAAATTCCTTCCCTTTTCCTGTTAATTGGAAGAACTAGATGTTTCTTTTCCGGGATTGAAAGGGGAAAAAAAATCTTGCCTGTTGGTAGAAAATGTAGCCTGTTAACTGGCCAAGTTCCTGCAGCAGTGTCATCCCTGCTCTCGCTGGCACTGCTGTCCTGGCACTGGTGGGGAGCACAGAGCGAACCTGGAGCCTGCCTTTGCAGGGAACTGGGTGCAAGCAGCACACTGTTCAATCTTAGTGAACTGTTCAGGGTAATTAATCTCTGTTTAAACCAAATTAATTGAATAGCTGCATTTAGTTGTGAGAACAGTTCTATCCCCACAGCAGAGGAAATGGGTTGACCCTTGATTTTTTGACTTCTGGGACCTTGCCTGAAGTAACTGTGGGCAGGTGTGCTCTGATGTCCTGCTGCTCACTTGTCCCCAGTGTATTTATGGCTGTCAGTAGGTGCCCTGGTGTGCTGCCCTTGGTCAGTCAGGAAAGCTGCTCTGTTTGCATTGCAGTTCGTTAGGGTTTAACTCCAGCCAGCAACCACATCTCACACAGTCACTTGTTCACTTCCCTACCAAAAGGGTAAAAGGCAGGAAACTTGCAGGTTGAGAAGAAGACAGCTTAACAGGGAAAACAAAAGCTGAGCATGGAAGCAAAGCAAGAAATTTCCTTGGGCAGGCAGGTGTTCAGCTATCTCCAGGAGAGCAGGGCCCCATCACACGTAACAGTGACTTGGGAAGACAACAACTACAACTGTCCTCCCCTTTCTCCTTCTTCTCCCCACTTTGTATACTGACCATGATGTCATATGGTCTGGAATCTCTCTTTGGTCACTTGGAGTCACCTGTCCCCCGGCTGTGTCTCTTCCCAATTTCCCTTGCACCTCCAACCTCCTCACCAGCATATCAGTACAAGAAGCAGAGAAGGCTTTGGCTGTGTGTAAGCCCTGCTCAGGAATAACAAAAACTTTTCTGTATTATCAACCCTGTACTCAGCACAAATCCAGAACACAGTCCCATACTAACCACTGTGAGGAAAATTAACTCTACTTCAGCCAAAACCGGCCCATTGTTTTACATGTCAAGTTCAGCAAATGCTTCTTTAGTTTTTCACATGCTTCTCTTCCAAGTGAGGAAGGGTTTCTGGATCCCCTCCAGGCCAGCGTTACTGTGCTGTCTGGCACTGCTCAGCCTGTTGCAGTCGGTTTGCACAAGGCAGCTCCGGACTTGCTGTGCTATGAGAAGTACCAGATAACACCTGGCCATCCTCGAGGTCAGTTTGGAGGTGTGCAGTGACCTGGCCACCAGCTGTAGCTATTTGCCCCGATTCCTGTCAGATCGAGGCAGTGGTCCTTGGCGGGCAGGAGCTTTTCTCCACGCGTTAATAATGTAGCGATTGCCTGGCCCCCTGTGGGTGGGGAAGCGATCGCTGGAGAGCATCCCCGCGACAAACACAAGTGCTGGCACGGAAAAGTAAACGAGAGAATTGCTTGAAGTATTTTTAGCCGCTTCTAATGTCATTTAGCAACTGGAAACAGCGGGGGGGGGGGGGGGGGGGGTGGAGCTGGCAGTGTGCGAGTTGCCCGCAGGCCACCGAGGAGCGCTGGCGGCGGCTCCCGGCTGAGTCACGGCTCCGGCCGCCCTGCAGCTCGCCCGGGACGCCGCTTTCTCCGTCCGTGCGAATGTGCAGCGCGGGGTTTTGTTCGGCTGCAGCGGCGCTCCGTGTCCTAGCAGCCGGCAGCGTGAAGCATGTGGTTAGCAGCAACTGCTCGCAGTGGTCCGGGCTGAGTGGGAGTATCGTTTTCCTTGGCAGACACTTCACAGAAAGTTCTGTTTTTTCTGCCAGAATAAGCAGTCATTACGTTCCATACAATTCATAGTCAAATTATTATCTATTGTTAAAATTGCCTTAATTATCAAATGTTTCCTTAGACATGTAGCTGTTTTTTAAGAGGCTGAATAGGCGTGTGTACATTGTGCAGAAGGCCTGTGAGCTGCACAATGTTTTCAGTACTGTTTTGTAGTTTCAGGGAGATTTTCTGTGGCTTTCGTATGTCAACAGGCATTTTATTCATACTGAAACAGCAGCAGAGCAAGGCCAACACGACAGCGAGGCGCTGTTTTGGGTCTCTGCATCTCCCCTCTGCCGTGGTATTTCCTTGGTACCTCTGGAGCCAAGGAAGTTCAGGATGAAGCATCACTGATGTGTATGTCAGATGGCTCTGATGGGACAAGGTTCCAGATGAGCATTTTCTGTCTTGGAGGTGCAGGTAGCATCTGCCCAATAGGGCCTGGAACTCTGTCAGGAGGCTGGAAAGGTCCCAGTTCCTTGAGATGGTGTTGTTTTCTGTGGTCTTAGCCTGCTCTTGGTGTGCAGACCCCACTGTCCTGGTTCTGTGCCGTGGGTTTCCAACCCTGGGACCCGCATGGATGGGGAAGGACTGCCAGTGCTTCTCAAGAGGTGTCAGGCTGTGGTTCTCATCTCCTGTTTCCTTCACAAATAGCCATTCCCATGGACTCTGGATGTGAGTGTGTGTTGAGTTGCACAGGCTCAGTCCTTGACATCTCCTGCAGGTGTAGGTAGCACCAGGCACCGGGATGGAGCGTCAGGATTTTTCAGTTTTCAGTCTGCTGCAAAATTCTTTGCCTCCTTCCAGAAGAAGAGCAATCCTCAGGGACCTGATTACTTGCTTTTGATTACTAGCCTTTTTTTTTTTTTTTTTTTTTTTTTTTTTTTTTTTTTTGGGAGGGGGAAGGAAATTCTTGTTAGCCAGAGAGGTCAGGATATGTGTCTCCTCGCCGGCGGCCAGGCTGAGACTGAGCTGCCAGTCCCGGTCTCCCGGGCAATAACCTCCTTGCATTCCTCACATTCCTCCTGCTTTCTCTTTCTTTTGAGATTATGAAGATAACTTCCTTCTCCCATTGCTAAGCAATGCAAGGACCCAGTAAATTTCCCTCTTGTTCCCTAAATTACCTTGTGTGCTCCAAGATGCCCCATGGCAAACTCTTCTGGTGCCTTGAAAGGTGCAGTTTGTGCTCTTCACTCAGGAAGAAAGCTGCTGTGTGAATTCTTTTATTTTTTAATTGCCAAGTGTTTTAATTAAAAAATATTACTACTTTGTTGTAGCCAGTCTTACCTGCTTCCTGGTTTGTTAAAGAAGTGTTTCATGAAACTATTTTGCTTTTCTAGGAGAGATTTTTGTGTTTTTCTTTGCCTGTGCAGAGTACGTGCAGCCTACAGAGGCTGTGGCTGAAGCACCATGTTTATACCAGAGAATTTTCTTCTTGTTTACATCTTTCTGGTCCGGGAAAGGTGCTCAGATTAAAAATAGCATGTTGGGAAGAGGGGACCTGGTGAGAAAGTGTTGCAGGCTTTTTCTTTGCAGAGCTGGTAGCAGCCATGTGGTCTGTTGGCAGGCTTTGCCCCATGAGGATGTGGCTGTGGTAGTTTTCTTGGGATGGTGGTTTCTGTTTGAAAATGGCCGTGGCTGGCACAATCATCTTCCCTGCTAGCTCATGCCTTGCAGTCTGTCACCTCTCATGTTTCTGTGGGTCCTTGGAGAGGAGCTAGGTGAGATGGGGTGGTGTTCCTCAAGGGCAGCAGTGCATCACCTCACTGGCAAAGTATTTGAAAGGATGGAGATAGTGCTGAAAAAAGTATGTGTGGGGCTACCAGCTGATGGGATCAATCTTAATTAAGGGCTACTCAGTGATGAGTTTAATGTGAAGTTAGAACTATAGTACCCCTTTCCCAATGTAATGCATTGCCAGATTCCCCACCTCCCCAAAAACACTCTTGAGAAATACTTTTTTTGTTGTCCATCTTCTAAGCAGAGAAGTAAAATCTGTTAGTTTCCTGTCTTTGTACTCCTGTTTTCTGTGGCTTGCACAACCCGTGGATGATGGACTTGGATTTGTGGGAGTTCCCTGTCAGGGATTTCTCTCTCTGCAAGCTCTGGTGTTGGAAAGGTATGTGGATAGTGGAGAGGAGCTATCCTGAGCAAAGGATTTTGCAGGAGTATTTCTCTTAATGTTTCCAATTTAGAAGCTGAGAATTGTCTGGATTTTAAGCAAATTCAGATGGGAACAAACAATGATGAAATGTTTAAAATATGTTTGAACATTTTTGTGGGAATAGGAGCAGTTCTTACACAGGCGAGGCTGCAGCTTTCAGGAGGTGAAAATATGTGGCCCTTACACATTGTCAGCATTGTTAGTGTCTTTTTTTTTTTTCCCCTTCTTTTTCCTTTTTTAAAAAAATGCTCATAGGAAATTGGCTTTGGTAATTGAGTTTCTACAGAACCACAACATCCAATAGCTGTTCCTTTCTAGGGGTCACCCTTAGGTTAGTTTAAGTAATGTGCAGTCAGTTTAACCTCTTGTGGTTTGTAGTGCTATTCTAGAAATTACTGGTGATTTGGGGTGTGTTAGAGTAACAACTTCACAGGAAAACCCCAAATGTCAGGGTGTCTGGTTTTCAGAGAGCTCTGACCGCTTGCCTTGTGAAAACCAGGCACCTCGAGGTACGTCCCTTCTTGCATTGGAAAATGCAGTTAAAGCCTTTATGGCCTGTTGACTTTCCTTTTGAAAGAAGCTGAAATAACTCTGGGTGATTTGTTTGCCTACACTGACTTATAACATCCTCCTGCTTGGAAGCACCATGCAGAACCTGTGCTGGATGCTCTGTGTTGGGTCACATTGCCCTGCGTGGCACTGATGGAGGAGCAGCAATGCTCTGGACCCCCAAATCCCGGGGTTTAGGGGATTTGCTGGCAGCAGAGGGCCAGCTTTAAGAAATTATGAGCTGGGGCTTTAGCTTTGTAGCCTTGACAGTTTGGTATAAAAAGCTCTGTGTTGCAGGATGTGATGACAGGGGGTGATAAATCACTCTTGGCTGGTACTACAGGTTCTAATAATGGTGTTTTAAAAAGATTACATGGGTTTTAATACAAACTTTTTGCTTCTTTGTACTCTCTTCTTTTTAAAGAGTTGAGCCTGTTTTGATTCAGCATTCTTGGAACATAAAGACGGAGCCAGGATTTTTACTGGGTTGAAATGCAGTTTTTTGCTTGTCCTACAAACATGAGGATCTTGTTTGAGTGTCTTTTATAGCCAACAGGCTGGCAGTGTCCTCTTTGCAAGGGAGCTGGCTTGTTTGTTTGTTTTATAGGTAACTTTGCCCCACAGAAGATTAAAGAGCAAGCAGCTTCACCCAGTTGTGGTGAGTGCTGCTATTGGAAAGAAATTAGTGATAAGGAGAGCCATGCAATAAGGAGGTAAATAACCTTCTGCACCTTCCTTGACTTTCCTTGGCCCATTCCCATGGGAGGGATGGAGCATTTATGTGATCAAAGAAGCGGGTGCAATTACAAGCCTGATGGAAAATCAATCCCTTGCCAGCTATGTATGGGTGCCCAGGCGGGCTTTGCCTTTGCTCTGAATAGTGTGGGCTGGATTTTTTTTTGTGTACCTGCCAACCTTAGGGTTTCTAAAGTGTGGTGGCCAGGAGTTCTGGGGGAGCACAGGGTGCCTGGTGAGCCAAGGCAGTGAAGCAGTAGTGCCCATGTCCCAGGGCAGATGCACTGGGAGCAGCTGGCACACACCCGGTGTGCAGATCAGGGGTCAGAGTGGTGCTGCTGGTTTAGTTTGGACTGGAGGAAAATAAACAGGCTTCCTCCTGAGTTTTGGCTCCATTTAGAGACAGAACCGAGTGTGCCACAGGGCCATACGCTTTTCTTCTCGGTGGGGGGAAAAATGGCTTTAATAGCTTCTGCTAATGATTCAGCGCTGCTTACATAATAATTGTGGTTCACTTTCATTAGCTCTCATAATGAGATTGCTTTCTTCCAGTGCAATCACTTGCTGGTTTGGTTTTACATGCTCCTGCCTCCCTGCTCCCAAGCACGGCAGTGGGATGAGGAGGGAGTGCAAGGACTCTGTGCCTGGCCTGGCCTCCCTTCCCCAGCTCCGGGCACGGAAGAAGGCTCACAACTGCGTACTGGAACAGAGCGGAGGTGAAGGGGTTTTGTACTGCTGGGGCCCAGGTGGTGGTTTGGAGCATCATGTCATCTTAGTGGAGTTGGGTTTAAATCCATTTTGTGTGAGGTTCTCTCATCTTCATTCTGAAAACTCCTGGGCTTACCTGTTTGTGAGGGAGGGAATACAGTGACCTGCTTCCACCCACAGGAAGAAGCCAGGTCCTTTCATCTCCTAGTTCCCACCATATCAGAAGCACTGATCCGTGAGAGTGGGTGTGCATCACGGATATTGTTTGTAGCTGCTGCAGCCTAACCTTGATGTCGCACTTATTTGCATTCCACGTGTGAGTAATTGTGAGTGGTGGTGATGCTCCCCATGCTGCAAGTGCTGCCTCCTGCAGCACCCAGCTGCTGTGTCAGGGAGCTGCCTGAGTGCCGCGGGATGACATCCACTGCTGAGCTCTTCAATTAATGATGTCCCTCTGGGGAAAACACAATAGCCTGAGTGCTACCTTTTGAAAAGGTAAGGCTGGCTGTTGTTTGGTTGGGTGGTTTTTTTTACTTTATAGCATAGTAGTGGGTGCGAGGACGTGGCTGACCCTGGCACAGCGCTGGGCTGGAGCAGAATGGGTCGCCATGGAGCAGTGGGTGCTCATCCAAGAGTGCCATGGGGAGCGTGGGGGTCTGTGTGTGTGGCTTTGCAGATGTCCTGGGGGATGTATGCCCTCTCCCCTTTGGCTGCAAGTGACCTCTTTAGAAATACGTCTTTGTTGCCACTGGTAGATTAACGTCTCCACTGCTGGAGGGTCCTGAGCAGAGGATGATTTGATCTTCTTTGCCTTTGTGAAACAAAAAACTTTGATGGGGAGGTTGGGAAAAGTGTGACTGCTTTTGGCCATGTGGCTTCTGCTAATTAACATGAGTTAATTTGGCCTGGTTGAAGAGCTGTGGCTTGGTGGGTAGGGGAGGCTGGAAGAGATGGGGCTCAGGGCTACTCAGCCCTGTTGAATCCAGTCCACCAAGGGAATCCTGGTGCAGGCGCCTCGCTGGTGAAAACTCCACATAACTCAGCCCTCCGCATTATTAAAGGCTCCTTTATACCTCTTCTTGCTGTAACTCCTGTGAGAACAGCCAGCCTTTTCAGCAGCCTTCCTTATGGGGAAAGTTCTGTGAGGGGAGCAGCCTGGCTGGCACAGTGCTGCTCCAAACCAGCCCTGGAGATGCTGTTGAAGCAGTCTGGGAGCAGGCAAAGGTGCCAGGCGAGCCTGGTGCTCCTGTCCAGCCTTGGCAAAACAAGGGATCTGTGCCTGCTTGCTGCCCAGCTTGGCTCAGTGGGATCCTGAAAAATAGTTGTGGAAAGTAGGGGTTAAATTCTAGGTATCAAAATATGCACAAAAGGTTAAATGAGACTTCCTCCTTGTCAATGAATTATGGCTTGAAAATATTTGCATTCTTTCCTGAAAGATTTAGGAATAATTATACAGCACTCAGGGGCAAGGCATTCCCAGATAAACTTAACAACTCTATAATTTGTACTCGAGGCAGGGTTTCCTGTAAATGATAGCTTTGTTTAATTTTACAATACTGCTTCCAAATGTTTGCTGACTATGAATTGCCAGCTGAACTGGACTTGTGAATCTGGAAGAGTATTTATTTGTTTGTTATTGCAGACAGTAAGAGCTGCTGTGTTAGGCTAAAACTTGGCATTTCCTTTACAAGCTGTAGGCATCTCTCCCCAGGTGGGTTTGGTGCAGTGGGCAGCTGATGTAGGGTGTGAACAGCTTTCCAACTTCTCTATACAAAATTCTTGAGCTTCTCTAGGATCTCCTCCTGCTCTGCCTTTCTTTTTCTGGGGTTGGGAAAGGAACACTGCAGTCGCAGTGCACATACTTTATTTCCATTACTCAAAGCTGGAGTCATGCATAGTTACAGCCAAAGACACTTCAGCAGCTCTGGGGATAACAAGATAGCTGACAGACTGGAATGCGGATTTATCAGGGGTAAAAACTGGCAAAATTCCTTATTTCTGGTTCTTCTTTTTAAATAGGCCCTTCATGCTCCTGCTGCAAGAGCCCACCACATATTTAACCCCTTGTGTTCTCCTAGCTGGGTCAAGGGATGAGCACTGGCACTTGCCCATTTTTCTTTTGAGATGAAATTGCTCAGTCCCAGATAGTTCCTAGGTGCTGTTTTCAAACTGCAAAGCTCTTTAAGAAGCGCTTTCAATGGGTTTTTATTTTAAAGGGCAAGCCTTTGCACCAGATGTCTGTCTGAGTGACCACAGAATGTAAATTTTACTGTGTGTTGCCTTTGGACTGACAGTTTGGGAGACCACTGGGCAGTTAACATAGGCAGATTGTGCCATGAAATGTGCTTCCTTGGATTTGATTCATATTAATTTATTTCAAAGCAAATCTCTTTATTGGCTGCTTCAGTTTCATTTTGCTGTAGAGCTACTTTTACTGTGCCTTTGCTAGGACTTAGCTAGGACCTGGAAATACTTATATTGCTATGAGAAGTAGGTCATGTTCAGCTCCATGGATTTTCAGTTTTATATATATATATATATATATATATATTAACATTTCATGACATTAAGCAATTTCTTTTTGGGGAAACAAGTTATGGCAGAAGGAGCACACTTGGAAGTTAAATAGATTAAGTGAAATCCCTCAATTACAGGAGGGGACATTCAGAAGACAAGTCAGGCAGTTCAGGGAAGGAGTTTCAAGTTAAAATTTAACTTTCCCCAGTCTTCCTTGAGCAGTGGTGCAGAAAGACCTGCCTGCAGCCAGCCCAGTGGAGCCTGGGCTGAGAGCTCTGACATGGCTTCTGCAGGGTGGATGGATTTAGAGCTGGTGGTTGTGCCTGTGGTTGAGAGTCTTGACTGGCTGGGAATGAAGAGAAATTGACTTTTTATTGGAAAAGGAAAGAATTGCTCAAGGATTGCAAAACATTTTGTTTTGGAAGAAATGTCATTGTTTTAAAATAGCACAAGAGCAGGAGGGGAGCTGTCCCTAAGCCTGTGGGAGTCTGGGAAATCTTCTTCTTACCTGGGGGCTCAAGTGAAGCTTCAAGGCTTAAGTGTTAGCTTGGACTTTTGTCTGAGTGTGGCTAGGCTGGAGGGCTACACTTCTCTCATTCCTGCCTCTTCCTTTGGTGGTGTAAGGATGGGGAATGTTATTTTTCTATTTTAAGCAGGAGGGATAGAATTTAGAAAGGGAAGTAAGTCTTGGCTTTTGGACGAAATTGCTGATGGGGGGTGGCCAGCACTTGGTCTCTCATGGGATAGTTGCTGGCTTCAGATTTTCTGCCCTGTGTGTCCTTTCTGCTCCCTGCATTTATCTCTTTGGCTGAGCCCCAGGCACATGGATTTGAACCAGCAGGGCCATCAGTGCTTTGCTTGGCCTCTTTTGTCTGGGTGCATCCCAACAGCGGGAATCTGTCACAGCACAGTCATCCACTGCAGACACCCAGCCCATATGGATTTGCCACAGAGGGCAAATCTTTGGCAAACCTCCTGCCAAAGCCTTCTCAGCCTTGCCAGGATCTCCCCATAGAGCTGGCAGGTTGCTCAGTGCCTCCCCATTGCAGGGGCTGCCCATTGCTCCTCCAGGCTTTCTTTAGCTGCAAACTTTATTTCATGGAGTATTTTTGCTGACGGAGGGTGCCAGGACACAACAGTGGCTGTGGGGAGGGAGGGGAGCTCCTCTTCCTGCTTCAGAAAGACTAACACAACTGGTAAATCCATCCCATCCTTCTAATCAGCCATCCATCCCCTCCCTGGGGCTCACAGTGCCAGGGCTCTTTGTCTTCCTGCTGGTGGATGTCTATGGTCCTGCCTGGGAGGTGGATGGCAAAGCTCCAGTTTGCAGTCCCTACTCCCCCCAGATTGCTCAGGGCTGTACTTAAGAAGACCAAGTAAACCCCTTTTATGCCTGCCAGCAAAACCTCAGTGCAATTGTCCCCTGGTGCAATTGGGTGCTCTCAGCCCAGTGTGTTGTTTTCCCATTCCACCAAAGCTGTTAGCACAAGCCCAGCTGCTGTTCAAGACAGGGGGTCAAAGTTGGGGTCTGCAGGTGGACAGTCTGTGCAACACCAGGGCTGAGGCATCTCCCAAACTTTTTTTCCAAAATACCTGAGAAAATGTGACTCTGTGCCATGTTCCCATGTGGAGCAGCAATGAGAAGGCACATGCTTACACTGTGAAATGTGTTTGGGAGGAGGGCAGGGAACTCAAAAAGCTTTAATTTTCAAAGGTTGGAGTGGCCTCCTGCACTCTCCTGTTGTCATCTGGGATGCTGCTGGCTCTCCTGGGAGGGATTTGCTCAAACAAAGGTGGCAGCACAGAAATTGGCTTGGGAATTGTTGCAGGGATGTTTGGATTTATCTGTGCTGTGATGAGGAGGAGGAGTGCCTGTGTGAAACAGGCGGCAGATAAGGCTGGTGTTCACAGCTGTGCCAAGGAGAGCAGGAAAGATAGGGCGTTCTGGAGAGGGGGAGAAGGAGGAATTCTTAATTTTGTGGTATCCTTATCTTAATCCTTTCTCCCCTCTCTTCCACCCTCCTTGCCTCGTCCAGGGTAGGTTAAACTACTCAGCCTCTCCTTTTCCACAAACACTGGCAGGCTGGTGGTTCCAGACCTGGGAATACATTGGGAGTCTGTTTTCAGCAGCGGGATGGGTTTTTGGACGTAGGTCGTGTTGTGCTAGCAGAACACAGTGCAGTGCTTGTGTGAGCTGGGTGGCTTCTGCAATGGATACCTGGCTGTTGGAAAAGTAACACTTGGTGGGAGTAGCAGTCAAGGGCTTAAAAGCACGTTTTTCAGGTCAAAAAATCTTACTTACAAGCTCAGCTGTGGGCTTAGCTCTGAGGTGTTTTGTGCAAGGGGAGATAAAGCAGGGAGGTAGGAGATGTAGGGAATGGTTCTGAACATCCCTGGAGCATAGGTTGTGCTCCTGTCCCAGTGCTGCAGCTCCTTGGGTGAGGGGACAGTGACCCCACTATTGAGATCTCTGAGCAAGTGTCCTGCCCTGTGCTTGGGCTTGGTACCTCTTGCCTCTCCAGGCACCATCCCCCTTTTTTTTTTTCTGGGGGATTGAACCTGGAGCTGTGCCTCTAGCTGGAGAGAGGATTTCCACTGACACCCTCCCTCTGTATGGTGGCTCAGTTTCAGGGTGTTTCAAAGGTCCTGGGCAAGTTGCACTTTGGTTTTTTGGCACTGGACGTCCCCTGCCTCCTGTTGTGCTGCTTATTTGCCTTTCTCCATGTGTTGCTTCAGCCTTGGCCATGTGTGTTTCTGGAGGTTTGTCTTATTTACATGAACAGTTCTCGGAAAGTTCAGCTGAAAAGCAGCTTTTTTTTTTTTTTTTTTCCTGGGAACAGCCAGGAACCACTAGTGTGTGATCTTTGTGTATAAAATTGCCTTTCTCTGATTATAAACAGTGGCCCTAGGATGGATGTGCGGTGGACCTGTTTAGATTTAAACCTGACCCACCTCCTCAATTTCAGTGCTGGCATCCCCTTTGAGCAACGTGTTCTTTCCTGTCTTTTTGCAGTAACACGTGGTGTGAGTTTTTTAACCTTTAAATTGGAAAGTCCTGTCAAATTGTGGTGTCCTGCTCTAGGCAGCAGTGTATGATTTTTTTTTTTAATGATTTTTTTTTTTCAGTGCAATATCAGATACACAGATTGTTCATTAATTTCCTGTGTGACCTTTCTTCCGATGGCCTGGCAACCCAAGATAACCTGATAGCCACAGAGAGGCTATTGCATGTCCCAGTTAGCCCCTGGGAAGCACAGATCTGTGTCTTGGTCCTGCATCTGCAATGGAAGAGCTGCTGCAAGATCAAGCTGTGCTGGCTCTCCCAGAACCCTTCATCTGGGTTTGTTTCCCCAGTCCTGCTTTGCATCAGATTGATGTGAGCTAATTATTTCTGAAACCCCTTTAATTGGTGGCTCTTTCTGATCCAGCTGTTTGTACAGTCATGAGCAGAGTGAAGACCTGGGGCAGAGCAGCATCACCTTTCTTCCCAGGAAGGCAAGCTGGATCAAGGGGTTGGTAGCATCGCTGGGGTCACTGATGAACCAAGAAAAGCCTCTGTGTGGCTTTGTGGGCAAGGCTGGAAAATGCAGCATTCCAGAAGCTTGCTGCTTTATTGCGTGTTCATAGTGTGCAGCTGTGTGCTGAGATGTAGCCTGGGTTGTGGCTGTGGTGCTCTGGCGAAGCATTTCTGGGGTGATGGCAGTGGTTCTTCCAGATTCCTGGAAAGCTGCTCTGCAGTGGAGTTGCTCACCTAGCATATTTGGCCCACTGTGGCCACTGGCTCGTTGTGGAGGGGCATTGCCTGTGTCTGGGTTGAGAAGGTCATCCTGTGCTGAGCTAAACTGGGGGGACAAACCAGGGAGCTGGAATTGTGGAGCAGCACAAGGGCTCTGCCTTCCCTCTGGTGCCGAAACAGTCTCCGTATTGCTATGAAAATGTCTTGTGGAAAACTTTCCACTTAGAACTGAAGTCTCATTTATGTCTGCCCAGGACCTGTTCTTGGACTGAATTTTATTTTCTAAGCAAATGAGACTTTCTGGTCCTTGAGGCGGCGGAAATAACTGCTCCACCAACTTGCAGCCCACCCGCCCTCAGGGGCCCGGGAGCCAGTGGGGAGTTTTGGCAGAGGAGATGGTTTGTTTAGCAGGAGCAGTGTAGGGCTTGAGTGGCACAGCTCTCTCAAACTTACTTTGTGAGCCCTCTAAACACTTGGTTTTCAAGGGACCTCAGCTCCCTGTTGCATGCTTCAGACTACTGCTGTGCTCCCACAGACCCCTCCAGTCACCCCCAGACTGCAGACTACAAACTGAATATGAAATGCTTAACAGGAGCCAGACTGCCTTGAAAAATGTGTAGATGCACAGTTCATTTGAAAAATCTGGCCTTTTGTGTATTTTATTTCTGGAGTCTCTTAACCTGCACTAAGTTTTTATGTTATCTGTGCTGTTACTCTGCTTGGCATGCTCTGCAGGCAGGAGAGGGGCATATTAATGTGGGCTTTTACATAGATAAATGTGGTTGTGGAGTACTACTGACACATGGAAATGTTGGTGGATGCTTAGAGAAGGATCAGCTGCTTTGTGATAGCTCTGTGCCAGTTCCCTCGTTCAAATATAGTTATGAAACCCAGTTGTAGCAAAGCATGTAGTAAAAAAACAAAAACGGGGGGGGGGGGCATATTTCTGTGGCTTAAAAATAAGAAAAATCAAACCCAAAACCGCACACACCCCTCCTTAGTAAAAGTTTTGCGCACATAGGAAACAAAGGCATCAGCATTTGCTTGTCAGAGCTAATAAAGTTTGCTTGGATCTTAATTTTTCTGCTTGATTTCACAAAGTAATTGAAACTTCCTTTTTGCTGCAAGCCCTTTTCCCCCCTTCTTTTCCCTCTTTTTTTAAAATATTCTTAAAAGAACATCTTTTGGTCAGTGAGTTGATGGAATTTTGCTCAGGAGGCAGGCGCAGTTTGAGTGTACTTTGCAACTGGTCAGTCAAAGCTTATAGGACAAATTACTTATGTCTGCAAGTCATTCCTCCAAGTTGAAAACCACCTAGACCAAATAAACCTTGAACTACAGGTTTTATGAGAGCTTTTGTGCATGTAAGTGAGGCTTTTGTAATCGCAGTGATCTGATAAAACCTTAAAAACCAGGGTTCCCATAAAGAAAATAGTTCCACTTGAGGTGATAAAAGCCACATCTGGTAAGCTTTGCTTGCTACCTCCTGATGACCTGTGAAACAGCAAATAGTCCCCGCCAGAGGAAGGGACACCAAACTACTGGTGCCATACCCTTGTGGTGGAGGGGATGCACCAAAAAACCAGTTGATAAGAGAGTAAACCCAACAGCCTTTGAAGAAGGAGCCTCTTCTGGCTCATCCTCTAGCTCACATTTGATATTCCACGACTACGGTGTCTTGCTGCTTGCCTCCTGGCTGGCAAGGCACAGGGAGATTCAGAGGTTAGGATAAGGAGGGGCCTGTGTAATTGAAAGCAAACAAACAGCTAAGACAAAGAAAGAAACATAAAACAGCAAACCCAAAGCCACAAATAGAAAACAGACTTTCCAGATTGATTAGTTCAAATTTGTTTATTTGATGTCCCTAAAGTTCGGGTTGTCACTCTTTTGAGGTGATTCTCCAATTTGGCAATATGTTCACCATGTGTTTGCAGATCAGTTTTTCACAAGAAAGACCCTGTTTTTTGGTGTGTTGTTGTTGCCTTAAACTTTGAATTGAAAGGGGGGTTGCAAGCTCCATAGGCTGATTTATAATTGTGACATTCAGGTGCTGCTTTTGAGGTAATTGCGTTCTGTTAAACTTTGATTTCATGGAGAATTTTCCTTGGGAATGTACTTAGTGATATGATGTGCTGCTGATTTGCCAGTTTTTTTCCCAGATGTAGGAAACTCTTTTCCCAGGTTTAGGAAACAGGTTTAGGAAGACTGATGCACTTACTGTCTTTGTAAATCAGTGGAGACCTGAAAAAGTCTGGGTTTACTTTTGTTTTTCAGGGTGTTTTGGACGGAGAGGTGCTTCCTATCTTTAGTAATAGATCATCAGTGCAGCTTTAACATATATATATATATGTGTGTGTGTATGTATATGTGTGTATAGATATATATGTATGCATTTTATAAGTTTGGCTTAAACACCCTCAAGTCCCCAGACAGAGGAATTACAGCTCCAGCCTATTAACTGTTGGCCGTTAATGAGTCAGGTCTAAATGCCTTGATTGTGCCTGAGATTTCTAAACTGAATCTTTGCATAACATTAGCATGGCAGGAATGCCTCCCAAGGACACACAAGAACTTCCAGGCCTTCCCATGCCTCTCCAGGAAGGAATAAGTACATTTTGGGTTGTACTGATACCATCTCTTGCCTTGGCGCTGTCAAAGCGGGTGGAAGCTCCCCGTTGCTCTGGTAGCCTGGCTCTGATGTTCTTTCACATCCAGGCACATTGTTTATCTTAACCAAGGCTTGGATAAACTTCCAAAATAAATGACTGTAGTAGTCCAACTCAGTCTGGTTTGGCATAGGTTTTCTGGAGTGACTCAAACGTTATAAATATGAAAGTAACGAGACTTCAAACGCCTCTTTTGGGCCAGGTTTTCAGAGTTGCCTCCTAAAGCAGCAAAGAGGAACCTTTCCTTGAAGAAAATCTTTGGTTTTTCCACTATTTAAACCCCCGCCCTCCCCGTTTCTCTTTTCATCTGTGCCCTTTGTTCACGTCTGCCTTCCTGATTAAGAACTAATCAGTGAAGATAGATTAGTCCGGGAGCATTGCAGCCCTTGGGACCCGCGCAGCTCCGGCAGGTCAGAGCCGGGAGGCACCGCGGGGTCACCGTCACCGCCGCGGAGGAGGCCGGCTGGGCCGCGCTCCAGTGACCGGAGGAATGCGGTAACAGGATTTAAAGGAAACGTACAGAACTAACGAGGATTAAGGCTAATTGTCCTGCGAGGGGCGGCAGGATGTGGCCGTGCGGGGAGCAGCTCTGTTCAACGCAAGGGGGGGGAAGGTCTGGTAGTTAGGGCCTTGTTGGTGGAGGGCGCAGGTAGGTTTTGGTTGGTTTAGTTGTTGTGTGGAGAAATGGAAAGTAGTGGATTGGAAACAAAAATAAAGTTGTGTTGCCCCTTAAAGACTTCAAGGCTGTTAGAGCAAGTATTTCTGCAGTTGGTGGGAAGCATCCTCCAAATGGCCGGTTCTGTTTGTGCTGGCTTTGCCCAGCTGTGGCTCGGTGCAGGGAGCCGATGTCCCCTGACTGCTCGTCCTGGGGCTGATGGGAGACTCTTGCTGGAGCACTTTGTGTGCCAGTGGGTTGTGTTTGGAGCAGTGGTGTGAATGCTGTTGGAGGTGTTTAGAGGACCCTGCCTTCCCTCATAGGTCAGGCTGGTTATCGGGTCTTGCAGAAAGGCCACGGGTATGTCCGAGCTTGAATAAGGGGGGGTTTAAGAAGCAAAAGCCCTCAGGCTTGATCCTCTGCAAGCCAGAATGTGTGAAATGCTGTCTGGAGCCAACCATCCATCATCAAGTGGTACTAGAGGACAGCCAGGACCAAAAAGAGTTATTCACATTGTATTTCTGTGCTTTGGGGCAGATCTTTCCCTGCCTGGAAGAAAGTCAAGTTTGCATGCATCCCAGCCAGAGGATGGAGAGTTGATGCTCTTCAAGGCTGCAGGACCCTCCAGAAAAAAACCCTGTTTATTTGCCTTGTGTCAAGGTGGGGTTGGAATGGGGTCTGCTGGACAGGGTGTGGGAGCACCAGGGGCCTGTGATTCTCAGCAGATGTGGATGGACAAGTTGACCAAAAGCAAACTCGTTCTTCCTTGGGCCTTGGGTTTTACTGTTCCTGATAGAAGCAGTCCAAAGCTCAGTTTTCTCACCTGTACAGAGGTGCCTTGGGTGTCAGTGGGGATATACAGAGACAGGGGAGGTGCCTGATTTCCCAACTGTTAGATTACAGCTGGAATTTGCCACACCTCAGCCCTTTTTGTTTATACTTCCAGTTATCACAAGTCCTGACCCCAAAACACCTAAGCGAGCAGTAATCTTTCAGAGGATGATGGGGTGTTTCTCCTTGGTGCGGATCTTGGGCTCGCTTTTGCTCCCTCCCTGAGTGGGATTCCCAGGGTCAGTGGGTGCTGTGGTGTGGGTGGCTGGTGGCATGCAGGGCACCAGGAGGAAGGAGATAAGGAGTTGGTGCTCTGGTCCCAAGTCCAGGCTGCCTGTGCTGTTGGGAAGAGATCCCTGCCATTGGCAGCTGCGTGGGACAAGGAACTCACATGGCTTTTGCTATCCAAGCTAGGGGAGTAAAAGCAGTCCTCCTGGCATGTCACTTAAGACTTTTGGGTGGCCCTGGCTGGTCCTGGCTATTTGCTGAGCCCCTGCATCCCAAGGCAGGGTAAAGGAGCATGTCCTTATGAGTGGAAAACATTGCCCTGCTTCTTCCCTGATATTTGTGTATTTATTCATACACTGCTCTTTAATATAGTTGCTTGCAGTTGGTCTTGTGCTTTTGTTTGAGTTTGTTTGGGTTTTTTTTTGTTTTGTTTTTCTTTTTTCCCTTCTCTTCTGTATGAAGTTGGTGTCAGAATTGCAGCAGGTTCTGCAGTGCCTATTTTGGTTCCCACAATAGGGAATTAATCTCTCTGGAAGTTCATTAACATCTCTCTTGTGTTCCAATTTATAGATTAGATTATTGTTTGTATAAAGCCTGAGATATTTTTTAAATTTTATTTTAAGTCAAAACCAGGAAATTGTGGCTGACTTCCATGAGCTTTGTTTCTTATTTGAGGAATTAAAAACATCTTTAGGTTTTGGGGTTTTTTAAAAAATTTTTGCTTGGGTCACAGCTGCCAGTTTGCATGCTTTTAGTGCTCTTATTGCTGTGGAACTCATGCAAATGGTAGCTCTGGTTTGTGTCATGGTGCATGTGTGGTTTTGCTTGTGCAAGCAGGAAAGCTTCACTTCTGTTGAGCCCCTGCATAGCTGATAACTGTGAAATGGGGGATGTTCAGGGGGTTTGGCCACACAGACACAGTTCAGTGCCTTAGGACAGTGGTGCTTGCCTTGAAATGTGCCAATGCCACCAGCTGGGAGAACAGTGGCTTCCCATGGTAGTGCAGCTGTCAGCTGAGGAGATCTGTCTTACCAAGTGCCTCCACAGAGCCATGAATGTCTTACATCCTTTTTAGTTTCTTTTGTGATTTTTGAAGGTGTTTGTCCCACTTAAGGCATGATCCTCAGAATCACAAGGATCATCTACTGCCAGATCTGGGACTTGCCAGCAGATGACCAGTCTGCTGGCACAAATAGGTGAGCCTGGCTGCATCTCACAAAAACCTACTGTGTGGCTCTGAAATGTGTTTTTGTGCATTGACACTGGAATCAGCTGTGTTTGAAAAGGAAAAAATTACTGGAGAAGTGTTTGCCAGTGGCATATCCCTGCTTTTTCCTGCCTGCCTACGTGTGGTGCCACCCAGCTTTGGTGTCAGCATCCCTGGAGGTGCTTGGTGGAGGGTCTAGGGCATGCAGAAGGAGAAGGGCCAAAAGTAGTGGGAGGAAATGTTAAGAAGGAAAAATATTCCAGTTTAAATGACATTGATTGTGATGGAATCAGTTTTGATCAGAGGCTGCTTTCTTTTGGCAAATGGCTAAAAGCTTTAGGGCAAAAAAAAAAAAAAACAGGCAGTTTTTTTGGCTTTGTTTTCCCTTCTCAAGGGGGAATTTGAGAGGGAAAAAAAGTCTCACAACAAAAGTAACTGTCTCTCAGCCAGATCTCTTCTATTTGCTATTACTTGTGCCTGAGGCTTTAGTAATTCTGTGTATTTGCTGTTCCAAATGGATTCTCTTCCCTGCCACCCCTTTTGCCCCCTTTAATTGCATGAAATTATACTTGGTGAGGTTTTTTGGATAACTCTGGCAAAATCTGCTGGCCAATCTCTATTGAATTTTGAAGTCTGATTGCTGGCTGTGTGCAGCTTCTTTTTCCTGTGACTTTTTCCCTTAGGTAAAGATAAGAGTATTGGGCTGCAAGTACTGGGGTTTTTACATGTTCTTTGGTAGCTGATAGAGGGGCTCAGTCATCCTGGAGGTGGGTTGGTCTAATACAGGTATCCAACCTCCTCACCAGAGAAGTGAGAAAAAAACAACAGTAGTTTTCAGCATACCTTGTCCCTTGTATAACACCGCTCACTTAGTGCATGTAGGCAGAGACATGTTATGAAAACTACTTCATCTCTAAAGAATTTAGTGATAATAAAGAGAATTTGCATTTCCTAAGTTCTCACTCAGAGATACCAAGGAGGGCTTTTTGGTTTTGTTTTTTTAATTAAGAAACAACTCTTGGTTTTCATTGAAGGTTTCTATCTTAGCTAGAGCCAGGGAGAATCCTCTAGTGAGCCAGAGTTATTTCCTTTTCAGATTTGCTTAAATAATAAGTTTAATTATGTAATACTTTAATATTCTTTTTTTTCCCCTTGCCTTATTTGTATATGCAGGTCTTTGTGTGGTTTCTCTCTCTTTTGATGTTTACAGAAATGTATTATCTTCATCTGTCTGATTTGTGTTTGGTGTGCCACTAATTGACTCAATATCCTGTTTGTTGGAATGAAAGCAGGCTCTATCATGGCATATTTTTCCAGGGTGTAAAACCTTGCAGTATTTGGGCCACCCTGTCGGGTAGGAAATTGTTGGCTATGCTGTGGAAACGAAGCAGTGATGGTATTTTTCCTCAGGTGAGCTGGGTTTTAGCTTTTAATGAACTCTTTAAACTTCACTGAAGGCAAGATCCTGCATCCTTCTTGCTTAGACATCACCTGCAAAGGGCAGAGGCCCCGGCCTACATGTACTGTAGAGAGTTTTTGGGTTTGGTCCTTGGGGTCTTCCACCTGAACCTCTCCATTGCCGCAGTTTGAGAGCTGGGCAGGAGGGGATCTCCGTTGACCAGTGATGCTTCTCTGGGCTGCTATGGAGAGCAGAGACAGATCTTTGTCTTTTTTGGGGGGGCTGAAGAGCTGGGTTAGGAGTGTGGAAAGGGCTTTCTTGGTCTGTCCCTGCCCAGGAGGGATAAAATCACTCCAGTTGACCTCAGCAGACAGCATTTACCCAGACGTGGTCCTTCAGGGACTGGTTCTGTCATCAGGTCCAGGATGAGCTTTGCAGTGGTTATTCGGACCTGGGCGGGTGGATGCAAGAGCCCTCTTTGTGTCCTAAGTTGCTCTTTCCAGTAGAAAATTAAGCCAAATGCACATTAAGAAACTTAATGTACACACATGAATATAAATCTCTCTTGTTCTCTGCACTCCCTTGACCCTCTTGGCAGTAAATTTGGGAACCCAAAGCTGTCAACAAAGCAAAATGGAAAAATAGAAGCCAGACAGACCTCGGCTGTATACGATATTTTAAGTAACTGTAGGTACACGCTATGGAAATAATTAGGATTATTTGTTGTGTTGAAGGGAGGTATGTCACTGAGGTATTGTGTGCACTGCCATTCCACTGCCTGCAAGATGGATTAGCAGCTGAGTTAACAGATGCAGTAAAGCTCAGCTGAAAATAGTTCACTGTTGTTAAGCGTAGGTGAAAGGGCTTTGGTTTGGGTATCAAAGAGTATATTTTGACTGCTTGACAAGTTTGCAGAAAAAAAAAATCATTTTACTATTATAAGCTTTCTCTGTGAGTCTGGGGAATTTTTTGTGCCATTAGAGTAATCAGCAAAAAACTGAAATGCACATTGATTAATAACCTAAGTGGAAGTGCAGGGGAAACAAGTGGCTTTAGCATTAATAAGGCAAATAAAACATGTATATAAAACAGTTGCTAATTGGGTGGGATGTTAAATATGCTGCATACTGGCTCATGGTGCCAAAATGTGGTACTTCCATAACCCTACTAGTCAGCTTTGGGAGCTGACTACATAGTGAAGATGTCTCCTGGCTTAAAAATCCTGGGTGGTTGGGAAAAAAGGGTTCAGGTGTGGATGAGAATCCACCATGGTTGAATCCAGGACGAAGATGATCTGTGACTGTGAAAGGGCTGGAGCCCCATGCCTGGATGGAGAGTGGTGCTGGCTGCTGGCCTTCATGGTGAAGACCTGAGTTAGGGAACATGGGGTGTGCTCTCTCTTTTGGTGCTTTTTCGGTGTGAGATCCCAACAGGAATTACTAATGTTTTGAGGAGAGAAGGAGAAAAAAAAAGCTGACTCTGGTTGCATGAGCCTTTGGAATGGAAATGGGAGATGATTGACATTGGAAGATGGGGTATGTTATTTTGTGTCTGGTGATAGATGCAGGGAGGCTGCTGCACAAACTGCTTCTCCTGGAAGTGTGTAATTGAAATAAGGGTTTGGGATGGTTGTAACACGATGCAGTCAGGAGCATCGGGGGAAGTGCAGCCCCAGATGTGCCAACCTGGTTTGCCCTGCTCTGGTCAGAGGGTGCCAGCAGCTCTTCATCGTTTGCAGGATGTGAGCATAGGATTCTGACTCTGCTGCCTGTGGTGGATGTGTCACCACTGTTAGCAGGACTTCAATGCTGTTTCACATCCCTTCCTTCCTGGCACGCGACCATCTCCACAGGAGTATTCTCCCCAGTAAAATAAACACAAGGCCGACAGCAGCACAGCTTTAAAGCAAGTGGAGAATACTGACCACCCAGTGAAAAAGGGGAGCTCTGATAAGAGGCATCAAATAAGAATTCAAGTTTGCTGCTTCTGCCAGGAAGAAAGCATATCTTGAAGTAGCTTGTGTCTGTGACAGCCAGGGAGGAAGTGGCAGTGCTGCTTTGGGGGTGCAGTGTACCCCAGAGACAGATATTTTTTCCTCCCTTTGGTGTTCACAGCTTAGTGTAATTTCACCTGGAAATAGTTAAATGCCAAGACTCTGCATTTTGCTAGTGCTCTTTGTTCGCAGGTATCTAACAGCAGTGTAAGCAGTGATTATGCTGTGGCTGTGCCAACATCCTGTAGGGATTGCATACAGCAGCACCATAGATGGACAAGAACTTGGGTCCATTCCCAGAGGTGCTGAGCATCCCCAGATCATTTTGTAGCCAGGAAAAGGGGGCATTTTTGGTATTTTGGGTAAATCAAAAGTGACTGGGTTGAGTGGACAGTTCAGTAGCTGTGTCTGTCTCATTGACTCCACCGGAGTCAATCACAAGCTCATGCTTTTCTTTCTTCTTGCCCTTTGCTGTTGTGAGGCCGGAGCAGCGGAGCTGTGCTCAGGGGTGATGCTAGTGTTTCTTGTCATCTTTGTTGGGGGTTTTGTAAAGCCTCAGTAGCATGTCAATTATATATGATGGGTGGAAGCCTAATATTCTGTGATAATTAGAAGGCAAGTCTAGTGTGAAATTGGATTAGGGTCCGGCATTACAGTCCGGGATTCCTTTGGTAGTTGGTTCAGAGGAAGTCATAAAACCCCTTTAAAGATGACACAGGCCCGTGTGTGCTAGAGGGGAGAGGCAGAGCACACGGCTGAAATGCTGTCCCCACTTTCAGGCCCTCAGCAGTGCTTGCCTCTTGCTCCTCCACCACCCAACCTTCCCCCAGACTGATTTCTCACATGGGAGCAAAGTCCAGCAGTAACGTCTCAGACCATAAACCACTTCTGGCTTGTTTATTGAGCTCCAGTGAAGGGCTGGGCTGTGTGGGGAGCCTTTTAATGAAATACCCACTCCCCACCTCCCAGTAAACCACTCCTGAAGCTTTAGCTAGTTTTGCAGTTATCTGTCCTTAAGTATGAACTTGGTTAAGGCGAGGAGAAGCAGGCTGGGAAGACATGCTAGACGTCCAGAAATAGCACTTTGAAAAGGTCTGGTTTGGTAACCAGAACTGCTTTTCAGTATCATATCCCTGAGTTTGCACTGCCTACTTACTCATTTGATGAAAATTTGTTTTTCAACACATTGCGAAGTAGTTACTTGATTTGGAAGAAACTGTGTGCCTGGAATCCGCTAAATGTGGTGTTTCGGTAATGGTTTAAATCATACATTTGCAAGATTACCTTTCTGAGTGCATTTGCTTGGATGTACAGATGGTAACATCATATACCATCACATTTCTGTCTTTAAACAACCACCTCCATATCCCAGAGGTATGCTGTTAACCAGCCAAGGAGCAAGTATCTTCCATAATTTTTGGTCCCTCATTTCTCTCTCTGTACTCATATGTATCATAAAATAAGGAAAAGTCTTGCTGCAGCAGGCCATGAGAAAGATCTGCAAATCCATGTCAAGCTGTGGTGATGGTGTACATATGCAGTAGATATTTGGAGTCAATCTCTGCTACTTGAGCTCTTTTTGCCATGGAGCCCACTATGTGATGATTGCACACCCTGCCGAACAATTCAATAAAAAGCCAAACTTGAAAGGAGGCTGTGACAGAGTTATGTTTTTGCTCTGTTCACATGGTGATAAATTACAAAAGCTGCCGAGGTTTTCACACTCAACAGTAGATGAAGAGTTGCCTTGTATGGGCATTGTTTGATGAGTTTTGACTTGGGAAATAATTATTGCTGAATGTACCCTTGACAGCAAATGCACACCATGAGCATTCTCTACATAATATACATAAACATTAGATCTCTGCTAAGTATGCCTAAATACACATATTTTTCACTTGTTTTCTTTAGAGGAGTTGACTGCCAGTTTGACAGAGTGTTGGCTTTGATCTTGGCTCCAGGTTGGTGTTTGGGTGTGCAGAACTGGTCCATGCTCACATGGCACTCTCCAGTCTTCATCCCTTCCATTCCCCTGGTTGTAGCACCATGGTGTTTGAAAGCTGTTTGATGATGTCTTGCATCAGGGTCTGTCTGCATGGGTTGAGTCCTGTGGATGGATCCTGCATGGATCAGCTCTGCTAGCAGATTTAAAAGGCCAGACATGGGATTTTTCACATGCTGTGCCAGTGTTGGTTGGGTGTATTCTTGGGGATGCGGTTGTGCTAAGGACAAACCTCTGTGTGGGAAAACTGGGGCCCTCAGTGTCTTCCAGTGACTTTCCAGTGGCATCTCCCACTGTGGCATAAGAAAACTGCAAGAAAAGCAGCCCATGGACCTAAACTTTCTGTTTTTTAAATGCTGGGTAGCAGAGTTCATCCTCCTGTGATTAGCACTGAGTAGCCAGAGCTCTTCAGCTCCAGACAGAGCTAATTCTTGATCATGAGCCAAGACCACATAGTGCTGACATGACTGAGAAATATCTTCCATAATTAGATTGCTTGGTCATTCATTTTTGAATGTCTGAGTTACATTTTGGAGCATTATTTCTTAATGATCAACCAGATGGGATCTGTGCAAGCTTGATTTACTGTCAGTGGTGCTCTTGCTTGGCTTTGCACGTGTGTCCTGGGGAGCCACTGTCAAATCTAGGACAAAGGGGATTAGAGGAAATTATTTCGCTTTGTAACATTAGATGGGATGGTAACTGTAGTGTAATAATGTAAATGGATGTGAAGCTGATACCTGTACTTGTGAAATAGGTTGGGCTTTTTTAAAATAATAAATAAATTGGAGAAGTTGTTAAAACCACTGTATTAGGGACTGTAGGATGTCTATGGACAAATTCAGAAGTGTCTGTGAAGTTTAACTAGGAAAAGAAATCCTGCTCTCAGTAGGTCTGAATTTGCTTTGCTGCTGTTCATGGTTAATGTTGTGTCAGATTCCTTAGTCCTGTATTGGAACTGGAGCAGAGATTCAAGGTGAAATAAAGCAGTGATGCTTGGGCACTTTCTTATTTTGATGCTTGCTGGTAAGGTGGGCTCAGAGAGAAGTGCCCAGGCATGCTCCAGGATGGATTTAGCAGGCAGGATCTGAGTACCCCTTCCTCTTTTCTAAATGACTTACGAAGCTACCTGGAGCTGCCTCCCTTGGAGCTGTGTATTTGCTGCTGGAGATGCTCCTCTGAGACAGAAAGAAATAGTCTGTGAAAAAAGATATATCTGTAAGGAGTCAGTGAGATTTTTCAGTGTTTCCTGATAACTGTGCTTTAGCAATGCTGCTTCCCGTAGCAGACTTTGAGCTTTCCGTAATTGAGGGGCAGTGGACGGTCTTGTGCAATAAATTATCTGTGTCAGAATTATCTTCTGGTCAAGGTCTCTCAGTAATGCCACAGAAAACAAACAAACCCTGTAGCATAACAGGGAAATAGATTTTAAGAGGAGAGGTTCTTAGGAACTATATATAAAGAGTGAGAGAGAGAGAGAGAAATACTTGTGTTGTTTTTTAAGATGGCTCTGATGTATCTGTAAGGCGACACTAACCTTTCTGGGTTAGAAAGTCATGGAAAGTGATACCAAGGTTCACTAGCTGGGCAAAAGACATTGTTGAGAAATCTTGCACAAGGCAGGCAGAGCATCAACCTGTTGTGTTAACTGTGGGTAGCCTTTGAACTGTCCAAAACCTGCTTTTGTTTCTCTAAACCAAGTTTTGATGCTCTAGCAGGTAGGATGGATGGCTCTTCCTTAAATGAGTGGTGCACTGCCTGTCAGGAAGATGTTATTTTCTGCATGGGGGCTGACGGGTCCTTTGCAGCTCTGACAGTGAGTCTCTGAACCTGCATGGTGGTTGGAAGTCCTTGGTGACTTCCAGGGTGGGAGCAGGCAGGGAAGAACTTTCCCTTCTCCATCTGCTTCCTTAGAATGAAGGATAAGGTCTGGCAGCAGGCTGTGAAATGGGAGAGAAGACAGCAGCTTACATGCTGGCTGTGTCTTTTAAAATACCATCTGACTTGGAAGAATGAGTTATTCATCCTGACTGCTTGTTTTGATCATATCTTCTGTGTTGACAGAGATTTGCAAAAATTTGCCCAAATTTGAACCACTTTGGCCGTGAGCTCACCTGCTTTGTGTTGGTGCTGGTTTGTGGGGTCTGTCAGAGAGCTGAAGCTGAGGGCTGCTGTGCCAAGGGTTTATATTGGCCCAAAACTTGACTGGTGTTTTACAGGTGGTGCTGGAAGGGGACAGCTTCATCCCACACTGCTGCAAAGCGTCTGAAAGCAAATTATATGAGTCCAGATCCTATGTCCACATTGTCTGAGAGATTTTTAAAAGGAGCTGTTGCAGATACTGAAACACTTGGTGATGAAGCCTCTGAGCAAGCCAACTTGAGCAAGATTACTCTTATGAAAGAATAATCTTAAGGGAAAAAAGTCTGTTTGAAGTCTCCGAAAACAAACCCCCTGTTTACTCTGGGATGATGACAGAAAACTGCAAAATTAGGAGCTGGGAAATATGAAGCGTGTTCATAAAGCAAGTATAATTTAGTGTCAGTGACAACTGTGCTTCTGAAAGAGACTGCTTCTCCTCTGATATTTGGACTGGGGAGGGGTGAAGAAGGAAACACTTATCTGGACAAAAAGGGCCATTGCCCCTGGTGTTGTGTATTAACTGAATGAACTGGAAGTATTTAAAATAGTCAGCACAAACTTCATGCAACTTACCATATATAATATATCTATGTACAGGTCAGTTTTTTGGTTCTTCAAATTATACTGTACAGGATTAGTATCTGTTTATTAACTGAGTAAGTAAGAAGAAACTTTTTAATATTCTCTCAGAAAGACGAGGCTTTTACATGTATTGCTGTAAAGTTTCTCTAAGGAATCAGGTTTTGTTGTGTTTGGTCCAGCACTCGCAGTGGGGGGAATCTCCTTGCAAATAAATTGTGCTGCAAATCTTCACACACCCTGCCTCATGAGACCCCTTTTCTCTGGCATAGAGAGTCCTTTTAACTTGGGATATTTCTTCTCTGCTTTTCAGGTGACCACTTGAAAGTCTGCTCACAAGGCTACACATGCTGCTCTCAAGAAATGGAGGAGAAGTACAGTCAGCAGAGTAAACATGACTTCAGAAATGCTGTCGTAGAGCTTAGCAATCACCTACAAAACATGTTTAGTTCCCGATACAAGAAGTTTGATGGTAAGTGCAGAGACCTTGAACTTGCTCTCCTTGGGATAAAAATGTGAAAAATCCCCATCCTGTTGTTTTCTATGCAGTTTTTCTGCTCTGTCTCCCCCTTTGCTGGGAAAGTTCATGACTCGGCTCAGAGGGCAGAGCATGCCTTGTTGTGCAATCCTGTGAGAGAGAGGTATTTGCTGATTATGGCTGCTTGTTTCCCAAAGAGAGAGATCTTTCTTTCTGATTAATCTTTTGAAAAGCCATTTTGCTCTAATGTAAGATTGCAGTTGGTTTTGTTGGTACATCCCTGAAGCGTGCGTAATTGTAACGTGCACATCTTGCAGCCCCGATCCACAACAATGCTGATCTTTCTCAGCACGTTGGGAACCCACAGTATTTGTATCCATCTCACTTTTAGCCTTTGGGGCTAGGCAGAGCAGCAGATAAACACAGAGTGGTTTTGTGTGGAGGCTGAGGGTTCAAATATGATGCAGGGTCAGAACCATAATGAACAAGTCTCGGCTGAGTTCCCATCGCTGGAGTGTGATGCTAAGTGCTGACAGATAAGCAAATGGCTGGTCTGGGTATTGCCCTTGGGTCCACAGTGTGTCTTGTCAGACTGGCTCTCCACAGGACATGCCTGGCTCATGGGAGCTGCAGGAAGAAGCTCTCTCTGGGAACCAGCCCTGCCCACCTTGCAACCAGGTGCTTTTCCTTTGAGTCCACCTCTGCAAACAGCTGAACTCGATGCCTAGACACTGGGCACAGCACCTGGCTGAGGTCCCAGGGCATTTCTTGGTTTGCTTCTGAGCTGTTGGTTGGTTCCTGTGGGACTTAGTAGGTGCCTCAGTGCTCCCAGACACTGCAGCCCCTTGTTGCCTGGGCATCTTGGGAGGAGGAGCAGGATGTGAGGCTGCTGCTTGGGTTCTCCTTGTTAGCTGGGGGAGTGAGGTGACAGCCAGCTGCATTGCTTGTACCTCACCATCACGTTCTGTGATGTTCTCTGGACATTTGTTCCTTTGTTTGGTCATTGGTTCAAAGTGAGTTTTCTATGAATATCCCAAAACGTGCACCTTGAACCTTCCAGCAACCTCCTCTGCACTACTACAGCAAGTAGCAGCCTCTTGCTTTCAAAAGGGATTGGCACTAGGGTGAGAGAAAAAATCCCTGGGTATGAAATTGCAGTGAGTCAAAGTAGAATTATGCAATCATCTTGATAGCATCTAAATCTGCTGGCTAAATATTTCCCTCTTAACCTCTGTTGTCTCTACCTGCTGGTACACCAAAGGGTGATAGAGGGAGAACCAAAGTGTCTAGACTTGCAAGATTATTAAATGCAGAACAAGACACTTAATGAAATCCAGCCCATAGATAAGCCCGTTCAAAGAGACCAGAGGAGTAGCATCTGCTTCACCTTAAATGAACGATGAGGCTTTTTGGAATGCTGCATTGAAAACAAAGCATGCACGGGTTGATGCATTAGCATCACTGACGTGGAGCAGACATCCTGTGAGGTGCATTGGCCCCTTTGTGGGAGGAGGGATGGCTGCAGGGCTGTGTGAGGGCAGAGTGCAGAGGGACATTAAGCCAAGCTGAGATGGATGCCTGTCAAAGTGCAAGGCTTCAAAATATATGAGCTTTGGAAGGGAGCCTGCACAAGCTATTCTGTCTGTGCTCTGTGGTTCTCCTGTCAGCCCCTCAGAGCATCCTCTGTGCTGGTCTCACTCTCACTTTAGCCCAGGGAGTCCTTGACTGGCAAGTCTGGAAGGGGATGGTGTTGTTCAGCTATTCCTGAAAGCTGGATTTACTGTGCCCAGCCTGTCCCTCGAGGGTGTGTCTCTGCCTCATGTGAAACTAATGAAGGAGAATTGGCAACCTCCTCAGCCTGTCCCAAAGCCTAATGACTGTCTTTGAGTGCTAATATCAGAACTAAATCTTCATTTGCTGCAGACAAAGCTGATTTAGGATTTTTTTTAATCTTACCTGGGGTGGAAGTAGAGATGAACTGATAACCACCCTCCCTCATTTACCTCTTGGGAGGCTTTTAATCATGACTGCCTCTCTCCCTCCAGCCCAGTCACCTGGAGGCTGAAGGCACACCTTGCTGCTGGGGCAGGTTGAGGGATCTCCCTGCTGAGGTCCTCAGACTTTTCTTCAAAAATGTTGGGGTTCCATGTCTGCTGTGTTCTGTTTAAGAGCCTGCTGTTGAATGTTTGGTTGCTTGTGAGATGGTGATTTGTTCCTTTGGTCTTGGTGCTTAGTCATTAGATCACCTGTGGTCAGTTGTGTCTTGCACATTTGAGTTATTCTTGCCCCACATAATTCATCCCACACTTTTTGATTTAATGTACCCAAACTACAGGAAGGAGAGGCAGTCAAGACCTGTATATTTGTCCTGATCCTTGGGGATGAGACTGGAAAAGGACACAATCCCTTCCAGAGCTGCTCTTCTGCATGGACCCAAGGTCTAATTTTACTATTTGCAGCTTTTCAGGGCTTCTGTATCACTTGTAGCTAAATACATTGACATGCAAATAAAACTGGCAAAAACGAGCTGTACACCTTCCTTAGTTTAACATGAAATCCTCTGTGCTACAGTTGTGCAGAGTGACTGAGTAAGCAGGATGAATTATTACAGAGGCCAAATCCACTTCAAGTGGAGTGGACACTTCTCTTGCGGGGTTACACATCCCCAGGCTGTGATCGGTCACTCCAGGATGCAGCCCAAACAGCAAACCCTGTCCTCCAGCTCTTTGGAAATCTTTGTTGTGGGCTCTCTGGCTGCTAATCTCCCAGCCTTGACATTCAGGTCTGGGAGGAGAGGCAAACCTGTCCTCTCACTGTTATGTGCTTGACCTTTGCAGCAGTTGCTGCTGCAGAAGGACAGTCTAAGTGTCGGCATGTCCTTTGGATGGAGGCTGGGATGCCCTGTGGCTTCTGAAGTGTTTGCATCAGCTGTTGCTGGAGCACTGTATGCTGTTGGAACTGTTGCCAGAATTGCTCTGATCTGACACCAAAGCCATACAGAAATGGATTATCTCCTCTTTAATCAGGAGCATGGAACGATCTGCTGATTATCCATCCCCAAGGGGCTGACCAGGAGTCATTTCAGCTCCTAGTGCATGATGTGACAGCATCAGATCCTCCTGTGCATATTTGGTTTGCCTGCACTGGGAGAACTTGTGAGCTCAGGAGTCCCATATCTTACATATCCTGTCTAAATATTTGCTTACAGTACAGGTATGTATGCTCCTGGAGGTCTCCCCTGTTGTAATTTAAACCACTAGGCTGATGCCAGCGTAGCAGTAAGAGATTAATTTTCAGCAGCAAGGGAAATGCTTTTTTGTTAAAATAAAAAATACTTCTTGAGTTGTTGGATTCACCATTGCTAAATTATTTTAGAGGTGAATATTTGCTGATTTATCTCAGGTATGTTTATGAGCTTCATTGAGAAATTAGTGGGTTACATTTTCTGGCCATATAGGCATCTCACTCTTTGACAATGACAATCATGGGAAAGCTGTAACTGACTGTGGTGACATCTCATGCCACAGAAGCAGCTATAGCAGTGAGGGATTTAAACACCCCCTCCCTTTTTTTAAATAAAATCTCTTGTGCCTTGTCTTATCTTCACAACTTAGTGCCCTCCCCTTCACTCTCCTGGGGATTAATAAAATTGATAGAATAAATGGTGACATTAAGACTGCATAAATATTCAGTTCCATGTATTAAATTTGAACTTTCACCTCTTTTGCCCTTTGAGGCTGTTTTCCACGCCAGGGTCTGTGCTTTGGGGAAACTGCTCAGCTGTTTTGAGGAATTGGAACCAGGACAGGACATAGCCCATAACTCTTCTGCAGTGTTTCCGCTGTTCTCTTGCTTCCTAGATAAGATGTTCTTGCCTTTTACTTTTTAAAGACTCATCCTGAATCTCCTGGAAGACCTAACTGTTGTGCCAAGCCCTTTTCTGGGGGGAAAAATAGAGGGGTTGATGAGTCCCACAAGCTCCTTGTTTCTCTTGCCCCTGTATTTCACAAGCACTTTTGCTGTTAAACTTGGACCAAGTTGTGTCCCTTTCTTTTGTGCACTCCAGACTTATGCAAGACAGCAAACTTGTGCAGCCCTCATTGTACAGGAGGGAAGTGTATGAGCTGGTCTGTCTCTGGGCTGGGCTGGCAGTAGGTTTGGTGTTCCCAATGCCCAGATAACAGCAGGATTTGTATCAAATGGTACAGCCCGAGCCAGCATCTGGGAAGTGATTAAATGCTGAGAGTTCCACCTCTGATCCAGTCTCCCTGAATTTTCCATTAGCATGTAAGATAAAACACATACAGAAGTGTAAAAGGAAACCCTTAGGGGACAATAAGTGGAAAGAAACCAAATCCAAGAAGAAAGAGCTGGGCAGGGGTCCCTGAGTCCATGGTGCACACAACCCCTCTGCTGTACAGTGAGTGGGCAGAGGGGCTGGAGAGGGATTCCTGTTTGTGGGCTCCATGTCTGTATTGGGTGGGGTAGCTACAGGTACAAAGTGTGATCATGATGAGCATCCTGGAAGCATCCCAGAGTGTCCTTGACCTAATGTGAGCCCTGTGTTAGTTCTGGGTGCATTCATTTCTTTCAGTGACTGGCATGTGGCTGAATCTGAGAGACTGGTCAGGAGAACATTGGCCAATAGCTTCCAAGCTCTGCTGAGACTGGAGAAAAAAGCCTGCAATTAATTTCTAAATTAATTTTTGTTGTTCAGATAACCCTTTGTTTCTAGCTGCTGTCTCCAGGTATGAGTTATAGGGGAGGTGTGCAGTGGGACACATAGCTGGGATGTATTAGTAACTGGGAAGGACACAGAAGGGACAAGGGAAAGCTTTTGTTGGTCTCCTTTCTGCTGCTTCAGGCAGTGTGGGGGCAAACAGTGAAAGATGAGCCTCACAGGTGCCCGGCCTGCTGCTCCTATAGTTAGAATTTGGCAACCCATTGGGGTGCTTTGCCTTACCAAAATAACTGCCCTTTGGGGACCTTCATCTCACATTAATTCTTTTACTGGAAACTGCCTGTGAGAGCAGAGACCTGGGCCCTTGTCCTGCTCCTTTGGCAGGGTCCCCCCATGTCTGTGGCACCCAGGACCATGGGGTCAGTACTGCTGCCAGCACATTCATAACTGCAGGAGGCAGCTCCTGGTGTGTAGGCACAGCTGAAGCACTGAGTAGAGACCTGGTAGAGCAGCCAGAGCTGCATGGAGTTTGAGCTTCTGAATAAACCTGTGTGGTGGGAAGAGCTCTCCCCTTGCCCCCCACCTTCAGGCGAGTGCACTGCTGACCATGGCATCATTCAGGTACAAGCAATAGGGTGGTTTGGTCTATGCTGCCACTCACGTTGAAGTGAAGGCACAGCCTTGTTCTGCCCTCTCCAGATGTGGATGGCACCAAACCTCATACCAACCAGGGCAGAAAACATTGGGAAGATATACCTCAAAGAAGCTGTTGTGGAGAGGTAATCCTTTGGTCTTGGTTTCGGATTGGTGCTTACCGAGGATAGGGAAGGAGTGACTGAGGAGAAGCTGGAGGGAGCAACCACCAACACACTTCCTTTAGAAAATCCCACTTGTGGGCTTTTGTTTGTGCTTTCCCACTCAGTGCAACAGCAATGAAATAAATTGTCTGCTGTCTGTGCCCTGGAAGTTTGTTTATTCTTTGTTCTTGTTCAACTGGCTCCTCTCCATCTGGAGGTTTTTAAGGAGGCACATAGACCACTGTGATTTTTAGTCTTGTTCATTGAGGAGGGTTATGCTTGTCTGACAGTGGTGAGAGCCAGACCTCTCTTTTGGGAGGCTTGGAAAGATCCTAAGGTCAAGTCCAAGTTACCACAGAAGTAGGAAATTTCTTGGGGCAAGGTGAAGGGGGTTCCTGCCCTGTTGGTTAGGAGGGGGGGAAAAAAATGTTACTAGATTGTGTAACTTAGCCAAGACTTCAGCAAGGGGCAAAAGCAGTTTGTTTATGGGCTTGGGAGGATCAAACACTTTTATGCGATCTCAGGTCAAAGCAGTTCTGGTCTGAAGGTCACAGGTAAAATGCTCTTATCCTTTTGGCTTTTATTTCCCAAAAGCAAAAATGTGGGTAACATGCTTTGTACTTGGCTACAGGAAACGTGCCTGGTGCTCTCTGGTTACTAACTGCTGTCAGCCAGTCAATGAGCTATTGTTTGTCTGTTTAAAATTAACTCTCTCTTCCTCCTTACTGCCCAAAGGAGCAACCAAGCCTGTGTGCATAGTCCTGGTAGCTGCTGCCCTGGATGCCTGTTTTGGTGGTGATGGTTTGGCTTGGGGGCGTGATAACCCACTGGTGCAGAGCTGGAGCTATTTTATTAGTGTTTAATGTACTGTAACGTTTTAGTGTCCAGCCACTCACATGCTGGCTGAACAAATAAGAAGCAGCCCTAGCTGGAAGAGCTCTCCCTACAAGTGTAATGAGATGAGGGTAGCTGAGGTAATGGAAACAAGAAAGACATCCCCGCTGTTCAGTAGTGCAGGCCCTCCTCACACTCTGACAGCAGTAGGAAGGGAGGCTTGGGAAAACATGTACCTGTGAAATACCTTAGTGAGTATCCCAGAAGGTTCCTTTGAGCTAGGAGCATGTGGGAGGCAGTCTGAAGGAGCTCACTTCCAAGTGAAGTTTGGGCTGGGAATTTGGTGTATTGGTACCAAATGGATGTGGGGCAAAGGCTGAAGCACCTGAGAAATCACAGGTGTGTCTGAAGAGATTGAGGAATGGGTGCCATGAAAATCAGACATGGGGGGAGTAGGGGTAAGAGCAAACAATGGAAGAAGAAGAAACAGCTGTAAAGAAACAGCTGAGGAAGATTTGTCAAAAGGAGGGGATGGAAGTGCTGGGAATGATGGACCTGCTGCTTGGGGAGGAGGCAACATGGACACAGTGAAAGAAAACTCAGTATAGTTGTCCAAAAATGGGATGTGTCAGCAGTGACAGTCCCTGAAACCAGGGATGAGGAGGCTACAAAGTCTGGGCTTATCCTGCTGCATGGGATGTGCAGGATGGACTAAGAAGGGAAGGGACCAGGGGCATTTCTCACTGTTTCCCTAATGTATAGGATGACTGGTACATACAGCAGGGTGCAATGTGCTGCTGCTTGTTTCTTGAATCACAGGCAGCAATCTCCACATTGTCCTCCTCCCTCATTGCTCCTTATTCTCTATAGCAAGTTCAGTCTCTATGTGATGGTGCTGCCCAGTGCTGTGTGTTATCTTCTGCCCTGCACTTCTGCAGTCCTACTAGCCCCACAGTGCTTCAGAAACCAGAACTTCCAGAAATCTTGTTTTTTGATGTGGTGTTTTTTTGCTGTTGGTTTTTTTTTTTTTTTTTCCTATGAGGCTGTGGCCCAGTTGTTTTTGTTGTCTTGATTTTCACTAATCAAGCAAAGTTTAGGGAGATGTTCCTCCCAGCTCTGCAACATTCACATACTGGGGCTGTTGCTGTGACACTGGCAAGATTTAAGTCTGTACTTCTTCAAAGCCGGTGAAAGAGTTCTTCCCATGTCAATAAGTGCTAACACATGTTTGAAAACAGGACAGATAAACAGCTTGTGGGTCTGCCCTGCCCTTCTGAGTTCATATTCAATAAATGTGTTAACACTGTATGTTCATGGGTTTCTCAACACTTCCGGAAAAAGGTTGTCAAGCTAGGATTTGCTTTTTCCCGGTGGAAATTACAAATGCTGTATATAAAATAAAGGAAGTGAAGGCATATTAAGAATAATGAAGCACATTCAGAAAAAAATAATTGCTTTGGATAATAAAAAATAATCCTCTTTGGATTAGGTGGCATGGCTGTGGACGGCTTCATCCTCCAGGTGAAGAGAGCTGTCAAACATTTGTCTCTTTTCTCCCAAATTCCGTTTATCTGTCTGGATTGAATTTTACTTCACATGGTAGGAGCAGCTGCAGGGTGGAGTTTGCATCTGCAGATGCACCTCTGGAAAAACACAGGGACAGAGCCAGCACTGGCCCTTCCACGGCACAGCCTGCGGGGCCATGGCTTGGGCAGGAGCGTTTGTCTGGGAATCCATCTTGCTGATGTGGGCATTTTATGAGTAAAACTGTTAAAGGGAAAATATAATTAATCTCTTTGTGGCAGTGTTCTCCCGTACACACTAGAAACTGTAATTGTCTATACAGACAAGCAAATTAAAGGTTTTGGTAAGACAGACGGTCCTTAATTAATCATAATCTGGACAATATATTAAGGGTATGCTTGAAAAGCTGGGTGGCAAATTATCTGAAACTAATTAATTGCGCCTATAAAAATTTAGCATGTTCCATATGCGTGCTTAAACCTGGTTTTATTTGTTTTTAAGGTGGTTGAGTAATTGCACGTCTACCTGGGATCTGTTTGTGTAGCTCATTTGCAAACCTCAAACAGAATAAGGCCAACTGAAAACTCTGCTCTTAACTAAGGAAACCTGGTGCATGGGAAAAGCAGCATGGCTGGTGGCTTTTCTGCTGGGAGCAGAAAGGTGTGTGGCAGCCCTGGTGTCCTTCTCGAAGAGCACCAGCACCCTGAGCACAGCCAACAGATGGGTGTCTGTAGCAAGCACACTGGCTCTACAGCCCTGCTGAACTCTTGGAAAAGACGTGATTTTTTTCTTTTTTTTTTTTTTTTTTTTGCACTGCAGTTAAGGTTTCCTTTGTTCTATAAAATGTGGGGGGTTTAGGTGCTGAGCCCTGTGTCCCTGATAATTTGACTGTTTGCATGGCTACAAGAGGAGTAAGTGTGGTGCTGTGGAGCACTGTGCCTCTCTGTGTGAAAGTATTCCCTGAAATAAATGCGTTTTGCTCCTGACGATAAAGAAATTGAAAGCACAGCTTTGCACTCTTGCAGTGGTCAGCACTGGATTCAGCCCTGGGGTCTGCCTGGGGCAGGGCTGGGGAGGCCAAGGACACAAGTGCCCAGGTCCTGACACAGGGCAGGTGGTGGCAGGAGAGAGCTCAGACCACGCAGTTTTTGCTGCTTTTTCCTTTGCTGCCAGCACCTGTATGGAAATGCCAAACCTGACTGTGGGTGAAAGGGAACGTGCCCCTTTGATGTGTTCAGCTCATTTCCAGGAGCTACCTTTCATTTAGGTAGGACTGTGCCCTACAGCACTGGGATCTCCTCAGGAAAAGCCCTCTTGTATGAAAACCCCACTCTTGTAATATCTGTAAATGTTAGCACAAGGAATAGGAAAACACTGCATCCCTTCTTACTTTAAAAAAAAAGAAAAAAGAGAATATTTTCAGGTGACACTTAGGAATCCAAGATCAAAATTATACTGGGTTTGAAAGTCAAAAGAAATAGAAGTGTTGTCTGGAGGTGGGATTTACTGGCTCGCAGTGGGTGGAGTGACTGTGTTTCTTCAATTAGATCATGTATCTGTTATTTGGAAGAAAGATTGTTTTTAATTATTCTGGCAGTGGAATCTGATGTCATGTGGAAGCACCTTAGGGAGATGATGTGCTCTCCTGCACTGGGTTACTGGCAGGGCTGGTCTGCCCTAAAGCTGCAAAGAGGTAATATATCTTATTTACCTGAAAAAAAAGGAAATTGCCAAGTAACTGTGATTATGTTTCTCAATGTGCTCTTTTAAAGAAGGATTTGTTCAAAAGCAGAGATGTTTTTCCCCAGGATTTTTATTGCAGAGATGGCACATGTGCCACATCCTGTCTTTCTTACCATTTCTGAGACATCTCTAGGCTTTCACCAAGTGGTGGGCATTGAAATTCTACCCTGAAATTCAAAAATGTTAAAAGAATAAACAGAGCCTAAAGCTATAGATTAACTGACTACAGATTATGCCTTTTCTGCCTCTTAAAGTTAATTGCATTGGAAATGTTCTTTTCCTTTGAGCATCAAAGCCCATAGAAGGCACAGAATTTATTTTGCAATACAGACAATTTTTAAAATCGTTTCTTGCTTTAAGAAAAGCTTTGTGGCTCTGGTCCCACAATGTTGGTTCCCTCAGCCTTGAGCTTTCCTTCCTGGGCATCACCTTGAGAAGGTGACTTTGCATCAGCAGCACTTTGGCTGAGGTGTGTTGAAGCAGTACAAATGGCCTTGCTCCTCAGTCGGGTTGGACCAGAGCTGGCTGTGCCATGTTATCCCAAAGCCTTGTCTGTGGTTCATCCTCTCTGTGTAACCCAGCCCTCTCTGCAGGCTCTGCTCTTAGTCAGGAGAACCAGGGAAACCTTGGAGCCACATGCTGCTCTTGCAGGTCACTTTGTGAAGCCCATCCCAACCCTGTGTGTGCCTGTTTGTCGACAAGAGGGGCCAGCCCTTGTCCGGGGAGTTTAAACAAGATAACTGGAGGGAAGAGAGAGCCTGCCATCCCTCCAGATAACCGTGTCTGAGAGAGCACTGGCAAAGTATGATTTGTCGTCTGTGAAAAATGTTTGTGTTTGACAGCTTTTCACAGGAAGCCTGTCAGAGTGATAATTTAATGAATACAGATTGCTTGCAACACAGCTGTAAAACGTGCTTTTACGGTGCTGTAAAATAAGCAACTGAGGCCTTTGTGTGTTTGCTTTGTTTGAGAACAAGTCAACTTCTAATACAAATGAAAGGTGGTCATTTATTTTACCCAGCAAACAGTCAAGATGTAAGAGAGGAACCTGCCATTTTTCTTCTTGTGGTGGCAAGGTTAATGCTGGGTTATGTTGGTGTGTGCTAATCAGCTCATTTCTGTGAAGGAGAGAATGAGTATCTAATTAGATATAGGGAGTTACTAGTCAGATTAGCATTTAACTCATAAAAAGGACTTTCAGGTTTTTTTCTTTTCCTTGCTGACATCTATGCCCATAGTTTGCACAGAGAAAAGATTAATATTCCTTCTGGTGCCCAAGCTGATTTCTTGATGTGGAGGTAGAAACTGAGGATTCAGACTTGCACTATGCCAATAGCTATGTTAAAATGCATCTTTAGATATGATTTCATTGCTACTGCTGACCATCTTAAGAGTGCTGTGTGGTGCATGGAGGAAGATTCTGTGTACATCCCACTGCTGGGTCCATCCCTGCTTACTGGTGTTGACTGGCCCTTCATCCCCAGAGCTATGCTTGGCATCACCCTTTCCCACCATCCAACCCCACCCCCACCCCAGGAGCTTCAAGGTGCCAGCAGTGGCACCCAGTGGCCAAACCACAGGCGCTGGTCACGAGGGCATTCTGTCTGGCATGTTCAGGGATACAGGCATGTGGTGGCAGGATGGATGCTGACTCCAGGCTGCAGACAGAACCTCCTCTGCCTTCCTCCCCTTCTTTGAGAATCGGTCTTCTGTCCATGAAAATCATGGTTGAAGCTTGAGCCAGAGACAACAGCACTGTGCATGCATGCTGCCTCCTTCAGCAGTGCTGTGTTGGGCTTTTGGAAGTGCCTGGTTTTGGTGGGAAGTTTTCATTTCCTTTATTTACCTTCCTTTCGGGCAAGGAAAAGCTGCTGGCTGGAAGGCTGCAGGTGTGCAGGTATTTGCTGCTAATTAGATTGCAGGGTTTTTTTCATAATAATTAATGAACATACCTGGTTCTAGCCCATGTGAAAAATTGCTAAGAGATGAAGAGCTCTAAAGCCTGGATATAGTTCATTCAACTTCCACTTTGGAATGTAACCAATGAAATGAGTTTGGGCAGGAGAATAAATTGGTTATGGTAATATGGATGTATTACTTAAGATAACTTTCTTGGCTTAAAACATTGCTTTGGGTTATTTAGACTGATGGTTAGAGCTATCTGATATATTTGCCATCAATAGAATTTCAAAAATCTAATTATTTTTGAAGAGTTTGCTGATGCATCTAGCAGGTTTTGTGCCTGGTACAGAAGTATTTAAATAAACAACTTATTTGGTGATACTAAAAGGTCTGAGCAAAGGAAGGAAGTGAGCCTTCAAAATGATTAAGTGAATTAGAAATTAATATACACCAAGCTAATCTCTACAGTATAAACTCAACAGAAAAAAATCTTCCTGGAGAGGAAATGCCAGTCATGGGAACGAAAGTGGAGGTTCCTGCTGATATTGGACAGAGGACGTGTTGGGTGTTTGAAATCAATCTCCTCTTCCCTGGATCATTTCTCTTGTGCTCCTAAGAGGCTGCATTATATACAGCCATGTCAGGCACTGAACCCCATGACTTTGTTAATCGGGAACTCATGGAATGTTTCAGTTTTTCCAGAAAATGTTTTCTGTGTTAGGCTTTGTTTGTACTGGAGCACTTTGAAGACGAAAATCTGAACTTCAGCATACTTTTAATGTCTTTTAACAAGGTTTAAATTCACACTGGGCCAAAATATTCCCCCCCCCCCCCCCCCACTCTTATAACAACTTCTAGCTCTAAGCATTGCTCCTTTGAGGATTTAGAAAACCATAGAGGCATGTTTTATTAAAAAATATTTATTGAATACGAGTCACAGAAAAGCAGAGGTCAGAATCCTCCATTGCTGGTGGCACACATAAATAATCTGCTTCCTCGTGCAGCTGCACCCGCTCCCCAGGGTGCTGGTTCTCCCTTTGGGGCTGCAAAAAACAGGCATGGAAGGCTTAGTCCAGTGGCACCTACCTTGCTCTCCTTAGCTGCCCCCAAGGCCATAGAGCAGGGAGCTTTTTTCCCAAAATGGGCCAAATGCTTTTTGGCCTAGTGGACCCCTCCCCTATTTTTTACTTTATCTCATCTATGCCTAATCTCCAAGGTAAAGGCTTTGTGGCAGGATAGATTGTGCTTAGACACACTTGTCAAGGTTGCGGTGATGTGTTCTTAGAGGACGTGTTCTTTGAACTGCTTCTGCAGTGGAATCATCATTGGGTCAACTTGTTACCAGTGTTGGAGACGCGCGTGGCACTGCCAAGACATGGCAGCAGCCACTCTCTGCTGCCCAGTGCTCCTAGAGAGAACCAAAGTGGAGATTTGCTTTTAGAAAATGATACAAATCACAGACCCTGTCTGTCCTTTGTCATTTGATAAATCTTTTGTTATTTTGTGGCAAGTGTTTAGCCCTTAGATTTTAAGCAAGTTCGGGTATAACTGGGGGGTTTTTGCACTGCCACAAACATCTGAAGCCCCTTCTTCAGTCAGGACCAATTGGGTAAGTGGTCAGGCCCTGCCCTGAGAGATTATGAACTTGCAGGATGGGAGAAAGAAGCTGCAGGTATGTTTTAAAATATTTTTTTAAAATATATTAAAATCTGTTCATTTTTGTGGCTGGTTTATGAAAATGTTGGAAAGTGAGTAGTCAAGATCTGGAAAGAAGAACTCATTTGTGCAAAAACATCTGTTTAACAAAACCACCTTTTTTCTTTCCAAGATGTTGTTCTTTGGGGATTACATCTTTTCAGATGCCTAAATGGCAACATCGGAAACTTTTTGCACTTTTTTTTTGTCTTGTTGCTGACTCTTAATCATAATACTCATATTTGTATCAGGAGAGATTAGAGAGTCTCATCTATTAGACTCTGTATTTGTATCTAGGTGATATCTAGACTCATATTTGTATCTAGGAGAGATTAGAGTCTATAGAGAGTTTCAGGGGTTGGTTTATCAAGATTAATCAAAAATTTTGAGATAGAGATATTGTTTGAAAATTTCTGGGAGTCCTTTAATTTTCCATTTCAGTTGGTGGTCTCGTGCTAATCCTCCAGTTAAGCAGCGGTTGTAGGAGTGTGCCAACACACAACCCAGTGCCCATGTTTACCTTATCTTCTCTCCCTCTTTCCTAGAGTTCTTCAAAGAGCTCCTGGAGAACGCTGAGAAGTCTCTGAACGACATGTTTGTGCGGACGTACGGCCGGCTGTACATGCAGAACTCGGAGCTGTTCAAGGACCTCTTTGTGGAGCTGAAGCGCTACTACGTGGGCGGCAACGTCAACCTGGAGGAGATGCTCAACGAGTTCTGGGCGCGCTTGCTGGAGCGCATGTTCCGGCTGGTGAACCCCCAGTACCACTTCACGGACGAGTACCTGGAGTGTGTCAGCAAGTACACGGAGCAGCTGAAGCCCTTCGGGGACGTGCCACGCAAGCTCAAGCTGCAGGTGACGCGAGCCTTCGTGGCCGCCCGCACCTTCGCGCAGGGCCTGGCCGTCGCCAGGGACGTCATCGGCAAAGTGTCTGCGGTGAGCTCTGTCCCCTGAGTGTTTGCCCATCTCTGCTTGGAGCCACGATGGCAGCTGCATCTCTCCCTGTTGTCCCGTACCTTAGGTGCTGGTGGTGGTTGAGCATGGGTGGGACCCAGCTCCATCCATGTAGGCTGTGCTGTTGTGTGGTAGAGTCATGTTCTGAGGACGCCACTGTCAGGTGCTGTGGCCCAATTCCCCAGGTGGATGCTTTCCTCCTGTCTCAGGAGCAACAACAGCAGGAAATTAAATGCCTTCTGCAGTGGAAATAACCATGTTTGCTTGTGTAATATCTTCTTCTTAATATTGCCTTTAAATTACAGCGAGTCAGGGATGCTACAGGCATCTATTATGGAGCAGCTGAAGATTTGCTCCTCGCTCCAGGGCATGGGGAGAGGCAGTTCACATGAGCAAACAGCACTTCTGTGACAACAGTAAGCTAGAGCCATCTGCACAGGGCAGAAGCCACTTGTACTTGGTGCCACACATGCAGCACAAGTTAGACCTCAGACTTTTATAGCAGAGTCACTTTTTGGGGGGATAAAGCAGCTGTGATGTATTGCTCACTTAAATGTTTACCTCCCTCTTCATATAAATCACTTTGGAGTTGTTTAAGTGGGGTGACTGCTTTTTTGACATGAGATTTGTCTTTAATTTTAGTCTGAGTTGTATGGTATAGGGAACAGTCAATAATCCCCTTGAAGTGATTATGTAAGATAACAAATATTAGTGATTTCCTTTTAACAAACTCAGCTCATTTCCTGTGGGCTGTGGAAGATTTATTGTAATAATTTAATAGGGCAGAGAAACGTTTACTTTCTCTCTACCTGGTTATGGACTAATAAAACATGAGGCTGAAAGAGCAGGCAGGACTTTGAATCACCCCATGTGCCAGGAAAAAAAGAAAGAATGCAGTTCTATAGGCAGCACAAACAGCATCCTTAAATGAGATAATCATTCAAATTTCTTTGACTTATGGGGATAATATTAAAATACTGTCTCTGAGGATAGGGGAAAAAAGAAGTCTGCTTTCGTGTTAATTTTTCTTGAGGAGAAATGAGGCAAACAGCTGGCAATAAGCCAGAACATGTATGGAAGGGCAAAGAATATTAGCAAGGAAGGAGCAGCTTAACTAAAATACCCAGACTCCAGGAGTAAGTTGTAAGTTAGCAGGGACGGGTTTAGGTCCTTGGACACCTTGGCTCTCCATCTAATAGAGATGACTCTCAGGTCAGATTGATGTGCTGCTGGTTGAGGATGGGTGTGTGGGGTCTGTGTGTGACATGTGGGGTCACTCTTAGGAGATCACAAAACCTTTTGGCCTCAGGGATGCTGTCCTGGTGGGAGGGAGGAGTGGTGGCAGACGAAGTGTGATGTCTCTGTGCCAGGCCACTGGCCAAGCCTACTGACTCTTGGTTGGGGTTTCAGATTTGGTGGCCCTTGTTATGTGGCTGTGTGGCAGCTCTTGTGGTCAGGGGATGGAGTTTTCACTGCTGTAGAGTGTGGATGAAATATTCGGGTGGGAGGTCTGGCCATGAAGCCCCTGTACAGTGCAATTACTTGATAGGCAGTAAACGTGCATGGGTGAGGGATTGTGTTTATACTCCATCTGCTCAGAATTCATCAAAATGTCTCCAGACTTGACACGGAACCACAAGGGCTACGGTCCCTGCATCTGTTACGAATCAGTCGTGAACCCAAGGTGGCATTGTGATTTCTCTTTCCCTTTTGAAGATCCTTGAGTTTAGAGTTGCCTTCAACCCTAGAATTAATTGCCTGAGTGTGGAAAGCTACCCAGAGTCCCATGCAGCTGCAAAACTAGCTCACGTGTTGTGGACAATCACATTTGCTCTACTTTTTCAATTTCACAAGTTGCACTGGAAATCCTACAACGGATTGACTTTTCCAAGCAGTAACAAAAGTCCCTGCTGTTGAATACCTAAGCTTTAGTTGCAGCAGTAGAAGGAATAATAATCTTTTCTGTAGTGTTTTAATCTCATTCAGTGGAAATCTGACATCGTGTTTCTGCAAGACACAATGGGGAATCCTAGACGTCAGTTTTAAAGCTGATGTTTTTACGCCTGCTGCTCTGTGGTTGTGTTTTGGGGCTTCCCACATTGCATATAGATTAGGCGGTCTTTGCTGAGCTCTATGTAATGACTCAATTGACTTTTTTTTCTTATTATTTTTACCCAGGAGTTGTAGTGGAATGACTGCTTATACCAGGGATTAACTTGGGGGATAAATCTTCATTCTTCTTTATGAAAAAATGTGCAAAGGAATGCAAATTAGTTTTACTTTTAATGTGCTTTGTGACAAGTAAGTTAAAAATGTTTAATTGAAAATCTTCAGGAGGAGAAATACAAACTACTGCAAGGTCCAGCTGTGTACTTCCCTGGGATGCTATCAGGCCAGAAAAGAACACTCTACAGTGCAACGGCCTTGATAGCTTTTTAATGATCCTAGGTAGTTTTACATCTTCACTAGGGAGTTGCATTTAGAAGGATATTGTTCTTGCGTGAGTTTGAGAATAAAGGTGTAAAAGAATAGAGAATACTCAAAAGCTGCAAGTATACTTGATTTCTGAGCCAGAATACTAGAAAATAACTTTAAATTCAGCCTTGAATGGATCAAAAACTGTACCATTGTGCTGAAATACACAACAGAGAAAAAGCTGTATGGTTTTGAGAGAAAGCACAGACTTTTTTCAAACTATCTAAACCTCACCATTTCAATGCTTAAGTCTTCATCCCTCAAATTCCCCTCTTTGGACCCAAAAAGGACAGTATTTTCTAGATCTGTTCTGAGCAGCAGATCTGTATGGGATGCTGTTTCTGCCTGTTAGAGATGTGCCCTGCCTCTGAGGCTGGCTGCAAGGGGCTGGGGGCCTCCAGTGCTTCTCTCTGTCCTGTGCTGGTGCTGGGTGTTTTCTCCCTGACCTTCCTGCCCCTGTCTTCAGGAGATGGAAATCTGCCTGTCCTCTAATCACTCTCCTGCTACTTAGCCCTGGACAAGCACTGAAGTCAGCCAGGTTAAATTGCTGCCAGCAGTGACATTTCCTGCCCTGGAAAAAAGGGCTGGAAAAGGGGAGGAAAAAAAGAGCAAATACAAGCCAGAGTCATGAGCAACTGAAAAAGGATGAGAACCTGCAGCTGGGCAGTTCTCAGGCTGCTGAGATGTTCCTATAATTGCAATGCCATGAAACCCACAGCCTGGGTGAGGGTTATGGCACCTTTGAGGGCACAGTGCACTGGGGTTTGTAGGGTGCAGGTCAGCTACAGGTATGGGGTGAAGGTCCCTGGTTCTGAGGGAAGAAATGAAATCAAGGGCTAGGCTCCCTGGCAGCATCTTGTTGGTCAGGAGGAGCTGGGAGGGGAGGTCTGGCTGGAGGTCAGCAGCAGAGGCACATGAAGGCTGAAGCATGCAGCCACCCTGCACTGAATCCCAGCATCTGTGTCACCATCTCTCTGCAGACCAGGATGTGTGGGTGTGATCTTCTGCACCTGGCAGTGGTGGTGAGTGTTTTCTGGAGCCCCCAGGAAATATTTGCTGTTAAACTGTTGTTTTGGGTTTCTTTCACCACTTTCCCCTCTTGCCCTTGTGTCCTATAATTTGAGGCAGAACTGCTGGGAGCTCAGGAGGCTCTCAAATCACCTCCTCAACGTGGATTCGTGTGCTGAAAGCCACTTGAGATGTAACTGTCACCATAGCATCTGGATTGCTGGAAAGGGTCTTCCAGCCTATCATTGGGAACCCTGAGAAAGGCAGCAGCTTGAAAGTTGTATGCAAGAAATGGTGTTTAGTTTGGAAACACAGTTGTGAGCCATATGAAATAATGTGGTTTCATATCAGGATTATAACTGCTTCCTCATCTGCTGTCTTCTGGTGACTTCAGCAACCAAGAGGAGGCTGCTGGAGATGTTCCCAGTGGGTGGAGGAGGTTTCTTTGTACTGGCATTCAGCTTTCTTTGTATTGACATTTCTGCCCTAATGAAGTCTAATGGTAGCACCAAGGAGGGAATTTTCTTCAAACTATTTAAGAAGAGAATTGCAGAGGGGGACAGTTGATGGTCTTCCCACAGGTGCTCCAAAGCTGGAGTGGGAGCCCAGTGGCTTTTTGCACCCTTTTGCTTTGAGCTGCTTCATCTTGAATGAGGCACCTGTGGAGCACAAGTTGAGCTGTTGGTTGACCTGCTGGTTGGCATGAGCAACCTGAACTGTGGCTTGTGTCATTTTTGGCTTGGGTGCTGAATGTGGAACAGCCATTGACTTAGGAGAAGCAGTGACAAAAATAATAAAACAATGAATGAATAAGAATTAAGGCCTGTGTCATCACAAATAGTAGGGCACCGAGATCTGGTTTTGGTAAAGATTGTGCCCCTTGTTATTACTATCTGAGGATCTAAAAGTTTAGTCAGAGATCTGACTTCCCTCTGTGAAGTTTTTGCCCTTGGTTTGACTTAAGGGGAATGTGACTGTAATCCTCTTTCAGAAAGAATTTCACGTTCCTACATCCAAACGCTGCAGTATCTTGCTCGGGCAAGAGCCAGCCTTGCCAGGGAAGTGACAGAAATGGAATATGTTGCTTGCATGCATTGGGCAGGGACGGGGGGAGCAACACTTCTGCTATGTGGGTAACTAAGAAACAGCCAGAGGAGCTAAGGAGGCCTTTTAGTGTGTCACAGAGAGACCTCCAAAGAGGCTGTGCTGTCCAGGCAGCAGGTTGCAAGCCACGAGGCCAGACCAAGGGGCTGCCGTGCACAAGGACATTTCCTTCCACATACCAGGGGCAAATATCAATGCAGCAAACAATACCAAGCACTTCTCCACATCAAAGATGACCCTGAGAAGACCTGCCAAGAATGTGGCTGCATCTGCCTCAATTCCAGCCATGTGAGGGCCTGTGCTAGGCCTTCAAAGCACGCTGGAGCAGCAGTCAGCTCAGATTTAGGGCTGGGAGTGCGTGGATGGGACTCTGGATTTGGAGCCGATGGTGTCATGCAGGAGTACTTCAGTCCACTAGCATGATTTTGGCTTTTTCTTTCTCTGCCCTGCGCTGTGGTTCTGCTGCTAATTTTGAAAACAATGTGAGAGATAATTAAGGATGGTTTTGGTTGTAGATGCCCAGATAAATGTCCCTGCTGCTTTGCTCATTAAAGCAAACAGAACGCTCCTCATGATCCTTAGTGTCTGAGGCAGGGAGAGGCTTGTTCCTATAGAGAACAAGCTTGATGTGAAAGTCCCTTTGGTCCCAAGGGTACCATGAGCAGGATTGCTGAGCCAGGCACTGCTGTGTACATGTTCAGAGGGAGAGGAATCCACCTGGCTGGCACCCTGAGGTCCCCCACACCCCTTGGTGGGCTGCTGTTGGCAAAGACAAGCATGTGAATGTTAAGACTGAGCAGCTCGAGTGCTTGGTGATGTGATTCTCAGGAGCTCTGCTTTTCATCTCGGGACTGCCGAGATCTGGACACATCTGGAGTGGGGGGAGCACGCTGTAAGTAGGGAATTGAGCATAAATGTACTCTTGAACTTCTCCTTGCAGGAGATAACGCTGCAGCAGACACGCCGTGGGGTAGCAAGTATTGAGACACAGAGTCATGCAGTTCCCAAAATCACTCCTAAATGTGTTCCCTTATGCAAGACCTCAGAGGCCCAAATTTGTGGTTGAACCAGATGCTGTCTAAATTATTAATGTTCTAGCACCAGGCCAGCAAAACTGGTTAAATACGTAATTAATTCCAAAACACTTTCATTGAAATATTTGGGGTGGGGAAGCAAACCAGGAGCCTCCCAAGTGATGTTCTGCCTCACAGTGAGCTGAACGTCAGGACCAGCATCTGCCAAGATGATGTTCTTGTACGACACTGGGAGAAGGAAAAAGTGATGCAAGTAGGGTTGTGTTGGTCCCAAAAATCAGTGACAAGTCACTTGTCTAAGTTGACTGCTCACCTAAAGCATCTCACAGGCAGCTTCAGAGTATGTTTTTGAAATCATCTTTCCATGTCACTGAGAAGTTACTCCTTCAGTTTTTAGCCAGTTCTATAATCTTTTTTTTTTTTTTCCCAAAGAAAACAGTATAAAACAAAAGTAATTTCACTATATTTGTTTTCAAATTGTTGGATTTTTATGTTTTCTGGCAGCTGTGCTGCTGGCATGGTAACACTGTTGTTGTGCAAGCATGGAAAATAAGAAAGCCTGAGTTATCAGTGCTGTTATAAATAGTTATTAAGGCTGACAGGATTTTAGATGTTATTATTAACATTCTTAATGTTAACTTGAGGGTAGAATGAGAGAATGTAATGTAGCTCTGGCTGTCTGACAGCTGGTGGGAGCTTCCTACAGGACTGTCCATGGTTGAAGCTCTGTCATTCTTCCTCAGCTATTCCTTGCCTTGAGAAGGAGATGAAAAAGGATCTGGTTGCTTCTGTTAACTTTATCTGCTTGAATAGATCAGTTTATCTTGAGTTTTGGTGGTTTTGTGGTAGCCTGGGAATAAGGCATTGCACTCCATAGGTGTGTGCTTCAGTGGTGATGTTTCTACCAGAGGAATGCATCCAGCTGCAATTGCCAGCAAGTTGGAAAAGGCCAGGGGTATGTAACAATTTCCCACAAGAGAAACTCTGAAATGGGATGGGATGGGTACTAAGGTACCAAGAAAAACCAGCTTTTATTATGCTAAGAGCATGTCATTTTTACAGGAACGTGATTTTACCTGCACCAGTCAATAAAAGTTGAGACATTACCCCCAACCAATGTCATACAAAATGTTTGCATTGAGCCCTGAGTTGTTTGCTTTTCACTTAAGTTTTCTGAATAGTGTGCAAATCCATATTTTTAAGGAGCAAGTTCGATATGAAGATTGGTGCCAAAACACATCTGTTAGCAGCTTTTAATCTTCACGTTTGACGAAGCATGTAGATATGGACAAATCGTAATTTACATGATGAAACCACAGGGTGATGGATTGCTGCAGTGGTGTGGAACGCCATGGAAAGGAAATAAATTTCACAAGATAAAAGGAAGGGACTGGAGTGCATTTACTTCTGTCAGAAGCTTTTATGGGCTATGGGCACTGCAGCTACTACTACCTGGGCTCAAATCTACCAGAGTAAATACCCTCCAGCAAATAAGACTTTCTTTGGTACTCTGCTTTATTAGAAAGGAGATTACTTGGTTTTGAGGGTCATTCTAGAGTACAGTTTGAATGAACTTGAGTTGCTTTCCAAGATAAACACAACCCCAGAACAAAGCATATCTGGGTTTACTGTTATATACAATGGCATTTTAAGAGGTGCACCTGGTGTGGCAGGGCCAGCATTAAAAGCTTGTGAAGAATTGCCAGTGCAACATATGGCACACCCCACTGACAGAGCCAGAGCTGGTCTGGATGGGATAGGAGCCCGTGCCAAGGGTTAAAGTTCTCCTTGCAGTGATACTCAGCAGTTAAGCATTTATCACTGTTGTAATTGCTCATAGTCTTCCCTCAAGCACTCTCTTAGAGTGATCTCTGATTGTGCCTTCCTGTTGCTTTTTGACACCGTAAAATGCCAATTCTAGACTGACAAATTTGCTTGTTGTCTTCCTCTTCATCCCAACTGTATTGCACACTAACAGCTTCCCTGTGGATTACACTCATCACGAGCAGGGCTGGGTTTGGGAATCACTGCAGGCTGGCATTTGTCTTTTCCATCACCCCTATGTGATCACCCTCTGCACAGCTCTGTGTAGGACTCAAACCAGTGTGGGGAAGGAAGCAAAACTTCGCTTGCTTTTAAAATCATCCCATGCCTTTGCTCAAAGGACCTGATCCAAGCAGCCTATTGCCTGCTATGGAATGCAGGAAAGCAGCTTCAGTTTCCCCTGCATCTGTTGGGACTGGTAAAGATCAACCCCTCTGGAATATCAAAGCAGGGATGCTGCAAGGCTGCAGCCACTCGCACTCGTGGGGCGAGGTGAGAACCTAAGATGGGACGGGGCCTCCTGGGTCATGGCTCTGCAGGTGGGCTTTTGCAGCATGCTGCCATGCAGTCCCTTTCAGGAAGCTGCAGCTTTTCCACAGTAGGGTTGGGGAATCCTCCTGCTCCTCATTCCACTTCAAACTGCTCTAGCACCTGGCTCGTGCTATCAATATTTTCCTAATTTTTCTTCCCGAGGAGGATGCAGAGCACTCCTTTGAGGGCTAACAGTGCTAGGATGGCCAGGATTAACTGATAAGCATCTGGACTTGGCATGGAGGTCCTGTCACCTACCACCAAGTGACACAGGAAAGGATTTTTATCAGAGAAACAGCTGAAATACTAAACCTGAGCATCCTTCAGAGCTCTTGTCTCTGGGTGCGAGATGTTATTTAGTTCCCCCTGCCCCTTTTTTTTTTGTGCAAGGACTACACCATCTGGGTAGCAGATGATACCTTTACATTTGTCTGTTTCCAGTTTTCCAACTATAAATCATCTGATTTAGCTGGTTTCTGTTGCTTGAGCTCTTAGTATTTGATCCAGCTCTCCTTTAAAGCCATGCTGTCCCAATAGGGAGCCTTCTGCTGGGGCTCCTGCTCCCACTGTGCTTTCCAAATCTATATATAATATAAAATGTGTATATGCTCTGGAGCATCTGAATCGGATTCCACAGCCACCACAAACAGCTTTCTACATGGATTCTCCTTTTCCACAGCCAAACAGGCTCTTTGTGGACAAAAGAAGGGTAAAGTGCTGTCCAATGAACATTGCTGGCCAGCCAAAATCCAGTGCTGAGCTACATCAGCTGCAGAAAATTGTCCTGTCTCTCTAACCAATTCACTTGCCTGCTGAAGAGAAACCGTGGTTTTTCTGGAGTTGTCAGAAACACAGCAGATCTTTATCTGTCATCTCTTTCCACAAGAAAAGACGGGTTAAAAATTTGCTGACGTTATTAGCAAAGCCAGCCTGACTATGTAATGCTTTTTCTTTTCTAGTTTGTTTTTGTTAAAATCTGTTGCCTTCTAGTTGCATGGGTTGTCAACAAGTTTTTGCACCAAAAGATTAGGCTTAGTCCTTGCACTGAGATGGGAAGTAGTAAGGTCCTCAGCATATGTGTGGTACCAGATCTTCCTCATGTATATTCAACTCCACTTAGTCCTATTGGCCTCTCTGCTGTGAAGTCAGTTCCCAGACCTCCAGCAGATGACATGTGAAGGCCATCCACATCTCCAGCTGTTGGTGTTGAGGGACTTAGCTCTTTCTCAAGAGTGTTTTGTGTCTCCTCCAGCATGGTCTTGGATCACAGCCTCTTTAGTGCATTTCCCTAAATGCCTTGCAAGGAGTCTCAGGTGCATAGCTTAAAACACGAGACACCACTTCTGTTTTGTCAGTGTGTCTCTGATTGCATCTTAATTTTCTATTTTCATGTGTGACTAATTAACACTTAAACTTGCTCTTGAGGGAGCTTCTCTGTTCAACACTTCAGATGGACCCACCATGCAGTCAGGATGGAGCTATTGCTCCTTGAACTGGCTGGATGGAAATGGTTTCAATGAATGTTTTGAAGCTGGGCCAGAGGGTGAATCAAGCATGAATGACCATGAGTCACTTTGGAAAACAGCCCTGTTGAGGGCTCAGGGGTGAGGTCCCTGCTGCAGACAGCACCACTCGCACGCCCAGTGGCTGCACGGTGGCTTTGAGGGTCCTCCCTGCTTGTCCTCAGCTGCAGGGTTGTAGCTGCCACTTCCTTTGGGTGTGTGGAATGATGTTACTGAGTGGGGTGAGTGCTGAGTGTAAATGAACCCGGGTGTCTGTCATGTAAATGTTGTGTTGAGGGACTTGAATGTGATATAAAGGAGCTGGTCTCTGTGCTGGAGAGCCCTGCTGGGTGATTGTCCAGGAAGAGCCACAGCCCCTCCGAGGACGAGGGCATGTTCCTGGTGGGTTTGGTACAGGGATCATGTCAGACATCCCATCCTGACATCCCACTTTTTCCTGAAAAATCTCAGCATCATCTTCTATATGTGTTTGCATCAAGGCTCAGAGGGTGCAGCCTTGTGTGACATGTTTTGACTTGGATGCATTTTACTGCCTTCCCGGAGCTTGAGTGCTGCCTGTCCCCTTGGGGTGCCTGTCCTTGTAGCCCTGGGTGGGGTCCCACATCATACAGGCTGTACTGCGTGGTACTTTTTTTTGCAGTGCTGGGGGCTGACTATGCCCCTAGAGTGACAGATACACCCAAAGAGGTGAGCCAGACCCCTTCAACTATTCTTAAGATCTCTGGACCACATAAGGAGGAGCCAGATGGCGATGGCTGACACCTCTGCATCTCTTCTCCTTATCTCTGTCCCATGCACCTTGGAGTATATGTGTGGTGTCTCTGGCTTTAGTGACTGAGGGCTAATTTTCTTGTCCCTCCCTTTGTCTTTTTCTCTCATAAAGGTGAACCCCACGCCGCAGGGTACGCGAGCGCTGCTGAAGATGATGTACTGCCCACACTGCCGAGGTCTGGTGTCAGTGAAGCCCTGCTACAACTACTGCTTTAATGTCATGAGAGGCTGCTTGGCCAACCAAGGGGACTTGGATGCCGAGTGGAATATCTTTATGGGTAAGGCAATATATGGGTTAAAACTGCATGTAAATATGCACTGATACTGTGTCTCTCACCTGAATAGCATTGTGAGTGGCTGTGCTGAGCTGTAGCAGGTTTTTCAGGTGTCTGTGGTGGGTATCTTTTCCTTCCACATCTCTGCACAGCACACCTTTTGCCATTCCCATTAACCTCTAAATAAATGAGAATGTTGTGCCAATGACTTTTGTTGCACCAGACTTTAGGAGGATGGAGGTGGCATGGGCTTGTAGGCTTGGAATGTTTCTTCTTGCTGGTCCAAGCATGTGTGCAAGCTGTTTTTTCTATGCTACTTATACCTTGTTGTCACCATACAGCTGTCCTTCCTGAAGTCAGTTTTCTCCTTCAGCAGCCTGGGAGTCTCCTTGCCAGCCATGCAGAACTTTGGAAAAAGGTGTAGGCCTGAATTTTACACTAAAAAATTGAATAGGACATGTCTGGATCTGTTTTTAACCAGCTCATTTGGTGCTCGGCCACTATCCTTTTGCAATGTCAGCAGGTCTTGCGTGACACTGAGAGTGCTTTTACCATCCTCTTCCTCCTGTTTGTTATTTCTATTCTGTGTTTATGCACAGTATCATTCAATACATAAAATTTAGACTGAAATGTTAAATTCTACCCTGGGTCAAGGCTCATCAGAATTGGCAGTTCATCATATTTTGGGGCACAGGCAGTAGATAATATTTTTATTTGTGTTGCTTTTCCAGGAGGTTTGATTTATCTGTGATCGGGCATCCTTTGGGAGCAGTCTCTTTACTCTGGTTAATGTGTGATGGAGTGCACATGTAAAATATCTGCTGCTACTGAAAAAGCTGTGGTACTCTTCCCATTCCACTCATGGGGGAAAAAAAAAGGATTGTTAGAAAGAAAAGATTTTTTTTTTCACTAAGTTGCAAGATTTAAAAAAACGCGAAATTTCTGCTAGCTGAGATTTCAGGCTACATTTATATCTTAGAACTTGTTTTCATGTGCTTTTTGCACTGGATTTTCAGTTTGCTGCCCATGCCATCTGAATGTGTGCAGGGTGTTATTTTCAGAAGGCATTCTTTTTGTGCGTGTATTCCACATAGGGAGCTAAATGTGACACTAAGTTGGGTTTCCAAGTCATTCTTTGGGAAGCTGACACCCCACCCCCCCAGTCCTCACAGCCGTCTTTCTCATGAGAATATTAAGTATTTCAACTACAATTGTTGCTGAAATAGCTCAAAGCCAGGAGACTTGCAAACATCTAGTCCAAGTAGAAAAGAAGAATCCCATGAAAGGGAAGGGCATAATGCCAGAAAACAGACAAAAGCACAAGCAGCTAATTGCTGTAGGTGGTATGCAGCTAAAAACGAACCTCGGGGGAAGCCGGGGAGCCCTGTCACAGGAGACTGATCAGGGACTGCATACAATAATTAAGATTATTAAACAAGACAAAATAAATACATGTGATTCCAGGTTGGAAGCAAAACTTTCTTCTTGCAGTGCTTCCTCTCCAAAGGGCTTCTTGCCCACTCATTACTTAAGTATGGTATTAAGCTTCATTACATTTATTGGCAGTGTTTGCTTGATTCTTGCACTCTGGGTTGATGGTTGCAGTGGTGTACAGATACAGAAAACTTAAGCTGTGCTTTCTTTAGACAGTTTAATAAGGGAACAGGTGCTGGTTATGTTCCAGACTTTGGTTTTTCTCTGAGTCTACCACTTGAGACAAATTAAATTAAATATATCTGGTGTCTAGGGAAGGGTATATGCCACAAATATCTTGTGTGTGTGTTTAAAGGTTTAAATAATTAAAGAAATAACACTCTCAAAATTCCCTCCAAACCACCTCACAACATCCCAAAAACCCACCTCCACGGTCTCAGTGAGATTTTCCATTGTGGGTTTAAGTGCCAAGTTATGGCAATGATTTATTACGAGTCAAAAGCAGATTTTGAACCTATCAAATCAATTTAAAAATCGTTAAATCAGAGAACTTGTCAATTATAAGTAAGTCAGTTATGTAAAGCTGGGATGTAAAGTTTGTAGGTTTTTTGAGACAAGAAGACTTTGTAATTCCTTATTTCTCCAAAGTACCATTTAAAGCTGAGGAGTATGAAATAATGACCGAATTGTACTCTTTTCTCCCCTTTAACTATCTAAATTATTTCTCCCTCTATTCCTGACACAATTGTACACCAATTAGACAGGGGTATACTTTGTTTCAAACAGGCTGTAGGGAGGTTGGGGCTTTCCTGAATGAACAGTGTTAATCTCCAGTGCCTTTTCATGATTTTTTTTTTCTCTACAAAGGTTTACTCTGCTCAAAGATGTCGAATTCAGGCTCCATATACATATCTGGAGTACTACTTTGTGTGCAAAGAATTTTTTCCCCAGCTAAAAAAAAAAAAAAAAAGACTTGTTAATGAATGGTCAAGGTCTTCCCCCTCCTTCCTTCCCCTTTTAAATCAGATCTTGGGGTTAAGACTGAAAACTGCCTTTTGTTCTTCAAGTCAGACAGTGAGGCTGAAGATGTGGGTTTCTGATTATTGGTGGCACAATGAGAAAGAATTGCTTTCCTTCATGAGAGCGAGGTGCTTTGTTGCCAAGGATTGTCTCAATGCCAGTAGCAAGGACAAATGTATGCAAGAGGAAAAAGGTCTTTAAGGGATGGTGCTAGATGGTGTGTCTTGGTTGTTTTTTTTTTGGGTTTTTTTTTCCACCTAAATCCACTTCTATCTCCCCATCACAGGAAGGAGAGACAGTCTTTGTCATGCTGTGTGTTTGTAATAGATGGCCCGGGTACATTTTCCATGCTGACAAGAGTTGGGGTTTTTTGTGAAGTAAAGCCGAGCCACCTCACCGTGGCTTATAAATATCATTTACTTTGGAGGAGAGCTGGGGCAAATAATTGTTACTTGTAATCAGCTCTTCTCTCCTTGCCATAATGGAAAATCTTTCTGGGAGATGAGCTGCTCAGAAGGTTGGTTGCTGGAGCAGGAGCCTCCCCTGCTGCGGGCAGCGGTGCCCTGAACCCCAGCCAGCCTTGGCAAGGTCAGACAGGGCTGCCAGAGGGAGCCACTGCTGGCCACCACTGCTCTGGGGACACCAGCCAGCTCCTGCAGGGAGGGAAAAGTTTGCAGGATGCCTCCAAAATCAAAACTGTGGATGAGGCAGAGCCCCCCCCCCCCCCATCAGCCCTTGCTCCTCCCCACCCCTTTCTAATGAAAGTTTATTTCGTTTAGTGTTCTTTGCCAGTATCAATCCCAACTCCAATTACTACTTTCCTTATCTTTTCTCACCAGCTTTGGCAGCTCTGCTGGAGGCCAAATGCATTTTCTCTATCGGCAGTCAAAGCAGAGGCTGCATTCCTGGGCTGTGATACATGGAACGCCATGGCACCCCTGCTAACAAAGGACCCAATTCGCTCTACATTCCCATGGTCTTGTGGATGGCCTGCCCGGCTCAAAGTTTACAAAGATGCCAAACAGCCAGAAGAATTGGGGTTTATGTTTCCTTTCAGTCTTTCACAAACACTTTATTGATCTGTGGCCTTTCCTGGCCGCTCAGAGAATTAAGTAGTTACAAAATGGAATTATTTTTCTTTAAAAAACAAAACAAAACAAAAAACCTGTGCATTTTGTGTGTTTTATTATCTGTCTATTCATAATATTTTTATTTGAAATGAGCGGTTTCCTACACGCTGCACCGGGATGTTCTTTATGCGCGTGAAAAACCCCAAAAGCTTTGACAATGATGAACACATTTAAGTTGTGCTCCACTTGTTTACAAAAGTCTCCATTTGGTAGCACATCAAAAGCATTTTTCTCTCCTCTGGCACAATGGTATATTCATGCTAGCAGTCATTACTCAGAGATTTGAAGCATCACTTTATTGGAGCCCACCACAATACAGTCTAAGACTCTTTGTTTCATTTGTTATTACCGTCTCCTTTTCCCCCCCCCCCCCCCCTTTTCTTTTTTAATGCATTTAGTTCAGACCTGTTTGTAGTCCCTGACGGTGAAATTCTAGCCATGCCCTGCAAGAGCTTGTCATTGATGCTGGTGGTGTGTGCCTGCAGATTGAGGGCCTTTCCTGGGGCCTCCAGCTCCTCCTGAGCTCACTCCCTAAACACCCACACCTTGGTGGAGCTGAGCGAGTGAGAGGGGGTTAATTGAATGATAGTCCTTTAACTAACACCCAGCAACTCTTTAGAATATTGAGTTTTCTTTAAAAAGTGATTTACAGGCTCAGAAGGCATCTGCAGTTCATGTGGGGTGTTATGGTATTGGATTACTATTTTAATTGTTGTGCTTTGTTGTTGTTTTATTACTTATAATAACAACTTTACATACTCAAATAGCTTAGTTGTATATTTTTCATCATTTGTGGTTCTTTAAATGTAGTTTATTTATCAGGACTTGGGCACTAAGGCAGAGCTATTACTAAATTGTTCAGTATGTGGAGTTTCTTTATGGGCTTTAACAGATAGCCAGAGCACACAGAAGTTTTCTGTTTATGCAAAGTACCTTCTGCACTTAGGAGGAGAATGACTGTCATGAGAAAGATTAATACACTGAGTGTGTAACCCATTTCATAGACTGAAATGTAACCCATTTCTTGTTAATGGAAGGGACTAGGCATATCTTAGGAGCAGGGAGGAGCTCCTTGGGGCCAGAGGGGCTGTTCTGTCCTCGTCACTCAGGCTAGGAAAAATTGAAGGATTACATGCAACTGGAAAAAGATTAGTTTGTGGCAGAACATCATGAAGTGATGCAGGAGAGGAGACCAGCAAATGCTTTGGGGTTGAGGGACCACAGTGAAAGCTAACAGTAAATTAAGGTTGTGATGGGTGAGAAGAGGCAAGAGCTTAGTGCCAGGTGTATTCCTGGAGGCACCTTGTAGGGGAGACCCAGAGAGGGCTTAAATGCAGTGCAGGGTGAAAGCCTTAATGCCAGTAATAATTTCCCAGAGGAAGTAGTGGATGGTCCAGTAGCTGCTGTGTTTAATGATGCATTTGATGAGGATGTGCATGTCAGCACAGGAGGAGTGACCCAGTGTTGGCTGAGAGACTTTCCATCTCCCCTTGCTTAGAGATGTGCCAAATACATCGTGAGTGCACAGCATTCACCCTGCTCTTATATAGATTCCCTCCCTCGTGCAGATTGTCCATATAATGCTAGGAGTTGCAATCCTTTGGCTTCCCAAGGCAGGAAAAAGCCTGTAGCTGTCCATAAGGGAAAGATGGTATCAGGGATTGTCTTGGACCCTTGCATGTTGGTGCCTTGTGCTCAAGACCAGCATGATGAAGCTGATGGCTTTGAAAACAGTCTTGAAAAACAAATGACACAAGGCAACCTTTAATAAACGAGCATGGAAAGGAGAGTGTTAGTAATGCTTGTTCTGATGGGAGGAGCTGATTACAGGCTGCTGTTGGCAGGCTGTGGTGGCTTTTGATGTACATGAGCCTGTGGTTTGGTGCTGGCTGCCTCTAAGTGCCTGGTGAAGGTGTAGGCTCTGGGAACTGAGCAAAATGTTTCCTGGAGATGTGTGCTGGTCAGAGGTGACACTGCAGTGCTTCATGTCCCTGTGCTCAAACTGTTAACCTTCTTGACTCTTATTCCTGAAGCTCCTCCATTAAAAACCATCATTCTTCTCTTTGTGTATTAGAGTCTCTCCATTACAAACCCTTGTTTTTCTCTCTCTATATTAGATTCGATGCTGCTGGTAGCAGAGAGGCTAGAGGGACCTTTCAACATTGAGTCTGTCATGGACCCCATTGATGTGAAAATCTCAGATGCAATCATGAACATGCAGGAGAACAGCATGCAGGTGTCTCAGAAGGTAAATGGGCCAAGAGGACACTTGGGACTCTTTCTTTCATGTGCTTTATTTCCCTATTGTCAATATGTTTTTTCTTGAATGCCCTTTCAAGTATATATAAAGCTAATGTAGTACTTTGGGCAGGGGCTGCATTGGAGCCTGGAAAAGGGAGGCTTTTGTGACCTCTTATTTAATAAAATCCTTTCCTTCTCTCACATAGGTTTTCCAGGGATGTGGCCAGCCAAAAACACTTGCCCAAGGCCGGACTGCTCGCTCTGTCTCTGAAAGTGGATTCAGCGCTCGTTTCAGACCGTACAACCCCGAGGAGCGACCAACAACAGCTGCTGGCACGAGCTTGGACCGACTGGTGAGTGCCTGGTGCTGCTGGTGCCACACAGGTGCTTCATACTCAGCTACCGCAGTATATAATTTACCATTTTTAATTGATAGGCTTTCTTAATATTCCTTGGCTGTTTTCAAACTCTCTAAGGGGTGTAATCTGCCCATAGCTCTAGACATTAATTACCTCAGCGCCTCCATGTCAGAGAAGTGCCTGTGTTAAAAGCTTGGCTTATGAATAATATGTGTTTGAGGAGCAGTGTTTAATTTTGTATTAAAAAAAGTAAATCAGCCGTCAAAACTCACAGCCTGAAGATCTGGGCAGTACATGTCTATTGTGATAAAAAATACCTTCCCAACTTTGCTTCTACTGAGTGTTTGGTATTCTGGATTATGTCTTGTGTTTCTTTTTTTCTTTTATTTAATAGGTTACTGATGTGAAAGAGAAGCTGAAACAAGCCAAAAAATTTTGGTCGTCTCTCCCTGGCAACATTTGCAATGATGAAAAGATGTCTGTAGGCACTGTAAATGAGAATGAGTGCTGGAATGGGAGCGCCAAGAGCAGGTTTGGTGATGCTGCTGCTTCCCCTGGTTAACCCTTTCCCTGTGTCCTGACCCCCTCTCCCTGAGCCCTTTTCTCCTACAGGAGTGATCCCAGCTCACCCAACACAGGCTGCTGCCATTACCCCTTTTGTTTTAGTAGGTGGAAGAGCTGGAATGTAACACCAAAGTGTTGTCAAGCTCTACGTGGGGGGTTGTTTTAGAGGAGGGAACAGAGCATAGATACCCAAATAGGTCATCTCTCCTTGGACCTAAGCAAGCCCCTTACTAGTGGTTTGTGGAACTGGGGAGATGATCTGTACAAAATCCTGTATCACAGCCACAGAGCAGAGGTGCTTGTGTTGTCTGAGGATGCTGTTGCCCAGTGCCTCCAGCTGGTGTTTCCACCAGGAACTGGTTTCTTTGTTGAGCAAGGGCAGGGGCAATGGAGGGTGGAGACCTTCTCCACTGCTGAGGTCAGTGGCACAAGGGGGCCAGTGGTTTCATTCACATTTTTTATGGAAAAAAATCTAAAGATTTTTTTTCTTCTTGTAAGGAAGAAATTGCCAACACATGAGTAAGCTGGGGTTTTTCAGTCATATGGTTTATGTAACTGTTTAACTTTTATTTTGGAAATAAAAGTTTCTCTTCTTTTTTCTGTTTGCTTACTGAGGAAATAAGCACAATCCAAGATGTTCCATTAAAAAAAAAAGTCATTGTCTGGGGTTTTCCAGTAGTTTTTCTAAGTAATAACAGGTTCTGCCCTGGATAGTTTTGGGCCACAGCACTAAGCCAGACCTCATAACTTGTGCACTGTTTTGTGTGTGCCTAAAACTGCCATACTTTGCTAGGGCAATGTTTTGGGTGTATTTGATAAGAAGTCTCCTGAAGTCTTGTTTATCAGCAGCTTCTAGGGGCTTTTCACAGAAGATACCCCCCGTGTGTGCAGGGCCACCAGTATCAAGGGGGAGAGATGGAAACTTGGCAGCACTTGGCAAGGAGACAGGGCAGGCTGGAGATCCTATGTGGGTTGGGCAAGATAACTTGCTTTACTATTTTCTCCATTACTCCAATAAGGTAGAAGTTTGGTTGTATTCCACGCTTTGGTCTCAGACTTCTTTGAAACATACAGTATTGATCACAAGTAATAACAAAACTGTCACCACCAATTATCATCATCATTGTCACTCCTATATATAGGACAGGATTTGAGCATGCTTTTCAGAGTATGCTTACATGTCTCTGCCTGGTGTCCAGGATCAATAGACTGCACTAAAGGCTTTTCTCTGTCTTGTGATACTGATGTTGGCATCATAACTAAGAAAAGTAATGTTTTCTTCTGTTAAACTGATCTTTCTGGCAAGGCAGGTCATTGGAGGGAAGTGGATGTGTCCTGTTGCTGCTGTGTAAGATAATACTCCAAACACCCGTGTCAGGAGATGTATTCAGCTTGTTTTTGTTGCTCACTCTCTCTTTTAAACCAAGAGGTTGTACATGTGTTCAGACCTGAGTATGTACACCTTCTGAAGCTGAGCATCTTGGCTCTCCCCTTCTCTGATGTATGGGGCTACAGGATCACATCTTCAGCATCACAGATGTTTCTCCTGCTGGGGTTATTAGGGAAATTGCATCTCACGTCTGTGTGGTGAGAAGCACACATTCAATATCCCAGCTTGATGGTTAAGGTGCATTACTCAAAGCCAGAATGACACTCTTGCCTGCAGCAGTTACTGTAGGTTTCTGTGGGATAACTATGGTCTGGAAGGTTGTGTTCCCAAAAGTCATCTAACTGGCATCAAGGTATCTCAGCACTTGGTATTGCTCTGCAGCCTGCAGCTAGCTGATTTATGCTGTTGAAAGCCTTTATTAATATAAACCCCAGATCTTCCTTTTCTTTTCAAGCTGGGGAGAAAATTGTCATTCCCTTGCTCTTGTGGCACAGTGTAAATGAAAACAGTGCTTCTTCATTCCCCATGCTGCAGAGATTGCAGGGAAGGGAGATGGGGTAAGAGGAGCTGTGTGAGGTTTAGCATGTGGAAAGATGCTGTTGGGCTCAGAATATCACCCAGACTGAAAGCAGGGATGACATTGCAGAGTTTCCATGGGATCATCCTTCAGCACAAGACCCTGCTGTGCTACGGCTCTGGTACCAGCAGCAATGCTTTCTTTTCAGGTATGACTTTGCAGTGACTGGAAATGGCTTAGCAAGTCAAGTGAATAACCCAGAGGTTGAAGTCGATATTACCAAGCCAGACATGGTGATTCGTCGGCAAATCATGGCTCTACGGGTGATGACCAACAAGCTGAAGAATGCCTACAGTGGGAACGATGTTGACTTCATTGACATAAGTATGTTTGCTGTTGTTTGCCTTTTGCTTTTTCTTTTTCCCCTTTTAATTGGATTTCATGCTAACACGGGTAACTGGTTAAGCTTCAGCTGTGTGTGAGCATGTTAGTGAAGAGGGTGGGAACCAGGCTCTGCCAGGCTGTGTGAGGAGGGGTGTTCCCACAAAGCCATGCAATGGCTTGGCTTAGAAAGGACCTTTAAAGGTCATTTAGTCTAACACCTAGAGACATCATCTACTACATGAGGCTGCTCAGAGCCCCATCCAACCAGCCTGACCTTGAGTCTTTCCAGACGTAGGGAGCTGACCGGTGCTCTGGATAGCCTGAGCCACAGTGTTCCACCACCCTCATCATAAAACTATTTCTTCCTTATATCAAATCTAAATCTACTTTGTTTTAGTTTAAAACCATTCTCCCTTGTCTTAATGCAACCATCCCAGCTCTCTCAGTCTGTCCTCACAGAAAAGAAGTTCCAGCCTCTGAGTATTTTGGTGTCCTCTGGGCTCTCTCCAGCTCTCTCCATTCCTATGCCGGGGGCCCCAGAGCTGGATGCAGAACTCCATGTGGGGTCTCATGAGTAGAGTAAAAGGGGTGAATCCCCTCCTTTGACCTGCTGCTCACAGTGCTTTTGGTGCAGCCCAGGATGTGGTAGACTTTCTGGGCTGCCCCCATTGCCCAGATGTGATGACTGCACGCAGAAATCACATTAACCAGGGGACCCACGCTTACCTCTCATAAACACCAGAACAGCCACACTCTTTCTTGCCTTTTCCCCCTTCTGTGTTGTGCAGCCAGCAGAGGAGGCCAGCAGGTGTATTTGTTTCCCCAGGTGAGGAGAGCAGCGGGGAGGAGAGCGGCAGCGGCTGCGAGCTCCAGCAGTGCTCCCCGGAGTTCGAGTTCAACGCCACCGAGGTCACTGGGAACTCCAACAAGAGTGACAAGACCGTGAACACTTCTGCTGCCACCACGAATGGTCTATCACAAGCAGCCTTGCTCCTTAGTATTTTGTTCTTGGCCATGCAAAGACAATGGAGATAATTGTGCAGCATAGGGGGAGGGGAAAAGACTTTTATTATCAAAGGTAGAAGGCACCTGCTTTCACTTTTATACCATCTAGAGACTTTGCTTTTTAAGTTAATGGACAACAGTGTACAGTTTTTACTATGTTGCCACTGGTTTTAAGATACTGATTTATTTTTTTTCCCTTGCTATCCTGGGAATAACAGGAACGGGAAGTACCAATCTATCCTGTTCACCAAGAGTCCATGTTAGAGGTGGATAACAAAAATGTATATACAAGCCTGTAGTTAGCTCTGCATTTGTGTCTTTATCACTTTTTTCTTTTACTTTATTTCTTACAAAAACAAAAACCCCAGGGTCTTCTCTTGGCCTGTAACAAGTATGTGTTTCTGAAACGAGAAATATCTGTACAGAAGCAGGTTTTATTTATCATGTTATCTTATGGAGAAAAAAAAAATTGCCCAACAAGCGGAAAATGTTTCATGTAGTTAACTTCCCATTTATCCACATTATGTTAGTTGCCTTATCTGGAGAGAAGTGGAAGTAATTTGTCTTTATTATGTGGTAAAACAGAAGGTGAAGGCAGAACTGGTCATCATGCCAAGGGCCCCGTTTGCTTAGGGCATCCATGCCAGGTGCAGGTTGTGCTTGCTTTACAGGAGGTTTGGTTAAATTGGAAGGGACTACAGAGAATTCCCATTCTGCAGATGCTGAGAAGAGTTGTCCTTTGTTCCCCGGGATCCTTGCAATTGGCTGTAACTCCTGTGGGTCAGTTCCCAACGTGCATCCCCCATGGGAATGAGGCATTAAACTTGTTCAGTTGGAAACAACTTGTCGTCTCGCAGATCCAAATGCCAACATGTGTCTTGTCTGCACGTTTGTAAGGAGAATGCTGGATTGATTTTTTAACTGTTTCAGTTCTGGTTTTAAGGAATGCTGTGTGGGAGGGCAGGTGGGGAGGGGTTGGGTTTGTTTTTGCAAGAGTTTTGTTTCCTCTCTGATGGGGGCAAAAGAGAAGGAGCAGGCACTGTTGCAGGTACATGGAAGCAGGAGCTGGCAGGGCTGAAGATGCCTCATTTTGGGTGTGTTTGGTCTCCTGGGAGCTGCTGCCCAGCACCTGGAGCTTTTTGGCACTACCTGAGACACCGTCCTCTCTCTACCTGTGCTGTTGGAGTTGGAACAATGTTATGGTGAACAGCAACTCATGAATAAAAGAAATGTATATTTTTAAGAAAAGAGATTAAATAATTTTTTAGAGTTTAGCAAAAGCAACGTCTTTGGAAAGACTCAAAATTACTCTGCATGTCTCTTCCTGCTTTGGGTAGCCTTTAGGTCTGGCTGGATGCCTGGATCTGGCCAGGAGAGCAATCCAGAGAGAAAAGGGTTGCTCTATTCCACCCTTGTATCATAAAGGATAAGTTTCTATTTTTATATTTAAGCATTAATTACTTGTTAGCTCAGGGTCAGCATTATACTCAACTTTATTTTCACACCAAATTTCTGCAAAGCTATAAAGACAGTATTCTTGGCTGGTATAAATAATCCTGGAGGCTTAATTTTACTAGAAGTAGCCAGTTATTTATTAAAACATGATGTTAGTAGAGTTAGGGATATTCTGGCTAGATTATTTTTCTCTAGAAAATAAATCATGGAACCATAAAATTGAAAAAAATATAAATTTATGTGTGGGAAAAAATGGATTGTAAATAGCTAAATTGCCTTGCGAGGAATTGGAAAATGTGCTGATACTTAGAAACTACCTCAGTTCTGAGGAATTTCCTTTCTAGCTTTGAGTGCTATTGCATTTACTTGGTAGAAGTGAATCTGGTCTCCAATATGTAGCTGAAAGAGTTATCCCTATAGACCTTGTTAGATTGTTTTTAATTTAGAGGGTTGAACTACATCCAGCTGTTTTCTTTCAGCAAAGTTCCCTAACAAAGAGAATTTCTGAATTAAATATTGCTGATGGTTTCCATGACTTTTCCTGATTTGTTTGGTTTCATAGCATTTTCTGATTGCCCTTTAATTATTTAAATGGTTCTAGCCATTTGAATTTTAATCCCGAAATAAACAAACCTTAGATGCACTACCATTGTAAATATATGGAAGTAAGGTCTGACTGGATAACCCTTCTGGCTCATACCCAGCTGGCAGGCCAGCAGAGTTAAATGAAGAAAAAAAAGACTAAAAAAAATAAAACTTCTTCAGAGCTCTGAGATTGGTGGAACAAAAGCCCTTATGTTCGAGCGGCTGCCTGCTCCAACATCTCCCTTCTTGGTGTAAGTGTTCATATGTAAGAAAGTTGTTTATAAATTCTCCAGATTTTGAGCATTTCTGCTCAGAAAACAAAAACACTTCTGAATTTATATTTATTGTTTTACAACTAATTGCTCACTAATTATTATTCCTCAGTTTTGTACAAGCCACCAATGCAAAGACCTCCTGACAGTTTTCAGTCTGTCCAGTTGGCTTTGTAAATAGCACAAGAGACTTCCAGTATATAAAGGACAGATTTGTCACCTGGGGCTGCAGGAAACAAGAGTAAACATCAATGTAGGACGATCAAAAGTTGTGTTCCTGCTTTTATTTTGAGTTTGTATGTGAAGTTGGCTCTCCGACATGAACTTGTAAATTAAACCATACGGGTAGGGATGAGACATGATGCTCACTTCAGGGAAGGCATGTGCTCCCCTCTTTCAGATGTTTTTTGTTGTTTTCTTTTTTTTTTTTTTTCCACATAACCATTGCCATTATGAGCATGATTTAAAGAAAAATTCCCATATATAAAATTAATTATTAAAGTTAATGGAGCTGGTAAGTGGGCTTCAAATGCAAAATGAAGCAGAAGGTGGTGTCCTTGGCAGCATGGGAGGTGCTGTCTCCCAAAGTACTGGAATGAAAAGATCCAGCTCTTAATAGGGCCTGTTTTAACAGCTCCGTGCCTGTCCTGAAGTGGCTTCACAGCTGACAGGTGGAGAGGGAAACAGGGGGCATGTAATGGGACTGTGATGAGAGTCTCTGGTTTGTGTTGTGTTGGTGCCCCCAAGTCAGGACAAGTGGCCAGAGCAGCAAGAGGAGATTTTCCATGCTCCAGGGCAGGGTCCTGGTCTTCTCCCTGCTGAGCCAACCTGGGTTTGTCCTGACAGGCAAGGTGGTGTATTAGTTCTGGAGGGTGCAGCCTCTCAGAACAGTGGTCATTTCTTAGACCAGACTGTGCTATTGTTTCCATCACCATCCCATAATTGCTTTGATAAATGCCTGGCTGGACCAGGCAGGCCCTCTGGTTTGGTCCTGGCTCCTTCCTCATCCTGGCAACTGGTGTTGGGTATCTCAGAGCATGGCACATAAAAATCCCTTCTACCTGTTTGGATGCTTGTACTTACCATGTGTCCTACAGTAGTTGCCAGCCTTTTTTGTCCCCTTTCTCACAAAATCACCTCTTGCCTCCCACATGCATCCCACTGTGTGAATGTGGCAGTGTCCCCCATGGGTGACAGCACTAACCAGATCAGTGACAGCTGCTGCTTGTGCCCTTCACTTGCCAGCACTAAACCATGGTATTTTCACTTGTCCCTGCCACTAGCACATCTCCACAGCCTGGCATGGCAGACACCCAGGTCTTGCCAGTGCAGACATCCTGGAGCATCCTGGGAACCCTGAAAACCGAGGATTGGGGCGTGTGTGTAAGATGGTGGGCATTGCTGCTGCAGGAAATTGGAGCCTGGATAAATCCATCTATTTATTGGAGGAAAACTACTTCTGCTTTTGGGTTTGTTTTTTTTTTAAATGCTGGTGTCTTTCTTTTTCCATGTAAGCTCAGCTGGGATAATTGCAGTGTCCCTGCCAGATGTGATGGCCAGGAGACACCTGCTTGCAGTGGTTCGTAAACCAACATTGCAGTTCTGGCCAGGCTGGCAGGAGGATTGCCTGACCTCTTCTGCTTCTCTTCCTCAGAATGTTCTCTAGGACTGGTGGTAATTGAAAAATGCATATAAAAATGTGTAGAATGAGGTGAAAATTAATGAAGAAACACTGCAATCCTGATCCCAAATGGTGAAGTGTGCTGTGCTTCATGGCATCTGTCAAATTGCATGGATTTAATGGAAGACACAGGTTGGTTGGCAATAATGCAATGGTGGTGGTTTTAGGACCACCTGATTGTGAACTAACCCTAGTAATAGTTTCAATTTCTTGATAATGCTCTTTCAGGAATCAGGTTTTCTGGGTTTGGTTTGCTTTTTTTGTTGCTTTATCCTCTGCTGTGGTTTGTTTGATCACTTGTAGCAGTGTAAATTGCCTGGGAAGACACAGCTCTTTATGGGCTTGCTGTAATTCTAGGTTAAGTGTGCTCAAATTGCTGTAATTTGTATCTAATGGATTAGATGGATTGAGAGCCCTGTTGGAGCAAGGAGGGGCTGCCTGCCCCTGGAGGAAGGGAAGGCATCCTGAGCACGGCAGGTCCCTTTGTCCCTCTTCTCTGGCAGAACTGTCCTTTTCATGGTCCCAGGGGCTGGACAGCCTGGCACAGCTGGGACCCTGCTGGGTGCAGGAGAAGCAGGCAGCTGTGGCAAAGAGGCTTTTGCTGAACCCAAAAGGTTTTGGGGGATGCTGGTGGCAAGTCCTGATGTGGTGTTGCCTTCCTCTGGTTGCTGTCCCTCTGCTGTTGGGTGGGTGACTGCTGGGGATGTTTTTCCTTCCTGGACCTGCTCTGCCTTGACCAAAAGGAGACCCTTCTGCCTTTTAGCCTGCTCACTGTGATTTGACCCTGTGGTTCCTTGCTGCCCTGGCTCTTTTTTCCCCAAACTTTTGCTCTTTGTGGTGGTTCCTCTTGTGCATTTTCTGTGTCCCAGTAGGAGCAGAGTGGGAATATATCTCAATCATGGACACTGGTGGTCTCCCTTGCAAATGATCTCCACTCAACACCAGCCAGAGATTGCTGCAATTGCCAAAACAGACGTTTTGATTTTAAAAGCAGCTCCTACTTGCATCAACAAATTTGCTTCACTTGTTAGTCATTGACATGGTTTAGTGGTGGACTTGGCATTCCTAGGTTAAGGGTTGGACTTAGTATTCTTAGAGGTCTTTCCCAGTCTTAATGAGTCTATGATTCATTTAAACATCCAGGTAATGTCTGTCTCCCTGATGGTTTCACAGGAGCTGAGTGTGAGCAGCTTCATCCCTATCTCAAAATCTGGGGTGCCTGTGCCCCTCATTCATGTATAGCAGCAATACAATTCCCCTACATAGCTGCTCATCTCCCCAGCGTGTCCTCCCACACTGTCTCCCTCCACGTGTGTCATTAATTCCTGTAATCTGATGCAAATCAATATGCTAAACCCCTCATTAATTGGGTAACTGATTAATACTAATGAGACTTAAAATCTTGGAGAAGGTTGAGGGTATTTGTTTCTCCTCTGACAACCTATTGTCAGCCCCACAATGGCTGGCCCTTGGCTGGGCTGGTAATTGCCTCGTGACTGTATTTGCATCAACATAATGGCAAGGATGTTAGCAGGAGCTAAGGCATCTTTTAGTCTGAACAGGAAAATTCAGGATTAGCGAGGTGGAATGCATTTGCCAGCAGTTCCTGGCAGCCCTGTTGTGAAGGGTGGCTTCTCTTCACCTGTAACTCCACTCTGTTGGTTGTTTCCATTATTAACCTGCTTTTCTTCAGAGCTTAATAAGCTCAGCCATAAAAATCAGGCCTGCCTGAAAACTTGGCACAGTAGGAATTGGCCAGACTTTTATTTTTTCTGGTGGGAAGAGCTGATGATTATTTTTAGAAGAAATTGTTTCGTCTGTGAAGTTTAATGGGTTGAAACGCTGTTTTGGCATTCACGAGCCTTCAGACCGGCTTTGTTGAAAACCCCATTTAGCATCACCAATAATACAGTAATGCTGAGGATCCCCAGGGACAAGCAACTGAAACAATAGCCGGAATCATACATTTTTAAAGCTAATTGTTGTACACGTTCAGCCATTTCCCCCACACCACTTGCTGTCTTGTGCAAGATGCAGATCCGAGGACAGTGAAGTTCACAAGAGGCATTTCACTATGTTGACAGAAGGTGCATCTGCTTTTCCAGGGACTCTTTTATGGAAGCATGGTCATAGATACATATCCACTGGATTCCTGCAGCAGAAAGGCAATTCTGATTTAACCAAGAGTTTTCTTTTTTGTTGTTTTTGGTTTGGTTTGGTTTGCTTTTGGGGGGGGGTTGGTGGGGTTTTTTTTTTGTTTTTGTTTTTTTGGGGTTTTTTTGTGTGTTTTTGTTTTGTTTAGGCCGCCTTCATTTGCATCCTCATAACAGAGTGTGTTTGTATTGGAGCTATATATCATAAATATATCATTTCCTGTGTGGCAGGGCTCTGAAGGCCGTTCTCAGTGAATGTGTCTTCACACCACCCCTCTGATTTTGGGTGAGCAGCCACCCTGCCTTATTGCAGGCAAGGAGCTGAGCACCCTTATAAATGGATAGTAGAGTAAGAGAATAAGTGGTTCTCACTTGAACAGCCCTAAGTGACTTTGTTGTTTGCGCTGAATTTCCTGTGTACTAACAGACCGTGCTGTGTTCCAGGAGGGTGCTCCAGGTCAAACTCCTCTCAGAATGAGACAAGGTGATGACTTCTCAAGTGGCTCCAGGGCCTTTCATGGTTTGGGGCAAATGGAGACTGGTTGGTGTGTCACAGCCTTCTTCCTTTGTTCTTCCCATAGAAAAAAAAAAAATCCAAATTTGGGGGATAAAACCCAAAAACATGAACACTCTTTATTTATTGCTAAATTCTTTGGATGGTTGTGTATTCAAAACCACTTGAGTATTGAGCAGGAATCTGTGCTACAAAACAGTGGTGGGATTTTCAGTTTTGAGCAGGAAGAGTTAGGGGTCAGTGTTTATGTGGGTGAGCGAGGGCTCTCAGCAAGCCAGGGGCCAAGAGAGTCAGTGTGACAAAGAAGCTGTTGTCTTTGACAGGGGGCTTCTGGAGCCTAGCTGTCTGAAAATAATTAGCCAAATAAATTAGGTGTGCTCCATGCTAAGTAATTCTGACATTTGGCTTCCTTGAGAAAGGGATAATGTACAGACAGAGATACCTCAGCTTGTCCTTTGTCCCTGTGAGGGGGCACCCATGGGGAAGATGGGGGCTGTTCTTTGCACAGATAGTGACAGGCAGGAGAAGCTGTGGGAAGCCTTGTGCTGACCAGAGGCATGGGGGTGAATCCCCCAGTGGGGTGGTGGGTGGGCAGGCTGCCCTGCTTCCCCGTGCAAGACTGTCCTGCCACTGAAGGCGTGTTGAACTGCAAATAAAAACGGTAAAAATTCCATTCCGTGGAGGTGTGCTCCATCATACTGGTACAGGCACCGTATGGGGCTCATCCAGGAGCTCCCAGAGTTGTGGGACTGGACTGAGAGGTGATGGTTAGAATTGAGAGGGAGACAGGAGAGGAGTGCCTTGGGCAGCACTTGAGTTGTATCACTGCCATGTCCTTGTAATCTGTCCTTTCCTTCATTCTGTTGCTGTTTAAGGTGCATTAGACGCATCTCCTGATGTTGTATTAGCTGCCCCTTTCCTGAGAGGGGCTGGCAGTAGCATCTTTTGGCCCACATTCCTGTGCTGGTTTTCTCTATCAGAAGGCAGTGGGGGTTTCAGCTTTTTGACATCTTTATAATCCAGCATTGCAAAGGAGCCTGCTGGTCACCCTCCCAACAGAGCCATGCTCAGAGTGTTTTAATCCTGCTGCAGGGTGGGAGCAGAGCAGATTTTTTTGGAGCGTGGATGGAGTAGAGATGCAGGTGGCAGCCAGCTGGAGGAGCTAGGTTTGTATGTGGGTTTTGCACTGCATCCTCCAGGCGTCCACAGGAATCAGAAATGAATTTGAAGCCTCCCCCATTACAATTTTGACCCCGTTGCATTGCATAGGGTGGTTTGCTCCCTTCCTCAGTGTCCTGCCCTTGCTGCTCATATATGGAGCATTAAAGAAGCAGGAATCCCAGCTGTGAGGAGTTGCTTAACTCATATGATTGTGAAGTGCATGGAAAACATGAGTAAAACCATGACCAAACCTACATATTTATCCTATCTCAATGAATGGAGGAAGCAATGGATTCCACCCTTGGTTTTCAAAAGCATTAAAGGGAGAAAAGAAGCCCACCAACACCCAAAACCCCTCCAGCCCTCCAGTGATGAAGGCTGTGCTGGGGCTGCACATCCCCAGGAGCAGACAGGATCATGGCTTGGAGCTGAGCACAGGAGTAGTCCTGGCTGTGGTGAACCCAGACTCCTTCTGTGAAAGTGAGCAGTGAAATGATGTCTCCACCATGAGAATCCAGGCTCTGTGCAAAGTCCCTTTCCTCCAGGAAGACGGGGATTTCCAGGACTTGTGTAAGGAGCCCCGGGTCTGTGGTGGTGCAGCCACCTCCAGCACTGGCAGTGCCTCAGCTAATCCATGCACGGTGTATTCATGGCTCCCCTCTTCTGAGCCCTGCACTGAGACAGCACAGTGGTTTTAATGAGAGCACAAAAGTTAAAATTGGGGGGTATTTTTACTTCTAAAAATTAGTGGCAGACTGTGGCTGTTCAGGTTGCTATTTTAACTGCTCCAGATGTCAAGCGTGGCTCAGCCAAGATCAATGCGTAATCCGAAGGAAATACTATTAATTTCAAAGGAATGTGGTCAATATTTAAATATTTTGGATCTTTTTAATATGTAGCCAGTGGTAGTAGTCTAACTGGGCTTATTAAATCTGCTTTTGGAGCAGTGATTCTATTAGCATGAATTAATGTCTATTAACATTATTGATTTTCATTTATTTTAACATGTGGGCCCGTAACGATACTGGTTATTTTAGATACTCTCTGAGGCTTTACTGAGTCGGGAGCTGTTGGTTTAAGGCCTGATCCCACAAGCTTTTATCCTTCCAGTTCCTATTTAAGCTCTGACTTAGCTCCAAGCCTGCAGAGTGGCTCCTGCTGATTCCAGCAGCAGTGGGGTTGAGCCTGCTCCAGTCCTGTTCCATCCAGCCCCAGCAGCTTCAGCTCCAGCTGCAGAGAGGCTTTACATGTCCCTGCATGGCCAGGGTACTTTTAACCCCTGGAGCACACCAGAAGCTGCTGAAATATCCCCTCTGTTCTACCTCCACATCACAGTGAGAACCAGTCTTGGCTCTTACACCCAGCAGCAGTGAGTGGCCTGGAACTGGTCTGTACATTAAATTCTATTCCTAAATTAAGCCCAGGTAGACCCATTTCCCCCCTCCTCTGACTTTTTATGCATATTAAATGTATAAAGCACTTAGAAGGAAAAGGGTTTGTAATGAGGAACAGAGTCTTCTTGAATGTTTTGTTAAAGGTATGGAAAATACAGAAAGCTTTGAGAAAAAAATTCTTTAAATTGGATTGAAGAACAACTTAAAATAACAATTGGAGAATGAGCTGCATCTTACAGAGCTAGAAATGGGCCCATTTTTTAACAAAACACAAAGTCCATAACTCATCATTTTCTTAACAAAATATCTGTTTTCAATAGCTGTTGAAATATTTTGCTTGTAGAGGTCACACATTTTTAGTGAAAGACGTATCGTTTTTTGGTTAAAAATATTGTTAAAAGCCAAATTATTCCCCTTTAAAAAAAAAAAACGTTTTAAATCACTAGCAAAATTACAGAAAAGTTGCACAAGAAGAAAATTATGATCAGCCCAGATACATTTTTTTTTAAAGTAGGCACTCAGGAAAAAAAAAACAGAATGCCACAGATTTTCGTCTGCGTCAGAGAATGCTCTCATTAAAAGGAAACCTTCAGCTCCTTTGTCTGAAGAAACCTCACCCTTTGTTCATGTTTAAGAGAAATGGTTCTAGTTACTGAGGGAGTGTTTGCCTTGCTCAAAAAAAAATGTTTGTGTGAGAGATGTTTTACATTTGAGTGACGCCAGAGAGCCAAAATATGAAGCTGTATTGGCAGTAATGACCACAGGCTGATGTAGCTGGAAAAATTCAGCTGAAAGCCTTTGGGGAAAGTGGAAGATTTCCCTTCCCTCTCCAGGCAAGTGGGATATTTGGATAAGGCCAAGCTCTTTCTGGGTGGGAAAAATCTGTATCAGGCAATGTGCAGGGCTGGGGTACCCTGGTGCCATCGCCCTGGGCTGCACATCTGGGCTGCACATCTGGGGCCGTGCACACCTGCCCACCTGTGGCTCTGTGCTATTTCTGCCTGCATGCACTAGATGGCATTGCCAACTTGGCTACAGGGACTGTGGGCTCCCGGTGGGCTGTGGCAGGGAGCATCAGCTGTGCTGTTGATAATAATTCGTGACTTTTTACTTGGGAAGTTCTCTGTACCAGGGAGAGCAGGATCGAGCTGCCGTGTCTGGCATGGGCAGCTCAGGTGCCGGTGCCTGGCACTGCAGAGCTGCTGCCACAGCAGATGTGGCTGAAGCCCTTGTGCTAGTCCTGAATAGCTCAGGTCCAGCCTGGGAACCTGCTTTGGGCACGAGCACACAGCAGAAATGGTCTGCTGCTGCCAGCAACTGCTACAAATGTGGTGGACAAATATGAGAAAGGCTAGGTCAGTGAAGGAGAAACCTGAATACCAGAGACATCAGGAGTTTAGCAGCACCTCTTGATCCCCCATTCAGGCTGTTTATTCCCTTTTGTTGTTTCCAGTCTTCCCTGTCCCAGTTTCTCCCCTGGCTGTGCACGCTGGGTTGGGATCAGTAGCTCTGAAGCTGAACAGAAAGCTGTGGGAAGAGGGTGTACCTGAGGGGCTGTGAGCTGGTCCCTTGTCTAGAGCAGCTGGCTCTGAATGCCTGAAAAACATGAAGGCATGCCAAAAAATGGAGGCATTGTAACCCAGAGAGCCTTCCTAAACTGTCACTTGCTCCTTGAACTCTGAGCTGCTTTTTAAAGGCCAAAGGTATGTGGCTGGGTTTTTTATGGCCCTACATCCATTTGCAGAGAACAAACAGAGTCAGTAAAATGAAGAAGGAGTGCCTGTGTTGGATCTGCAGCGCTGTCATATCCCTGAAAGCAGGAAACCCACACCAGGGCATGTTCTCCAGGGCATCTACCCCACTGTGCAGCTCTGGAATGCTGAGCAGTGTGAGAACAAGCAGCCAGGGTTGCTTGGTGCCCCTCTTGTGCTCCAAGACTGTGAGCACCTCCTGTCCTGCCAGTGTCAGCCCCAAGGCTTCACTGGGACAAACGTGTCATTGTTTGTTACCCTGCCTTGCAGTTTCTCTTGAAAATGAAATGCTGAGTAGCATTCAAGTAAAACAGAGTTCCTGCTTTCCCAGATGGCAGCCAGTGAGGAACACGCTCCCTTAGAAACGTCTGCCGTCTCCATCTTGTGTCCTCAGGCAGGTTGACAGCTTGTTTTTCATTTGGACTTCCCCTCGGTTGCCTGGGGTGTTCTTCAGGTTGCTGGTGTATTGCTGCCAACAGATCTAATGATCAGCAGAAGTGTTATTTGTGGTGTGTTAGCATCTCTAAGTATTCGTGTGACTTGCCATGCTGCTTAGGTACGTGATCAGCGTTGGCACTGCAGAACTGCTCATGAAAAATGTTCAGGGAAAATTTCCCCCTGGTTCCTACTGGAATCTTCTGAAAACTAGTGATGTGGGAGACGTCATGATGCAACACTTCCCTTTCTGAATACTTCTCTCTGTGTGTAACTAAGAGTTTGTTTGTGGGGAGAGCTGCTCACACCACTTTGGGCATTCGAGTTTCCATGGAGAGGGACCTGGCTGCCTTTCCTGCCTGGGAGATGCAAGGCTTGGAGTAGAGCTGCTCCTAGAAAATGAAGTATTTGTGCTCAGTTGAGCCTCCCGGAAGGAGGACTTGGCCCCAGTGTGTTGTTTGGGCCATCACAGGACTGTCAGTCAGCAATTCTTGGTTGCATGCCTTGTTTTGTATGAGATATTTTGTAGGATCTCTTGCAAGTCTCTTCTCTATCTTTTACTCCCTCAGAGGTACAGTCATAAAACAAGAAGGACAAACCTGTAAGATGGAAGTGCTGGTGCAGGAGGACTCTGTACTCCCATTAACCCCCTGATTTACTGCCCTGCACCAGTGGCCCCACCAGTGCCATGTGTTGACATTTCTGATGGGTTATGGCCATTCTCCTGTCAACATGAGACACCCTTGTGTGCCAGGTCTCGTGCTTGGGATGCTGAGCACAATCTTGGTGGTTCGTGTTATAAAACTGAGCTGAAGTTTTGTTTCTCTTCTAGGCAAACGTTATTTTAGGAACCAAAAATTCTGCCATCATAATGTGTATAAATTTACTGTCCTCAACCCTTTTGACTAGACTGAAATGCAACTCACTTTTTGGTATTCCTGCAGACCTGTGTGATGGGACATACTGAGAAAACCAAACATCTGTACCAGTGACTGTGAGGTGGACAGGAAATGTCTGTTTTTACTGCTCACATAGGAAAGAAATTTAATTAGATTTAAGTGATCTCAAACCAATTATGTTCCCTGTGCAAAACCCAGGCCTCCAGCAGTGCAGCCTGTATCTTTAAGACAATGAAAATAAACCAGCAGCATCTGTGATGTCCTTCTTAATGGGATGAATTAGGAAGAATGTGTATGGACACAATCCTGGAGACTACTCTAAGCATAAATGATTGGAAAAGGAGGGTAGGAGAGCCTGTCATTCTTCAGCTTTATTAAAGAAGATGGTTATGCACCTGCATGACTGGGAATGCCAGTCTCCAAACATTCTGATTACTACAGACATTTCAAGTAGCATTCATCTGCCAGGTAAATAACAAGTGAGATACTCATATTTACAATTGAAATTGCCCGAGTGTTCAGCTGGCCCTCACTCTGCCAGGTTGGACTTGCATTGCACATTACTCATGGTCAGTGGCTTGAGAAAATCTCTTGACAAGACTTGCCTTGGAGCTGGCAGGAGCTCACGTGACTTCACTTGGAAAAGCAGGTTAGAAACTCTTCCCAAAGGTCTGACCCTAAGCTTCCTCTTTAACTCAGGCAATTCCCAGCAAGGTCTTTCCCTGTCAGAACCACTGTTCTAGTAGCACAGGCTTATTTGTACTTATTTTTAGTGATCCATTAAATTTCTGCTGTTCTGAACGGGTATAAAACTGCATAATTCTCAGAAGATGCTAAAAAAAAACCTTTGCCTCTTTGCTATGGATATGATTTTGATTTCAGGGGTAGTGTCATTTTACTACTAAACAATGTCCCCTCCATCACTCCCACCCTTATAGGCAGGGTTTCTGAATGGGGGAGGTAGAGCAGATCTGTACCCTTCTGGCACTGAAATTAAAGAGAAAAGAAGTCTGATCACAAACTATTAATTTCTAAAAGCAATCTCCAGAAATTAAGTCATAATGCTGTAATGATCCCAGTGACAAGCAAACCTGCAAATCCAGCTTGCAGACTGTCAGTCAGAGT